>NW_004443965.1:5927246-5952025 GCF_000243295.1 Trichechus manatus latirostris
ATGTTGTGGGGTTGTTAACCAATGTCATAAAACAACATGTGTACTACTGTTTCATGAGAAACTATTTGTTCTGTAAACCTTCACCTGAAGTACAATAAAATATTAAAAAAAAAGAATGAGTTGGATCCATACGTAGGGAAATAGAGAGACTTTCGACTTTCAAGGTTTAAGTATTTTTGCCATGTCCCCAAAAACCCCACATGGATTTGTGTGTGTGTCTTTGCATATATAAATAAGTGTGTGTATGTGTTATGACCATGAATAAAAGTTTGTGAAGATCACAGGTACACATCAATGTGAACACTAGTTACTTTGAGGGAGTAGGTGAACAGAATGTTAACTTTTATCCTGTACACATGTATGTTGTTTTGAAAGTTTGAATTGATTTTATAGTTTGAAAAGAAAATTCAATAAAGTAAATTAAAAGAAATCAGGAACTCCCAGGTTCCCATGGAATAATGACAGCTGCCTAAATCTGAATCTCTCCAAAAACCAGAGAGATCAACCAAGAAAGCAAATAAAGACATCTACAGCAAGGGCCCACTACATAATTTGCAGAGCCTCGTGCAAAATAAAAATGACTTGCCAGGGGTGGAGAAGTCCCAGGTACCTGCCACCCTAAATCACAATGGACTGCAGACCTCCAAGGAACTGCAACCCCCATTCTGTAATATGCTTGGTACCTGGATCGGTGGTGAGTGAGAGGTCCCCAGTGAGTCACCCACTGATTCACCTGCTCAATATGCCCTAACACTGCCAACCTGGGACAGGGACAGCTGCTGCCTTGCCCTGGCCTCAACCCTTCCCAGAACTGTGCCCAGGTCCCCAGTGGGGGTGTAAGGCAATAACAAAGCAGGAGGCTCCCCGTGACCATGCAAGTAGGTCGCTGCCCTGAGCAGAGAGAGGCAGACAGTGGCCATAGGGCAGAGGTAGGGAGAGGAGTGGCTGAGAGCCCATCCAAGGGGCTGGGGGAGGGGAAGCAAGGCGATGTATAAGCCAAAGATTTAAATCCCTTATGCATGCTTAATTGTCCCATCAGACTTCACTTACAAAATACAAACGCAAAGATCAGATTACTAAGAATCTCAAGATGGTGACTGCAGAGCATTAAACTGAAAGTGCAAGGCCCTGCTAAGCATGGGTACCTGTGCAACTGCCCTAGCTGCCTGCCATGGAGCCAGCCCTGCCTGCAGAACAACCAAGACATGGAGCATTCTATAAACTTCAACTTATATACAGGAGGGAGACAAAGACCTGAAACCAGTAGAAACCTGGCAGAGAAGAGAGTTGGGCAGAGACTGAGTGGAAAGGTGGAAGGTGGCAGGGTGTGGTAGCAGAAAACAAATTAAAATAACCTCCAGACCAAATTCCAACACAGCGCTATAGACAGAAGCACCACGCCATCCCTCCACAGCAAAGACCCGAAAAACTAAGTAAAACAGACAAATGTCAATCCTGGAACCCTAAGCATCAAATGAAGACATAAAGAATTCAACCAAGCACCAAATGGAATACGAAACTGACAAAGAATGAAGAGCGAGGAGAGTTGCAAGTGGAGGTCCCCTATCAGCTAATGCAGCACAGATCCACCATCTTGGACTCCTGTTGGAGACCGGCGGACAGTGAGTACAATAAAGCAGATTCATGGAGCTCCCAGCAGGAGACAGACCACCCAGTAACCATCGAGACATGACTTCCCACCCCCACCCTGCCTCCCCCAGCTCAATCTTCGCCACTTCCCAGCTGGCCAATCTGCGGCTTCCCAGTGGGTTGATTCCCAGCTTCCTGGTGGGCCAATCCATGGCTTCCCAGCTGGCCACGACCATGGTACATGAGGTGCCAGTTCCGTGCAATGTGCATTCACCTAGCCCACACTCATTGACTTCTTCACTGCCATTTCTTTGTTGCTGGTGTTGCTTTTTTCCACCTCTTTTGGTTTCTTCCCTGCCTCTCACCTCCTCCCCCTTCATTCTCTAGAACACCTGACTCCATGTGCCATCTTTGTTTCTTCCTGACAGGCTGTAGAGTGGCACTCAGCTGAGGAACTGCTTCATCGGTCTGCACGGCCACACTAGTGGGATCCCTGGGGGCTTTTATTTTTTCTTTTGTTTGTTTTCTCTTTCTTTTTTCCTTTTCATCTTTCTTCATTTCTCGGTTTCTCGTCTCTTTCTACATACTTTCTTTTCCTGTCTCCTGAATACCTGGTACTGTGTATCATCTCCACCCCTTCTAGCCGAGCTGTACTGTGTGGCTTCGGAGTAGCTTCCCCTGTCTGTGCAGCCACACCAGTGGGATCCCTGGGGGGATTTTTTTAAAAAAATTTATTTTCTTTTTGTTTTCCCTCATTTCTCGGCTTCTTGTCTATCCACTCCAATGGCAAGCTACCTTAGCACTTTTTTATTTGCCCTTGCTTCTCTCTCCTCTCTCTCTTCTTTTCCATACCCAACCTAGCTCCACACATCACAACCCCCCCTCCCCCTCCCCCCTGCCTATCTGCACCATGTGCTGAACATTGCACTCCCAAGAAGCACAGGAATGACCTACTGGAACCTGCCTGCAATGACCACTGGCTCATCTTATTGGCCCAGTACATGCCACAAATAACCCATTCCAGCCCTTACCCTTCAGCTGCACCTGACCTGCTGCACCATAGCTGAGTGACTGACTCTGCCTATTGGACAAGGAGGTAAAAAATATCATGTCCACAGACAAGCAAACAACAAACAATACACAGCCCGCCTGCTCAGACATAACCAAATAAAACAAAAAAGCAGGATGAAACAAATAAATCTACTATCAATAAACGAAGAAAATAACTACTGAATGTCCCAAAGACAGCAAACAATACCAAAACATATGAAAAAAAAAGGACACGATGGTTCCAGTGGGTGTCCAAAATAAAACACCAGATGACTTTCCAGTAGAAGAAAAGGCACTAGAACTACCCGATAGGGAATTCAAGTCTCTAATATTCAGAGCTATCCAAGAGTGGAAGCAAAAAGCAAACAAAAATGAGGAAAAAGTAGACAAATTCATGAAAAAGACAAATTCATGGAAAATACAGACAAAAAAATGGAATAATTCAGGAAAATAATACAGGAACAAAATGCCAAAATAAATTTACAACTAGAAATCATACAAAAGCAACAACTAAACATCCAAAAGATAAACAATATTTCAGAAATGGACAGTGTCATAGAAGGGCTGAGGAGCAGGTTTGAAACAATAGAACACAGGATCAGCGAAATTGAAGACAAACGCTTGAATACAAGTCTGAGGAAAAATCAGAAAAAAGAACAAAAAAAAGTGAAGAAACCCTGAGAATTATGTGGGATACAATCAAAAGCAAAAATTTTCGAGTGATAGGAACTCCATAACGGGGAGAAAACGGAAAATACAGAGAGGATCATTGAAGAATTCCTGACAGAACACTTCCTTAACATCATCAAAGATGAAAAGCTGGCCATTCAAGAAGCTCAACGAACCCAATAGAGGATAGACCCCAAAAGAAAATCACCAAGGCATATCATAAAATCACACTCACTAAAACCAAAGACAAAGAAAGAATCCTGAGAGCTCCTCAAGAAAAACAAAAAGTCACATACAGAAGGGAAAAAATAAGACCAAGCTCTGATTATTCGGGAGAAACTATGCAGGCAAGAAGGCAATGGGATGACACATATAAAACCTTGAAAGAAAAAAACTGCCAACCAAGAATAATATATCCTGCAAAACTCTCATTCAAATATGATGGTGAAATTAGGACATTTTCAGATAAATGGAAATTAAGGGAATATGTAAAAACCAAACCAAGCTTACAAGAATTATTAAAGGGAGTCCTTCAGTTTGAGAACGAACAACATCAGACGACAACCTGAATCTAGGACACAAGATAGCACCAAACAGATACCAACCTAGAAAATCAGCTCTCAAGGAATATTCAAAACCAAAAGATTTACAACACAGAACCAGAGAGGTTAACCTGCAAATGACAACTACTTCAGAACAATAAAAGAGGGAATAAACAGTGTAGGTATAGAACTTTCTAATGGAGAGGAAGTAAGGTGATACCAAGTAATAATAGATTGGTTCAAACCTAGGACGATAAGGGTAAATATCAAAGTAACCACAAAAAAGTTAACAAACCTACTCATCAAAATAAAGAAGAAAAACATATACTCTCAGTAAAAACAAAATCTACAAAAGCAAAAGCAATTTAAAAAAATCCATAAACAAAAGGAATTCAGCACAGGAGAGTAAGAGGAACAAAGAAATCATCAGCACCACAAAAAAAGCACTATGAAATGACAACAATAGCTCACACTTATCAATAATTGCACTGAATGTAAACAAAACAGGATCCATCAATATGCTATCTACAAGAAACATACCTTAGAAACAAAGACAATAATTTATTAAAAATCAAAGGATGGAAAAAATATATCAAGCAAAGAGCCACCAAAAAAGAGCAAGAGTGGCAATACTAACTTCAGATAAAATAGATTTTAAAACAAAATCCAGCATAAAAGACAAAGAAGAGCAATATATCATGATTAAAAGGATGATCTAGCATGAAGACATCACCATAACAAATATCTACGCACCCAAGGACGGGGCTCCAAAATATGTAAAACAAACTTTAACAGCACTGAAAAGAGAAATGGACAGTTCCACAATAATAGTAGGAGACTTCAACACGACTCTTGGTAAAGGACAGAACAGCTAAAAAGAAACTCAACAAAGATACAGAAGACCTAAAGGGCACAATCAGCCAACTTGAACTCATAGACATATATAGAACACTCCACCCTAGAGTTGCAAAGTACATATTCTTTTCCAACACACATGGAACGTTCTCCAGAATAGATCACATCTTAGGCTACAGAGCAACCCTCAACAAAATCCAAAACTCTGTGATAATACAAAGTATCTTCTCTGATCACAACGCCATCAAGGTAGAAATTAACAACAGGAAGACCAAGGGAAAAAATATCAATTACATGGAAACTAAAAAAACACCCTGCTTAAAAACCACTGGGTAATAGAAGAAATCAGAGATGGAATCAAAAATTCCTAGAATCAAATGAGAATGAAAACACATTATACCAAAACCTTTGGGACACAGCAAAGGCAGTCCTCAGAGGACAATTTATAGCGATAGATGCACATATTAAAAAAGAAGAAAGGGACAAAATCAAAACATTAGCTACACAGCTCAAACAACTAGAAAGAGAACAGCAAAAAAAGCCCTCAGCCACCAGAAGAAAGGAAATAATAAAGGTCGGAGAAGAAATAAATGAAATAGAGAATAGAGAAACAATAGAAAGAACCAACAAAATCAAAAGTTGGTTCTTTGAAAGGATCAACAAAATTGACAAACCACTAACCAAACTGACAAAAGAAAAACAGGAGAGGACACAAATAACCCAAATAAGAAATGAAATGGGGGACATTATGACAGATCCAACTGAAATAAAAAGGATCATAACAGAGTATTATGAAAATCTATACTCCAACAAATTTGAAAATCTAGAGGAAAAGGACAAATTTCTAGAAATACACCACCTACCCAAA
Source organism: Trichechus manatus latirostris (assembly GCF_000243295.1). Classification (NCBI taxonomy): domain Eukaryota; kingdom Metazoa; phylum Chordata; class Mammalia; order Sirenia; family Trichechidae; genus Trichechus; species Trichechus manatus. Next base: position 5,932,821 of record NW_004443965.1, read on the forward strand.
CTATCATGAGTTGATGCTGAAAATCTGAAAAGAACCCACAAAAGAAGAAATTGAAAAGGTAATTTAAAAAGCTCCCAACAACAACAACAACAAAAAATCCCTGGCCCAGATGGCTTCGCTGGAGAATTCTACAAAACATTTACAGAAAAGCTTACACCAGTACTACTCGAACTATTTCAGAACATAGAAAAGGAAGTGCACTTCCAAATTCATTCTATGAAGTCAGCATAACCCTGATACCAAAACTAGGCAAAGATACCACAAAAAAAGAAAATTACAGACCAATATTTCTCATGAATATAGATGCAAAAATTCTGAACAAAATTCTAGCCAATAGAATTCAGCATCATATAGAAAAAATAATATACCATGACCAAGTAGGATTCATACCAGGTATGCAAGGATGGTTCAACATTAGAAAATCAATCAACATAATCCACCACATAAATAAAAGAATCATGATCATCTCAATCAATGCAGAAAACGCATTCGACAAAATCCAACAGCCATTCCTGATAAAAATTCTCAATAAAATAGGTATAGAAGAGAAATTTCTCAATATAATAAAGGGCATCTATGCAAAACCAACAGCCAACATCATTCTTAATGGAGAGAGGCTGAAAACATTCCCCTTGAGAACAGGAACAAGACAAGGATGTCCTTTATCACCACTCCTATTTAACATTGTGCTCAAAGTCCTAGCTATAGCAATAAGGCAAGAAAAAGAAATAAAGGGCATCCAGATTGGTAATGAAGAAGTTAAACTGTCCCTGTTTGCATATGATATGATACTATACATATAAAACCCTAAAGACTCCATGAGAAATCTACTGGAACTAATAGATTCAGCAGAGTAGCAGGATACAAGATAAATACACAAAAATCAGTTGGATTCCTATACGCCAATAAGGAGAACGATGAAAAGGAAATCAGGAAAACAATACCATTCATAATAGCCCCTAAAAAAATAAAATACTTAGGAATAAATCTAACCAGGGATATAAAAGATCTATACAAAGAAAACTACAAAACTCTACTGCAAGAAACAAAGAGATCTACATAAATGGAAAAACACACTATGCTCATGGATAGGTAGACTCAACACTGTGAAAATGATAATTCCACCCAAAGCAATCTACAAATACAATGCAGTCCCGATCCACATACCAACAACAAGAGACGGAAAAAACAATGTTGACTTTATATGGAAATGGAAGAGGCCCTGGATAAGTAAAGCATTATTGAAGAAGAAGAATAAAGTAGAATACACACTATCTGACCTCAGAACTTACAATAGAGCTACGGTAGTCAAAACAGCCTGGTACTGGTACAACGACAGATACATTGACCAATGGAACAGAATTGAGAACCCAGACGTAAATCTATCCACCTGCGGTCGCCTGATCTTCGACAAGGGCCCAAAGTCCATCAAATTGGGAAAAGATAGTTTTTTTAACAAATGGTGCTGGCAAAATTGGATGTCCATCTGCAAAAAAATGAAACAGGACCCATTCCTCACACCATATACAAAAACTACTTCAAACTGGATCAAAGACCTACAGATAAAACCAAAATCTATAAAGATCATAGAAGAAAAAATAGGATCAATGCTAGAGACCCTAATACACAGCATTAACAGGACACAAACCATAACTAACAACACACAAATTCCAGAAGATAAGCTAGATAACTGGGATCTTCTAAAAATTAGACACTTCATGCTCATCAAAAGACTTCACCAAAAGAGTAAAACAAGAACCTACAGAATGGGAAAAAAATTTTGGACATTACAAATCAGACAAAGGTCTAATCTCTAAAATCTATAGGAAAATCCAACATCTCTACAACAAAAAAAACAAATAATCCAATTAAAAAATGGGCAAAGGAAAAATGAACAGACACTTCACCAAAGAAGGCATTCAAGTGGCTAACAGACACGTGAGGAAATGCTTGCAATCACTAGTCATTAGAGAAATGCAAAAAAACCACAATTAGATACCATCTAACCCTGGCATTACTGACACGAATAAAAAAAAGAAAATAACAAATGTTGGAGAGGCTGTGGGGAGATTGGAACTCTTATGCACCGCTGGTGGGAATGCAAAATGATACAACCATTTTGGAAAATGATATGGTGCTTCCTTAGAAAGCTAGAAATAGAAATACCATATGATTCACCAATCCCACTCCTAGGAATATATCCTAGAGAAATAAGAGCCATCACACAAATAGACATATGTACACCCATATTCACTGCAGCATTGTTCACAATAGCAAAAAGATGGAAATAACCTAGATGCCCATCAACAGATGAAGGATAAACAAACTATGATACATACATGCAATGGAATACCACTCAATAATAAAGAACAGTGATGAATCTGTGAAGCATCTCACAACATGGATGAATCTGGAGGGCATTATGCTGAGTGAAATAAGTCAAATATTGTATGAGACCACTACTATAAAAACTCACGAAAATGTTTACGCACAAAAAGAAACAATCTTTGATGGTTATAAGGGAGGGGAGGGGAGGTGTGGGGGTGGAAAAACACTAAAAGACAATAGGTAAGTGGTAACTTTGATGAAGGGTAAGATAGTACACAATACTGGGGAAGCCAGCACAACTTGTGCAGGGTAAGGTCACGGAAGCTCCATGGACAAATCCAAACTCCCTTAGGTATGGCATTACTGGGCTGAGGGCTGTGGGGACCATGATCTCAGGAAACATCTAGCTCAATTGGCATAACATAGTTTATAAAAAAAATGTTCTACATTCTATTTTGTTGAGTAGTGTCTGGGGTCTTAAAAGCCTTGGAGCGGCCATCTAAGATACTCCACTGGTCTCACCTCTTCAGGAGCAAGGGAAAATGAAGAAAACCAAAGACACAAGGGAGAAATTAGTCCAAAGGACTAGTAGACCACAACTACTAAGGCCTCCACCAGACTGAGTCCAGTACAACTAGATGGTGCCTGGCTACCACCACTGACTGCTCTGACGGGGTTCACAGTAAAGGGTCCCAGACATAGCTGGAGAAAAATGTACAACAAAACTCTAATTCAAAAAAAAAGAGTAGACTTACTGGCCTGACAGAGACTGGAGAAACCCTGAGAGTATGGCCCCCAGACACCCTTTTAGCTCAGTAATGAAGTCACTCCAGAGGTTCACCTTTTAGCCAAATATTAGACCCATAGGACAAAATGAGACTAATGGGGCACACCAGCTGAGGGGCAAGGACTAGAAGGCAGGAGGGGACAGGAAAGCTGGTAATAGGGAACCCAAGGTCAAGAAGGGAGAGTACTGACATGTCAGGGTGTTGTTAACCAATGTCATAAATCAATGTATGTACTAACTGTTTAATGAGTAGCTAGTTTGTTCTGTAAACCTTCATCTAAAGTACAAAAAAAAAAAAAAAAAAGAAATTGATTCAAATTCCAAAAAAAATAACAATAAAAATAACCTCCAAAAAGAGAGTCCTACCCTGAGTGTGGAGATATTGAGAACAAGTCTGATACTTGGCTACAGGGGAAATGAAAGGAAGGGCTGGAAAGTCTGTGGGACCAAAGATGGCTGTGTTGGAAAGGCAACACTTCTGGGGGAGGGAGGAGACTTGGAGGTTTACATATCCTGGATGCTTGATGGCACACGGGGGAGCAAGCAATAGAAATTAAGGATCCTTTAGAAACAAAGTGGGGCATTGGTGATTCAGTAGTAGAATTCTTGCCTTCCTCTCCCAGGTTTGACTCCCGGCCAATGTACGTCATGCGCAGCTAATACTCATCTGTCAGTGGAGTCTTGCGTGTTGCTATGATGCTGAACAGGTTTCAGCAGAGCTTGCAGACTAAGATGGGCTAGGAAGAAAGGCCTGGCGATCTACTTCCAAAAATCAGCCAATGAAAACCCTATGGATCACAACGGTCCTATCTGCAACTGATCCTGGGGATGGTGCAGGACTGGCCAGCATTTCATTCCATTGTGCATGGGGTCAGCATTAGTTGGGGTTGAACTTGAAGGCAGCTAACAACAACAACATAGAAACAAAAGAGACTCAAAATCAGAAGACACAAGAACTCTCCCCTTCTCCCCCAAAGGCACCATGTATTACAGAACCTACACTTCCCCATACCTACAGAAGAGGGCGCACATAAACTAAGAAACCCGGTGGGCTCTCACCTTTGCCTCTCACAAAATCACCTGTTACTTACTGCTGGTCCATCCAGGAAAACATAACATTTCAAAATGAAGAGAAAATGGCAGGCACAAAAGAAACCATTCAATGTTTAAGAACTGATAAAATGATAAAACGAAATTAATTCCAATTATGATTCTTTTCATCTCAAGTTACAATTAATGTTCCAACCATTATTCAACTGTATTGTGTATTTCAGAAGTGAAAACTTGATGGGAGGGGGGTGGAATACAAAGACTAGATGATCAGCCCTTTCTGAGAAAGGCAGAAAGATGCAAAGTGCGTCATTACACACCTGCTTTGGGAGTTTGGTGTAACATTACAATGACTAGAGAAAAGAGGCAGTTAATAAACCCATTAGTGATGGGAGTCTTAAAAGACAGCATCAACCTATCATTCTTCACAGCAATTATTTCAATTTTTTTAATGGCTGAATTTTCTAAATCAGACAGCACTTATTCAAATAGTTCTGAGATCTTTTCTGTCTACTTCTGAGGCAGTTTTTCACTGTGGTTCCTTTCTGAGCACAATTCATATCTACTTTTAAAATTAAGAGGCTTGTGGTGTCCAAGTTATCTGTCAATTTCTAAAGAGTTAACACTTAAAATTCTTTCAGGGGATTCCATTGTATATGATCTGGCTGCTTAGCAACAGGATTCTTTTGTAACTGTGATCCACAAAGGAGAAGGAACATAGGTAACATCATACAATTTCTCAAGTAAAGATGCAGTCATACAGATCATTCTACTTATCAACTACAGACAAATTCCTGATGTCTTACTTCTTTTTAGTAACCTTTTCAGCTATATTAATGAAGATAATATGAAAGCATACTTCACATCGATGGTAACTTTAAAACACATAAAATACAAAACACTCAAAGTTCATTATAAACCATTCTACAATCATTAAATCCATCCATGTAAGAGCTAAGTATCTATCAATTTAAATAAGAGAAAAATATTTTCTTATTATCCATCTGTGACCAACGATATCACCTTAACATTGCAATTTTAAGTGTCATGTCTAGATTCAGGGCTGTACAACCAAGAACTCCAGATCTCCCAAGCCTTTACTCCAAAACTCTTGTCCAGTCTTGTAGGTCATCTTTGGGGGACAATGTCGAATGAATGTTGAAAGAGAACTGCATTTACTGTAGTTGTCTTTATGCCAATAAAATTTCAAATGAGTAAATCTACACATGAAGCAGTCTTGATTTTCTTTTGCTCTCATACTTGAAGGCTTTCTTCTAAGAAGCAGACTGAAATTATTAATATTTTGAGTGGTTTTTGCCAAACATTTTGAAGCCTGATACGTCAGAGACAGGAATTTGGAATCTGAAAATTTGAAGGGGGAAAATTGCTAAGGAAAATATCTCCAGGACCTACGAACAGCACCTCTCACTGTCAACTATTTTTCTCCTCCCTTACTTTCTATTGATACATGGGTGTATTCAGATGGAAAACATACTTCTCAAGTGCTACCTGATTACTGCCATGCTTTTTCCTTTCAAATATATGCCATTTATGATAAGACTGTAACACATTTGGAACGTTGTTTTCATCATAACTATTTTGTGCCAATGTTTTCATATATGAAAATACAAACTGCCTTTGGAGGGGTGGCCATTGTTACCCCGAAACAGATCGTATATGATCACCCAGGAGCCAGGAGATTGGTTTCTGCTCCTTGTACACTGATTAATTTTCTTGCTACTTTTCCTTGAGCTGTGTTTATAACAGAAATCAGTTGTATCACATAAATTATATTTCCCCTCTAAAATTACAATACTTTCCTTTATAACAGGATGTGATGTCATAAGCAGAGAGATTTGACTTGTTAAAAAGGGACCTCAATACAAGGGTTGAAATAGAGAAATCTCTGCCCAAACTCTGAGGCTTTCAAGATAACATAAAAATTAATGGAAAATGTTGATCAGAATATTTTTCTTCTAAATCACAGTTTTCTACCATTCAAAAAACTTCCCACTCCTTAAAGGCTGCCTCTGCCAGTAGGAAGGATGAAATAATTACATCCACCCTCCTTCCAAACAAATAAATATAGTATCAAGCCCTTCCTACTTTCCCAAAAAGGGAAATGGGCAGAAAATAATGTCATAAAAGTATCTTCCTCAAACAAACACAATCAATGGGCCACCAATCTTGGATGAAAGTCAGGATAGAGGATTCCATGTCTAGTAATGGCAGACTAGGAAATACGGATCAACTTTCCCAATGATGACAACTAAAAATACTGGATACAGTATTTTAAAACATCCTCTTAAAAGCCTCAAAGAGGTATCAATATTGTGAGGAATTACCAGGCCCAAAATCTAGAAAATCAGAACCCAGTTGGGTAAATTTAGTACTCCAGAGTATTTGCTGGTTTGGAAAAAAAGTTGTGGGACTGAGTTTCTGATTTTAACAATGTCAAGGGTCAAGGAGGATTAAAGTAAAAGCCAAGGCCCCCAAAGGTGGAGAATGTAGTGAACTACCCTGGGTTCACCTGGGACCCCAAAGGGCTACACCTCAGGGCAAGGGCAAACCTAAAGTAAGACAGTCCTTTGGCAGACTTGCAGCCTACTTGGCATAGCTGATTACCTATTTAGGTAATCCAGGGAACCACAAGCCTTGAACTCAAGACTAAGCTGGTCGCCATACCACCACATCCACCCTTAGCAGAAGAAGAAAATCTGTCAAGGAAGATACAATCACCCTAGGCCTCAAAATAGTTCTACCATTAATTTTACAAATATACTAGTTGGCACACAGTCAAAGATCAGCAGGCTCATGAGCACAAATGACAACATAAATGAGAAACAATAGAAACAACAGAAATACAGAAAGCCTTCTAATATTGAAATTATCAGGTGTGGACTGTAACACAACTATACTTACAACATCCAAAGCAAAGCTTGAGAACTTCAGTAGGGAATTCAAAACTATTGGAATTAATTTCACAGAATTGGAAAAGAACCAAATAGAAATTCTATAACTGAAAAAAAAAACAATAAATCAGTGAAAGGATTTAACAGCTGATAAGATACAACTTAACACAGAATTAATAAACCACAAGGTGTCAGAAAAACTATCCAGAATGATCACAAAGAAAAAAAGATGGGAGAAAGAGCAAGACACACAGTGAACACAGTGAAAAGGTCTAACATATTTGCTTGGAGTTCAAGGAAAGGAGAGAGAAAATGAGGCAGAATTAGCATGTGAAGAGATCATAGCTGAGAATATTTCAGAATCAATAAAAGTCATCAATCCATGGAATTGTGAGGGCCAGCAATTCCCGAACAGTATAAATAAAAAATCCACACCTAGACCCATTAGAGTGAAACTGCAGAAAACCAAAGACAAACTTAAAAGCAGCCAGAGATAAAAATACAGACGAACTTCACATAAATCATCCTCAGCGTAGCCACTTCTCAGCAGCAACAAGGGAAGTCAGAATCTTCAACGTGCTCAAAGAAAAGACCCCCAAACTAGAATTCCATATGCAGCAAAAATACATTTCAAGAATGAAAGTGCACTGAAGAAAGATATTTTTAAACCAAAGTAGAGTTTGCCCAAGAAGATCTGTACCAAAGGAAATAAAGGATGTTGTTCTTCAGGCAGAAGAAAAGTGATCCCAGATGGAAAGAATATAAGAAGAAATAACAGAAAAAGATACATATGGAAGCAAATCTAAATAACATTGGCTATAGAAAATAACAAATATCTTACGGGGTTTAACACACATAGGGAAATAAGAGACATGACAACGACAGCATGTAAGCTAAGAGCAAGATAAGCGGTGCTTCTACGGTCCGGAAGGGAAGAGAGGGCCTGGTTCACTTTAGACTTTGACAAGTTAAGGCTGAATGTTCCAGCTCCTCTAAGGGAAGAATAGGAACACACTAGCGGGGGGAAGGATTGGATGATAAAAAACGTGCAACATGTGACACATAAAACAGATGGGGGCAAACAGAAAACAAAACAAACAAAAAAGAAGTGGTAGATTTAAACCCAAATATATCAGTGATTACATTAAATATAAATAGACTAAAAGAAAGTTGGTACAAACTTTAGAATTAAAGGTGCTTTCAAGTTCTTCTAAGTTCCAAATTGCATCATGCTCTCCTGTTTATTGCTCTTAGGACAACATCTAAATTCCTTAGCATGGATTACAAGGCTCCTGGTGAAGGGCCACCCACCTCATCTTTCACCCCTCATCACTCTCCCCATGACACCCTCTCTCCTATCCGTCCCCCATACTCAACTCTCTGAAGTTCCTCAAAGGGCCCCTCTCTTGCTTTCTCTCACCTACTGCCCTCTGTGCGTGGCTGGAAACTTCATAGTAGCACAGGGGTCATGGCAGGGACGCCTCTGTGGTCACACAGAACTGGGTGGAGACCAGACTCTACCATTTGGGAAGTGTAACCTTGCACAAGTTATTAAATGCTCTGAAATTCTGTTTCTTCATCTGTTAAAGGTTGAGAACAATAGTAAATTATCAGAAAAAGTTGTCAGAATTAAATGAAATAACGCATTTAAAGTGCTTAGTACACTGCATGATATACCTTAAGTGCCCGATACACGTTAGTTTAATTATGATTAGTTTTTGTGTGTGTGTGTGTGTGTGTGTGTGCCCTTTGTCTAGAAAACATTCCATACTAGTTTGTCACCAGGGGCTTATTCCTACTGAGGCATGTGCACACCATACTAAAATTTTGTTTTACTTGTCTATCTCCCCTCAATTAAACGGTAAGTCCCTTTAGGGCAGGATTGTCTGTCTGCTATTCACTGTTTCATCACCAGTTTCTGATATACAGTAGGCATGAAGTATTTGCTGGTTGGCTGCACTGGAATAAAAAGGAGGGACTGGAAGGAAAGGAAGAAAAGAGAAGGAGAAAGGAGGGAAGGGGAGGGTAGAAGAAAGGAAGGAAGAAAGGAAGGAAGGGGAAGGGAAAGGAAAGAAAACTGGGAGAATGAGACAAGAGAAATAAATATCTGTTAACCAAATTACCTAAAGCCACTATGTCGGTTATTTACCTGCTGTCTCTCAGCCCCAAGCCTACCCACTCTGCTCCATGATGCTGGGGTTAGGAGTTAACCATATTTCACCTCTCTTGCCAGATGAGTTCCTCTTAAGGTTTGCCAATGGGAGGCACTGGCTAGTGGAAAGAAGTCAAGAGGTAGGAAGGGATTCTCTTCCTCTTTCCAGCTCCAGTGAGCACCCCTCCAGCATTAGAGGACAGCCTCAGTTCTCTCCTCCAGCTTCTTCTGGCACACACAGCACAGGCCATGAGGGTGCCCTACCCCCAGCTCCTGGGGTTCTGGCTATGCCACATCTTCCTCTTATACTCCCCACCCCCACCTTAGGAAAGGTAGCTGCTTCCTGCAGTAACTAATACCTGGGTTACCTCATCATCTCTTTGCTCTTCCAGCCCTCCAACACTTACATGTAGTTACTGTTGTTCTCAGGTGTCACAGAGTCACTTCAGACTCATAGTGACCCTGCCAGGTCCCGTGCCATCCTCACAATCATTGCTATGTTTGAGCCTATTGTTGCAGCCACTGTGTCAATCCACCCCTACGGGGTCTTCCTCTTTTTTGGTAACCCTCTACTTTACCAAGCATGATGTTCTTCTCCAGGGACCGTTTCCTACTGATAACATGTCCAAAGTACTTGAGACAAAGTCTCACCATCGTCAATTCTAAGGAGCATTCTGGCAGTATTTCTTCCAAGACAGATTTATTCATTCTTCTGGCAGTCCATGGTATAGTCAATATTCTTCACCAACACCAGAATTCAAATGTATCAATTCTTCAGTCTTCCTTATTCATTGTCCAGCTTTCACATGCATATGAGGTGACTGAAAACACCATGGCGTGGGTCAGGCACACCTTAGTCCTCAAACTGACATCTTCGCTTTTTAACACTTTCAAGAGGTCTTTTGCAGTAGATTTGCCCAATGCAATCCATCGTTCGATTTCCTGACTGCTGCTTCCATGGGCACTGATTGTGGATCCAAGTAAAATGAAATCCTTGACAATTTCAATTTTTTCTCCGTTTATCATGATGTTGCTTATTGGTCCAGTTGTAAGGATTTTTGTTTTCTTTCTGTTGAGGTGTAATCCATACTGAAGGCTGTGGTCTTTGACCTTCATCAGTAAGCGCTTCAAGTTCTCTTCCCTTTCAACAAGCAAGGGTGTGTCATCTGCATATCACAGGTTAATGAGTCTTTCTCCAATCCTGATGCCGTGTTCTTCTTCATAGATACAGTCTAGCTTCTTGGACTATTTGTTCAGTATACAGATTGAATAAGTATGGTGAAAGGATACAACCTTGACATACACCTTTCCTGATTCAAAACCATGCAGTATACCCTTGTTCTGTTTGAATGACTGCCTCTTGGTCTATGTACAGGTTCCTCATGAGCACAATTAAGTGTTCTGGAATTCCCATTCTTTGCAATGTTATCCAAAATTTGTTACAATCCACACAGTTGAATGCTTTTGCATAGTCAATACAACACAGGTAAACATCTTTCTGGTATTATAATGAAATGTATGAAGACCTGGAGTTAGAAAACCAAAAGTGAAGAACACGCTCTACATTTCTCAAGCTGAAAGAACTGAGAAAAAAATTCAAGACTCGAGTTGCAACATTGAAGGATCCAGGCGCAGTGGTTAAGAGCTCACACTGTTAACCAGAAGGTCGGCAGTTCGAATCCACCAGCCACTCCTTGGAAATCCTATGGGACAGTTCTACTCTGTCCTATAGGGTCGCTATGAGTTGGAATCCACTTGACAGCAACGGGTTTGGTTTTGGTTTTATGTACAGTAGCTAAGAGCTATGGCTGCTAATTAAAAGGTCAGCAGTTCAAACTCACCAGGCGCTCCCTGGAAACCCCGTGGGGTAGTTCTATTCTGTCCTATAGGGTCGCTATGAGTCGGAATTGACTCAATAGCAATGGGTTTGGTTTGGTTTTTGGTTTATGGGCAAAATATTGAATGACGCAGGAAGCATCAAAAGAAGATGGAAGGATGGGCAGCTCCTGTCCGAAAGCAGGATGAGAAGGCAGGAAGGGACAGGAACTGGTCAAATGGACACACGGAACCCGGGGTGGGAAGGGGGAGTGTGATGTCACATTGTGGGGATTGCAACTAATGTCACAAAATAATATATGTATACATTTTTGAATGAGAAATTAATGAGCTGTAAATGTTCACCTAAAGCACAATTAACAAAAAAAAAAGATACAACTATTGGTCTCTACTCATCAGGAGCAAAAGAGAAAGAAGGAAACTCAAGACTCAGAGAAGGAACCAGATTACAGGGCTAAAAGTCTACATGAACCATGGCCTCCTCCACCATGAGACCAGAAGAACTAGATGGTGTCCGGCTAACAATACTGAGCATTCTGGTTGGGATCACAATAGCTGGATCCTGACAGAAAGGGAGAAAAATGTAGAACAGAACTTCAAATTTTAAGAAATTCCAGACTTATTGGACCCACTGAGACAGGAGGAATCCCTGAGACTACTGCCCTGAGATATTCTTTAAGACTTGAACCAAAACTATCACCTGAAGTCAACTTTTAGCTAAGTAGCAGGTTAGTCCATAAAGCAATGAATATCACCCTTGAGCACTGCACCCTTAAAAACCATCCATATGAGACCAAATGATCAACAAATACTTTAAAGCACTGAGGAGAAGGTCGGGGGACTCTGAGACTAGATTGATGGAAACAGAACAACTAGAACCCAAATAATGAGAATGTTGATACAATGTGAAGAATGTAACCAGTATCGTTGAACAATATGTGTAGAAATTGTTGACTGAGAACCTGTTTTGCTGTGTACACTTCCACTGAAAATACAATAAAGTATTATTTTAAAAAAAAAGAAGATGAAAGGAATACACAGTCATTATACCAAAAAGATTTAGTCAACGTTTGACCATTTCACGAGGTAGCGTAAGATCAAAAACCGATGTAGCCTGTACTCTACATTAAATCCTCTGTGCTTGAAATAATTAGCATGGTTTCTGTTTACCCAACTGAAGGAAACAGCTGTGAAGTTATTTAAAGGTAAATATAAAATTGGAATCTAATCCAATAATTCTCCATGTACTGTTCACCTTAAAGAAAGTACACTTTTATGCTGAGCTTTCTAATAGAAATATGAGCTACAGATATGATTTTAAATTTTCTAGTAGCCACATTAAAGACTGTAAAGAGAAACAGGTGCAATCAATTTTAATAATAGATTTTATTTAACCAAATATCTCAAAAATATCACTTCTACATGCAAATCAATATAAAATATTAATAAGCTATAGATTATATGTGAAGGACTGTAAAAGTTCATTAAAATCTAAAAGAGAAAAAAAAACTTCAATGGCTTTATATGCTTTGCGATTATCTTGGTAAATTAAATTTAATTCTTTGAAAGGTCCTGATACTAAATAATTAACCTCAACCAGCTACTGTGCAATTCCACAAGAGCAGAATCACATGTTTCATTCATTTTTGTATACTTGATGCCAAGCACAGTATCTGGCACATAATAGGTACTCAAAATAGGATGAACGAATGAACTATGTTAATGTGGGGCCCTGCCCAGCTGATGATTCCCATTGGCCTGTACTAACTTGCAAGTACATAAATCAGTGCTAAAGGCCTGAACTTGCTAACACCAACATTACCAACCTCCTCCAGACGTCATCATTATCATGGCTACCATCATCCTAGTAACTGTCTACAGCTCTCATTATGTTCAAGGCCCTATGCTTAGCACTTTCCACATATTGTATCATTTAACCCTTCAACAACCTTGTGAGGTAGGTACTACTATTGTTGCCATTTACAGATGAGGAAACTGAGGCACACATCAGTTAAGAAAACTTCCCCAACATTACACTGCTAAAAAGTGGCAGAGCTGGGATACAAACTCAGGCTATCTGACTCCATAGTCCATGGTCTTAGTTACTATTGTTAAACACAGCCTCCTATCAAAACTGCCTGTAAGAATCCATAATTTGGCTGAATTATGCTACTATAGATGCCTACCATATTTTTACACAAATAACAAATGCCTTCTGCGTTTGTTTGCTGGCCGCGCCCTCCCTCTGTGAGGCACTCTCACAACTGTTGCCATGCCAATTCTCTGCCACCTGTTACTGTAAAAAAAAATTAGCATAGCATGCATATGAAAATATCTTATGCGGGGAGGGTACAACCAGCAAATAAACACAGAAGGTGCACGTTATCTAAGTAATAATACTGTATTTAGTCAAGAATACCTAAATTATATACTTCCATAACTTGATCTAGAAAGAAAACACATCCCATAATGTTCTGCCAAAATGCACTTGCAGAGTCCCGGTATGTCTCCTCTAGCCCTTCTGCATCCCTTCCCTGCGCCTGGGAAGAGGGAGCTCAGTGGCCCAGGAATCACTTCTCCTTCTCTGGAGCTGTCAGCGAGGCCTGAGCCCACCAACAACCCAGGCTAAGGAGTCAGTATAACACCTGTACAAATCATCCAGAGCTATAGAAAGGCTGAGACCTCCCCCCTCCCCCACTTCCTGATTGTAGGCCCTGGAGAGGGAGCTCTCACTGGACAGGCAAGAGACTTGGGTCAGGTCCCTCCATCCTCATACATCCAGAGACCAGACCCAGCCTTGGGGTAGAAGGGCCTCATCCCTCCCCTGAATCATCATAGAGGGAGAAAGAAAGGGTAATAATCGTGGGCCATTAACAGTGAGCAAGGATTTCTGAATCATACGACCTTGTTTCAAGTCCCATCTTTAAAAAGGAAAAACCTTGAACAAGTTATTTAACGATTCTGCTTCTTAATTTGTAAAATGTGGGTGATACTATCAACCTCACAGGGTTGCTGTGAAGATGAAAATGCCGCATACCCATCTAAAGAGCCTTGTGTAGAGCCTGACAGAGGATAGGCGTGCAATGTTAGTTTCTTATCCCTTCTCCCAGTTTTATGAGAAAGAAGCAGTCCACAGATGCATGCTTTCCTCCTTAGAATGCTAGTCTTATTGCATTGTTTGTGCTTATGTTGTTTTTCCTTTAAAATTGAGGCAATTGAGAAAAGCAGTAATATAGTAATTGTATAACGGGGACATGTGCACACAGCCTCAACAATCTCTGTTTGCATCTTCTTACACAAGGCCTGCATCAACTTGTAATTGCTGTTTTTGTTTTCACCAACCTTCATGTTTTCCAAAAATCAAATCCAAGCCAGCAGACACTTCAGCCAAATGGTTTCTTTTATGCTGGGATGCTTGCCCAAAAAACTAAATTTCTGTAATTTTCATCAGTAGAAAATGAAGTGCTTTTAAAGTGGCATGCTTCAGGTGAACAAGAGCAAACAGCCTTGACAGCTGGTAAGTCTGGATGCAGCTAATGCCATTCCCAATTTTCCTGATTCTGCCCACTAATTGCTGCAAATGTGGCATGCTGCATCCCACACAATTCTGAGACATCCATTACTTCAGAAAATGCTGTCAGGTAAATTAAGGACAAAGACAAAACCTTATTTTTAAATTTTCTTGATTTCTCCTTAGGCTACAGCACTTTATTTTGACCTCTCTTTTGCCACTTGGTAGATATGGTCATTAAAGCCCAGAGAAATCTGAACCGTGTCCCTGAATCTACACAGCCTTGCCCGAGGGTCAAAGATCTGAGCTGCAGTCCAACGTTGCCACTTACAAGTTGTGTGGGCTTAGACAACTCATCCAGCCTCTCTGAGCCTGAGTTGCCTTACCTCTCATAATAACACAGCACTACTATGAGAACTGGAGTCCCTGGGTGGTGCAAACAGTTAATGTACTTGGCTGCTAACCAAAAGGTTGGAGATTTTAGTCTACCCAGAGGCACCTCAGAAGAAAGACGTGGCAATCCACTTCTGAAAAATCAGCCATTCAAAACCCTATAGAGCACAGTTCTACTCGGACATACATTGGGTCACCAAAGAGTCGGAGTCGACTCGACAGCAACTGGTGACTATGAGAATTAAAGTGGATAGTGTTTGTGGTGTGTCTTCTGTAAATAGAAAAAGCATCAGATGGTTTTTTTCCCATTGCATAGCTTAAGCATGAGAGCAGGAGGTAAGTGAAAAGAAGAAGAGTCATAATGTGACAGGAGACACTCTGCCCCTCGCCTTCACTGTACAGATACTGAGGAAACAAGCTGTACCAACTGGTCGTCAGGTAGAAAGAGGGCAGTGGTGGCTGAAGGGTATAGCAGGTTCAGTAATAATTCAAGTTGGTGGATCAAGTAGCAGTGGTAAGGTGGGGAAATGGGAAATTAATTCATATGAAGTACTTAGCATAGGGCCAGGACACATCATAAATGCTCAATAATTATTAATGATGGCCTTTATGATCATGCCATTTGGGGTTTTACAAACCCATGTTGCTGTCTCACAACCTCAGAGAATGCTATGAAAACTAAATGAGAAATCTCACATGTTAAAGTGACAACTAAAAGATTTGCCAAATTTGTTTCATTAATTGTTTATTAAATAAATTTGTTTCTTGAATCTGAGAGTGGAAGAGTAAACTCTTGCTACTTGGTACACATTAAATTAGTTTGAGGACAGACTTCTGGGCCACATGGCGCTATAGGCAGAAGCACCATGCTGTCCCTCCACAGCAAAGATCCGAAAAACTAGGCCAAACAGAGAAAACAGCAGTGCTGAAACCCTAAGCATCAAATGAAGAGATAAAGAACTCAGCCAAGCAATGAATGGAATAAGAAACTGACAGAGAACAGAGAGTGAGGAGAGATACATGCAGAGGTCCCCTATCAGCTAACACAGCACAGACCCACCATCTTGGACTCCTATCAGAGACTAGTGAACAGGGGGTACGAAAAAGCAGCTTCACAGAGCTTCCAGCAAGAGACAGAACAACTGTTAACCAGTGATATACGCTTTCCCACCCCTGCCCTTCTTCACCCCCACTCGGCCTCCTCTGCTTCCTGTGGTCACAGTCTTTTGGCCGGGAAGCACTGGCTTCACCCCAGTGCTGCTTAGATTCCACCCAACCACACTGGCCAGCTCCCTAAGTGCCATTTGTTGGCTGTTGGTGTTGCTTTTTTCCGCTTCTTTAGATTCCTTCCTTATATCTCACCACCTCCCCCTCCTTTCTCTCAAATACCTGGCTCCCTGCGCCGTCTTTGCTTCTTCCTAAAAGGCCGTGAAACATAGCTCGAATGTGAAACTGCTTCCCGGGCCGTGCTGCCACACTGGTGGGATCCCGGGACTTTTTTTGTTTTTTTTATTGAACCGTTCGTTTGTTTTCTTTTTCTTTTCTCGAACTAGGAGCCCGTTCTAGCTGGGAGTGCTGCACGGCTTGGGACCTAAACCCTCAGATTGCATAGACATGCAGAGGGATCCCTGAGGGCATTTCTTTTACCGTATTTTTTTTTTCTATTTTTTTTTGGGGGGGGGTTCTTGTTCTTTTTTTTATTTGTTTTGTTTTCTTTTCCCTCTTTTTACCTTTTTCTCTTTCTGCATTACTCAGTTTCTCATCTCTCTACACTTTCCTTCTCTTCCTGTCCCATGAATACCTGGAGCTGAGTGACACCTCTACCCCTTCTAGCCAGGTGTACTTCATGGCCTGAGAGCAACTTCCCCAGACCTCTCAGTCGCACCAGTTGGATCCCTGGGAGCTTTTCTTTTCTTTTTTCTTTCTAATTTTTATTTATTAATTTTTTTCTTTTCTTTTTTTATTCTTCTCCCTTTTTTTTTTCTCCGTTTCATAGTCTCTCATGTCTCCACTCCAACGGAAAGCTCCACTAGCACTCTTTTTTGTTTGTATGTATGTTTTTGGCTCCTGTTCCTCTCTCCTCTCTCCCATACCCAT
Source organism: Trichechus manatus latirostris (assembly GCF_000243295.1). Lineage (NCBI taxonomy): Eukaryota > Metazoa > Chordata > Mammalia > Sirenia > Trichechidae > Trichechus > Trichechus manatus. Next base: position 5,949,887 of record NW_004443965.1, read on the forward strand.
CTTAGCTCCAAACATCACAATCTCCCCCCTCCATCCTGCCTACCTGCACCGTGTGCTGAACATCACACCACCAAGCAGCACAGGCACAGCCTATCGGATCCTGTCCTGCACTGATTGCTGGCCTGCCCTGGTGGCCATAGTAAGTGCCACAAACAACCCATCCCAGCAACTCCTTTTCAGATAGACCTGCCCTGCTGTACCATATCTGAGCAACTGACCCTGCCAGTTGGAGAAGGAGGTGAAAAGTATCATGCCCACAGATGAGCAAACAACAAAGAACACGCAGCCTGCCTGCTCAGACATAGCCAAATAAAACAAAAAGAGCAGAATGAAACAAATCTACAATCAATAAATGAAGAAAATAACTACTGAATGCCCCGAAGACAGCAGACAATATCAAAACATTTACAAAAACAGGACAGGATGTTTCCAGTAGGTGTCCAAAATAAAATACCAGATGACTTTCCAGTATAAGAAAAGGCACTAGAACAACCTGATAGGGAATTCAAATCTCTACTATTCAGAGCTATCCAAGAGTGGAAGCAAAAAGCAACAAAAATGAGGAAAAAATAGACAAATTCATGGAAAACACAGACAAAAAAATGTAAGAATTCAGGAAAATAATGCAGGAACAAAATGCCAAAATAAATTCACAACTAGAAATCATACCAAAACAACAATTAGAAATCCAAAAGATAAATAACAAGATTTCAGAAATGGACAGTGTCATAAAAGGCCTGAGGAGCAAGTGTGAAATGGTGGAAGACAAGATCAGCAAAACTGAAGACAAACACTTGGCTACAACTCTGTTTGAGGAAAAATCATAAAAAAGAATGAAGAAAAATGAAAAGACCCTGAGAATTATGTGGGATACAATGAAAAGCAAAAATTCGTGAATGATCAGAGTTCCAGAACAGGGGGAGAAAACAGAAAACACAGAGAGGATCACTGAAGAACTGCTGACAGAAAACTTCCCCAATACTATGAAAGATGAAAACCTGACCATCCAAGAAGCTCAACAAATCCCATATAGAATAGACCCCAAAAGAATATCACCAAGGCATATCATAATAACACTCACCAAACCCAAAGACAAACAAAGAATCCTGACAGCAGCTTGAGAAAAACAAGAAGTCACATACAGAAGAGAAACAGTAAGACTAAGCTCAGATTATTCAGCAGAAACCATGCATGCAAGAAGGCAATAGGATGACATAAATAAAACCTTGAAAGAAAAAAATTGCCAGCCAAGAATAATATATCTTGCAAAACTCTCGTTCAAATATGATGGTGAAATTAGGACATTTCCAGATAAACAGAAATTAAGGGAATATGTAAAAACCAAACCAAACTTACAACAATTATTAAAGGGAGTCTTTCAATCTGAGAACAAACAACATCAGCTCACAGGCTGAATCTAGGATGCAGGATCATACCAGCCAGATACCAATCTAGGAAATGAACTCTCAAGGACTATCTAAAATCAAAAGAAATACAGGAGAGAATCAGAGCAGTTAATCTGTAAGTGACAACAACATCAGAACAATAAAGAGGGAATAAACGGTGTAGGTATAGAACCTTCTAATGGAGAGGATGGCAAGGTGATACCAAGTAATAATAGACTGCTTCAAACTTAGAAAGATAAGGGTAAATTTCACAGTAATTACAAAGAAAGTTAACAAACCTACTTATCAAAATAAAGAGGAAAAACATAAAGTCTCAGTAAAAACAAAACCGACAAAAACAAAAGAAATGAAAAAAATCCACAAACAAAAGGAATTCATCACAGGAGAGTAAGAGGAACAAAGAAAACGTCAGCACCACAAAAAGAAGCACTACAAAATGACAGCAATAAACGCACACCTATCAATAATTACACTGAATGTAAATGGCCTCAATGCATCCATAAAGAGAGAGTGACAGAACGGATAAAAAACAGGATCCATCAATATGCTGTCTACAAGAGACACACCTTAGAAACAAAGATGTGAATTTATTAAAAGTGAACGTTTGGAAAAAAATATATCAAGCAAACAACTACCAAAAACGAGCAGCAGTGGCAATACTAATCTCAGATAAAATAGACTTTAAAACAAAATCCACCATAAAAGACAAAGAAGGACACTATATAATGATTAA
>NW_004443965.1:5953744-5971141 GCF_000243295.1 Trichechus manatus latirostris
CGATGAAAAGGAAATCAGGAAAACAATACCATTTATAATAGCCCTTAAAAAAATAAAATACTTAGGAATAAATCTAACCAGGGATGTAAAAGACTTATACAAAGAAAACTACAAAACACTACTGCAAGAAACCCAAAGGGATCTACTTAAATGGAAAAATATACTATGCTCATGGATAGGTAGACTCAACAGAGTGAAAATGACAATTCTACCCAAAGCAATTTACAAATACAATGCAATCCCGATCCAAATACCAAGAACAGTCTTAAAAGAGATGCGAAGACTAATCATTAACTTTATATGGAAAGGGAAGAAGCCCTGAATAAGTAAAGCACTATTGAAAAAGAAGAATAAAGTAGGAAGACACACACTACCTGATCTCAGAACCCTACTATACAGCTACGGTAGTCAAAACAGCCTGGTACTGGTACAACGACAGATACATTGACCAATGGAACAGAATTGAGAACCTAGATGTAAATCCACCCACATACAGTCACCTGATCGTTGACAAGCCCAAAGTCCATCAAATTGGGAGCAGACAGTCTTTTTAACAAATGGTGCTGGCAAAACTGGATGTCCATCTGCAAAAAAATGAAACCAGATCCACACCTCACACCATATACAAAAATTCAAAATGGATCAAAGGCCTAAATATAAAGCCAAAAAACTATAAAGTTCACAGAAGAAAAAATAGGATCAACGCTAGAGGTTCTAATACACGGCATTAACAGGATACAAACCATAACCAACAACACACAAACTCCAGAAGATAAGCTAGATAACTGGGATCTTCTAAAAATCAAACACTTATGTTCTTCAAAAGACTTCACCAGAAGAGTAAAAAGAGAACCTACAGACTGGGAAAAAATTTTTGGACATTACAAGTCAGACAAAGCTCTACTCTGTATAATCTACAAGAAAATCTAACACCTCTCCAACAAAAGGACAAATAATCCAATTAAAAAATGGGCAAAGGAAATGAACAGACACTTCACCAAAGAAGACATTCAAGCGGCCAACAGGCACATGAGGAAATGCTCACGATCACTAGTCATTAGAGAAATGCAAACTTAAACCACAATGAGATACCATCTCACCCCAGCATTACTGGCAGGAATCAAAAACACGGAAATAACAAATGTTGGAAAGGCTGCGGGGAGACTGGAACTCATAGGCACTGCTGGTGGGAATGCATAATGACACAACCATTTTGGAAAATGACATGGTTCTTCCTTAGAAATCTAGAAATAGAAATACCGTATGATCCAGCAATCCTACTCCTAGGAATATATCCTAGAGAAATAAGAGCCATCACACGAATGGACATATGCACACCCATGTTCATTGCAGCATTGTTCACAATAGCAAAAAGATGGAAACAACCTAGATGCCCATCAACAGATGAATGGATAAACGAACCATGGTACACAGACACAATGGAGTATTATGCAACGATAAAGAACAATCATGAATCTGTGAAGCATCTCATAACATGGATGAAACTGGAAGACATAATGCTGAGTGAAATAAGTCAATCACAAAAGGACAAATAACTGTATTAGACCACTACTATAAAAACTCATGAAAAAGTTTATGCACAAAAAGTAACAATCTTTGTTGGTTATGAGGGATGGGAGGGGTGGGGGGCAGAAATACTAAATAGACAATAGATAAGTGGTAACTTTGGTGAAGGGTAAGACAGTACACTATACTGGGGAAGCCAGCACAACCTGTACAAGGAAAGGTCATGGAAGCTCCATAGACACATCCAAACTCCCTGAGGGACTGAAGTGCTGGGCAGAGGGCTGTGGGGACCATGGTCTCAGGGAAAATCTAGCTCAGTTGGCATAATACACTTTATAAAGACAGTGTTCTACATTCTGCCTTGGTGAGTAGCATCTGGGGTCTTAAAAGCCTGTGAGCAGCCATCTAAGATAGTCCACTGGTCTCACCCCTTCAGGAGCAAGGGAGAATGAAGAGAACAGGATATACGAGGAAAAGATTAGTTCAAAGGACTAATGGACCCAAGCTACCAAGACCACCACCAGACTGAGTCCAGTACATATAGATGGTGCCCGGCTACCACCACTGACTGCTCTGACCGGGATCACAAAAGAGGGTTCTGGACAGAGCTGGAGAAGGATATATAACAAAATTCTAATACACACAAAAAAGACCAGATTTACTGGCCTGACAGAGACTGGAGAAACCCCGAGAGTATGGCCCCCAGACACCTTTTAGCTCAGTGGTGAGGTCACTCCTGAGGTTCACCATTCAGCCAGGGATTGGACAGCCCCATAAAACAAAACGGGACTAATGAGACACAGCAGTCCAGGGACAAGGACTAGAAGGCAGGAGGGGACAGGAAAGCTGGTGACAGGGAACCTAAGGTTGAGTAAGGACAGTGTTGACATGTAGTGGGGTTGTTAACCATTGTCATAGGGCAATATGTGTACTAACTGTTTAATGAGAAACTATTTTGTTCTGTAAACCTTCATCAAAAGTACAAAAAAAAAAGAACTATCTATGTGAGATCAAATCAACAACAGCAACTCAAAAGGTTTGATGGGAAACCTAAGGGACAGTGAGTTGAAGACAATGCTGATGAAGTAATTTGGAAAAGGATAGTGAGAATAGCAGCACAACTGGAAGAACGTAACTGATGTCACTGAAATGTACATGTAGAAATTTTTGAAATGGTCTATCTTGGCTATATATATTTTCATCAAAAACGAAAAAGGTCCTCCGAGGTCGAGAAGGGAGAGTGTTGACATGTTGTGGGGTTGTTAACCAATGTCATATAACAATATGTGTACTGACTGTTTAATGAGAAACTATTTATTCTGTAAACCTTCACCTAAAGTACAATAAAAAATAAAAAAAATTAGTCTGAGGACAGAAACTGGCCTACAGCATAGGGTCTCCAAATTTTTAGTTTATGTGTACACACACACACAGAGCCTCCAAAGACACCAAAGAAAACAGAAGCAAATGAGACAGGCAGAGGAGGCCTATGGATAAGCATCTTCACTCCATTCTCTGAACAAGGGTTGGGGTCTTATCTTCTTTGTGTTCAATAAATAGTTGTTGATGATGACAATAATATCACCTGCATGCCTCTTAACAGAATCTCGTATTCTGCATACAGAGTCATTGGAAAGTTACAAGGCATCGATGGAGATGTTTTAGTTTCAATATACTTTTCCATTTTATTTTAATGTTCCCTCAAAACATAAAATGTATTATATGTTATTTAAGATAATAATTCATTTTTAAATATTTGTTAGCTTGTTCAACATTTTCCTCATTTGGAGAGTAGGAGGATATTTTATTCAACCCAACTGAGAGTAGCTACAATTATGCAAACTCTGGACGATAATGTTGTAGTTCATTGCTACCGGACCTATTTTAGACATAACTCAAATAGTTGCTGTAGAGCTTGAGGGAGGGAGATTTTTGGATTTTGTTTTAAGCAATTTAATAAGTATTCCACATAGGTTTTCTTGTTACATTTAATATTTTCCCCTTGTCTGTGCTTATACGTACTCTTATGGGAATCTGTGTCCTATGTCTATTTGATTTTTTGTATTACACTTTCAGCTAGGGTCTTGTCTCCCTTGCCTCTGGCTTCCCAGCCCCTCCCCCTGGTCCACAGAGTTCCTGAGCTGATCCAGGCAGAGATGAAGAGGATGACAATGAGAGGCAGCTCAGCAGCCTTGGGAGCCAGCCAGTCTAGGTTTGAATCCTGGCTTTGCCACTTACTACTTGTATGACCTTGAGTAAGTTATTTCACATCTCTGTACTTTAGTCTTTCGATCAGTAAGATGGAATAATAATAGTATCTATTTCATAAGGTTGCTGTGAAGATTAAATAAATCAATATATATGTGAAGCACTTAGAATAGTACTTAAGTACTATATAAATGTTGCTATTGTTGGTAGTAGTTACTATTATTGCTATTAGTATTATTTCAAAACTCTTGTTTTCTGTACAGTGGAGCTGAGGCCTACTGAGCCACTCATACTGGTTCAACTACTAACAAGAAGCTTGTCCCTATGGTGTCTTCACTGCAAGCAGACCTAAGGTAGTCCCTGGAGTCTGTGGTTCCTAAGGCCCAGATCTTTGATCCTTCCTCCTCCATCTGGTCTCACTCCTATAATTGACCCTACGTCTCCACCCTGATTGGAGTACCCCAGGGTTGCAGTCCTGCCATGGGTCCAAGGCAGGGGTGGAGGGCCCTGGTGCTCAGTCTTTCTGTTTTCAGTCTTCCTCTTTGGAGCTGGAGCCTCATATTGCAGCCCAGGCCCGCAGCTGGAGTCCTCCTGTGTCCAAGAGCCCCATGTCAGATGTCAACCGCCACCGGCACACCCAACTCCCAGTCTAGATCATTCCACCAATACCTCTAACTCCACTCATGAATGGTTTCTGGGTCTGTAACAACCCTCAAATCTGGGTTTGCTCTAGTCATACCCTCACCTTTGCTTCTATAGCCCCACCTGACTCCTCAGCATCCTTCCTGTCATAGTGGTGGTGGTAGGGGTAGAAGGTCTTCTTCAGCCCTCCGCTATACCTTGCTTCCTGCTCTTAGGCTCAGACTAAACACTAACCGTTAATTAAGTATAAAATGATGCAATGATGGTTGCGGGCGTGTAGCATGTTACCGTGACTTTGGAAAACAATCTGGCAGTTTCTTAAACGTGTGCTTACCACACAACCCCTGGCCCCTAGGTACCTACTAAAGAGAAATGAACATACATGTCCACACAAAAACTTGTATGTGAATGCTCAAAACTGCATTATTCATAATAGCTAAAGAGTGGGAACAACTCAAATGCCCATCAACTGATGAATCGATAAATAAAATAGATTACTACTCAGCAATAAAAAGGAATGAACTACTGATACATGCCACCCCATGGATGGACCTTAGCAACACTATGTTAAGTGAAAGAAGCCAGACAGAAAAGACTACATATTATACGACTCCATTTGTACGAAATTTTTAGAAAAGGCAAACCAGTAGAAAAAGGATTGGTGCTTGCCTGGGGCTAGAGGTAGGAGTAGGCATCGACTATAAACAGGTACTAGGGATCTTTTTGGGGTGATGCACACGTTCTGAAACAGCATCGTAGGGATGGTTGCATAACTGCAAAAATGTACTAACGTTCATCAAACTGTTCACATAAAATGGATGAACTTTATACAATGTAAAATCTACCTCAATGAAATTGGTTTTTAGAACAAATAAAACACAATGCTAACTCCCAAAAGGCTTAAAATTCATAGATTATCTTTTTTTAGTAGTATACATGACTCTACCCATATTTATTATATTTTTAGTCTGTGGCTATATTATAAAAGACATCTTCTGAGAAACTCCCTCCCCCTCCAAAAAAAAGTTAGGCTCAAGCTGCTGAGCTGTAATTATAAAGCTTACAGTGAACTCCCCCACAAACTCCACTGCAAATCTTGATTAAAGATAGAACACTTCTTAAAAATAGAATAAATGTGTTATAATTGGTATAAAAAAGTACAGTTGATTTTGGTTGGCATTTCTAAGCTATAATATAAAATTTAATGAGCAAAAATTTAGAAATTTTACTGATGCTTTTATAGAAAATTTACAACAGAAGTTGATGTCTTATCTGAAGTCTCACTAATGAAACCTAACCATGATAAACTGGACCTCCAAATCACACATAATATTTTACCTAATTAGAAATTTATCTATCTTCTTTTAATGGTTTACAAGTATCTTAATTCCAGATGGCTCTGATGTAGATATGAAAATATTAAAGTTATATACCAAATGTAGCAGCATAGGTGTTCTTTAGACAAACTTTAAGGGATGGTTACAACCATTTGTGTGCTTTCAACAGTATGTTATAGAATATCCAACTAAAATGGCTTAAACAGGAAGGACTTTTATAATCTGCCCAGGAGAGGTCTAGAGGTAGGTGGGCAGAGCAGGTTGTACCATCAACCAATGTTATCAAGGCCCAGGCTCTTTAAATCTTTTGGCTCTACCAACCTCAGCATGCCCCTGACATCTCCCTCCTTGGTCACAAGATGGTTGCTGCAGGTCCAAATACCATAACTAAGGAATGTGGAAGGGGGCAAGGAATGTCCCCCTGTACATCTCACTCCAACATGGGGAAAACCTGAAGGGGGTCACCTGTCCATCTCTAAAACAACAAAGAATCACAGGTAAAGGGGAACAGATTCCATGATGGGTTTAGACCACCCATGAGTCACACCCAAGGTCTGTTGCATAACCAACGCAGGATCTGCCCCGACAGTCAACTCCATATAGCTCTTTTTGCTGGGGTAATGAAACCAACACCTACTTTGTGTAATAACCAACAGGTAAGTGTGTATTTCCATTTGGGAACATCATATCATCATTCAAAATGGCAAACAAATTCAGAAAAACAAGAAATAATGGAAGAGAGTAGATCCCACAAATACTGAATTTCTCTAGTCCATCGTCCTCAAGGAGATAAAGCAGCACCACACCCTGCTTGGCAAAACCACTCACTGCATGGTGACTTGGAGGAGGAGACCGAACTGCCAAAAGAAAGTCTGTCACATCAAGGCATAATGTGAATGGAAAGCACAAATTTCCGTCACAAATGAATATCTTGAACCTTTCCCCTCAACTCTGAATATCCAGATTTGCCTGTAACAAACTTCCTCTTCCAATATGTATAAGCTCTCAGAAGTCCCACAATAAACAATATGTTTAGTTTTATCAATAATCTAATGGCTCCCAATCTTATTTGCCCAGAACAAGCCTCCACTAATTTCTTTGTTTATTTTGATGTAATATTCTGTATGGAGTCCCTGGGCGGTGCAAACAGTTAACACACTTGGCTGCTAACCAAAAGGTTTGGGGTTGGAGTCCACTCAGAGGCACCTTGGAAGAAAAGCCTGATGATCTACTTCCGAAAAATCAGCCACTGAAAACCTTATAGAGGAAACTAGATTAATGGAAACAGAACAACCAGAACAGAAATAATGAGAATGTCCACACATTGTGAAGGACGTAACCAATGTCACTGAACAACTTGCAAAAAAATCGCTGAATGGGAACCTAAACTGCTGTGTAAACCTTCACCAAAAACACAAAAGATTATTTAAAAAAACAAAACAAAACCTACAGACCCCTATGGGGTCACCATGAGTTGAAATTAACTTGACAGCTATTGTTTTTGTTTTTGCTTTTTTTTTTTTTTAGTATCCTGTTAAACTAGTGTTCCTTGAAACACACCTTAAAACATGCTGATATAGATGAAATATGCTGAGCTAATATCTGTTATCTTCTCCTTAAGCACCTTTGCTAATGACATTTGGCCTCCTTTCTTTTCTCTAATTCTTTTATAATCAAAGGGCCTGTATCAATGCTTTCTCTTCTCCTTTACCAGATAATTTAGTGTGGAAAATAACATCCAATCTTTCTGAAATTAAAAGCTGCACTTTCAATGACAATGGCCCTATCTCTTATCCCTGTGTAATTTAAAAACTTTCCACGTCTTCATAACAGACATGGGCTCCTCCAGCTTCAGCTTTATTGTAAAGATCTCGGAGGAGGTTAAACATGTTACTGTTCAGAGCTCTCGTTCTTGTAATAACCCAGGCTTGTCTCTCCAGAATGGTCCCCTACTTGAGCGGCTTTTAAAGTGTGTTTGTTTATCGTTGTGCTGGTCCACTATTCCCTGGAACACAATGTTTTCTAGGGGGTCCGCTAGTGCAGGGAACACAAGGCAGCACTTGGGAGTCAGTCTCTCCAAGTGCACGGAAGGTTTAAGTGTTTTGCTTCTTTCATCAGTACTGTTTTCATGGTCCTTTCTTTTCAACTAGCTCTCCAGTGACAGCACAGGACAGAAGTTGAAACAAAGCCTTTTTTTTTTTGTATTTTGCCATGATCATTCAACTGAGAATTTTTCAGAGGGTAATTTAAATTTTAATTAAAACTTGAGGCTCACAGGAGGGGTAGGGCTTGTAGACTGGATTCTACTCATATACTAAAAAGAAAGTAAGTATAACCTGCAGCCTACTTTACTTCAGCCTGATCACTGGCCAAGTAATCCTGTGTTTAAAATGTTCATATCTTCTTCATCACTGGGGGCTACAGTTATTAATATATTCTCAGTAAAATACTCAGTGTAATATATTATACCCACACTATCAATTTATCTGAAAGCATTTCATCTTAAATTAACTAAGCTAACAAGTATTCAGCACTGATTTTATGTAAAAGGATGATAGGTGTTCTGAAAGGGAATAAAGAAAGAAAAATGCATAATTCTTACCTTCAAAAAGCTTCCTGATTTGCATTTCCACAAAATAAAATTATTTTATCTTTCAAATACAGGATTCCAAATTTGGAGGTATAAAATGTTTTTAAAACCTTTTGAATAATATGTATACCCACTCCTCACTTATTAACATGGCTAGGTTCCAAAGACCAGGTCGTTATGAGAAAATCAGCATTATGGGAAAATGAAGGATGACTACTTCATTACATAACTGCCAAATTATATCATTACATAACTGCCAAACTACTGAGAATCATGGCTTAGCCGAGATGACACTACCTTAACCATCATAGCCAGCGTTACTCTCGCCTCACACCTCGGCGTTCATTACTGCCAGACGTACATTGTTAATGGGCAAAATAGCAGATTTTTTACTATTGTCATAAATGCAAAATGTCAGGTAACGATAGTTGATAAGTGAGGAGTAGGTGTAGTTACAACCAAGAACATTTTGCCACTGAAGAAATGCAGGGGTCCATAGACACAAATAAATATGTTTACAGAACTTCCTAGAAAGTGATCAGATTATTATCTATTTCAGTAAACACACATAATGTTTTTAGGTAAAAATGAAGAATGAAGTAGAGAAGAGTACAACAGTGGCAAACAGGTTGTGATCAACAGAGGAGATAGCAGCCACTTGAAAAGAGAGCTTTTTCCAGTGCACTCACTAGTATAGCACTATGGAAGGGACAAAACCAAACTAAACTAGCTGCCATCAAGTCAGTCCCAACTCATAGTGACCCCATATGACAGAGCAGAACTGTCCCATAGGGTTTCCAAGGCTGTAAATCTTTGCAGAAGCAGATTGCCCCATCTTTCTCCTGTGGAACATCTGGTGGGTTCAAACTACCGACCTTTCAGTTAGTAGCCAAGCACTTTAACCAGTGCACCACCAGGGCTCCTTCTGCAGAAGGGGAAGCTCTTGAATAATACAACATCTGGAAGACTGAGTGATATATCTACCCCGACTCTAGCACATACACGTCATTGCTCTTCTTTGGTAAGTACTATGAGTAAATCACCATGACATTCAAATATTTATTTAAATACCTTCATTTCCAGAAATACCATAGTTCAAAATGTATTGCACTTGAATCTCAAGAAAGAACCTTAATTGTTATTTAATACAAATTGAAATACTGAGAGAAGAGTGGTTAAACCAAGAAAAACCAAATCCATTGCTGTCAAGTAGACTCAGACTCGTAGTGACCCTATAGGACAGAGTAGAACTGCCCCCATAGGGTTTGCAAGGCTGTAAATCTTTACAGAAGTAGAATGCCACATCTTTCTTCCACAGAGTGGCTGGTGGATTTGAACCGCTGACCTTTCAGCTGGTAGCCGAGTGCTTCAACCACTGCACCCCCAGGTCTCCTAGAAGAATGGTTAGCGGTCATATAACTCAACAGATTAAAATTAATTTGAAGCCGTTAGAGAGATATAAGTCAAAACTACAATTAGATACCATCCCACCCTGACATTACTGGCATGAATCAAAAAAAAAAAAAAAAAAAAAAACAGAAAATAACAAATGTTTGAGAGGTTGTGGGGAGATTGGAACTCTTTTACACTGCTTGTAGGAATGTAAAATGGTAAAACCACTATGGAAAATAGTATGGCACTTCCTTAAATAGCTAGAAATAGAAATACCATAAGATCCAGCAATCCCAATCCTAGGTATATATCCTAAAGAAATAAGAGCTGTGACACGAATAGAGATATGCGCACTCATGTTTACTGCAGCATTATTAACAATAGCAAAAAGTTGGAAACAACCTAAGTGCCCATGAATGAATGAATAGATAAACTGTGGTACATACACACAATGGAATACTATGCAACCATAAAGAATAATGACAAACCTGAGAAACATCTCACAACATGGATGAATTTGGAGGCCATTACACTGAGTGAAATAAGTCAATTATAAAAGGACAAATATTGTTTGAGACCACTATTAAAAAGAAAAAAGAAAAGGTTTACACAAAGGGGAAAAAAAAATTCTTTGATGGTTACCAGGGTCGGGAGGGGAAGGGAGGGAAAATTACTAACAAGATAAAGACACGTGTTAATATAGGTGAAGGGAAAGGCAATACACAATATGGCGGAAGTCAGCAAAACATGACCAAGGCATGGGAAGACACTGAGAAGGATGCAAGAACAAAGGGCAACAACGGTAATTGCTATAGCATAGACAATCCTGCAACAACAGTATTAACAAACACTAATTTATGAATGGATACATAGGTAGATAGATATGGCAAGAGGTGTGGGAGGGTGTAAGGGAACACACCCACCTGCAGATATAGGTTTGGTGGTGGATGTTCTACATACATAACTGTAGGTACTACTTATATATTAATATAGACAATAGAGCACATAAGGGCCACAGTCAGGGCAACTTCTTAGACATAACCAAACACTGCGTAGGACAAAGTTCCTAGGCTTGAAAGTGAAAGACCGTAGACCTGAGGGACATCTACATCAGTTGGCACAACATAGTTAATAAGGACAAAGTTCTGCACCCTATTTTGGTGAGTAGTGTCTGGGGTCTTAAAAGCTTGCAAGCAGCTGTCTGAGATACAACTATTTGTCTCTTACTGTCCGGAGCAAAGGAGAGTGAAGAAAACCAAAGACTCAAGGGAGTAATTAGTCCAAAGGACTAATGGACCACGTGAAGCACAGCCTACAGGACCCAGAGCCCAGAACTAGATGGTGTCCAGCTACCACTACTGACCACTCTGACTGGAATCATAATAGACCGTCCTGGACAGAGCTGGAGAAAAAATGTAGAACAAAAAAATCAAATTCACAAAAAAGACCAGACTTACTGGTCTGATATACTCTGGAGGAAACTCCGAGACTATATCCCTAAGACACCCTTCTAACCTGGAACTGAAGCCATTCCTGGAGACCACCTTTCCGCCAAGCCATAGACAGGCCCATAAAATAAACAGTAACACCCAAGAGGAATGTGCTCCTTAGAACAATCAATTACACTAGATCAAAAGGGCAACATTTGCCCAAAAGCAAAGAAGAGAAGGTAGGAAGGGGTAGAAAATCAGGACAAAAGGAAATGGAGAACCCAAAATGGAAACGGGGAGATGCTGACACACTGTGGGGAATGAAACCAATGTCATGGAACATTTTATGTACAAACTATCAAATGAGAAAGTAATTTGCTCTGTATGAAGGGCATTACCTGTATTATCTCATTTAATCATACAACAATCATGTCATGTAAGCACTATGATTGTTAGGTCCACCTCACAGATGAAAGTAAGGAGGCTAGAGAGGTTCAGTAGCTTGGCCAAGGTCACAGAGTTACTAAGTGACAAAGCCAAGACTGGGGTCCAAGTCTGTCCAGTGGCCAAGGGCAGCTCCCAATCACCATCTCTGCCTCTGCATTGAGCTAATGTGTTCTTACAGCAAAGTTCACATTAGCCATCAGATGATTTCTCTGGGGAAATAGCAATGCCACATTGATTTGCTTAAGGAATCACAAGCTTCTGGCCAACTTGTATTTCCAATGCAGATTCTGCGTTTATTTACAAATCAGATTTTGCACTGAAATGTTCTACAGCTATCATTTAAAAAACAGCTTCTGTAGCTGCGAAAATGCCTCCGGAAAAGACACCAGAGATAAACCATCATTTTGCTTACCTCCACCACAAAGCATTCCTTAATTTAACTTGCTCCAAAACTAAACTCATGCATGGTGCATGCTAATGAGCCTCCTATAAAATATCCAGAAGTTATGCTTCTGAGTAAGATGGAGTAAGCGCACTTTATTCTCTCTCTTCAACTGAATGCAGCGAGAAAACCTGGAGAAAACGCATGGAGCAGTTATTTGAGAACTCTGAAAAGTAAATAGTAGCAGGTGAATTAAGGAAGACCAGAATTCAAAGTGGTAACTGAACTAGTGGTGAGTTTACCATTTTCCCCCACTGCTATCTCCCAGCCTGTATTCAATGCAGCCTGAAAATCAGAAGTGGTAGCAGTGCTTTCAAACAGATTTCTAGAAGAAGCCCTCTAGTTCTGGTTCAACAAATGGGAAAGGGATCTCCTAACACTTATGGGAGGTGAGGATTATCCCATTTTTTTCTCTTTTCTCCATTCTCTCTCACCCTAGTCCTCAAGCAATCCTGTGGTGGCAGTGGCTACAACCCAAAAGAGATGAAAACTTTAAGGAAGGGAACTTTCCTCTCTAATCAGGGGAACCGTGGTCTCAAGAAGGTGGGGTGAATTCCTGTTACTTCTCTCTCTCTCTCTCTGTTCTCTTGTCACTTGGCTCTGAGCATGGGCACAGCTGCAGGAAATATACAGCAGAGTGAGGGAAATAAGGCCCCAGCTTGCTGGCCAGAGGACGGAAAACGGGAGCCCCAGGGAACCAGAAAATACCAAGAGATTGTGGAGTAGGAAGAACTTCGAAAAGCAAAGCCATAAAGCTGTTCATGAACTCCTGGGGTCAGCTCCAAGTTGCACATACATGGATCTCACCCTAAACAGCATACTATAGACTTTGAGACCTAAAATACAAGATTGATTACCTCCCTAGTCCTAGGCTGGCCACTAGGTAATACACAACACCAGACAATTCAAAGAGCACTGTAAAGACTTTGAAAACGGAACCGAAAACGAAACCACAACTCACAGAAGTCTGATTAGAACTTGCAGCCTGAGCCCAACTGGGTTGATTCCCTTCTAAAACAAAAATATCAACATTCTCCATACAGTTTAATCAAGACATGAAGTCTCATAATATTCAAAATGCCCAGAATACAATCCAAAATTACTCAGCATAAGAGCCCCAGGAAAATCACAACTCACATGGTAAATGACTACAACAGATGTCAACACCAAGATGACACGGATGTTGGAATTATCTGACAAAGATTTTAAAGCAACTATTATAAAAATTGTCTAGTATGTAAGGGTTAACACTCTTCAAAAGAATGGAAAGATAGAAAGTCTCAGCAAAGAATAGAAGATATAAAGAACCAAATGGAAATTTTAGAACTGAAATATATAATAACCAAAGGAAAAAAAAAATCACTGAATAGGCTCAATACAAGAATGGAGATGATAAAGGAAAGAGTAATGAACTTGAAGATAGATCAATAGAAATTATCCAATCTAAACAACAGAAAGAAAAGACTGAAAAATGAACAGTGCCTTAGAGACCTTTAGGACAATAACGAAAGGTCTAACATTCATGTCACTGGAGTTCCATAAGGAAAGGAGAAATAAAGTGTTTGAAGAAATTATCTCTGAAAACTTCACAATTTTGGTAAAAGACATAAACCTAGATATACAAGAAACTCAGCAAACTCCAAACAGGATAAGCCCAAGAAATCCATGTCCAGAAACATCATAACCAAACTACTGAAAACTAAAGACAATGAAAGGTTCTTGAAAGCAGTCACAGAAAAGGATACATTGCTAATTGGGGAGTAACAATCTGAATGAGTGCAAGTTTCTCATCAGAAACCATGGAGGCCAGAAGAGGTGAAATAATACTTTTAAAGCACTGAAAGAAAAGAACAGTCAAGCCAGAATTCTGTATTCAGTAAAAATATCTCTCAGGAATTAAGGTGAAATAAAAACATTCTCAGATGAAGGAAAACTAAAATAATCTGCTTCCAGCAGACCTGCTGTAAAAGAATTGCTAAAGGAAGTTCCCTTAAACTGAAGGGAAATGATATTAGAAGGAAACTTGGAAGATCAAGAATGAAGGAAGGAGCTGTAGAAATAGTAAATACCTGGGTAAATATAGTAGACTATTCTTCTCTTTCTGAGTTATTTAAAATGTGTTTGGAAGTTGAAAAGTAAAATTTATAATATCTGATGGAGCTTTCAATGTATGTAAATCTAATACATAAGATAACTACAACATACAGGAAGTCAGGTAAGGTTTTTTCAACCATGTGAAGTGGTAGAACATTATTTCTAAATAGACTGTGAAAAATTATGTTTATTACAAACCCTAGACCAACCACTAAAAAAAAAAAAGCTATACAAAAAGATATCATCAGATAAAATAGAATACTGAAAAAATGATTAAACAACCCAGAAGAAAGCAGGAAAGAAAAAACAGAAATTAAAAATAGAGGAAATAAACAGAAAACAAATAATAAAGTATAGACCTAAATTGAAATATATCAAAAATTACATTAAATGCAAATGTTCTAAACAAATCATATTAAAAGACAGAGATTGTTTTAACAGATTTACGAAACATGATCTTGGCCCTAAGACATCCTTCTGACCTAAAACTGAAGCCATTCCTGGAGACCACCTTTTAGCCAAATATACCACAGGCCCATAATATAAACAATAACACCCAAGAGGAATGTGTTCCTTAGAGCAAACATATGAGATTAAAAGGGCAACATTTGCCCAAAAGAAAGATGAGAAGGCAGGAAGGGGTAGAAAATCTGGAGGAAAGGAAATGAGGAATCCAGGGAGGAAATGGGGAGAGTGCTGACACATTGGGGGCAATATAACCAATGTTATGAAACACTTTACATACAAACTATCGAATGGGAAACTAATTTGCTTTGTAAACTTTCACCTAAAGCACAATAGAAAAATTTTAAAAATAAATAAAATATGCACAATAAATATTTTTTTTAAATGATCTAACTATATATTGTCTATAAGAAACTCACTTCAAATATAATGATACAGGTGTATTAGAAGTTAAAAACTGGAAAAAGAAATATTATGCAAATACTAATTAAAAGAGGTTAAAAAAAAATTGCCATCGAGTCAATTCTGACTCATGGTGATCCCTTATGTGTCAGAGTAGAACTGTGCTCCTTAGGGTTTTCAATGGCTGATTTTTCAGAAGTAGATCACCAGGCCTTTCTTCTGAGGTGCCTCTGGGTAAACTAGAACCTCCTTCAGTTAGCAGCCAAGTGCTTTAATCATCTGAACTACCCAGGGACTCCAAAGAATGGCAGAATGGCAACATTAACATCTAACTAAGTAGACGTCAGACCAAAGAAAATTACCAGGAATAAAGAGCAACATTCCATAAGGATGGTCATAAAAGGGTCAGTTCCACAAAAGGTTCAATTCAACAAGAAGACATAACAATACTAAATATGTAATCACCAAACAACAAATCTTCAAAATACATGAAGCAAAACTGAGAGAACTGAAAGGAAAAATAAACAAATCCACAATTACAGTTGGGGGCTTCAGCACTCCTTTTTCAGAACACTACACAGAAGATCAGCAAGGATGTAGGAGAACCAAATGACATCGTCAACTAACTGAACCTAATTGAGATTCACAAAACACTTCAGCCAGCAGGTATCACGCCTTTCTTTCCTTCCCTCTGCAGCCAAATTCCTCAAAACAGTTATCTAAATTTACTGTCTCCAATTTCTTTCCTAATTCTCTCTTTATGTCACTCTAAGCAGGTTTTTGCCTCCATCACTGCATAAAAGTGTCCTGGTCAAGTTCACCAATAACCTCCGGTGGTCCAAAATCCCGTGGTCCAATATGGGTCCCCATCTTACTTGATCTATTAGCAGCTTGTGACACGGTTGATCACTCCTGCCTCTTTGAAACACTTTTTTCATTTGGCTTCCAGTCACCACACTTTCTTCCTCCCACCTTAGTGGATACTCATTCTCAAGAATCAGATTCTTCCTCATCAACCCAAACTTTAAATGCTTGGTGCCCCAGGACCTAGTCTGGTCCTTGGATCTCTGCTCTTTTTCATCTACACTTACTCATTTGGTGATCTTATCCAGGCTCATAGCTTTAAGTGTCATCTGTGCATGATGACTCCCAAATTTTTGTCCCCAGCTAGGATCACTGCCTTGAACTCCAGACTGGTACACTCCACTGCCTCCACAGAGATGTCTACTAGGCAACTCTAACAACATATTCAAAACCGATCTGCTGATCATCACCTCCTCAAAACAAACAAACGTACCTTAAAAAAAAAAAAAAAAAAAAAAAAAAAACACCTCAGTGGTTTTCAGTTGTTAAAAAAAAATCTTAGGCCATCATGCCTTCGTTTTTCTCAGCACAGGAAATACAATGTAGGGGTTAAAAACAGACTCTGGAGGGTGGGGCCAAGATGGCGGAGTAGTCAGACGCTTCCAGTGGACCCTCTTACAACAAAGACCCGAAAAAACAAATGAATCAATTATATATGGCAATCTGGGAGCCCTGAACCTCAAAGGCAGAGTTGAGGAACTGGACTGAGTGACAAGGGGAGGGAGAGACAGTTCAGAAGGAGTGAGGAATTGCCAGTCCTTACCTGAGCCTGAGCCCTTCAGGCCTGAGGAGCTCGGGGGTAAGTGATGAGGCAGGCAAGCAGCTGTGTTCTGGAGGTGCGTTTTCCACACTAGGAGAGACCCAGCACCAGAGAGTCTACATGGCCACCCAGAACCAGTGAGAAGTAGCCCTCGACCAGCAAAAGATAAGTAATTGCATCCAGCCTACCACGCAGATCAAAAACACCCCCCTTAGGGAAAAACCTCTCTCCCATTTACCTCCCCACTCCCTGCTCTGCACTGGGTCCCAGACCGGCTTCAGCAGTTGCTGAGTCCCCTGGGCTGGAAGTAGGATCCGTCACATGCCCGGACCCATTCTCCCTGCCTTGATGAGTGAACACATTAACAAACAGGGGGAAAAAATAAACTGCCAGCTCCCCTAAGCCAGAAACCCAGGGTAGGCACAGGTCCTTTGCCAAGGCACAGGCATAAGGGATCCACGGACTTTGAGTGCCTTTCCCCCTGCACAGACATGTGTGGGCCCATTTCAACAGCGTAAGGCCTCACTACCGCAGTACAACAGGGTATATACCTGAAGACTAACTTAAACTGTTTCAGCTGTGAAGTGGCAAATTCGTGACATTCAACACTGCTCTGCCCATTAAGCAGGGTCTTCACCTACCCACATCAGGAGCCTTAGGACAGGTGGCTCCACCCACACCACCTAGCCACCTGCGATAGGGGCCCATTTGTAAGAGATGCCCCCCAGTCTTTACAGCCAACAGCATTAGGTGCTCAAAGTCTGGCTGCAAAACCCACCCACCTACATGCTCTAGGG
>NW_004443965.1:5974149-6062421 GCF_000243295.1 Trichechus manatus latirostris
AGACTGGAGGAACCCTGGAAAGCATGGCCCCTGGATTCTCTATCAGCCCAGAACTAAAACAATTTCTGAGGCCAACTCTTCAGACAGGGATTGGACTGGATGGTGGGACATAAAGTGATACTCGTGAGGAGTGTGCCTCTTAGCTCAAATAGATACAAGAGACTAAACGGCAGCTTTTGTCCAGAGGTGAGATGGGAAGGCAGAGAGGGTTAGGTGCTATCTGAATGGACATGGGGAATCAGGGGTGGAAAGGAGGAGTGTGCTGTCACAGTATGGGGAGAACAATTAGGGTCACATAACAATGTATGTACAAATTTTTGTACAGGAAAAAGAAAAAACAGACTCTGGAGCCAGATGCCTGTATTAGAATCCCATCTTCATCACTAACCAGCCCATGATTCTAGGCAAGTTACCTAACCTTTCAGTGTCTCAGCTTTCTCAGCTGTGAGGTAGGGATAATAATGATGCCTACTTCCTCCGAGTGTTGTTACATGGACAAAATCAGCTACTATGTGTAAATTATTTAGTAAGCATATATAATTTTTAGTTATTATTTTTAATATCTTTGTCGATACCATCTCATACTTTCATATTTAATCCATCAGCAATTATGTCACTGGTGTCTTCAAAATATATCTGGATTCTGACAACTTCTTACCATCTCTGCCACTACCACCCTCCTCCAAGCCATTATCATCTCTCTCCTGAATTATTCCAATAACCTCCTAACTTATCTTCCTGCTTCCATCCTTGGCCTACTCTTTCAAGCTATTCTCAATGCAGCAGGCACTGATCCTAGTTGCTATGGATTGAATTGTGCCCTCAAAAAAAATATGTTTATGTCCTAATCCCTGAACCTGTGAATGTGACCTTGTTTGAAAATTGGTCTTTCTTTGAAGATGTCATCAGTTAAAAAGGTCCTACTAGAGTAAGGTGGGTTCTGATTCTATCTGAGTGGTGTCTTATAAAAAGTGAGAACAAACACGTAGAGACACAGGGGGAAGACAGATGCAGGAGGAAGATGCATCTAAATGCCAAGGAACACCAAGACATGCCCGGGGCCACCAGAAAATGGAAGAGACAAAGAAGGCTCTTCCCCTAGAGCAACAGCGAGGACATGGCCCTGCCCAAGCCCTGATTTGGGACTAGTAGCCTCCAGAGCCGTAGACAATTTAACTGCTCTTTAAAAAAGCTACCCACTTTGTGGTACTTTGCTATCGCAGCCTTAGGAAATTAAGACATTAGTAAAATAAATCATAAGTCAGATCCTATCACTCCTCTGCTCAGAACCCTCTAGTGGCTCCCATCTGGCTCAAAGCCAAAACCAGAGTCCTTATAACAGACTGTGACAGGCTAACATGACCTGCCCACCCCTCACTTCTCTGACTCACCTACCTCCTCTTCCTTCTCGCTTATTCCACTACAAAAACTTCTTGGGGTTCTTCAAAATGCCAAGCACACCGCAGACTCGAGGCCTCCCTCAACATGGAATACTTTTCCTCCAGAAATCCACATGGCTTACTCCCTCACCTCCTAGTCTTATCTCAAAAGTCACTTTCCAAGGAGACCCTCCCTGGCAACACAGCACAGCAGTTAAGAGCCCAGACTCCACATGCAGCCAGCCTGGGTTCCAGTCCTGACTTCGCCACTTCCTAGTGGTGTGTTCTTGAGTAAGTTACCTAATCTCTCTGGGCTTCAGTTTCCTTATCTTTAAATGGAGAATAATAATAATATATAGTTATAGTACCAACCTCATAAAATTGTTGTGAGGGTTAAATGAGTTAAGACATGTAAAGTGCTTAAAGCAGTGCCTGACACACGGTGAGGGCTGTCATATTTATTAAACCTAAAATGCTGTTATTAGACACAGCATTATTTTATACAATGCTTTTAAAAAATACTGCCAATTAAAGTATGAAATGCCATCAGTTGTAAGATGCATCCTGATTTTAGAGCTGTGAAAATGTTTTTTGAAAGAATGTGTCTGAACAGTAGGTCACCAATAACTATTTGCTGAGGAAACAGATGAATGAAAGTATAAGTGAAAAAAGAGAAGAATATGAAGGAAGTGTTCCTTACTGATTGAAAGGATGAACACCCAGAATTTCAAGATATGTTGAATGAATGAATGCATGAATGAGTGAATAAATGCATGAAACAGTGACTGAATTACTAAAATATAAGCTCCATGAGAAGGAGCCCTGGTGGCGCCATGGTTAAGCACTTGGCTGCTAACGGAAAGGTTGGCAGTTTGAACCCACCAGCTGTTTCATGGGAAAAAGACCTGGCGATCTGCTTCCACAAAGATTACAGTCAAGAAAACCCTATCGAGCTGTTCTACTCTGTCATACAGGGTCACAATAAGTCAGAATTGACTTGACAGCACACAACAACAACAAGCTCCATGAGAAGAAGGACCTTGTTTGGATTCCCTGAACAGAGATGATAACAGGCACTTGATAAAAACATGCTGGTCCCTGGGAGGTGCAAACAGTTTACACTCCACTACTAACCTAAAGGTTGGCAGTTCAAACCCACCCAGCAGCTCCACAAAAGAAAGGCCTGGTGATCTGCTTCCATAAAGATTACAGCCAAGAAAACGCTATGGATCAGTTTTACTCTGTAACAAATGGGGTGGCCATGAGTCAGAATCAACTTGACAGCAACAGGTTTTTGTTATATTTTAATACTTGCTGCATGACTGACTGACTGAATGAATGAGTGCCCTGTCTGCAGTCTCCTCGTCTTTGATCTTGCAAGAGAGTGAGTGCTAACAGAGAGGCCCGAGCATCACCCAGGATTGTTCCCATGCTGGCAGGCTGGGGGCTGAGGTACAAGCAAGAAATGGGGTAACATGCTAGGCATTTTACAGCAAAGGCTACTCTGTATCCTTCATCAATTGAATGACACACAAAAGATCAATGAACATAATTAATTTTTAGTCTATGCCCCTGCTTTTATGGTTCCCAATTTGGAGTTACACACACACACACACGCGCGCGTGCACACACACGAATCAGTACAAGGAAGGCAGGGCTGTAGGTTTATTCTGTGACACAAGAGGGGCCTCTGGGCAGCCATAGCATAAGGTACACAACAGACCCTAAGCCTGTGGGGGTGGGCTCTTCTGTGCTATGAAGGCTGTGATAGTTATGTTGAGACTGAGAGCAGGAGAGCGGAGGACGCCCCTCATGGGACCACTGGACTACTACAATAATATTCATGATCATAAGCATTTACCAAGTGTCAGGCACTATGCTGAGCATTTTGCATACATTATCTCATTTAATCCTGACTACTCCCATATGCAGAAACCCTGGTGGTGTAGTGGTTTAAGAGCTATGGCTGCTAACCAAAAGGTCAGCAGTTCAAATCCACCAGGCACTCCTTGGAAACTCTATAGGGCAGTTGTACTCTCTCCTATAGAGTCGCTATGAGTCAGAATCAACAAGATGGCAATGAGTTTGTTGTTGTTTTTGACTCCCATATGGGAGTCCCTGGGTGGTGCAAACAGTTAATGCGCTTGGCTGCTAATTGAAAGGCTGGAGGTCTGAGTCCACCCAGAGCCTCCTTGGAAGAAAGGCCTGGCGATCTACTTCTGAAAAATTAGCCATTGAAAACCCTATGGAGCACAGTTCTAATCTGATACAAATGAAGTCATCATGAATAGGAATCGACTTGATGGCAACTGGTGTTTTTTTTTTCTCCCATATAAGAGGCATTACTGTTACCCCATTAAACAGATGAGATAATAGGTTAAGTAACATACAGCTAGAAAGAGGGGGAGCCAGAATTTCAGAGCATAAGTTCTCAACTCTTTATCATCAAAGATCAAATACAAGCTGGGAGTATTAGCCTCACCTCTCTTGGGGAGGACTCTGACAAGAGATGTTAAAGGTTGAATTGCTATGATGAGGCACTGCTAGGGAAGGCTAGACTGGGGTCTCTGGTAGACTGGACAAGAGCTGCCAGGACAGAGGGCAAACTCTGAGTGCTCACTCCACTATTTGTCTTTTGTCATCCCTGAGTCTTTTGAACACGACAGCCTATCTCATCTCTACCTTGGAGAAGCACAGACAGAACCTTGGATGTATGTATTAGCCAGACTATGAAAGGGGAGGGGAGGGTCCCACTCCCACCCTAAGGCCTGCATGGGTGTGGAAGCAATGGGGGTTGGTGAAAGGCTCCAAGTAACGGATAAAATACCACAGGATGGCGTTAAGAGCCCTCCCAGTCCTCCCATTGCTACGTTCTGGGGCCATTTTACCAACAAAGGTGGCATTCCTTACAGAAGGTCAGTACTGAAAGGTCGTACGGAAACACCAGGCATGTGCACAGTGTTGTCATCAAGAGCTCCAGCCAAGACCCTGGAACAGGGGAAAGAGCCGAAGGTATAGGAAGTAAGCCATGGGAACACAGGGACCTCAGCAAGGAGACCCACTACAGCTGCCAGATGGCACCCTCCTCATCTGCAGCCACTCTGAAGCCCTGAGCTCTGGCTGGCCCTTGCCTTCGGCCCCTTAAAGGCACATCCTGGCTCCTGACAATTGTTTTTTTCATAATAGGTATACTGGCAGTAACTAGCAGTAACATATATAAGGTAAACCTAGTAGGTGCTCAGTAAATAAATGAATGATTGAAAACAGATTTCGGTCTTAAATGCCACTCAGTGAAATACTTCTTTAAATTGATTTGTTTCTATTATCTGAGGACTAACATCTAGAGTCTAACTTTCCCCCCTTAAGTGCAAATGACTCAAATATATGAAACTTAGAAATATTAATAAAAGATATTTTGGAATGGTCTAAAACAAATGAACAAATTCAACAAATGAACAACAAAAGCCTACTACATGCCCCCCCCCCCCACAAATGCTGGTGTGGAGAGGGAATAAAACCCCAAGCGCTAAATTCCCACAGAGGCAGATGAACTACTAAATACACTATAAAATCTCCTCTCAGTTCAGTTCTCTTATCCTAAGTACTTTCATTTGAAAGCTTATCCTAATAAGCTACTGATCATGATATAAGCAGCATCCATCGATATGTACAGTGCTAGAAGGGGCCATGGTGCGCAACGGTTAAGCACTTGGCTACTAACCAAAAGGATGGTGGTTCGAACCCACCCAGTGGCTCCGCAGGAGAAAGACCCGGAGATCTGCTCCTGTGAAGATTACAGACTAGAAAACCCTATGGGGAAGTTCTACTCTGTCACCCCATGTCACATGGGTTGCTATGAGTTGAACTAGACTCACAATAACAACAGAAGGTTTTGCTTTCAATATGCAAGAGAGGAGGATTACCTCTGCCTTGAGGGCTCTTACAGATACCCACAAGGACTTAGGAAAGGTTCTGCCCTCCAGGATCTGGTCCTGGGGAAGTGGGGGTGTATGGGGTGAGGGCAGCATGGGCAAACCTTGGGTACCATTTCCATATCACAGGTCATTATGAATGGAGGGCTATCACTGTCACCCCTCAGCCTTCCACTGGTGGGAAAAAAGAGAGAAGTAAAACCAAACAACAAAGAACAAAACCCTGGCAACCTTGTTGAGACTCACAGTGATCACGTCTGCCTTCCACTTCACTTATAAGCTTGGGAGCTGAGGTCAGTAATAAAACCCGACACCAATAGGCCACAGGGTGAGATCATGGTATTCCTTCTCCAAAGACAAGAAGGAAAACAAACTGATTAGCTTCCCTTCACGCAGTCCACCCCTTATCAACATGAATAACACGTTATTCCTGCCATTAGCACAGTGAAATTTTCCAATTCAAAACAATTACTACTTAGAGCAATATTCCCTTTAAAGTTATGTTTTTTATTATAATCTCATTAACCCTGGATTACAATTTTTTTATCATTAAGAGATAAATTAGTCAGACAAGGAAATGATGCACTTGGTTTCCATGACAACACTTCACAAAAAAGTACAACCTGCTGCACCACCACGAAGCACTTTGAAAATCATTTCCTAGCAACCCCATAGGCACCTGGAGACACAGACCTTCATCTGCCATTTACTCTGAGCTGGGAGAATTATACACATGACGACAGAGAAAGCAGGTCACTCGGCTACCATAAACATTTCAAGTCACTGTATTTCATTAATGTAGGGGCCAAATAATTCCCAGCTATGTCTGCAGAGAGACACATGCAGACATCTGGATGTCTCTAACACAGCCTATCTCCCCTCCTTAGCTACAAGCTACAAAGGACATTAAACTAAATTCTCTTTTGACTAATTTGAAGACGAGTGACTGCCTCTGAATAATTCACAAATATCTGTGCACTAATCTGAAAAAGCTGATTAGTTCTGTTGTCTGTGGGGTTGCTATGAGTTGGAATCGGCTCAACCACACCAAATAACAACAATCTGAAAAAGAGGAATTTAGAAATCACTCTCCACCAATCTGCAAGACAGCATGGCTGTTTCAAGCTTATCACAGTACAGCGATATGCACTAATGTACTGAGAAAGTTGAAAAAGTACAGAGTTTAAGATAATTCATAACAAAGTTTATTTCCTAAAAGATAAGCTTTTGTGTAAGTAAATGCAAAATACAGTGCAATTTTTTAAAATGAGAAATAGATGTTTTTCTATATTTGCCATGTTTCTCAATGTTCACCAGAAGAACACATTCTAAAATTAACAAAAGATAGAATGTAATCACAATAAAATAGTTGACTGTAGTGCAAGTAAGTCTCTGTTTGCCAACCACCACGCCCCTCCACGTTTGATGTCTTCCCTGATCTGCCCGCCCCTCCCGGAGACTGACCACCAGCCTGCACCACCAGCCTTCTTTGCAGGCCAGCTTCACATTGGGTTCAGTTGATGGACGGCACTGGCAGGCGATTGGAGAGCAAGAAGAGAGAGAGGCTGGGTCATTTCTTCCCCACTCCTTCCCCGCTTCTGTGCCCTGTGCTGGCAATAGCTTGTCCCTTCCTGAGTAAAGCTCTTGCTGGGGTGGCCTCTCAGCCAGCAATGCTATTTCCTCCCTTCCCCCTTTAGTTCTAGACCTGGTAACTTCTTCACAACTGTTGCTAGTCTGGGCTCCTCACTATTTGTTGTCTTCTCTTATCTCTGCCCACACTTTTATAAGCAGAATCTTCATTTAAGTCTCTTCATTAGAACCATCTGGGATGAACAATTTCCCCCAGGCCCCTGACCAATGCAGCTTTGACAAGTGCAATCAATTCTGAATTAACATGCAGCAAATTTTTTTGTCACAGCTCTCTTTGACATTATTACTGTTATTATCACACCGAACATTATTACCTTCTCTGATTATCAGACCAAAGAAGCTAGAAAAGAAGATGATTTGAAATTCCCTCCTTTTAAGCCTAAGTCTAATTCTTTCCATTGTAAGCAGGAATAAATAGCCTAAAGAGAAAAAGCATGTGTCCTTAGCACTTGATGTCAATCTAAAAAGCCATGCTAGTTGACCCAAATAAGAAGCAAGAAGAATTGAAAAAGTAGGAAGGGGAAGTTCCCACAGACTTTCCTCTAAGTCTTTCTGAATTGTGTTTTCATCGTCTGGTTTATTTTGTTTGCTGTATTGTGAATATGCATACTGTCAACTGTAGCTACATTCATATGAGCATGTAGAAATTGCATTCTAAAACAACTACACATGAATTTTGCATGAGCCACCATTTGGGAATTATCTGTATCACCATCCCCTCTAAATCAGCAAAAAGATATACAAGAACCATCACATACTATGTGACTCAATACATCCAAAACAGAAATCTGGCCCCAGACTTAATTTTAGCATTTCCAATGACTTTGTGCTAATGTTAAGTTTCTGAACCAAACTTAAACCTTAGTTCCTCCACTTGTAAAAATGGTGACCAACTCTCTCAGTTCTTACTGTGCTATCTAAACTGCATGTATTCAGTAGCACCTCCTGTGGCGATGAGAGAAAATGCTACTTGAGGATTCTTGAAACCAAATCTCTGGCTTTTCCTCGAGGTCTTACCAAATACTTCTCTCAGACTTGAGTTAGAGCAGCGATTCTCAAACCTGACTGCATAACATTGAACGAGTAGCCTTTTTATCGATAACAGGCCAGCCCCATGAGATTGTGATTCCAGAGCTCTTGGATAGGCTCCACAGGAGATTCTGGCACACACGCATGCAAAGCCCAGTATGGAGAGTTATGCCTGTGCTCTGCACTTCCTGAGCTAAAAAGACGCTGTGTAAATAAACATGTCAAGGGATACTACTGCGGTTATCCTGGAGTGCCCCGGAATCAAGGGGGAACCAAGACCCAAATTCATCTTGAGATTTCACCTACAGTATCTCATTTAATTCTTAAAAACAATTCTGAATTAGCCATCAGGGAAATGCAAATCAAAACCAGGAGATACCGCTTCATACCCATAGGATGGCTATAACAAGGAAGATAGATAATTATAAGTATTGGCAGGGATATGGAGAAATTGGGACCCTCGTGCACTGCTGGTGGGAATGTAAAATGGTGCAACCACTTTGGAAAGCAGTACTGGCAATTCCTCTAAAGGTTAACTATCAGATAACCCAGCAATTCCATTCCTAAGTATATAGCCAAGAAAAATAAAAGCATATGTCCACATGAAAATCTGTACACAATTCATAGCACGATTCGTAATGGCCAAAAAGTGGAAAGGATTCAAATGTCTATCAAATGATGAATGGACAAATAAAATGTGGTACATACATACAATGGAATATGATATGGCAATAAAAAGGAATGAAGTACTAATCTATGCTACAATATGGATGAACCATGAAAATATTATGCTAAGTGAAAGAAGCCAGACACAAAAGGCCATATATTGTATGAGTCTATTTAATATGAAATGTCCAGAACAGGCACATCTATAAAGACAGAAAGTAGATTAGTGGTTGCGGGGGAATTGGGACTGGCTGCTAATGGTACAAGGTTTCCTTTTGGGGTGACAGAAATATTCTGAAATTAGATAGCGGTGATGGTTGCACAGCATAGTGAATATGCTAAAGACCTGGACTGTATACTTTAAAACAGTGAATTTTATGTTATGTGAATTACATTTCAAAAAAGAAAGTCACCCCTAGACTCTCTGTTAACCCAGAACCAAAACCATTCCCAAAGCCAACTCTTCAAAGAGTAGACTGGACTATAAGACATAAAATGATACTCATGAAAAGTGTGCTGCTTAGTTCAAGTAGATACACGAGACTAAATGGGCAGCTTCTGTCCAGAGGCGAGATGAGAAGGCAGAAAGGGATAGGAGCTGGATGAATGGACATGGGAAATCCAGGGTGGAAAGGAGGAATGTGTTTTCACATTACAGGGACACAACTAGGGTCACATAACAATGTATGTATAAATTTTGGTACGAGAAACTAACTTGAGCTATAAACTTTCACCTAAAGCACAATAAAAAAGAAAAAAAGTCAATTACATGACACTTCATACCTAGTAAATGGTATTCTGTGGCATTACTTGCACGCAAGGGCCAGATTATAATATTCCAAGCATTAGACAAGAGTGGTGGATGGAGTTACCCACCTTTGGTCTAGGCTTACTAAAGTTCTAACACTAACTTTTCTTTTATCAAACTGTTTGCAAGGAAAATGAATTCTGTAGTTGAGTCTATTCCTATCAGTGAGGCATATGGTTTGACTAGAAAATAAATGTACATAGTTACATTGATTAAATTAAGAACTTTAGAGTTGTAAAGAATATTTTCAGTTACGTTCTCCTGTATCCAGTCACTTAATTTACAATCCTACATACACACTTATAGACCTCTCTCTTCCACCCTTTCCTTTCCCTCTTCCTCCTTCTCTTTCCCCTGTTCCCCAACAAGGACGTTCTGCCAAAACCAGTCTACAACCTGGGCATCACTATAGACTGATACCGTTCCTACATCTGCCTCATTCAAACATCAAATAACTTCTTAATTTAAAAATAAAAATTAATCCCTTCTCTCTACTGCCACTACTTTAATCCAGGCCCTCTTCACTTTTTACCTGAATTATTGTAAAAGCTGTCAAAGTCCATCTCCCACATTGATGAAACCACAACTCTACTAAGTCATTCCTCTGCTTAAAATCCTTCCCGTGACTCCCTTCATAAAGTTCTCCTTCTTCAGCCTGGCAAAGTAGGAACCCCAAAATCTGACCCTTGCATCCCATTTCTGATTCTTTCTCTATGTCCTCCTCACACGTTTTACACTGAACTACTTAGATGGTGATTCTCAGACATACCATCCTATTTCACCACCTCAACGTGTGCTCATATTGTTCTCTCTGCTTGAAACTTCCTCCTCTCTCCTCTCTTCCCTGCCATATACACACCATGTTAATCTCTATTTGTCCTTCAAAGTTATGCTCAGGCATCACATTATTTGAGAAGACATTTCCACAACAGGCTGAGTTAGATGTTCTTTATTCATGCTCCCACGGAAACTCACCTCTCTCAGACATTACAGAACTGTAGTATACACTTGAATGACATGGCAGGCAGGCCCGCAACGATCCCCACCTCTTGGTATTCATGCCCATTGTGTAATCCCCTCCTCTTAAGTGTGGGCTGGCTTGGTGACTTAATTCTAATCGACAGAATACAGCAAAGGTGATGGGATGTCACCTTGTAATTAGAGTATATAAGATTGTGGCTGTAGTCTTACTAACAGACTCTCACTCTTGCTGGCTTTGATGAAGCATGCTGCCATGTTCGAGAGGCCCACGTGACAGGCAACTAAGGGTGGCCTCTGGTCAACAGTCAGCAAGAAACTGAGGCCCTTAGTCTAACACTGAGGAAGTGAATTCTTCCAACCATATAAATAAGCTTGGAAGCAGATCCTTCACCTTCAGATGAGACCCTAGCCCTGGCCAACACCTTGATTGCAGCCTTGAGAGACTGAAGTAGAGGACCCAGGAGAGCCGTGCCTGGATTCCTGACCCACAGAAACTAATAATATGTGTGTCTTAAGCTGCTAAGTGTGTGGTAATTTACTACACAGTAATAGATAACTACTTGTTTGTTTGTCATCTGCCCCTAACCAACTAGAATATAAACCTCCCTAGGGAAGAGATCATCTTACTCATATTTGTATTCCTAAGTGTAGCACAGGTGTCTGATGCTCAGTTAGACCTTTGGTGTTTGCAGAACTGTTATTGAACTGAACCAGTGTGCTCTAAAATTTTGCATGTTTGACAACCGAGCTGCCCTAGTTTGAAAGCACCACCAGATGGCCAACACTGGGAACTGTGACCCAACCTTGTTCTTTCTACTAAACTGAGGCAGATCACCAACTCTGTCTTCCATCAACAGTGACAAACAGTTAAGTTATTCTACCTTCAAGAGTATCTCTTTTGGACATGCACAGGCATATATGCATTCATCATACCACTTTTTTCCATCTTTCAGTTCCAATTTGTACCTCATATCTCTCTCTCTCATTCATATTCTCTCTCTCTCTCGCTCTCATTGGTGCCTCTGCTTCTCCCTGTCTTTCTTCCCTCTGTCCCATCCCAACTTCATAACATACTCTCTCACTCAACAATTTGTGAACCAAGAAACCACCCTCAACACTGCTGGTAGATAAAATTGATATGTCTGCATAAGAAGAAAAAAAAAAAAAGATCACTTTACAAATGATATTGAACAGAAGAAAGCAGTTCAAGAATAGTATCATCATACATCACATATGTGATACACAAAGATACAAAAGAATATACATGTATTCATTCAACTTCTAAAATGGGAAAAAAAGTAATTTTATGGCTTGATGATTAACATCAAGACAAGGTGTTGATCATGCTCTAAGTTCCAATGAAGGCTCAAAGAAGTGCTTTAAAACAATCAGTGACGCTGAGCCCCCTCTGACATTCTGTGGGTGGTGACAGGGTTAATACTAGTGTAAATGCACAGAACCGTAAGAAAAGTTGGAGAAGCAGTAGTGATAATAAAAAGGCAATCATTATTCTTCCCAAAGCACTCTACTGCCATGATGAGGGAGGCGAATTACAGCATTTTTTTTACAGCATTTACAGATGTTTACCATTAAGAAGACCAACCTCCTCTAGAAAATTTGCCTCAGAGATCCCTCACCTCCATAGCTGGGTTAAAAGCAGAAAAGAGCAGATTTTGCTTACAGAGAGTGCTCTGCTAGAAATTTTAAACTTAAGCTTGACCTAAAACTACATTACTATTTTACAAGTCCTAGAGAACTACAGGGCCCATTGAAATTCTCTATGACAGGCAAAGACAAGCTATTGCCAGGACAGGGCACCAAAGCAGGGAAGGAGTGAGGACGAAAATGACCCAACCTCTCTCTCTTCTTGCCCTAGATTAGGTAAGTATGGCCTTTCTGGAAAAAGTGTTTCATTATTGTACTAAAAAATATTATTGTACAACCAGAATATTTCTTAGAAGTGAGGATAGCAAGACTTTGAGACACTTTGGACATGTCATCAGGAAAGACCAATCACTAAAAAAGGACATCATTTTTGGTAAGGTAGAGAGTCAGTGAAAACGAGGAAACCCTCAATGAGACAGATTGACACAACAGCTGCAATAATGGACTCAAACATACCAACGATCATGAAGATGGCGCAAGACTGGGCAACGTTTCATTTTTTTATACATAAGGTCACCATGAGTCTGAGCCAACTCGACAGCTACTAACAGCAACTAAAAAATTAGTCTTCACAATACAAAAAGACATAAGCACAGAGTCATTCCCTGCAGCAACACTTATGATAGCAAAAAATACTAGAAATAATAAAAAAAACAACAGGGGACTAGTTAAATAACTACAGTACAGCCACACACTGGAATACTTTGCGACTATATAAAGGAATGAGAATTTTCATTATGACTACAATGGCATGATCTCTAGGATATATTGTTGAGTGAAAAAAGCAAAATGTTGAAAAATGAGTTAATACAGTGCCATTTATCTAAGAAACGGAGGATGTAAACGTGTGTGAATGTTTAAAACAATGATATTAAAACCGTAACATTTTAAAATATAGGCTCTTTACCTATAGGACAGAGGGCACAGAACGTAGAAGACAGGGATAAAATCTAACCTTCTCTGGAAATACGTGTCTTAGTTACCTAGTGCTGCCATAACAAAAAAATACCACAAGTGGGTGGCTTTAAAGAACAGAAATTTATTTTCTCACAGTCCAGGAAGCTAGAAGTTTGAATTCAGGGTGTGGCTCTAGGGAGAGGTCCTTCTCTGTCTATTTCAGCTTCTAGGAACGCGCAAATACACACAATCCTTGGCATTCCCGAGCCTGTAGATGCATCGGCTATGTATGTCTGTCTTCATATGGCATCTTCCCCTGTGTACCTCTGTGTCTATTCTACTCTTTTTATAACTCAGAAGGGACTGGGTTTAGGACCCATTCTACTCTGATATGACCTCATTAACATAACAAAAGAAGCCCCCAATTTCCAAACAGGGTCGTATTTACAGGTACATAGGTTAGGATGTCAACACATATTTTAGGGGGACATAATTCAATTGATAACAGTACTGTATTATATAGATTTTACTTTGGAACATGTAAATAATTTACATTATTATAACACAAAATTAAAATTTTTAAAAATTCCAAATGGAAAGTAAAAGGATACAAATGAACCTAATGGTATTGAGTTAATCACTAACTGTTCCACCAACTGTTAGTAGAATAGCCACATAAAAAGGAAACTGATTCAAATGATTTGAAAACACAGTAATTTGACTGTTTACTCCTAGTAAGATATACCCTAACGTAAAAAATCACTGGGAAAAAATATTAAACTGTTTTTAATGATCATATTGATCATGAGGTAGTGTTGGTGATTGTTATTCTGAGGCTCGTGTGTGTCAGAACAAATGAGGAAATATCTTGATGTTGTTAAAAACCAGGATTTTTGTCAGAAGAAAAGGAAATAGAAACGTAAGACTGGCGAGGTTAAAGAAAAGACTCATAGTCCCAAATTTGAATTGGAAGTTTAAGTATAAACTCGTGGTGCATTTTATCTTGAAAAAATATTTATTTCCTGGCTATGTGCACTTAAGAAGCCCAGAAACAATGACCAGCCCATTAGCAATGAGCATTGCCCTGCTCAGATAATGCCTCTAAAATACCATTTTCCAATAAAAGGAAATAGGTCCCTTGGAGAAATGGCTGATTCCAGATAGGGGGCAAAAAATAAACACAATGAACCTGGAATATCTTGTCACACCAAAAAGTAAGAAATCTGTCAAAGATTATACTACTGTCATATCAAAATGGACACAGAAGCCAACATGGCTACTCCCCATAGCCAAAGACTGGACAATTGAGCATCAGTAAGGACACTAACTGCAATGGACTGGGACCATCTAATATTTGTAAACTGATTACGTTTACAACAATACGAAAAACATCATTGGCTACCTTTGGATGGTGTCAGGAAACCAACTTTGAAAACTGGTAAATAAAAGAGAAGAATCAAGCATTTACTCAGCCTTTCCCACATGAACTGTACCTCAGAATAACCGAATAGTTGAAGAAGGGAAATGTGTCTTTATAGAAGCATTCCAGAGGTACTGTAGAAAGGACGAGAGAATTTCACAGTCCATAATGGATCTAGGCAACAATCATCAATGGCTGCTAACATCACAAAAAGACAATCAGATATCATGTGTCTTCTGATGGAACTACACAACACTGCTAGTAGTCTTGCCAAATCAATTGACCAACTAATCAAAAAAAAGACTCCAAACCCGTTGCCAGGTAGTCAATTCTGACTCATGGTGACCCCATGTGTTACAAAATAGAACTGCTCCATACGGTTTTCTTGGCTATAATCTTTACAGATGCAGATCACGAGACCTTTCTTCCATGGCATCACTGGGTGGGTTCAAACCGCGAACGTTTAGGTTAGTAGCCAAGAGCAAACCATTTGTGCTACCCAGAGAGACCAAGCAACCAACCAACTCTAATCAAGTCTCTAGAGCTAACTGTCAATATATAGGGAATACAGGGCCAGAAGAACTAAATGATACTACAAGGATGTAATTAGCAAAACCCAGACTATAGGAAATATCTGTGGCTCACATCATATTTCTATCAGACAGTGCTGCTCTAGAGCTTAAAACCAACCCAAGCCATACTGGAGGACAAATGACCCAGTTCCTTCAACAAACACATTGTAAGGAAAAATGAAAGGGACAAAGGGAGGATCTACTGATTCAGAGATACTTAAGAAACATCTCAACGAGTTGCAATGGAATCTTTTTGAAAGATGATTCAAACCAACAATTTAAAACAAAAAAACGAAGACATTTATGAGATAATTAAGGAAATTGAAAAACTGTGTATAGGTATTTGATGATATTGAGGAATTACTCCAACTTTAAGTATGCTACTAGAATTATGGGTTTTTTTTTAAGCATCCCTATCTTTTGGAGTTACACGATGAAATAATATAATGTCTCAGGTCTGCTTTAAAATAATCCAAAGTAGGAGGAAAAGTGGGTGGTAGAGATAAAAAGAGTTGCCTTAATTTTGCAACTGTTGAAGCTGGGCGATGTGTACATGAAGTTTCACTATACTATTCTCTCTACTTCTGGACACATATGAACTTTTCCATAATAAAAAATATTAAATAGTGAACCTTCAAAAATTGGCTTGCATATTGTTATCAGTAATAGCCAGCACTTACTGACAGTTATCATCAAAGCTAACAATGGTACATATGTTAATTATATCATGCACACAACTCAAACTCTATGAGGTAGATACTTTTGTTATCCCCATTAGTCAGAAGAAGTAGAAAATAAAAGAAGTCACAGAGGCAGTTACGTGGTACAGATGAGATTATAACCTAGTTCTATCTGACTCCAGACTCCAAGTGCCCAGTGACAAAACAGAAACCACTTTACATATTTCAAGCAAGGAGGATTAATATAGAGAACTGTTTACAAAGGTGTTGGAAGGTCGGGTAGAGCAAAAGGAAGATGGAGGTGGAGCTGGAGCTGGAGAAACTAAAAAGATGAAGGGGTAACATCAGAGATCAAAAACTGTTAACACCCTGGCTGACACTCACAGCCCATACTCATTCTGATCTGCTGGAGGTGCTAGCACCATCACTGTTAAAGCTGCACCACTGGCACTTAGCAGGAACCCCTGCTATTGCCTCTGCCAGGAGCAGGAAGAAAGGCCCGTTCCTTTCTCCCACATTCCAATTTCCTCCCTCTTCCTTTTGCTTTTCCCAATCTTCCAACACCTATGTAAACAATTCTCTATATTAATCCCTCTATGCTTAAAATGGAGCCCTGGTGGAGTAGCAGCTAAGTGCTTGGCCACTAACGAAAAGGTTGACAGTTGGGATCCACCACCTGCTCCTTGGAAACCCTATGCAGCAGTTCTACTCTGTCCTATATAGTCACTATGAGTTGGAGTAGATTTTTTTTTATGCTTAAAATATATAAAGTGGTTTCTGTAAAGTCCTACTTGCAGAATCTAAGAAGATAGCAGCTGGGGAAGGAATCTGGAAGATGCAGTTTGCAGGCTTCTAGCCACGTATAATACAAAGGAGAATACGGAAAAGCTGGAACGGACCGGAGAACCAAGACACAAATAACCAACACAACTACTATGCTATACTTCTTGATGAGTTACAATGTCAAATTGTAATTGATTTATTTACAAACTTGATTCGAAGTTTTTCTTTTTTCCTTCCTTCGTCCATTATGGTAGCCACTATGTGACCATTAAGCACTTGAAATATGGCTAGTTTGTACTGAGATGTGTGATAATTGTAAAATACACACCAGAGTTCAAAGACTTAGTTGTAAAAGAAAAAAAAATGTAACTATCTCATTAACATTTTTTATATTGTGTACATGTTGAAATGATAATATATCTGTTAAATAAAAGAGTTATTAAAATTAATTTTGCATATTTCTTTTTATTGTTTTTAATGTGGCTAATAGAAAATTAAGAACTCTAAGTGTGGGCTACATGTGTGGCTCATGTTATATTTCTATTTGGACAGTGCTGTTCCAGAGCTGCAAACCCTTCCCAAGCCATATCTGGCAGTCTATGAACCACAACACTCAATCAACTGCATCAAACTCTAAGTTCATTCTCAATCTGTTTTCATGGATCTTATCAGTGTCTGCCAGCTTTAAGATCCAAGCTTAGAAAGCCTGACCTTAATTATGCCTCTCGCCCTGTGCTTGATGTTAACCAAGATAACACAGTTGTCTGATCCTTGGTTTTTCCTCTATGGGCTTTGAATGACTTACCCCTCAGGCTCACAGTTCTCCATGCTCCCCCAGTAGAAGTGCTTCTCCTTAAAGAAACCAATCCCCAAACACTAACCCTTGCCATCCAGCCAGTACCCAAGCAATACCCTGCCTTCCCATAAAAGATGGCAATATCAGGCACAAAAAATGAAAGCTCCTGAAGGGCAGGACTATGTTTTATTCTATTCTTTTTGTATTCCCAAACACCTGAACACCTGGAGTAGTGCCTAGTATAAGGCAGGAAATACATAAAACCAGCTGCCAGTGAGTCGACTCCAGCTCATGACGACCCCATGTGTGTCAGAGTAGAACTGTGCTCCACAGGGTTTTCTTTCAATGGCTAATTTTTCGGAAGTAGAACACTAGTTCTTTCTTCAGAGGGGCCTCTGGGTAGACTCAAACTTCCAACCTTTTGGTTACAGCCAACTGCATTAACTGTTTATACCACCTAGGAACTCCAGGAAATACATAAATATATATAAAGATATCTAAATCAATCTGTCTCTCTTTCTAAATATATATACTAAATTGTGTGCCCCAAAATATGTGTTGAAATCCTGGCTCCTATACCTGTAAATATGATCTTATTTGGCAATAGTTTTCTTTCTTATGTTAGTTAAGTCATACCCAGGTAGGCTGGGTTCTAAATCTAATCACTTTTGAGTTATAAAAGAGCAGAACAGACACAGAGACACGTGGGGGAAGACAGATGCCATGTGAGGATCATCTATAAGCCAAGGAACCAAGCAATGCCCAAGGCTACTAACAAGGAAAGAACTGACATGGCTGAGACCCTGATTTGGACTTTTGGGCTCCAGAACTGTGAGAAAATAAATTTCTGTTCTTTAAAGCCACTCACTTATGGTATTTGTGTTACAGCAGCACTAGGTAACTATGATAAAAAAAAAACCCCAACTAAACCCGCTGCTGTCAAGCCAATTCCGACTCATAGTGACCCTATAGGACAGAGTAGAACTGCCCCGTAAGTTTCCAAAGAGTGGCTGGTGGATGCGAACTGCCAACTTATTTGGTTAGCAACCGAGCTCTTAACTACTGCACCACCAGGGCTCCAGGTAACTATGATAGATATAGATACATAGATATACCCATAATGCTCACCAGGACTGTACTTGTTATACTTGCAGCAATCCTTTCAATGGTGCATTATTACCCCCACCTTAGGAGGAGGAGTTATGCAGCTACTCCAAGGTCACAAAGCTTGTGGACGGCAGAGCTTAAGCTCAAGCCTGGATCAGTGAGTACCTTTCCATCACACCAGGTTGCCTTTTTGGCAACAGCCACAAAAATTTTAGGAAAGGAGTTTAAGAAGGGCCTTGTGAAATGCCTCCTCTCAAGACACATGATGTCTGAGGCCTTGGTATGACCGTGGATGGCTAGGCGGGTATGCAAGATGTGACTCCATCCCCAGGATGGTCAGCTGGTCTCCATCTAGAAAGAATGCTTTTAGAATAAGGACATAACTTAGTGAACTTAGCTGGAAATATTTCTTCAAGTAAAGGGCCTTACCAACTTGAATAAGCTCCCTCCAGGCAAAACTGGGCAATTTGAGCACCAATAAGTATAATAACTCTAATGAATTAACACACATAGATACGTGTAAACGCATAATGATTCCTAATGACAGTAAGTCCAAAATAAAAAATAAATTCAAACCCATTGCCATCGAGTCGATTGTGACTCACAGGGACCCCATATGGTTTCTAACGCCGTAAATCTTTACGGAAGCAGACTGCCATATCTTTCTCCAGTGGAATGGCTGGTGGGTTCCAACCAATGACCTTTTGGTTGGCAGCTGAGCGCTTTAACCACTGCACCACCAGGGCTCCTTAACGATACTGAGCAAACAAAATACTCCCGCTCACCTTTGGTGGATCCTAGGGAATCAACTCATTATTTTGAAAACTGATAATAACAGGAAAGATTCAAGCATTTAACCTGCCTTTCCCGTAGAAATTGTATCTCAGGGAAACCAACTAGTTAGTGGGAAGAAGTTTCTCTTTCTTAGAGCTATTACAGCCAATAAATGAAGAAGAATGATAGAAATAGAATGTCATCATTTTATAACACCTATTGGCCAATGGAGCCCTGGTGGCATAGTGGTTAAGAGTTTGGCTGCTAACCAAAAGGTCAGCAGCTCAAATCTACCAGCTGCTCCTTGGAAACTCTATGCGGCAGTTCTACGCCATCCTATACAGTCACTATGAGTCGGAATCGATTTGGCGGCACCTAACAACAAC
Organism: Trichechus manatus latirostris; assembly: GCF_000243295.1. Lineage (NCBI taxonomy): Eukaryota > Metazoa > Chordata > Mammalia > Sirenia > Trichechidae > Trichechus > Trichechus manatus. The sequence continues at coordinate 5,993,675 of NW_004443965.1, forward strand.
AACAACTGACTAATGGAGGAACTCTGATGGCACAGTGGTTAAGCACGTGGCACTAATCTAAAGGTCAGCGTTTCGAACCCCAGCCGCTCCATGGGAGAAAGATGTGGCAGTCTGCTTCTGTAAAGATTTACAGCCTTTGAAACCCTATGGGGCAGTTTTACTCTGTCCTATAAGATCCCTGAGTAGGAATCTACTCAAAGGAATGGGTTGTTTGTTGTTTTGTTATTGACTAATGGGCCTAGGCAATGATCATAAACAACAATTAACATCACAGAAAAGAGACAAGACATTGTGTGCGTTCTGGCAGAGAACACAATATCATCTAAGATACATCCTTGTCCCCTGACAGCCTCCCAAAAAACTGAGTGTAATCTGATCAAATCTTTAGATCTACTAGTTTCTTGCAATCACAGGAGGCAGGGAAATATGTTTATTACACCACAGGAATGCAATAAGTAAAATGCAGAATGGGGAAAATCTACAAAACAATCAACCCAGTTTCCTCAACAAATAAATTGCAAGTACAAAAGAGAGAGAGGGAGGGGAACCTATAGATTAAAAGAGACTTACGAGACATATCACCCAACTGCAATAAGTGGGCATTATTTGGATACCAACAAACTTAAAAATAATTTATAAGAATTGGGAAAATGTAACTGATATTAAGTAATCACTAAATTTGTAGGTGTTAAATGACTTTGAGATTTTTTTCTTTTAGGTTTCAATGCTTAAAAGAAAGGAATCTTCCTTTTAAGGAGTCCTGGTGGCATACTGGTTAAGCACTTGGCTGCTAATCAAAGGGCTGGCAGTTTGAACCCACCAGCAGCTCCTCAGAAAAAAGATGTGGTAGTTTGCTTCCATAAAGATTACAGCCTTGGAAACCCTCTAGGTTGCTATGAGTTGGAACTGACTTGGTGGCAACCGGTTTTTATACTCAAAAGACACATACTGAAACATTTGTAGATGAAACAAAATAAGTGCCTCAAAGAAACTAGACACACTTCTTTAGCGCCTCTATAGATAAAACAGCACAATGAAAAGAAGACAGTTTTGTAGAACTATCTCTGAGTTCCTAGTTGTGTAATCTTGGTCAAGTCACTTCAACTCACTGCACCTCAGCTTCCTCCCTAGCAATGTAGGGTTGATAACCACCTGAGCACCTCACCGCTTCAGAATGTCAAGGATCACTATGATAACTTGTAACTACTAGTTGCCATAGAGTTGGCTCTGGCTCATGGTGACCCCACGTGTATCAGAGTAGAACTGTGCTCCACAGGGTTTCCAGTGTCTGATTTTTCAGAGGTAAATCACCAGGCCTTTCTTCTGAGGTGCCTCTAGGTGGACTCAAACCTCCAAACTTTTGGTTAGCAGCCCAACATGTTACCATTTGCACCACCCAGGGACTCCCTATGATAATTACTCCCAAAGGATAAACTCTCCCTCATCTGCTTAATCACTCTCTAATTAAACCCAATTCTTCCAAAGGATAGGCATACAAGAGAAACACTAGTTCTAATTCAATTTTATGTTTCTCTCACAACAGTGTTGTTTCAACAATGTAAATATATTCCAGCTACATAATGGGTTAAATACTTTTTTGAGCTAACCTAGAAACCTAAATGCCACGTATAACATTGTTTCTATACTAAAATCCTTTCCCATTACCAACTGGGGGCCTTAAAAAGTACTTTTGTCATATAATTTGCAAATAAAAGTGAGGGTTGCCTCATACTAATTCAAAGCACTTCCTGGTTGTTTTTTAAAATTCAAAAATTCTCATCCTTGATACACAGGAAAGGCTCTACCTTTTGCCCCACCTCCTTTTCCCTTCTTGAAAACGTAACAAAGGGGAGGGTGGAATGTGTCAATGCTCCTCCCTGGCACTGCCCTGAGGGAAGTGAGAATAAACCCACCCTGCTTCCCTCCTCCTCACCAGTTCCTCCCAAAGGGATGAGGGCTCTGTGGTCAGTATCGGCCAGTCCTGAGGCCGCATGGCCCTAGTGGACCAGATCACTGCAGGGAAAGGCACTGGGCTTTGAAAGCTCACTCTTGGTTCCACGTGCAATTGAGTAGACCGGCAGAGCATCCAACAACAGGGACAGGAGGGTCTGCTAGGTGATGGGGTCCTGGAATTGGCTTTGCAAACTCAGTCTCTTAAATTTGGGAGGAGAGAGCAGGATGCTTCATGCAAACTTGTTGGCCTAAGCCTCCTATTCCAGCAACATCTTCCGGAGCAGGGGTGTGTTTGTGCATTTGCGCGTGTGTGTGCATGCACGCGCGGGCCCACATGTGCACACGGTAGGCACTGAGAAGAAAGGCGAGTATCAACCAGGTGCTTGCCTAGCTATTGACAAAGCTGATGTTTTGCACTATTCCATCTTTAAGTGGCCATTATCCGTTTGGGTATCACTCTCTCCAGGGAACTCTGAAGGACAGAAAGGTATAGTGTAGGATTCAGACACCAAATCTTCCCCAAAACCCCTAACAGGTCAGCACCTATTGTGGGCCTGACTGGGATCCTTACCTGAACTAGCACCTGAGACCCAAGGACTACAGGGTGAGAAGGAGGCTCCTGCTGCAGCAGTAGCACTAACATTGTAGCCAGGGCTTGCGTTCAGCGGTGGGAAAAAGAAAGACATTTAGTTCAGCTAAGGCTCAGCTCAAAACACTATTGAGCCTTCTCAAGCATCAACTGGTAGAATGGCTTCACCCTGTTTCCTGGCCAGGATCATTGATCAGTGTTTTAAACTGTAAAATGAAGATAAGTCCTATATGACCCACAGACCACTAGTGGCTGAGGTTTGGGCTGTTGGATCATTATTTGCCTTCATGAACTGGTACTTTTCTCTCTGTCTGGCCATTGTTCTTGCTTGAAGCTCCCTCACACGAAGGCTTGGACAAGACCTGACAAAAGACCTACCTACCCTGAAATCCTATCATCACCTTCCAGTTCCAGAACTTTAAAATTATTTGTGGTTCTGATGTCAGAAGATGGCATACACACACACACACACACACACACACACACACACACACACACACATCCATCCCTGTGGCATAGGTTGCTAAAAAGTCTCTCATGAGTCTTCCTATAAAAATTTCCAAAATTCAGGGCCTTATCTCGGTTTTGTGACTCACACAGGGAACTGAGTTTAGCGAATAACTGCATCTTTCTATCTGAGAGAAAATAAGCCTTATATTTACAGTGTATCATACTTGACAGCATCTAAAATGCTGTCAATACAAGAACCAAGAGAATGCATGGAAAATTATTTTAAGGCCAATTATAGACCAAGGCTTCAGGTTACAGGTTTACATCAAAGAAGAATCTCATATAAAATTCAATGTACTCAACCTCTTGCTACCTCAGTTTTCTCATTTATAAAACAAGAATCATAATATGTAGCTGGTAGTGTTTTTAGGCAGATTAGATGAAACAATGTGTGTAATGTACTCAGCAATCCACCTCAAGTTAACACCAAGGCCCCTCCCTTTAAATTCTGCCTCATGCAATGCCAACAGTCATGGAACCCAAACCTTTGACTTGGGCCTTTGACTGGCGAGACTCTGCAATGTCACTGGCTGAAGAAATCCAATTGAAACAGACCAAACCCATGTCTGTGGCAAACTGTTTCCAAAGCTTCAGGATCACACATCTCTATATAAGTCCAGTTAGTCACCTACATGGGCCAAATAAATCTACATAAAAGTATGCGATACATTCCCCCCCCCCAAAAATAAAACTACAAGATTTAAAAATAACTAAACCTAAATAACCAAAATCTCATTTTAATTACCAAAATAGTAACAATAGCAACCACAAAAGCAGCCAATCTCTGTACAGCACTTACAAAGTGCCAGCACTGTATTCAGTGAAAATATTGACAATATGTTTAGGCAAAGCTTCCCTAAGTTTGTATGCATTTCATTCTCCACTCATCTCAAAACAACACTCCAGTTCAAGCTAAATAGAAGGAGTGACAGTAATATGGAAGAGGAAAAACCTCACCCACCAGGACCTCTGCCACCACCATCCGTCCTACTGTCTATAAATAACTCTGCAATTCCACCCTTTGGCCTTAAGGTTTGTGAGTCCACAACACACCTAAGGGCTGGGATCACATGGTGGGGCAATAGAGCTCAGTGGTTAACAACCTGAGCGTAAGATTCAGGCAATCTTGCATTCAAATTTCAACCCTAGCTTTGGGCAATTTACTCAACCTCTTGCTACCTTGGTTTCCTCATTTGTAAAAAAAGAATCATAATATGTAGCTCATAGTGTTTTTACGCAGATTAGATGAAACAATGTGTGTAATGTACTCAGCCAACAGCAGGCATTTAAATAACAGCTAATATTACTATATCTATCCTATTTACCTTGCTGCAAAATGTAAAAACTATGCATGAAAATTTGAATCCTTGGAAACAAAAGGCAACCACAAAATATTCTTCCTTTCATTGATGGATTATTTAAAAGTAAAATAATCTCCTGATTTTGATTATATAGCAAACAAGCTTCTTAAAGTAAATTTTCAGCATAGTAAGATAGTTCCATTTCAGGAACTATTTTTCTTTGGATTGCTCATAAGGAGGCAGAACAGAGGAGGTAAAAGAAGTTGATGGTAAAGAAACTGCATCAATATCCTAAATGAAATCTGGCTTTTATCTGCCAATGAGGTAAGAGAGAAAATAGAGACGGGGCCAAATCCAAACTAATATATACTTAAACTTATTAAAAAAGCAGTATTTTCTATTAAAAAATAATAGCTACCAGGACTTCTATTGTAAGATAAAGACAATACATCCTTTAAAAATGAACTCCAGAACATATTTTGATATTTTTAATGTTTCAAATATACATAATCTTTATTGATAATATCACCTTATAAACATACAGTAAAAGTCATTTTTCTTGTTTTTGAGGTGGGTGGAAGGTTGTCCAGAGCAGGAAAGTACAAACTGGGTAAAAATAAACTAAACTGACGAGGACGGGGTTCCAATCTCCTCAGAGGAAGAGTGTCTTGTCCCCCATCCCCCACCTTGGGCTTTGAGATCAAGGCTGGGGGGAGGGGCAGAGGAAATGATAGAAACATCTGAGTAGAGTCAGGATGGACCCTGAGCTGAAGATGAAGGTATCTTTACAGCAGTAACTCAGAGGTCTCCAAACAAGACAACTGGACATATTTTAATATCATTAGTCATCAGTAGGCCAAATATGAAATTGTGAACAATAAATTAAGTGGACATTAAAAAATACCCTTATTTTAGACAACCATCAAAACTGCCCATCTCAATTTGCGCTTATCTATACTGGGGCATCACTAGTGTTGCTGAACTTCCTTTAACCCTTGTTATACATAGCTTTTTGGGGTATGTGGAGAATATTCCCATTAGCCCCTCTAGCTTCACTCTCCATCCTGCCCTGTTCCCTGGAAAACCTCACTCATTGGACTCCCTCGCCTGCTGGTTTCCAGATGTGCTTGGCCAAAGGGGAGTGCTGGCAGGAGACGGAAGAAAGGGAGGAGGATGGCTTGGAGGTAATTACTCCCTTGGCTCCCTCCCTGCCAGGCCATGGGCCACAGTCACCACATCCCTCGCTAAGGCCCCAGCTTCTGGAGGCTGCCTTGTCCTGTAGGTTCCGGTGACTACTCCCTCCACTTGCTTCTTCTAGAACGGTAGCAGCTCCCTCTTCTTCTGGTCCTGAGGTGCCTTCACCATCCCTTTGGTTTCCCTTCATCCTACATTTGAAAATAGTCTCTTCATTAGATGATGTCCAGCTATACCCTTCTGAAGGGTCCCTAGGTGGCACAAATGGTTAAGTGCTGGACTACTAACCAAGAGATTGGCGGTTCGACTCCACCCAGAGGCACCTCAGAAGAAAGGCCTGGTGATCTGCTTCTGGAAGGTCACAGCCATGAAAGCCCTATGGAGCAGTGCCACTCTGAAATACATGGGGTTGCTAGGAGTCGGAATTGATGTGATAGCAAAGGGCATCAATACCCTTCTGAAGGTGCAATCTGTTTCCAAATGCTGTCTGATCAGAGTGCAACGAAGGCTTGCTTGGTTGGTCTTGCCTCATCTAGGTGCAGGACTTACTTACAGGTCTCTAATCCAGTCACTCAAGTTCTTGAAACTCAGCAGAGACCCCCAAATGGAACAGAAAGTAAACAGCTTCTATTCCCTAGTCACAAGTCTCAACCTAGTGCAATAGCTGTTGACTTTGCAGAACACCTGAATTCTAGACTTTACCAGCCCACCTGGCTCCAAAGTACTCACCTGCTCCTCCCCCAAATTTTCTGGTTTTCCTGCCTCTGTAATCCATCTCCCCAACTGGTTCTACGGGCCTCACTGCCTCCTTCCTTTGGATTCCAGGCCTTAGCTCCTGGCCAACCTGGTCCCACAGGGTATGCCCTGCCCTCACCAGCACATGCTGTCCTGCTGCAGCCTGAGCCCTGCCTGGGGTCACCAGGGTGGGATTTCAGTATAGAACACTGCACTACATTCTTTTCTGGTTTCTTCTTTAACAAGGTCAAAGTAAAATTAAATGAGTGGAACTACTAAGGAAAGCAGTAATATTAGGAAAATTTGTTCATTGGCTATAATTAATGTGTTGGAAGAAGGAGGAGGGACTAAACTGTGATGAAATGTGCAATGGCAGAAGGTAAATTTGGGCTTTACTAAATCAACATGCAGGACTCACTTGGCCTTACTAAACTTTATGCTCCATTTTAAGATGGAAAAAAAAAAAAACCAAAAACTATGAAAAGGACTAATAAGAACTCCAAGAACTGATAACTGAATATGTGCTGGCATCATGCCACGTCCATCCCCTTTTAACCTCCTCCCTTCCCATGCAATGTCCCATCAAGCAGGACACAGCCCCACCAGGGCAGGGGCTAGCGAGGGATTGTGATGGAGAATGAAGACATCAGGACCTTGGAACTCAACAGGATTCTGAGGAGAAATTGAACTTTAAGAAACCAGAGGATACGCTATTCCCATTCAAAGATTTTCTAGCCCCGGCCAGTCAAACTTGGAGGCTCAGAATTTGATTTCATGAATGGAGATGGTAGGTTTCCCCTATAAAAGAAGAACTAAGATGGAGGCAGAGGTATAATTGCTGTCGTGTGCAGTAGAATCGATTCTCACTCATAGCGACCCTCTATGACAGAGTAAAATGGCCCTCAAAGTGTTTCCTAGGCTGTAATTTTTATGGGAGCAGATCACCAGGTCTTTTCTCCAGCAGAACTGCTGGTAGGTTCAAACTACCAACCTTGTGTCTAGCAGCTGAGCACTAAACCATTGCACCACCAGTGCTCCTTTAGAGGTATGATTAGTATTCCAAATACATGCAACGCTAGTAGTGGCCCCACCTAATTCATCTGATAAACAGGCAAGTCAATTTAATTCAGATAAAGTAGTGGTTCTCAAAGTGCGGTCCCCAGATCAACAGCACCAGCATCTTCTGGCAGCTTGTTAGAAATCTAAATTCTCAGGGCCCACTCAAGACCTACTAAATTAAAGACTCCAGGGGTGGGGCACAGGAATCTTTAACAAGTCCTCCAGATGATTCTGATGCACACTAAAATTTGAGAAGAACCAATTTAGACAATGTTATGGATTGAATTATGGAGTTGATTTAAGACTTTTGGGATGATGTGATGGGGTGAATGTGTTTTGCATGTGGCAAGGACATGAAATTTGGGGACGAAAGGGTGGAATGTTATGGATTGAATTATGTTCTCCCAAATTATGTCTTGTAAATCCTAACCTCTACGCCTATGGTTATAAATTCATTTGAGAATGGATTGTCTCTGTTACGTTAATGAGGCAGGATTAGTGTAGGGTGTGTCTTGAGTTAATCTCTTTCGAGATATAAAAGAAATTAAACAAACAAGCAGAGCAGACAGAGGGTAAAATAGATGCCAAGACACATGGAGATCTCCAAGGAACCAGGAAGCGGAAGCTTAAGAGAGAAGGACCTTCCTCCAGAGCCAACAGAGACAGAAAGCCTTCCCCTAAAGCTGGAGCTCTGAATTCAGACTTCTAGCCTCCTAAACTGTGAGAAAATAAATTTCTGTTTGTTAAAGCCATCCTCTTGTGGTATTTCTTTATAGTAGCACTAGATAACTAAGACAGACAACAAACAAAAATGACTTTTCCTGAAACTGCACCACTCCCTCCCCCAAATGTAATCTCATTAATCATTTACCATAAGGTTGGAAAATATCCATTTATTTTCCCTTTATATCGTCAACTCTGGGTTATCTTCACTGATTCTGGAAAGCCACAGTACAGATAATGTAGAAGTCATTTTTAATTGGTTTAGGCACATCCTTTTACAAAAGATTACTCTCTTCATTAGGCTTTGCTTACCAAATTTCATGAATATTCCCTGATCCCTAACACCTACAACAGTGTCTGACACAAATATTGGCTGAGTGAATAAATAAGAACAATGAATGAAGGAGAAAGGGTGAATTAGTGATGCTGCCTATCAGCACAAAATCATTTGGGGAATAACAACCTCCTGTGCCTGATCCACAAAGTAGTGAACCTACACAGAAGGAGCGGCAAGTTGCCTGTACTGTCAACAGAGACTCTTCTCTACAACTACCCGGCTCCCTAGTCTCGGATGCCTTCCAAGCAGCCACAGCTGCTATGAGAAAAGAAGACTTGTAAGAATCCTTGATTCTTCCCAGAGAGAAGTTCAACATCTTCTCTGAGGATTTCTGAACAAGAATTACAAAACTGGCACAGTATCAGGAGTGAGCATTCTGTAGGATTTTCTTCTTGAAGTACTATTTATAAAAAGGCAAGCAAGAGGGAGACAAATTGCTAGGAAGCTGCATTTTTACAGCAATTGGGAGACAAATCTGAACTTCTTACCAGAAATGGAAACCCATATGATATCACTGTACTGCATATGAATTATTAATATTTATAATCCTTTTTTGCAAATTAGGTATGCAGGAAGGTTCCTGTTGACATCATGTTTGACATCATAATGCTTCATCATTCTAAAAGCTTAGTGAGATGAATTATTGCTAGAAAAAAAGAGATCAAGCACACATTTTTGCACCCTGGGGAATACCAGACACCAAGTGGATAATGAGAATACAGTTTATAATTAATGTACAAAGAGGGGGGAAAATTATTACAATACACTACCACTGTAAACAGGACCAAATGGCAAAGACTTTGCTTTCGAAGCTGAGTATTTCGGAAATGAAGGTGGAAGGGGAGTGGCTAGCAACTGTCTCAAAACTCTTAAGGTAGAAGAATTCTTACTCTAAAAAGAAATGAAAGTGAAGTTTTTATAAAACTGTCTCATCTACAAAAGAGTAAAGAATATGCGAACTTTAAGATTCGAAAAGATAACATGACAGAGTCACAGGTCCTCAAAGGCTACTATTAGATATATTTAAAGAAATTTTGTGCCAATAATTCTGTATGATTTGTGTAAATATTTCTGGCCTCAAATTTAATTTCAAATGTATAGTTTCTGAGATCTACCCAGTGCAAATTAGTGTTAAATCACTGAACCAACAGTTTTACTTTCAATATACCTAGTAATGAGTTGGAGCCCTGGCGACGTACTGGTTAAGAGCTACGGCTGCTAACCAAAAAGTTGGCAGTTCAAATCCACCAGCCGCTCCTCGGACACCCTCTGGGGCAGTTCTACTCTGTCCTATAGGGTCACTATGAGTCAGAATCAACTCGATGGCACCTAACAACAACAGTAATAAGTTGGAATGAATTAAGTTCTTATTTGGGAACCTTGTTGATAAAGCAAAGTGACTGAAATTTCTACCCAGGTCAAGCCTTTTAACACTTAAGCCAACTAGCAAAGAGATTTATACAAAGTTTATAATAGTTGCTAATAATTGGAACTCATTTTCCCTCCAGTTTTAACTCTGTTTGGTCTCTAAGTAGCCTCTTGAGAGAAGTCTTAAAACATAGAGAATAGGTTCATTCATTATTCTTTCTTTCACTGGACAAACGCAGTAGCTACAATTGCCAGGTACTAAATTAGGGTCCTTGCTACTCTGAAAGGGAATACAAAAATCTCTTGACGAACCAAAAAAACGTAACAGAGTTCATGAGCTGTAACCATTCTGAACTACTACCTCATGCTTTAATTTTCTTTTTCAACAAGAACACAAAAGAATAGTCTTTATTGATAACATCCAAATTTAATTATTTCATCATATACAATTATTTTCACCCCCTGAAATTGCTCCTAATGCTAATTTTATATTAATTGGGGACTTGGCAAAGTAATAATATCGTGTTTGGCATATGCCTCTGCAACAAATGTGTGAATGGTAGGTTGAGGACATCATGGTTGGTAAAGTAGAGGGTCAACGAAAATGAGAGAAACCCTCCAGGAAATGACATAATAGCTGAAACATACCAGTTGGTATGAACTTAAACCTACCAATGACCATGAAGATGGCTCAGGACCGAGCAACATAAGGTCGCCATGAATCAGAGACGACTCAAAGGCAACTAACAACTCTCACCAATCCAGCTTTCTGTGCTTTGGCTATTCTATCCTAACATCACACCCTTAACAATCAATAGCTAGAAGAGAAAGCTCAGGCCTGGCACATAGTAGATGCCCAGCAAATGGTATTATTTATTATAATGATGACTATAATTATTACCAGAGAAACACTGCAACTACAAATAAACATCAGGCAAGCTTCATGTTGAAAATCAGATGTTGTTTAAAATTTTTAAGTTCAGTATAAGAAGCTTTTGGTCTTCAAGACTGAAGTCAGCCCAGGCCATCCTTTAACTACACCCCCTCCTCCCCCCCAGCGCTGATTTCATCCAATGAAGACCAAGAACCTTCCTCACACTAGGCCAACTGCTGAACGACTTTCTCAACTATTGTATATACAACTGTGTCTTTGCCAAAGAATCAATGCAATGGTTCCTAGTAATCTACTGACCATGTAAAATCAGTGATTCTATCAAACATTGAGTGCTGTGGAAATGCATTTTTTTTCCTCCACACAATGAGGTGTGCTATTGTTATTCTGTTTGCTATAAGGAAAAAAAAAGCCCAGTGCCCAGATTTACACAATGAAAACCCTCTTGAATTTAACAGTTAGTAATTTGAGAACACACTGTTCTCTGTGAAAAGAATCATTTTCCTTCTGTCATTGAGAAATAATTAGTGAACGTTTTAATCGTTAAAAAAAAAAAAAAAATTTTTTTTTTCCGTTTTCTCCAATTCCCAGTCCCCTGAAAGGTCAGAAAAGTATGTGCAGAATCTTCATCTTCAGACACCTGCACTAGACTGGGAACCACTCTATCTCACTGAAGTTCGGCTGACCCTTCAAATTCACGGCCCAGTTCTCTCAGTTATGTCTAGAACCCAGCCAGCTCAGGAAAAGCTAAAGTGACAAACAACAGGTTTCACTCTGGTCCTCTTCCTCCATCTCCTTCCTACACCTCTCCGCAAAACATATACAAGCACCGCACTCCTTCACAAATGCTCACGCTCAGTGCTGTGGCTGAGACTCCATGCAGCCTGGCTGGTTTTCCCAGGCAAAAATCTGAATACAGGGCACCATCCGATCTTTGCACCAGTACTGCACCGTTCACCTGTAAGGCATGCAAATCCAGCCCGGAGCTCAGATTTCATTCAACCCGACTAGCCGTGGAATGCCCTCAATGACACCCCCGCCCCTCCTGCATAAACCCAGCCACAGCCGTCCTCCTCTCAATGAGAAACGGGCCAGCCGAGCTGCTTTTTTCTGAGCTCCCTTCTCCACCTGGTCCCCCAGAGCCAGTTTAGGTCGCTCCCAGCCTCCCTCTGAGGGTCTTTTTCTGCTCACATTTCCTGGGCCCTCACCACCCCCACAAATGAAAAGTAAACTCCTCCTTAATGACAACCTCCCCAAACCAACCACGTAACGGCTACTCAACTCTGCTGGAGCCCCCAGCCCGGGAGAGCCCGGCCGCGACAGGGTGGGAGGCCCCCCACCAGCCCGTGCGGGCGCTCGGCATTTACCTTGACGCTAGAGTAGCTGGTCTGAGTCTCGGCCTCGGCGCTGCTGCAGCAGTGACGCCTCCGGCCCCTGCAGGTGGTCGCGGCGGGGGCTGCGGAGCCCGTGCTGCTGCCGCTGCCCAGCTCGGCGCGGGCCCTGTGGACGCGGGCGGCGCCGGGGGGTCCCGCCGCGCGGCTCGGGGGGACGGCGTCGGTGGCGTCGGTCTGGACGAAGAGGCCGTGCAGGGGCGCCGCGGGGCCCTGCGACACGCTGGTGGTCTGGCGGGGCGAGTTGGACTCGTCCGAGTCCCGGCAGTAGATCACGCCGCTCTGCGAGACGTGAATGCTGGGGGCGCAGCCCATCCCTCGGCCGGGCTCCCCCGCGCGCCCGCCCGCGCCCCCGGCCGCCCGGACCGAGCGAAGCCGCTGCCACCTGCAGTGAGGGGGCGAGCTCCGGGGCGGCCGCGGCTGAGGCGCCCGAACTGCGCGCCCCCCGGCCTGTGTGGCTGCTGCTCCGTCGGGCTCACCGCGGCGCCCCCAGCCGAGCCTCCGGGGGCCCCGCGCGTCACCCCAACTTTCCCTTCTGGGCCATCTTCTTCCTCGAGCGGGGGAGCGCGCACACACAGCGCCCCGCGCGCACCGGCGGCCGCCACCCTCCCCGCTGCGGCGCCCCAAACACGCTCCCCGCGCCTCCGCCTTCTCCTCCTCCCTCAGGTCGGTCCGCGCCGCCGCCCAGCTCGACCTCGCTGGGCTCCTGCGCCCTCAGCCCCGGGCGAGGGCGCCCCGCCTGGCTGCCTGCCGGCACCAGCTTTCCCACTTTCAGTCCGCGCCGATCTGCCTCCCTCCCTCACTCCCCTCCTTCCTCCTCAGGTGCCCCTCGCTCCGCAGCCACCGGCGCTCCGGTCCCACTGCGCCCTCAGCCCCGCCCGCCGCTCCCCGAACGTGCCCGCCGCTCGGCTCTGCCCACCGACCCGGGGCTCCTCTGCTCGGCAGCTGGCGCCACGCCTCGGCGCCCTCCCCTCTCTCCCGCTGACTGGAGGCCTCGTTCTTTCTACACCCCTTTCCCAGGCCGCCTTCCAGTGCCGCAGCTTCTCTTCCCCTCGCGGCACACACCCCTGGCCGGGCCATGAAGGGCTGTATAGCGAGGGTGTTAATTAGTAGCACCGCAATTAGCCTTTAGCATTTCGGGAACACATTTTAACACATCCCTGAACAAAACTTGAGGACGGACGCTCCTCCCGAAATAGTATGGGATCCCATAGCCAAGGGCCACCCAATCTAATTTGCTTGCAGAGAGTTAAGGAGAGACCTCATGCTTCTGTAGTACACTCCTCTCCTTCTCCCTCCCCCGTCACAAGCACTCTGAAGGCTGCGTTGGATGGCGACCCCGCCTTCAGAAGAAGACTGTTAGTGTCTACGCATCTTTTGGAGGGTCATCGCGTTCATGCCAAGGGATGGAATGCCTTGCAGAGGAAGCATTCCTTCAACACACAAATTCCCCCACGATCCAAGGGAGAACAGAAAGAAGCTAGCTATATCATGTGGTTCTTGGGTACCTACTCCCCTTCCCGACCCCGGCCCCCCCAGAGTTTTCCCCTCTTTCTGGATATCACTAAATTTTCACCCTGGCTTCTACTCCATTGTAAACTTCCTTTGTAAACTGCTCCTCCTCACAGTCTGGGCTGGGGCAGTCAAAAATATTCTCCCTCGCTCCCCTTAGGCTAAGCTCTCTCAGGAAGAGTAACAATACCTTTAGAAGCAAGGCTGCTGTTCATCAGTCCCCTGATAGGAATCTGGCCTACACCACTGCCCATGCATTCATTGCTTTCTTCAGTATTTCCTGCTTGCTGCCACAATGGTACTGGGGAGATAAAGAGATGGGCTTAAGAAAGGACTCTATCTAGAATTGCTGTAAGGGCGAGGACAAGAACACAAGGAGTCCTAATGCAAAGCACAAAGAAATTAAGTATCCAATTTAAAATCATTTCTTGGGTTCTTTCCCTCCTTTCTCTCCCCATTTCACCTACTCTTAGAGTGTTTGAATGAAGACTTCAAATGACTGTTTCTAACAGTCACAGAGAGAAACAGGGTGTCACCCCAAATCCCAAATGCAGATATAAAGAGGGGAAACAATCCAACCTTGTTCTCCTATCCTTGCTTCTTAGTTTATACAGCACTCCCACTCCTCTCTCTTGACATGAAAAAGCCCATCTTCAGTTACGGCAGAAAAAGTCTACACTATATTTTCTACTGAACAGGTAAATTGCTCATAAAATTTCTGTCACAGATTGGGTTTCCCAATCTGATGCTTAGCAGGCAGGAGGTTTATTAGGAAGTGCTCTTGGAATCAACACCTGTGGAAGGCAAGGAAGGAAGGCAGGCAGGACTGGGCAGAGTGAGTGGTTGAGCTAGAATACAATCTCAGTGAAGGCCTCAGGCTAACCTATAGGGGGAGATCTGAAGCTAGCGTGATGCTTCAGAGTTGTCCTGAGCTGGAGCTAGGAGGACAGGCCTTTATACCCCACATTAATCAGTCATTACATGCAGGCCAGCTCAGTCACCTTGAGCAAGGTGGCTCTCCTCAGATGAGGCAATCCCCTTAAGAGACCTACAGCTGAGCAGGTGGCTTTCTGCTAGCAGCACTCCCAGCAGCTGGGGGAGGAAGTCTTTCTTTCTTGAAGGGGGATCTTGCATCATAGCTTTCACCACAATTCCCTACCAAGCTACCAGGAGCCCATGCTTCCTTGCCCCAAGCCATGCCTATAAGAACATCCATTAAATGGTTGAGACTGAGATATGGTGACAATCATTCATTAGACATAGTCCTAAGCCTGATGGCTGCCACCTGTCCTACTTCCAAGAGACCATTCAGGACCTGGGCAAACAACATAAGAAGAGCTTAAATTACAAAAGCCCTACTCTCTATACCAATCTCTGATATAATGTTAAAGTCAAGAGTTAATCATTCCTAAAGCTTATCTGGAGCCTCAGTGGCACAGTGGTTAAGAGCTTAGCTGCTAACCAAAAGGTCAGCAGTTTGAATCCACCAGCCACTCCTTGGAAACCCTATGGAGCAGTTCTACTCTGCCCTAAATGGTTGCTATGAGTGGGAATCGACTCGACGGCAATGGTTTTTGTTGTTGTTGTTACTAGCTGATCCAACAGAATGCAGAAATTATGGAACAATATCATTAATATCACACACAAGTAAAATTTTGCTTAAGATCATTCAAAAGCGGCTGCAGCAGTACATCGACAGGGAACTGCCAGAAATTCAAGCCGGATTCCGAAGAGGACGTGGAACCGGGGATATCATTGCTGGTATCAGATGAGTCCTGGCTGAAAGCAGAGAATACCAGGAAGATGTTTACCTGTGTTTTATTGACTATGCAAAGGTATTCAACTGTGTGGATCATAACAAATTGTGGATAACATCGCTAAGAATGGGAATTCCAGAACACTTAATTGTGCTCATGAGGAACCTCTACATAGATCAAGAGGCAGTCATTTGAACAGAACAAGGATACTACGTGGTTTAAAGTCAGGAATGGTGTGCATCAGGCCTGCATTCTTTCACCATACTTATTCAGTCTGTATGCTGAGCAAATAATCAGAGAAGCTGGACTATATGAAGAAGAACAGGGCATCAGGATTGGAGGAAGACTCATTAACAACCTTTGATATGCAGATGACACAAACTTGCTTGCCGAAAGTGAAGAGGATTTGAAGCACTTACTGGTGAAGATCAAAGACCACAGCCTTCAGAATGGATTACACCTCAACATAAAGAAAACAAAAATCCTCACAACTGGACCAGTAAGCAACATCATGATAAACTGAGAAAAGAGTGAAGTTGTCAAGGATTTCATTTTACTTGGATCCACAATCAACACCCATGGAAGCAGCAGTCAATAAATCAAATGACACATTGCATTGGGCAAATCTGCTGCAAAAACCTCTTTAAAATGTTAAAAAGCAAAGATGTCACCTTGAAGACCAAGGTGAGCCTGACTCAAGCCATGGTGTTTTCAACTGCCTCATATGCATGTGAAAGCTGGACCATGAATAAGGAAGACTGAAGAAGAATTGATAACTTTGAATGATGGTGTTGGTGAAAAGTACTGAATATACCATGGACTGCCAAAAGAATAAACAAATCTATCTTAAAAGAAGTACAGCCAGAATGCTCCTTAGAAGCAAGGATGGTGAAACTGCGTCTCACATACTTTGGATGTGTTATCAGAAGGGATCAGTCCCTGGAGAAGGACATCATGCTTGGTAAAGTAGAGGGTCATCGAAAAAGAGGACGACCCTCAATGAGATGGATTAACACAGTGGCTGCAACATTGGGCTCCAGCATAACAACGATCATGAGGATGGCGCAGGACCGGGTGGTGTTTCGTTTGTTGTACATAGGGTTGCTGTGAGTTGGAACTGACTCAACAGCACCTAACAGCAACAATAGTTGCAAGGCTGGCAGTTGGAAGCCACCAAGAGGTAGCTTGGAAGACAGGCCTGGCAATCTGCTTCTAAAAGGGCACAGCCTTGAAAACCCTATGGAGCACAGTTCTACTCTGCACACACGGGGTTGCTATCAGTCGGAATTGACTTAATGGCAACCAACAACATCAACAAATGTATGACTGTTTCAGATATGCCCATTTAAGCCATTATCCTTTATGAAGCTTCCAAAGGCAGCCTTAACATTTTGAAATTTAGATCCATGCTAATTTTCTTGCCACGTGTCTACTATTTCAGAGTTTTCTCTAGGAATGTGGTTACTCTGATGAAAACCACCCAGAGAAGAAAAAGGATCAGTCATTCTCTGAGACTTTTGAAGGAAAGACAAATTACAATCAGTCTTCTGGTGGAGAACATTAGGGGCTGAATCATGAAGATACAAACCGCCCAGAAACAAATTTAGGTTGAACTCCGTATTTTTAAAAATGATTAAGCCTTGAGACAGTAGATAACCACAAAGTAGCTACTGAATAGGACTGGGCCCTTTTAGGACATTAATTGAACATATCATATTGGAACCAGGGCCTTTCACCAAATGTGACTTCGCTGCAAGAACAGGAGAGAGAAGGAGGAATGCTCTAGGTATACATCTTTCCTCTATGCCCAACACAGCCAATAGTTTCAATACCTTCTGTAGACACAGCTTCCACTGCCAATTCTGGCTTAGTGAAAGGAAAAAATAGTGTATCCCTACAATCTCCACCAAGTGTTCTCAGTGGGAATGTGTAACGTGCCCCCATTGCTGGCACAGATCTGGCACTGGAACAGATGCAGAAGTGTGGAAGTGGATGAGAAACGGTTTAACTGAAATCACTCCCCAGCCTAGTTCTGTGGCCTGAGTTCTTGCTTGGGTATGTGATTTCTGGACTGATTCCCATGTCACTATTTCAGGGCATCCCAGGATGACAACAAAGTCTACAATCCCAGACACTGCAGATGAAATTTAGGCCCAAATAACAGAAAAAGATTTTTTAAAAAACAAATGTTATAAAAAAAATCTAATCAAGTGAAAAAAATTTAGCTGCAGTCAATGACCAAAAAACAAATCAAAAGAAGGCAAACTGAATCAGAAGTTTATTCAAAAACTAATCCTGAAATATATCCAGGGTCAGCTGAATGGCTTACATGTTTTATACTGATGCCAAATAAGAACTTACTTCAGAATTATGACCCAGAGACACAGCAAGATCTTGAACAATTAAAGTCCCTTCCAATTCTAAAATGGTATGACTCTTCTGGAATTCCTCTAAGCAGCAGAAAATGTGATTAATACATTTTGAATGATTCTCAACCAGAAAGGTTAAAACAACAGGAACTTTCTGACTGATCTTTAGATAACAAAGCATTTAATCAACCAATCAACCTTACAGATCTTCTAGGTTCAAACTATGTTCCTAATAGTGGAGCTTATTGGAAATCTAACCTCCTGATAAGTGAAATGATACAGTTTATTAGGCAGCCCAGTACAGCACAAGGTACATTGAACTCAAAATTAGAAGGGTGGATCTGAAACCTAGTTCTGCCTCTTATAGCTGTATAACCTCAGGCAAGTCACTTAACCTCTGGGCCTCAATTTCCTTGATAATCTTCAAAGTCTTTAAAATAACTGACATTCCAGGATGCTACGAATCTTTTACTTCCTTTTATCACATTATTTTAAACTGAGAATTGTGGAATTTTTGAACTGAAAGAGTAATCCCTGACCTGGCTGCACATCAGAATCACCCTGAGGAATTTGTCAGGAATCCGACAGTTCCCTAGTCTCATCCCAGAGACTTGGACCCATGGGTCAAGAGTGGATTCAGTGCCTGCCCTTTCAAAGAAGGTGAGTCCAGTGTAGCCTGCCCACAGCCTCCTTTGGGGAACTAGACTAAAAGTCAAAGTCCTCACAAGAGCCTATGTGATCTGGCCCCCGCCCAACCTTTCTGACCTCTGCCCCTCACTCTCTATGCTCCAGCCACACTGGCCTCCTTGCTGTTTCTCCAGCATACCTAACATTATTAGCCAGGAGCTGTTTCCTCTGCCTGTCATGTGCTGCTCTGTAGTAATTGCATGGCTAACTTCCTCTCTTCCTTTAAGTCTCTGCTCAAATGTCACCTACTTAATGATGCCTGTCTCCAGCCCGTTTAAAATTGCAACCCACATCCCTCTGTTATCTCTCTGCCACTCCTAATTCCCCTTGTTGTTGTTGAGTGCCCTACATGACAGAGGAGAACTGCTCTATAGGGTTTTCTTGGCTGTAATATTTACAGGAGCAGATCATCAGGTCTCTCTCCTGCAGAGCCACTGGATGGGTTCAAAGTGCCAACCTTTTAGTTAGCAGCGGAGTGATTAACTGTTGTGCCACCAGGGCTCCTTTCTAACTCCCCTTAGCCTGCTCTATTTTTCTTTTTCAAAAGCATTTACCACCTTCCAACTTATTATATAATTAGCTCATTTGTTGTTATATTTATTGTCTAACTCCCCCTACTAGAACATAGGCCCTATGAAGGTAGGAATTTTTTGGTTTCTTATTAACTGATGTATCCCAAACTCCTAAAACAGTGCCTGGCATACAGTTGTTGTTGTTATTAGGTGCCGTCAAGTGGGTTCCAACTCATAGTGACCCTATCTACAACAGAAAGAAACACTGCCCATTCCTGCACCATCCTCACAATCGTTGTTATGCTTGAGCCCATTGTTGCAGCCACTGGGTCAATCCATCTTATTGAGGGTCTTCCTCTTTTTCACTGACCCTCTGCTTTACCAAGCATGATGTTCTTCTCCAGGAACTGATCCCTCCTGATAACATGTCCAAAGTATGTGAGATGTAGTCTTCTTGCTTCTAAGGAGCATTCTGTTTGTACCTCTTCCAAGACAGATTTATTTGTTCTTCTGGCAGTCCATGGTATATTCAATATTCTTCACCAACACCACAATTCAAAGGTGTCAGTTCTTCTCTGGTCTTCCTTATTCATTGTCCAGCTTTCACATGCATATGAGGTGACTGAAAACATACAGTAGGCATACAGTAGATACTCAAATAATTGTTGAATGAATGAATGAATTCTTTGTTCTCATGTCTTCCTCTTTTGCCTGTCTCTTCTTTTAACTATTATAATCCCAAACTGAAGTTTTTATTATTTGGTGCTGTTTTGACTGAGTACAGTTTTATGTTCTCTGTTTTTAAAATCACTGAATGCCTTTAACCTGTTGATTCTCCTTTTAGTGACATATGTCAGAAAAATTCAAAAGAGTAAAATAGTAATTTATACAAAGATGTCTATAATAACGGAATTGGAAATAATCTAAACATTAAACACTTAGGGAATGGCTAAACAAACTACATTAGCATGTCAGAATATCACTATTTATATGTGTACAGATGAAACAATGTTAGGTTACAAAAACAATATAGTATATATCTATTGATAACAACTACGGAAAATGTATGTATAATGTTGAAATACATAAGTGAACATAAAGTGATATAGATAAGACACTGGAGATTAACAGATTCTTTTTTACGAAAAACTATTTCAGTGTACACAAAAACAATGTAAATGAACATGTTGATGTTTCCTAATTCTCTCCTCAAAAAATTTTTAGCTAAATATGTCTTCTTATGGACTTCCACTAATATTTTTTTCCTTTGGATAGAAGGTAGAAGATGGAAAAATTGAAGAGAGTCAGAGACAGATGAAGACAGAGACAGAGAAATTAATGCATACACATTTACAAAGAAAATGTTTACAGACCCAGACACACAGAAGCATAAAAGCACAGAGAGGCAAAAAGAAAGTGAGAGATAAAGAAGACACACGGAGCCACTCCCATGGTAAGATATTCCTACCAAGTGGGTTTACAGATAATGCTCTTCTGAGAGAGTAAAAATACATGGTATTTTCAACTATAGGTGCTTCGCTTCCTGGACCTTTTGCCACTGGCCAAATGAAATAAAGGAGAGGATTTGGCTCATAGGATAGTTTTCCCAAGCCAGTTGTAGAAAATGCAAACAGAGAAGATGTAGGGAGAGATTCGTCCAATATCTCAGGTCAACGTCCTCAAACATGGAATCCTCTGAGCACTAGGCCCTTGAGTACGTGGAATACAAAAGTGATATGCCCTTACTATTAACAAGAACACCACAAGGAGGAACTGGATCAGCCCTCATGAGAGGCTCCAGAATATCTTTACTACTCATCTTCAGAATTCTTCTGGACCCAAATAGTCAGGTTATGAGAGATGGAATATTCATTTCCAAAAGTCTTATAAATACATTTCACAAAAGTATAAGGCATACAAGGATATACAATTGAAACACAGGACATAGTCCTACTCGAAAGAAGCTTATAGAGCAATCAGAGAGATGCAACATACACAGAAGAAATGACTAATATGTGAGTTCCAAGGTACAAGAGCCAAAATGAGTAGTACTATCAATTCTTCTATGGTAGTTGTGGCAACTGGGGAAGGCTTGTTGGAGAAGGGAACATGTGACCTGGATCTTGATCCGGAGAACTTTTCAAGTGAGGGAAATAGCAGCAGCAAAGGCACAGAGGCAGAACTTACCCGGGTGGATCCAGAAGCTCGTAAGCCGATGAGATAACTAGAGAGTGTCTCTTGGGGCGGGGATGATAAAGTTCAAAGAGGAAGAAAGAGACAGTAGAAGACCCTGGTTGTTAGCTTGAATGCACTCTCCTATATACAGTAGAAGTTACTATAGGTTCTATCACCCTTAAGGAAATTCTCCATGTGAAAATTTAGATTTAGAAAACAAATCAGTTGTCTTGCAAAATAAATTTTTGTTTGCCTAATGATTAAACATTGTCTTTCTTTAAATAGTAGGCTACATGGCTTCATAAATATTTCTATATAGCACTTGGGGTCGTTGAGGTATTCTAAGTCAGGGTTGTTGTTAGATGCTGTCAAGTTGGTTTTGACTCAGCAACCCTACGTACAACAGAATGAAACACTGCCTGGTCCTGTGCCATCCTCACGATGGTTGTTATGCTTGAGCCCATTGTTGCAGCCACTGTGTCAATCCATCCCGTTGAGGGTCTTCCTCTTTCTTCACTGACCCTCTGTCAAGCATGATGTCCTTCTCCAGGGACTGATACCTCCTGATAACATGTCCAAAGTATGTGAGACGAAGTCTTGCCATCCTCACTTCTAAAGAGCATTCTGGTTGTACTTCTTCCAAGACATTTGTTTGTTCTTTAGGCAGTCCATGGTATATTCAATATTCTTTGTCAACACCATAATTCAAAGGCGGTATTTCTTATTCAGTCTTCCTTATTCATTGTCCAGCTTTCACGTGCATATGAGGCAGTTGAAAACACGATGGCTGGAGTCAGGCAAACCTTAGTCTTTAAAGTGACATCTTTGCTTTTTAACACTTTAAAGAGGTTTTAGCAGCAGATTTGCCCAGCACGATGTATCATTTGATTTCTTGACTGCTGCTTCCATGGGCATTGATTATGGATCCTAGTCAAATGAAATCCTTGACAACTTCAATCTTTTCTCCATTTATCATGATGTTGCTTATTGGTCCAGTTGTGAGGATTTTTGTTTTCTTTATGTTGAAGTGTAATCCATCCTGAAGGCTGTGTGTGGTCTTTGATCTTCATCACTAACTGCCTCAAGTTCTCTTCACTTTCAGCAAACAAGCTTGTGTCATCTGCATATCACAGATTGTTAATGAGTCTTCCTCCAATACTGATGCCCCATTCCTCTTCATATAGTCCAGCTTCTCGGATTATTTGCTCAGCATACAGACCGAATAGGTATGGTGAAAGGATACAACCCTAACGCACACCTTTCCTGACTTTATAACATGCAGTATCCCCTTGTTCTGTTCAAATGACAGGCTCCCCATGAGCACAATTAAGTGTTCCGGAATTCCCATTCTTCACTATGTTATCCACAATTTGCTATGATCCACACAGTTGAATGCCTTTGCATAGTCAATGAAACACGGGTATACATCTTTCTGGTATTCTCTGCTTTCAGCCAGGATCCATTAGCAATGATATTCCTGGTTCCACATCCTCTTCTGATGCCGGCTTGAATTTCTGGCAGTTCCCTGTCGATGTACTGCTGCAGCTGCTTTTGAATGATCTTCAGCAAAATTTTACTTGCATGTGATGTTAATGATATTGTTCTATAATTTCTGCATTCAGTTGGATCACCTTTCTTTGGAATAGGCATAAATATGGATCTCCTCCAGTTGGTTGGCCAAGTAGCCATCTTCCAAATTTCTTGGCACAGACAAATGAGTACTTCCAGCGCTGCATCCATTTGTTGAAACATCTCACTTGGTACTCCTGGAGGCTTGTTTCTCACCAATATCTTCAGTGCAACTTGGACTTCTTCCCTCAGTACCATCAGTTCTTGATCACATGCTACCTCCTGAAATGACTGAACATGGACCAATTCTTTTTGGTACAGTGACTCTGTGTATTCCTTCCATCTTCTTTTGATGCTTTCTGAGTCGTTCAGTATTTTGCCCGTAAAATCCTTCAATATTGCAACTCAAGGCTTGAATCTTTTTCTTCAGTTTTTTTCAGCTTGACAGATGCCAAGCGTGTTCTTCTCTTCTGGTTTTCTAACTCTAGATTTTTGCACATATCATTTTAATACTTTACTTTGTCTTCTTGAGCCACCCTTTGAAATCTTCTGTTCCACTCCTTTACTTCGTCATTTCTTCCTTTCACTTTAGCTACTTTACATTCAAGAGCAAGTTTCAGAGTCTCTTCCGACATCTGTTTTGGTCTTTTCTTTCTTTCCTGTCTTTTTAATGACTTTTTGCTTTCTTTGTGTATGATGTCCTTGATATCATTCCACAACCCATCTGGTCTTCAGTCATTAGTGTTTAATGAGTCATATCTATTCTTGAGATGGTCTCTAAATTCAGGTGGGATATACTCAAGGTCATACTTTGTCTCTCATGGACTTGTTCTAATTTTCTTCAGCTTCAACTTGAACTTGCATATGAGCAACTGATGGTCTGTTTCGCAGTTGGCACCTGGCCTTGTTCTGACTGATGATATTGAGCTTTTCCATCATCTCTTTCCACAGATGTAGTCGATTTGATTCCTGTGTATTCCATCCATCGAGGTTCACGTGTATAGTCACCATTTATGTTGCTGAAAAAAAGTATTTGCAATGAAGAAATCATTGGTCTTGCAAAACTCTATCATGCCACCTCCAGCATTGTTTCTATCACCAAGGCCATATTTTCCAACTATCAATCCTTCTTCTTTGTTTCCAACTTTCACATTCCAATCACCAGTAATTATCAATGCATCCTGATTGCATATTTGATCAATTTCAGACTGCAGAAGTTGGTAACAATCTTCAATTTCTTCAACTCTGGCCTTAGTGCATAAATTAGAATAATGGTCATATTAACTGGTCTTCCTTGTAGGCTTATGAATATTATCCTATCACTGACAGTGTTGTACTTCAGGATAGATCTTGAAGTGTTCTTTTTGACATTGAATGCAACATCATTCCTCTTCAATTTGTCATTCCGAGCACAGTAGACCATATGATTGTCCGATTCAAAATGGCCAATACCAGTCCATTTCAGATCACTAATGCCTAGGATATTGATGTTTATGCATTCCATTTCATTTTTGATGATTTCCAATTTTCCTAGATTCATACTTCGTACAATCCACATTCCAATTATTAATGGATGTTTGCAGGTACTTCTCATTTTGAGTTGTGCCACATCAGCAAATGAAAGTCCCAAAAGCTTGACTCCATCCACATCATTAAGGTTGACTCTACCGTGAGGAGGCAGCTCTTCCCCAGTCATCTTTTGAGTGTCTTCCAACCTGAGGGGCTCATCTTCTAGCACTATATCAGATAATGATCTGCTGCTATTCATAAGGTTTTCACTGGCTAATTCTTTTCAGAAGTAAACTGCCAGGTCCTTCTTCCTAATCTGTCTTAGTCTGGAAGCTCAGCTGAAACTTGTCCACCATGAGTGACTCTGCTGGCATTTGAATACCTGGTGGCATAGCTTCCAGCATCAAGCAAGATGCAAGCCCTCACAGTATGACAAACTGACAGATACATGGGGGTGCAAATTATTAATTCACACCAATTTTTCTTAACATATACAATACATAAAGTGAGGCACATTTGCCTTGTTTTGGAAGTAGTGTGACATTTCCTCAATGCCTCATGGGTAATAAAAAAGTTCAGGTTTCTAAGCAGGCCCTCCCCTGCCTGCATGCACACCTTGCATACCATCTGCTCCAAAGATTTTGCTACACTTTGTTGCTGTTAGTTGCCATTGAGTTGGCTCCAATTCATGGAGACCTTATGTATAACAGAACAAAACCTTGCCCAGTTGGGCGCCATCTTCATGATCCTTGATATGTTTGAGTCCATTGCTGTGGCTATTGTGTCAGTCCATCTCATTGAGGATTTTCCTCATTTTCATTGACCCTCTACTTTACTAAACATGATGTCTTTTTCTAGGGATTAGTTTTTTCGATGACGTGACCAAAGTAAGCAAGCTGAAGTCTCAACATCCTCACTTCTAAGGAGCATTCTGATTGCATTTCTTCTAAGACTGATTGCTCGTTCTTCTAGCAGTCTACGGTATACTCAATATTCTTTGTCAACACCACAATTTGAATGCATCATTCTTCTTGTCTTCCTTTTTCATTGTCCAGCTTTTGCTACATTTAAAAGTCCAAACCGAACCCATTGCCATCGAGTTGACTCTGACTCATGGTGACTCAATGTGTTTCAGAGTAGAACTGTGCTCTATAGGGTTTTCAATGGCTGTAATCTTGTGAAACTAAATTGCCAGGCTCTTCTCCTATGCACCACTGTGTGGATTCAAACTGCCAACCTTTTGGTTAGTAGTTGAGTGCAAACCTCTGTGCCACCCAGATGCCAAATTCATCTATTAATTCATTAAGCAAATATTTACTGAGTGGCTACCATACACTAACTAGGCACTGGTAACAAGACAGCAATAGTTCCTTACTTACATGGTTTGGACTATTATGGGGGAATGGAAGGATAAACAAACAAGAAAAATTTCTCCTAGTAATGAAGGTTATGTGGGAATTTACAATACTTTAATGTGATAGAGAGAGAAGGGGTTGAGATATGAAAGTCTTCTCAGAGGCAAAGATATTTAAGCTCAGATTCTCAGAAAGCCTTATCAAGGGTGAATATCATCCTTATGCATCTATCCATCCACCCACCATGCAAAGAGAGCATTGTTTGAGCATCTAGCACTGTGCTAGGCACTGTGGGGGATATAAAGTAGCAACATAGTCGGTCCTAGCTCTCTGACAACTTAGTGGGGGAACATAAGACGTGTACACAAGAATAATGTGCTAACGCTTGCCTTGAAAAAATAATCCAAGCCCAGAGAGAAAGATCACTGTGAGTGGAAGTGATCCAGAAGATGTCACTGAGGAGACAGAGTATGGCTCTTGGAAGAAAGGGCTGTATTTAAATAATAGGAAAAGAGAACATTCCAGAGAGAATAATGTGAGCAAAGGCCTAAGGTGGGAACACACACTGAATGTCTGATCAACAGTCAAATAGATGATTCAAAAAGGTCTGTGGTGTGGAGGAGAAGAGCATTATTTTGGCTAACAAGGTAGGCTATAGCCAGGGAACCAAATGCCAGGCTAAGGAGTTTGGCTAAATCTTAGAGTTATTGGGAGCCACTGAAGTTTTTCAATGAGATTTGTAACTTAAAAGTGCTATTTTACTCTGGATCTAGTTGCATATTCAAGAAAGACTAGTAAAGGAGAGTGATTAGGATCAGTAAGAAGCTATAACAATCCTGGAATGGGATAATAGGGACTTTAAGTAGATAGAAGTTGTGAGAATAGAAAAGAAGGGGAAAATTCCAGAAGCTTTACCGAGGGGCCAAGGAGCTGGTGATACTAAAAAAGATTCCAAAATTTCCAGCATAGATATCTAGAACAATGGTCGTAAGAGAACCACTCCCAGAAGAAATAAATCTTGTCTGAAAGGAATTCTTCACCTGAATTTGCGCATTCTTAGGCCCAGAATCTTGAGTCTGGAAACCAGAAAGTGTCCCCCAATACCAGCACTAGCATTTAACCATCTCCAGAACTAAACTGACACAGAACTGGATTGATACAGTAGCTGCAAGAACAGGCTCCAACATCATAACAACGATTGTGAGGATGGCACAGGACCGGGCAGTGTTTTGTTCTGTTGTACATAGGGTCGCTATGAGTCTGAACCGACTCAACGGCACCTAACAACAACAACAGAACTAGACTAGTATGTGAGTCACATGAGGACAAGAACTGCTTTTGTGTTTACTGATGGATCTCTGATGCTTAGAACTAGTAGTAGCATGTATTCGATATTTGTTGAATAAATGATGGGCTTTTAAGACAGACAGATATGTCAGCTGCCAGGTCCTCCTCACTAAGAAGCACATGACCACCTTTTCCCACTGTGGCTAAGAAAATAGTCTCTTTGCCAAGATTTCCTTTGGCTTCCCCATAGTCTGGTCTACACAGGGATGCTAGTTTCTTGCTTCATGTCTGGATTGCTAAATTCAGTCTTTTGATACTTCTGCTTTAAGAAAAGCTTTTGAGTTCTAAGATCTTACTCCATATCTAGCTAACGGTGCCTCAAGGCTGCAGTTCAGCCTGCGGGTCCTGCGTTAGCACCTTCTGTGGCTCTGCTGTCTTAATCCTCTCACTTTGGCTGCTGGGGCTGTGAAAGGAGGTTTTCTGGAAGCCTTTTGGTAGAAAGTCTTCCTTCTTGGAGTTTGACATTTGCTCAGCAGCGTGGGCGTTACACCATTAAATATCCCCCAGGCAACAGTAGCCGGGGGCATGACTGATTACTTCTTCATACCTCATATTGTGTAGCTTATAATATCATAGACAAAAATAGATTAAGTCAGATGTAGGAGAGCTTCCCAGGCTTCTCTACACCAGTGGCTATCAAACTTTATCATGCATCAGAATTGCCTGCAGGGCTTCTTAAAGCACAGATCGTGGGGCCCAAGAATTTGCATTTCTAACTAGTTTAAAGGTGATCCTGATACTACTGATTAGGGAATCACACTTTGAAAACCATTGTTATAGACAAAGTAAGATATTGCAAAATAAAAACAAAGAAACAAAATGACACACACACACAAACCCAAAGTACACCTGTGGACACATCATCTGAGATGTTTTATTTTCTGAAACATAATATAAATTGTGCTTGAATGTCTTATTACTCAAAGGAGTGCCACAAAGCACTGCTGTTGTGTGCCATTGAGTTGATATCGACTTATAGCTATCCTATAGGACAGAGTACAACTGTCCCATAGGGTTTCCTAAGTTGTAATCTTTATGGGAGCAGATTGCCAGATCTTTTCTCCCACGGAGCCAATGGTGAGTTGGAACTACCCACCTTTCAGTTAACAGCCAAGCTCTTAACCATTGTGCCACCAGGGCTCTTTACCCACAAAGCACTACCACCTGGCAATTGATAAGGAGTAAGATTGTGGAATCACCTGTAATTTCAGGGATATCTCCAAGCTCTCACAGACAGGGACTTCTAAGGACAGGTTTTGAAGGGTCTTCATCCTTTCTGAGACAGGAGAGGAGGGTGTCACATTAAACTTAATGTTTAAATATATACCAGCAGAACCATACAAATTTCTAGACTTTCTTTTTCTTAACATAGAGTTCAAGCCTGGGAAGACAAAAGTCCACTAACTTCTAGGAACAATAAATAAGGTTTTAGGAAGCAGATGCCCTGGGGGCGGGAGGGAGATATTTCGAAGTACATAGTGTAAGTACACAGAGCAGATAAAGAAATTATTTTCAGAATACTGGCTCAATAATAATAATAATAGCTACCATTTCAGAGGTGGCTTACTATGTAACAGTCTTGTACTTTATGTTTTATCTCTTTATGCTTCTCTTCTGTTTTTACCCTTTGGATATGAAATCTGTCATCTCCTGTCAGTTTTACCATTAACCTGAACTCCCACCTAGCATGGCTAAGTAATTACTTGCCTTCTCTTGAACATAGAGTCATCAAATGTTTATAGGTTATAAAAATCCTGCATAAGCCTTTTAAAAAAACACAGTGAATGTTATACACAGTGTATTTCTCACTCATATCTCAAAGCTAGGTTCAGAGCCTCCTTAATGGGGTATTTAAAAAATCACCATCATAAACATCAGCTTTAAAAGAAAAAAACAAACAAAATACCTTCCTAGCCTTTCAAAGTGAAAGTGATATGTAGGAACTATAGTATGAGAATTATCTCTTGTTAAATTAAGTCAGTATTTAAAATTTTTCTTGTCTAACACTTTTGTGAGAAATGGAACCCGACTACAAAGTCCATATGTTTAAGAGACATTTTAAGCACTAAGTTACAGAAAGTTTTGTAAGAAATTCACAGCCTACTGTAATTCAGGCTACATGAGTTTCCACAATAATTGTACTTTTAATATCCTCTGATTCTCCCTATATCTACAAACAGGTAAAAAACATACATAGTAATGAGTAAGAGATGCCACATCTGCAGGTGATCTCCAGTCTCAGGAATGTAGGAAGTAAGCCTTGCATGACCTTTCTTGAACTCCAGCTATGAGATGGCTTAGAAAGTCCCTGGGAAAGATCTGAAAGCCATTAGTGCCTAAATGCTCTATCAAACATCACATTGGACCCATTTGAAGTGTGTATGTGGGAAAAGGAGAATTAGGCATAGGGCCACCATGAGAAGACAGCCAGTTTTGCGATGATAAACAGTGCAATGCAGTTCTTCCAAATTTTCCTGGAATATCTTTAGCTTGTTTTGTTTAATTGTGGAAGAGTAATGGAGAAGAAAACATAAAATATCTGAGAGTACAGATTCAAATAGAATAGTATTTTAGGATGGCAATCTTTTGTGTAGGATCATGAATATAAATTTGAAGTGTAGACTTTTGCTCCTGGCCATGATGGAGTAACAGGGACCAAATTTACCCTCCCTCTGGAAACAACTAGAAGACCAGATAAAATACATGAAACAACTATTTTTAGACATTGGACAATAGGCAGCTTGAGACTGTCATCCCTGAGGGAAGGGAAACAAATGAGGTATATAATATGATTACCCCAGCTTTCACCCTGGAGGCACATTCCACATCTCAGAGCAGGGAAGGAATCCCAGGCAGAGCACAGTGGTTTTGCTACTTTGAGGAAACAGCGATGGGAGTTCTGAGAGGCTTATGTGGCCGGAAGTTACAGGGTAAAGTTTTAGAACAGAGGGAACTACATAGAAAAGAAACATAGAGGGACATTTGAAAATTACTAAATACTAAGATATGCATGAGTAGGTGAAATTCTGCATGCCAGGAAAAGTAGACAGCTGTGAGCTGAACAATTCACAGAGCTCACACAAAGCTAGGAGCCACCCATGTTCTGGCCAGCTAGAATCCTTGTTGATCACAGGGCATTCAATTGAGACCCCAGTTGAGTTATGACTTAGGAATAAAGTTAGAGAGCTGCTAGAGAAAATACAACATCAGACATGCCTTTAAAAGCTTAAAAACAAAGCTTGAAGGGATTAAACTGAACAACAATTAACTTAATCGTCTGCCAAAACAAAATGCAGAATTCTTTAAAGGAAGACAACAAAAGTCTAAACACTCAACAGTGTAACACTCAAAATGTCTACCATACAATAAAAAAATTACTAGATATGCCAAGAAGCAAGAAAATGTGACAAATAATCAAAAGAAGTATTAGTAAATAGAAACAGAAATAATAGGAATATTGGAATTAACAGACAAAAACATTAAAACATTTATTATAACTGTGTTCAAGTATTGAAAGGAAAACATAAGCATTGTGAGAAGAGAAATTGTTGTTAGTTGCCATCAAGTTGGTGCTGACTCATGGCAACCTTATATATAACAGAAGAAAACATCGCCTGGTCCTGCGCCATCCTCATGATCATCAGTAGGGTTGAGCCCATTGTTGCAGCTACCATGTGATGAGAAACAAAAGATACAAAAACAAGATTCAACGGAACTTATAGAAATGAAAAATACAGTTTCTAAAAGGAAATACTCACTGGAGAGAGACTAACAACAGATTGGACACTGTAAGAGAAAAGATCAGTGAACTAGAAGACATGGTAACTAAAGATATCCAAATTGAAGCACAGACAGAAAAGAATCTGAAAGAAAATGAACTTCATTGATTCACAGATCTAAGAAATTCAACAAACTTCAAGCAGGATAAACAAAAAGAAAATCATACCAAGATAGAACATAATCTAATTTCTGAAAACCACTGAGATATAGAAAATCTTGAAAAGTAGCCAGAGAAAAAGGACATACAGTGAAACCTGTGAGAGCCGAAACTTGACAAGACTGCCTTGTTTTTCCAGGTCTTGCAAGTTTTCCACCAAGAGTGCAGGCTCATCACTTTTCTATAGCTCTCTATCAGTGGAAAAATATTTGAGTTCTCTTTCTCTGACAGGTTTCCACCTTACACAGGTTCCAGCTTTCACAGGTTTTATGGTACACCTTCTCCTCACTTATTGACTATCTCATTATCTAACATTTTGCATTTATGACAATAGAAAAAAAATCTACTATTTGACTACCAGAATAGAATGAGAGTCAGTGGTTACTTGGGGTCCATGGTACGGGCTGGAGATTGACCAGGAAGTGGCACAAGAGATAGGGTGATAGAATTCTTCCCTATCTAAATTGTGGTGGTGATTACATAGGCATGGTAGCACAGTGTTTAAGCATTTGGCTGGTAACTGAAAGGTCGATGGTTTGAACCCACTAGCTGCTCTGTGGGAGAAAGATGTGGCAGTCTGCTTCCATAAAGATTTACAGCCTTATACTACACAACGATAAAGAACAATGATGAATCTGCAAAGCGTCTCACAACATGGATGAATCTCGAGGGCATTATGCTGAGTGAAATAAGTCAGTCATGAAAGGACAAATATTGCATGAGACCACTATTATAAAAACTTATGAAAAGATTTACACACAAAAAGAAACCATCTTTGGTGGTAACAAGGGAGGGGAGGGGTGGGGAGGGAAAAACACTAAATAGACAATAGCTAAGTGGTAACTTTGGTGAAGGGTAAGGCAGTACACAATACTGAGGAAGCCAGCACAACTTGTCCCAGGCAAGATCATGGAAGCTTCATAAATACATCCAAACTCCCTGAGGGACCGAATTACTGGGCTGAGGACTGGGGATCATGGTCTTGGGGGCCATCTAGCTCAATTGGCATAACATAGTATATTAAGAAAATGTTCTACATTCTACTTTGGTGAGTAGCGTCCAGAGTCTTAACAGCTTGTGAGTGGCCATCTAAGATACTCCACTGGTCCCACCCCATCTGGAGCAAGGGAGAATGAAGAAAGCCAAAGACACAGGGAAAGATTAGT
Source organism: Trichechus manatus latirostris (assembly GCF_000243295.1). Classification (NCBI taxonomy): domain Eukaryota; kingdom Metazoa; phylum Chordata; class Mammalia; order Sirenia; family Trichechidae; genus Trichechus; species Trichechus manatus. The sequence continues at coordinate 6,025,622 of NW_004443965.1, forward strand.
CCAAGGGACTAATAGATCACAATTACCACAGCCTCCACCAGACTGAGTCCAGCACAACTAGATGATGCCCGGCTACCACCACCAACTGCTCTGATCACAATAGAGGGTCCTGGACAGAGCTGGAGAAAAATGTAGAACAAAATTCTAACTTACACACACACAAACAAAAGACCAGACTTACTGGTCTGACAGAGACTGGAAAAACCCAGAAAGTATGGCCCCCAGACACCCTTATAGCTTAGTAATGAAGTCACTCCTGAGGTTCACCCTTCAGCCAAAGATTAGGCAGGCCCATAAAACAAAATGAGACTAAGTGGGCACACCAACCCAGGGGCAAGGACGAGAAGGCAGGAGGGGACAGGAAATCTGGTAATGGGGAACCCAAGGTCGAGAAAGGAAGAGTGTTGACACGTCATGGAGTTGGCAACAAATGTCACAAACAATATGTGTATTAATTGTTTAATGAGAAACTAATTTGCTCTGTAAACCTCCATTTAAAGCACAATAAAAAAAATAACAGCACATTTGATAAAATCCATATGAATTGGGGGGAAAAATTAGAGCTTTAGAAATCCTATGGGGCAGTTCTACTCTGTTCTATAGGGTTGCTATGAGTCAGAATCAACTCAATGGCAACAGGTTTTATACCTTTCTCAAAACTCATCAAGCTGGATATTTTAAAGGGGTATACTCTAAGTATACCCCTTTAAAATATACAGTTTATTAAAGTTTTAAAAAAAGGTTGTTTTAAAGAACTTGCAGCACACACCATACACAAGAAGATAATAAACTTGTCATTCCTTACTAATCATATTATTCTTGGGCCTTTTTTACCTTTAGACAGTGAGGTTTTTCTAGCATATGTGTTGAGAAACCAGCAGTTGTTTTAATTCTGCAGGATGCCTTGGCTAATAGATCAGATGGCTGGTTCACATGCTAGACCCAAGGTGATGGTGGTAACACAAATTTTAGTGTAAAAGTGATCACTGCTGCCAGACAAACCTTACTGGGGCTAAGTGAAAGGGAGATTAACAGATGCACCTCTATCTCAGTTGTGTGTAAGATCAACTTTTAGTGAAAGAATTGCTTTCTTCTGGCTTCTGACTGAGCCTCCCTTGGCACTGACACCTAAACCATGGATGCTGCCCTCTCTCTCTCTCTCTTTCTCTCCCTTCATAAATCGAAGAATACACTGGGAATAAGAATGAATGCTCCTTTGGTTGATTTGTTTTTAAGCCATCAGAAGCTAACCTCCACAGACTCAAATTCCCACCAGCATCTGCATCCACATACTCTGTCTTGCCACTTGTTTCAATAAATGAATTATCTGTGCTCCTATCTAAATCTAGTCCCTCCATTTCTGCTAGATCCCATGCACAACTTAACAGCTCAAGGACTTCTGTCCAGCAATCCTCCTCCCTCTCCTGAATCATTTATTTCCCCCCTCTACTGAATCGTTATCAGCATACAAATATGGCACTATTTCTCCCAACTTAAAAACAAAGAAAAACCACCTTCTCTTTGCCTTCATCCCTCTGAGTCCATGATGATGGGAAAATACTAGCAATCAGAAGAGAAATTTCTCATCCCCACCACTAAATCTACAAATCCGCCTGTATCTGTACCCAAATATTCTGCCTCCCATCCCACAACAACAGCAGACCTGTCCATGGACAGCTCTAAGGAAAAAGAGTAATATCTCAGAAGCCAGGTGAGAAAAGCGTGTCAAAGAGGAGGAAGTTATCAATTGTGTCAAATGCTGCTGATAGACCAAGTAAGACGGATTGAAAGTACCATTGAGTCTAGCCATGTAGGGGGTCACTGAGGATCTTGACGTGAGCTGTTTCTGTGGGGTGGTGAGAAAATCTTGAAGAGGAGTTAGAGACAGCGAGCATAAGTAACTCTTTCAATAAGTTTTGTTACATGAAGAGCTGAGAAATGGGCAGCAGCTATCTGGAGAAGCTGAGTCAAGAGAAGGGAATCTGGGTAGAGCGTACACAAATAAATGTTCATTCTTTCAGCTCTTATGTAGTTTAAACTTTTCCAAATAAAAAGTCAATGGGGGTGGCAAGAAATGCTATCATCTCATTTATGAAATACGTTTCTACAACCAATGATTTCATTGGTTCTCATCTTTCCATTGATTATGGTTCATTTCTTTATAGTAATATTTTTTGGTCAACAAATTATGGTCCACCCTTCTCCTTTAAAGTTATATTAAAAACAAACCAAACCCGTTGCCATCAAGTCAATCCGACTCATAGCAACCCTATAGGACAGAGTAGAACTGCCCCCATAGGGTTTCCAAGGAGCGGCTGGTGGATTAGAACTCCCAACCTTTTGGTTAGCAGCCAAATGCTTAACCACTGTGCCACCAGGGCCCCAAAGTTATATTAGGGACATTTAAAGGCTGGTTAGGAAGAAAAGTTTCCAGGAGAAGATGATCCTTCATTTCGACCATGGCATGTTGAGAGGAAGAGTTGTTGCAGTCAAAATCTGGCCTGAGACTTTCCTAATAGTTTTCCCTTCCAGGGAAACCAAAGAGCACAGTAGGATTCAAGTACCAAGCCAGACCCAGGTCACCCCTAAATCCACCCAGTTCATCAGTCAACTCATGGAGAAGAACTCATGAGTAAACAGGCAAAGGACAGGGACCAGGTGGCAATCCTGACCAACCAACTGATGACACAAAGTTATGTTAGTGCTGGAAGGAACCTTGCAAATATTCTAATGTCATCCGAGAGTCTTTCTCTCACCCATGTCCCATCTGTCTGCAAATTCTGTTGGCTTCACAAAATATATTCAGAATCTGACCATTTTTCACCAACTTCACTGCTACCACCCTGGTCTAAGCCACCGTCATCTGTCGCTTAGATTATTGCAATGGCCTCCTAGTAGGTCTCCCATCTTCATCCTAGCTCCCCTCAGGCTCTTCTCAATAGCAGCAGCCAGGGTAATCCTGCTACAACTTAAGTCAGATAGATCCCATCACTACTCTGCTCAAAAACCCCCAATGGCTCCCTATCTAGTCCAGAGTCTTTACAGTAGATGACAAGGCCCTCCAAGGCCTCTCTGACCTCAGCTCCTACTGCCCTTTCCTTGCTCACTCTGTCCTGCCACACTGGCCTCCTTAGCTGTACCTTGAACACACAGCTATGTTCCCATTCAGGGCCTTTGGGCCTGCTATTCCTCCTGCTTGGGATAGTCTTCCCCAAATATCTACATGGATAATTTCTCAATTCCTTCAGGCCTCCGTTTAAATGTCACTTTATCAGGGAGGCCTTCTCTGACCACCCTATTTAATATAGTAACATTCCCCACCCTATCCCTGGGAGTCCTTATCACCCTTTCCTCCCTAGAATGTACTATCATCTGACACACTTCCTTCGTTCTTTCCTCCCTCCGTCCCTTCCTCCACCCTCTTTTTCCCCCTCCCCTCCTCTCTCTTTTATTCCTGCTTTTCTCCCACACTAGAAGGTAAGCTCCAAGAAGGGAAGAGCTGTGTCTGTCTGGCACATTAGATGCTCAGCGATTACTGGTTGAATGAATAAAGGAAACCTTCTCTTGTACAGACGACAATCTAGATGGGACAGGTTACTATTCTTTGCTGCCTTCACCCTCCTCTGTTGCTCACACTGACCTCCAGATCTCACATATGCACAGAGACAGAGAAGATCCCTACAGACTGAGCAAGTAACCCTAAAGGCAGGGCTTGGGGAAGGAACAGGCTACACCTGGGTCAAGGCAAAAGGCCATCTGGGTGCTTAAGGCAGGCAGGGGCAGGCCACGCAGCGGTCCCTGGCCTCTTATCCCTCCCTCGCTCCTCCTGAGAGCTACTTTACACCAGGACTTCCTCCCCCATATCCTGACTGAACTGGTTCAGAAGTGACAAGATACTGATGGATTCTCTCAGCCCTCAGGCCACCCACGCAGACCTATGAGTCTTGTCCACTGACTCTAGTGTCCCAGACAATATCACCACTGTCTTCTGTATGCTGTGATGCGAAAAGGGTTGGGGCACACTGCCTTGACCTTCCTTCAAGCAGCCTTTCCTTCTACTCCCCACCTTCCTGCTTATTTTCATCTTGTGCAATCACTGCAGCCACGGAATCTTTCTGCTGTTGCAGAGATCAGTGGATCAGCTGTGACCTTTCCAACAGAAGTTATTCCCACAAGAGTGACAGCACGTTGAGAATTCCCAGTGCATGCTATATTAAAAGATCTGAAATGCCCTTCCATAAACGGAAAAACTGCTCAATAAAAGACAGATGGCGAAAATACTTCAGTGGCCGCTGTCCTGCAAATGCTATTCTGGAACAAAACTACATTTTTCCTCTATAAGACATGAAATAATGCTTTTCAAGCAAAAATGCTATTCAGTGGGCTACTTGGCAAAGATGCTCATTGTAAGTAAACTCTTAATCAATATTATTTATCTCAATAATATTATTCCATCATCAGCCAGGACAGGATCTAGAGCTTCTCAACATTCTAAAATGCTTTTAGGTTTCTAAGAGGGTCTTTTACGCAGTTTTCAAAACAGAGATTTGATGAAAGCTCCCTGAGGAAGTTAACTTTCATTTTCATACTCTATTCCACTGCACACAAAGATAGCTGTGATGACTAATTTTACGTGTCAACTTGGCTAGGCTTCGGTGCTCAGTTGTTTGGTCGAACACCTGTCTAGATGTTGCTGTGAGAATGTTTTTAGATGTGGTTAACATTTACAATCACTGGACTCTAAGTAAAGGAGATTTCCCTCAATAATGTAAGTGGGCCACATTCATCCCGTTGAAGGCCTTAAGAGCAAAAAAGTTTCTCAGAGGAGAAGGAATTCTGCATCTAGACTGTAGCACAGATATCCTGCTAGAGTTTCCAGCCTGCCACTATGGGTTTTGGACTTGCCAGCCTCCACAATTGCATGGGCCAACTACTTAAAATGAATGTCAGTCTCTCTCTCTGTCTCTCTGTCTCTATCTCTCTCTGTATATATATACGTGTGTGTGTACCAGTTGCCAGGGAGTCATTTCCAACTTATGGTGACCCCAAGTATGTCAGGGTAGAACTGTGCTCCATAGTTTTTCATGACTGATTTTTCAGAAGTAGATCTCCAGGCTTTTCTTCCAAGGCACACCTCGAACCTCCAACATTTTAGTTAGTAGCCGAGGGCTTAACCATTTGCACTACCCAGGGTATCTGTCTGTCTGTCTGTCTGTCTGTCTCTCTCTCTCTATATATATATATATATATACACACTATTGGTTCTGTTTCTCTGGAAAACCCTAATACAATTGTTTTGAATTTTAAAAAATGACAGTATCAGGTCACTTACTTTCTTAGTAATGCCCCGGTCACTTTCTTAGTAATGCTCGCCAAACATCTCACTCAGGAGTAGTCGTATTTACAATGGAAGAGTTTGGCCTACCATATGTGTTAATATATATATATAGCTGCCACTGAGTTGATAACATAAAGGTTGGCAGTTCAAATCCAGCCAGAGGTGCCTCAGAAGAAAGCCCTGAAAAATTGCTTCCAAAAGGCAATAGCCTTGAAAACGTTATGGAACAAAATTCTACTCTGATACCCGTGGGGTTGCCATGTGTGTTAGATGGTTGCTTTTTCACCCATTTTATACCTCAGTTTAATCTTCTAGGGGAAAGTTTGAAAACTCTTTAAAAGACCAAAATAAAGACTGGGACTAAGGTAAGCAAGCATCTAGGGTAAAAATTTAAGGAGGTACTCACTCTCAGATGCTGACCCTGCACTTCAGTGCCTCCTTCAATTTTGTACCCTATGCACCTCACTCCTAAGGAGACACTGCTTCTCTGGGCCATGTAAGAACCTTGGTGTAAGCAGGTGAAGATGGACTGCTCAAGAGAGGGGGGACCTGGGTTCCAACGTCTTCTTGGCCACATTTCGTCAAATCTAACACACCATTGGTTGTACAAAATACCACCCCTTTATGTACCACTGAGAAAGAAAAAAATGCTGCCCATTAAACTATGACATAATGCCCTAATGACAGTCCTTACGTGATATAAGAATTGGTCCCACTAGCCTCTCACTACTTTGAAGTTTTTTAATCTATACTAAGAGATCAGGCAATTTCTTCTGCCTTCAGGTTACTTACTTGACATGGATTGGTAATCCTTTTGCACATATCTCAATAACAAAACATAAATCTAGCTTTACCTGTGGGTATCTTTTCTTCCTTAAAAGCACCTAGCTGTTACCTTGCCAAAAAAAAAAAAAAGCAAACAAAACAAAACTGAAATTGCATCATTCTTCCAATGACAAATATTTGCTTTATCAATATCAAATTTATACCCCATGCTCTATTTCCTTGACTCCCCATGTAAACAATAACTTTCTGTTTTAATGCCAAATCAGTGTAACCTTTCTGAAGTCATCTTAATCAGCAATTAAACTCAATACATGTAGTATCAACAATGGACTTGCCTCAATTAAAATGTTGAAAATATGATGGTTGGTGGTTCAGTGGTAGAATTCTTGTCTTCCATGTGAGAGACCGAGATTTAATTCCCGGTCAATGCACATCATGCACAATCACCACCCACCTGTCAGTGGAGTCTTGCATGTTGCTATGATGCTGACAGGTTTCAGTGGAGCCTCCAGAATAAGATAGACTAGGAAGAGAGGCCTGGTGATCTACTTATGAAAATTAGCCAGTGAAAATCCTATCGAACACAGTCTGATCTGCAACTGATCATAAGGATGGTGCAGGACCTGGCAGCATTGTGCATGGTGTGACCATGAGTCAGGAGCCAACTCAACGGCAGCTAACAACAACGTAACTGAGTACACACATGTACAAGCAATGACAACTACATCACAACCACTGCCTGGTTAACAGTAATTTATAAGTGGTCACAGATTCAGACTAGTAATCAAACTCGCAAGGCACAATAGGCTTTAATCTAGGCACTCTGTTTAGCTAGCTTTATAACAGGGCTTCAAACCGGTTCATTCCAGCGCAATCCCCTGCTGAGAATTAGCATTTCCACCACAGATATACTGAATTAGAATCTACATTTTAACAAGATCCCCAGGTCATCCTTATGTATACGTAAGAATTACGTATACATAAGAATCACCTGGGGATACATAAGAATCACCTGGGAGATCCTGTTCAACTGTAGATTCAGATTCAGTATATCTGGGGTGGAAATTCAAATTCTCAACAAGGGGTCAAACTGGACCGAACTGGTTTGAAACCCTGCTTTATAGTAGGAAACAGGAGCCCTGGTAATGCAATGGTTAAAGCATTCAGCTGCCAACCAAAAGGCCGCGGTGGTTTGAATCCACCAGCTGCTCCTTGGAAGAAAAGACCTGGCAATCTGTTCCCCTAAAGATTTCAGCCTAGGAAACCCTGTGGGGAAGTTCTACTCTGTCCTATAGGGTAACTATGGGTTGCAGTCAACTCAAGAGCACACAATAAGAACAACAACATAATAGGAAATAGGACAGGAAATACAGTATGCAGTGTATCTGCTGTCACATAGGAAGGCCCAGCAACAACCCACGATTGAGTCTTGGCTTCTTCTCACCCACATGGGGGATGCACACAGTTGCCAGGGATGAGGTAGTGTGGTTTACCCCTGACACAGAGAAGCCACCGCCCTTGTTTTCTACTGGTCTTTTATATTGCTCCAGTCATGCAGGCCCAAGGCCACAGAACAACTCAAACTTCTCCAGTCTTGCTGCAGTACTACAGATCAAGAGTTTCACAGTGATTAAAACAGATACTCTACCCCAGGTATACAGCAATTCACATTTACCTTAACTCCCTGTTTCCAAGGGAAAGACACTGTGAGAAGCCAAGTCTGCAGTTGTCTTCCCAGGCAGGCCTAGGTCGATGGGAAAAGGTTCCAGGCCTTGGGTTACCCCCTAACTCTCGGATGTCATTGACTGCAAGACACACCTTGATTTCAGTGTCATTAAAATAGGGCTGGGGTGGGAGAGACGGTGCTGTTGTGTTGTGTGCTGTCAAGTCGATTCCAACCATAAAGACCCTATATGGTAGAGTAAAATTGTCCCATAGAGTTTCCTAGGCTATAATCTTTATGGGAGCAGACTGCCAGGTCTTTTCTCCTGTGGAGCAGATGGTGAGTTCGAAATGCCCACCTTTTGATTGGCAACTGAGCATTTAACCATTGAACCACCAGGTACATTTCAGAAAAACTGAAATGCTGTTTTTACAAATCACTTTAATTCTGCCAACATTAGTTGCCTCAACTATAACAGGAATAATAATTTTAAGGGGCTATTGAAAAAGGAGTCCCTGGGTGGCTCAAATGGTTAAGCACTCAACTACTAACTGAAAGGTTGCCAGTTCAAACCCACACATAAGTGCCTCCAAAGAAAGGCCTGGTGATCTGCTTCTGAAAGGTCACAGCCTTGAGAACCCTGTGGAGTGCAGTTCTACTCTGCACACACAGGGTCGCCGTGAGTCAGAATTGACTTAATGGCAACCGGTTTGTTTGTTTTTAATTTAAGGGGATAGTCTCTTGTGCTCCTTTTACGCTCTAAAATCTAATTGTGAGCCTATGACTTTAATGTGTGTAAGCTACTGTAATTTTAAAATGGTTGTGCCATTACTACTATACTAAGGAATACATAAGGAGCCCTGGTGGCACAATGATTAAGCACTTGGCTGCTAACTGAAAGGTTAGTGGTTGAACCCATTAGCAGCTCCATGGGAGAAAAGGTCTGGAAATCTGCTCCCTTAAAGATTGTTGTCATGTGCCGTCGAGCCTATTCTGACTCATAGTGACCCTAGAGGACGGAATAGAAGTTCCCCATAGGTTCCTAGGCTGTAATCTTTATGGGAGCAGATTGCCAGGTCTTTTCTCCCATGGAGCAGCTGGTAGGTTCAAACTGCCAACCTTTCAGTTAGCAGCTGAGCTCTTTCTTGACCATTGTGCTAGCAGGGCTCCCCCTGTCAAGATTATTGAATAGTCAATATAAGGTTAAGTATTACTATACCCATTTTGTAAAATTAGGTAACATTGCTGGTAAGTGGTAGAACTGGGATTAGAACTCAGGCAGACTGCTTCAGGGTTTTGCTCTTAACCACCATGCTTACCATCTCTCACATCCAACCACTCTGTCTCACATTAGACTCAATGCCTTTAGTAAAACGTTATTGATGTAAGTAGAAACATTGGGCCCCTTTAAGTGACAACCCTGGGAATTCAGATACTAACACTTTTGTTAGTCAATAGGGGAAAGGGAAGCGGAGAGATGGCTTCAGAAACATACCAGCCTCCTAAAACAAAAGCAGAATGCTTATACCTCAGTGTGTGCCATCTGACAGCAACAATGCTATGTATTTACCATACTATTTCCTCTTTCTGGACATACAGGAAGACATTTCCCAGTCTCCATGCACTGAGGTGAGGTCCATGTGACTAGTTCTGACCAACGGACTGTTAGTAAAAGAATTATATTACATTACTGGGCAGAGGTATGTGAGAGCAGGTGTTAACTTTCTAATGTCTCTCTCCTCCCCTGCCATGGGACCATGGACACTACATGTGCTAAAGAGTGCAGTTAGTTACAAGATGGCAGAGTTTCTGTCAGCCTGGCTTCTGAGTGACTGTGTGGAGCAGGGCACTCTGCTTTGAACATATCATGTGGGTGAGAAATACACTTTTGTTTTTTAAGTCACTAAGGTTTCAGAGTTAGTTTGTGATTGCAGCATAGTCTAGCCCCATCTCACATACTAATCTACCTCAGAAAATCCAGGAGACCAAAAACAGATGTCACATTTCAGGAGTTCACGTGATATTAGGTGAAACCGCATTAAATCGCCATTTTTGTAGGTAAAAATGGTGAAATAATGAAATTTTTATTTGTTAAACATACAATTTCAGTGTTGCAGAAACTTACAGTTGGTAAAGACCTTAGCAACCAACAATTCCTAGTACCCCTTATTTACAGATGATACACCTGAGACCTAGTCAGATGAAATAACTCACCAAAGGTCAAAAAACATATCAGAGGAAGAATAAACCCAGAACCAGAAATTATATTTCTGTCTGGGACAGCAACTTAAAAACAAAAAGTTGATATCAAATTAAAAAGTACATGTCAAATAGTGTCTTAGGCTGGGTTCTCTAGAGAAGCAAAGTCAGTGCAGAATATAAATATATATGTAGAGAGATTTGTATAAAGAAAACAGCTCACATGGTTATAGAGGCTGGAAAGTCCCAAGTCCATGGGTCAGGCTGGAAGCTTCTGCTCACTCACGTAGCCACAGGTGCTCTTGAATCCAAGATCGGAAGGTCAGATAGCAGACCTCTGGCTCACAGGGTGTGGAGGCCAACAAGTCCCAAGATCGCCAGGTAAGACGGCAGGTAAGCTGTTAGCTTAAGTCCCAAGAATCAGAGGTCAGATGAACAGGAGCCAGCTGCAGAATCCAGAGCAAGCAAAAGCCAGCAAGCCTTGCCAAAAATTCCACCTATATTGGGTGCAGGCCACACACCCAAGTAAATTCCCTTACATCTGACTGGCTGCTCACAACAGATCTCATCATGGAGGTGATCACATTATATCAGATCTCATTATGGAGGTGATTACATCTTTAAAACGCTGCCAAGCTACATCATAACTGGCAAACCACTGAGGATCATGGCCCAGTCAAGCTGACACACAACCTTAACCATCGCAAGCAGTAACCATGCTCTTCGACACAGCAATTTCGCCCCTAGGAATTGATTCGTCAGAATTACCACAAATACACAAATAAGAAGATCCACTGTATTAGTAGTATATGTGATTGTAAAAATTTAGAAATAATCCAAATGCTCACTTACAGGGAATTGGTTAAATTCTGGTTCACCCATCTGCACTCAAATCTACATAGTTAAAAAGAAAGAGGTCATTCTCTTTACTGACATGGAAAGATACCCAAATCATATAAAGTCATACACTAAGCAAGACAGTGTGTTGGCTGTTGTGACCGGGTTCTGTCAAGTTGATTCTGACTCATAGTGACCCCATGTGACAGACGAGAACTGCCCCATAGAGTTTTCTTGGCTGTAACCTTTATGGAAACAGGTCACCAGGTCTTTCTCCCAAGAAACCAAGAAGCCATTGGGTGGGCTCCAACCACCAACCTTTTGGGTTAGAAGCCTAGCACTTAACCATTTGTGTCACCAGGGCTCCTTAAGCAAAATAGCGGAGATATAAAAAATTACACCTCATAAACGATTTAATGATCTCTATGACTGGAGTTCATAAAGTGCTTATACTTAGTAGCCCATTTTTGCCTTCCTTTCCTCTTCTCTCTTGCATATTGCTTGGATCATTGTAAATAAACTCAGTTAGCTGGCCCAGCTCCCTCCTACCAGCTACGTGATCTAAGGCAAGAAGCTTCAGTTCCCTCATGTGTAAAATTGAAAGAAATATTAGCACTGTCAGCAGGTTTTGATAGGATTACATGAGACTATGTACATACAGTGCTTAGGACAATGGTCGGCACATAGTAATTGCTTAATATATATTGACCATTATGGTCATGATGATGATATCAGTCTTAGAAACACAAGGTTTCTTGCGGTTTGTGTTGTATTTATTTTTTTATCACTTAAAATTATCTTTTTTTAAAAAATATCTAGTAAGGAAACATAATAAATCATCTAGCTTATTTTCCTAGCAGTGTTACATTTTAAACAGTGCATTTAACATAGCTTCTAAAGATAATTTCATTACCTAAATGATAAACTGCTTTTCTGAGAAGTTAATATTAACTGAGTCACTCCCAGGTAAATACATTTATCAGATATAACCTAAAGGGCCTCCAAGAGATATGCTCAGCCCTCTCCTCATTACAAGTCAATTTGGGGCTTCTCCTCTATTTGTGCCTGTAACAGGGTGGTTATGACAAGGAACAGCTTTTTCAAATGTACAGAAAGAAGCTTTTCCTTCCAGAATTACATAACCACGCTCAGAACTTCAACAGGACTTTCTATTTGAAGTCTTTCCCAGTGCATTTTAAGTATTAACTAAACCAGCTAGGCTTATTAGCCCAGCTCCACAGACCTTAAGCCTGAAAGATTTGTGTGGGTCTATAAACAGATTGAAATAAAAAATTCAATTCATCCACAGTTCTGGCCCAGACCTCTTCAGTCAACAGGTGCTCTTTGGAATGAAGTACAACCTGTGGTAAGGTTGCAAAGATCTAGTGAACATGTCAAAGACTGTCTAAAACCCATTAAGCCCATTGCCGTCTAGTAGATTCCAACTTGTGCTGACCCTGTGTGTTACAGAGTAGAATTACTGCATAGGTTTCCTTCGCTGTGATATTTAGAGAAGCAGTTTGCTGGGCTTTCTTCCATGCAGCCACTGGGTGGGTAGGAACCACCAATCTTTAGGTTAGCAGCTGAGAGAAAACCCGCTTGCACCACCCAGGGACCCTAAGGCTGTCTAAGCTTGGCAAATTACTGCCAGAGTGGACCCATGAATTAAAGACTCCTTTTTGAGATGTAAGAAGCCCTGGTGGTGCAGTGGTTAAGCACTCAGTTGCGAACCAAAAAGGTCTGCTCCAGCTGCTCCACGGGAGAAAGATGTGGCAGTCTGCTTCTGTAAAGATTACAGTCTTGGAAACCCTAAGGTGCCTCACAGGGTCACTAGGAGTCGAAATTCGACTGGACAGCAATGGGTTTGGTTTTGAGATGTGAGGGCCAAGGCCCAAACAGGTTGTGTGACTTGCCCAAAGTGACACAGCTCCCCAGTGGTACCACCAGGGCTGGAACCCAGCTCACGGTTTCTCAGTCCAGGCCTCTTTCCATTTCTGGTGAATTATCATTCTTCTGTTTTTTGCTTCTTGGAAAACCTGCCTGTACAAAGTTAAAATAGCTCATTCAAGGTCAGTGAGAGGAGCAGTCTTAGAACTGGCAATGCAAGTAGGTCATTATAAAATCCTAGAGGGTGTGTCCTCTGGCCAGCACCTTACCCTGGGCCTTGTGTAAATGTTTTTGTTGATTGTCTCCCAACACACAGTTTGGATGAAGTTTCTCTTCTAGGTTACCTCAGCCAACTGTGTTTAACTTCAGGGCTGACAGAAGCGTCTGTTACTGTCAGGGCAGGCACGCCCCCCAGTGCCCTGACCTGGCGTCCTGCAAAGCTTGCTTAACTCTGGTGGTCCTGCAGCCCTAACTACTCGCAGTCTGCCCATTAGGGCGTTTTGCCGAGGCTGCCAACCTGAGAGGGTAAACTGGTGTCAGACTGAGCCGGAGGCAGAATGGGTGGGCACAAGCTAGGTTTGAGTGTACAAACGAGCCTGCCGAAGATTCAAGATCCAAGATCCCTAGCTAAGTGTTTATAAAGGTGCAAGCTTCACCATATTCAACAGTCCTGGGGACCCCGTCTACTGGATCCTGGCAAGTAAGTGCATTTCAGCTGGCCCTCAGACGCCCAGCAGCACGCCCCCAAATTCAAGAGTGGCCGCGCCGCCTGTGCAACTTCTCCTTTGAACCAGGACTCCCTCCCTGCACCGAAGACCATTCCTACCGGCACTTTCCTACGATCCACTGTACGAGACCCTTTTTTGAACCTTCTTTGCACCCACGTTCCATCTCCCTCAAGCGCCCCTGCCTTCCTCTCCCTCTACACATTCGTTCCTACTGTGGACGAGCCGAGCGGTTTCATGCTCTATCTGCCCAGCAAGCGCTGGCCCGGGAGCTGAGTGTGGGGTTGAAGATGGGTCCCCCGTATCGCGGAGTCCCGGGCGCTGGAGCGAGGACACCCTGGCCTCCTGCGTCTTGATCCCCCGGGTTGGTGCTGACGTTGGTTCGCTTCCCGGGAGGAGAGGCAGCTACGCAGCCACAGAAGCACAAGAAGGAAAGCAGGGGCACCGCGGCAACGCAGAGGCTGGAGCACATTGAGGGAGCGTGGGAACGCCGGGCGCAACAAGAGCCAGTCGAGCTGGCCCGACGTGGAAATAGCTCCAGCTAACGCAAGTGAAAATGCGGCGAGCTCTGTGAAGAGCCAGACGGGAAAGGCGGCTGTTTGTGGGCGATTGTTATTAACTCGAAATTATAAACTGGACGCTTACACCACGCTCGAGGTGATTTCTGCCTGCAAAGGAAGGCGGGAGCCGGGCACTGGGACACGCAGAGGCTGAGGGGTGAGGTGGGGATTGGGGACAGTGAAAAAAAGGGGGGGGGAGGTCCTCCTCTGCAGCTGGAGGGTCTAAAAGGGGGATCCCGGGCCGCGGCTCTCAGAGAGCTGTCTGGGATCTTTTCTGCGCACCCTGCGCGCCCAGCCCGGCTCAACCATGCTCTCCAGCGCCGTGATGCCCTGAGGGCTGCCCTCGGACGGCGCCCGGCGCTGTGCCCGCGGGACGTGCCGACATTGGCGGAGGGCTCACCTGGCGGGTGCTCGGCCCGCAGCGCCGCTGGTCCATGCCGGCGGCGAGCAGCTGTTGGTTGCCCCAGCGGTGCCCGTACCCCGCGCTGCAGCCCCGCGCAGAGGGCACACGGATTGCGCACGCGGCACCTCGGGCCTTGTGCCCTCGTGAAGGGCCTGGTCACCCCGAGGGACTCTAGTCGAGAGCCTGAGCTTCTTTGCGCCTTCACTCGCCAGACAGTCCCGAAGCCGGCGGGTGCTGGGTCCTAGCGCCCCTTCCGGGGCGTGGAGCCCCGACTTTGCGCCTGCTTAGCGCCCTCCTAGCTGCTCGGCTCGCGGCAGCGCCTCCCCGGCCCCTCGAGGAAATCTCGCAGGTGCTGCTGAGCCTGGCGCCTTCCTTGGACTCGGAATTCCGGCTCTTAGCATCCTCCTCGCTGCGTCCACGCCTCTCCACCCTCCTCTCTGTGCACCTCTACCCCCAAGGAAACGCTGAAGGATCAGATTTGTCTGCTTCCCTCAACTCAAAATTTAAAATTTATATACACCACTATCCATATATCACTTAGCACTCTTATTTTACTTGAAGATTTGAAAGTCAGTGACACTGATCGTTATAATCAGGAACATTCTACCTCATAATACAGGAGGGCATTTATATTCAAATAAATACGTAAACACCTGATTGTGCCTGTGTTGAAGGGTTATCCCTCAGCCTTCACTCCGCGGACAAAATACAAACGTGGATCAAGCCACAGGTGCAGTTACCCCTTTTGTCCTCCTCCCATCACCTGTTTAGGGAGCTAGAATCAATGATCTGAACAGATACTGTGAAGATTTCAGACACCTTTAAAAAGTAATAAATTGCACCTAATTAAATGCCTCAGCTGTAAATAAGTCTGGCATCTTTATAGTGATTATTACCCCGCCTGCCCCACACCTGGCTCCTCTGGTGTGGAGGAATTTCTGACAAAGATTTAGAGAGAATTTGCAAAGGCTTTTTCTTTCTCAGCCGCCCACAGGGTTTAGTCAATCCAGCCAAAACCAAAACCAACAACAACAGCAACCTTTTCCTGCTGACTTTCTCATCAAGATAGGCTGATGGGATTTCTAATGGCAGAAAGGGAAAACAAAACAAGTCCATTTTGGAGGTAAAACCTAGTTCGTAGGACAGAACCTATGACTTGCTTCCTACCATAGAATATGGCAAAGAGGACAGGATGTCTGCGATTATGTTACTTAGTCTTTTTTTTTCAGAGTAGGAAAGAGTTTATTAACTGTTAGGGACTGAATTGCATTCACCAAAAATATGTGTTATCACTGTGTTGTACCCTTTGAGGAATAGAGTTTTCTTTGTTATGTTAATGAGGCGCTATCAGTGTAGGAGGTGTTTTAAACCAATCACTTTTGATATATAAAAGGAGCAGATTAAGCACAGAAACAAGCAAGTAAAAACACACGGAGGATGCCAAGGACACCGAGAAGAAAGCAAGAGAAGCTGAGACAAAGATTTTCCCCAGAGTGGACTGGGAGAGCCTTCCCCTAGAGCCAGAGCCCTGAATTCAGACTTCTAGCCTCCTGAATTGTGAGAAAATAAATCTGTTAAAGACACCCACTTGTGGTATTTCTATTATAGCAACACTAATAATCTATGACATTAACCAAGAAGCAAAAAGTACAAATCATAAAGAAGGTTAATAAATTTAACTACATCAAATTTGCAATTTTCTGATTTTCAAAAGACACTGTAAACATAGTGTAGAAACAAACCACAAACTGGGAGAGAATATTTGCAACACATATATGATTATGTTACACAGTCTTGCTGGGAGACTCTCTCTCTAGCTGGCTTTGATAAAGCCAGCAGCCATGCTGAGGTGCCCATATACAAGGAACCGAGAGTGCCTCTGGCCAACAACCAGTAAGAAACTGAGGCCCTCGGTTCAACAAACTGAAAGGGATTAAATCTTGACAACAACTAAGAAAGCCTGAAAGCAGACCCTTGCCTAGTAGTGTTGAGATGAGCCTGCAGCCCCAGCTGACATCTTGATTGCAGTTTTCAGATGAAGTTTTGAGATGAGATAAAGCAGAGGACCCCCAAAGCCATGCTCGGATTCCTGACCCTAAAGCTGTGAGATAATAAATGTGTATTGTTCTAAGCCACTGCATTTGTGATCATTTGTTATGTAAGAGCAGAAAACTAATACACTCTCTCCTTCCATTTCCACAGATGGAAAATTGAGGCAAAAAGGAGCTAGGTAGAAGGGCCAAGATCATTTAAATTAGTGCCATCATCTGTCATTATTTCATACTTGTGGTCTTTTTAGGCCCTATAGGGAGAAGGAAAAGCAGAATAGCAAAGACATCAGATAAACTCAGATTAATGGTAAATCAACCCAAGTAAAAAATACAAATGTTTTCAGAGAGAAAAGTAAGTAAATTAAAAGAAAAAACAAGAAAGAGAAAAAAGAAAGAAGGATGATGAGTAACAGTAAAGTCACCAAATCCTCTGAATCCCTTTGCTAATTATTTATAAAAGGAAAACAGAAGCCGTATTATTCGCTCATGTTGTGTGGGGATTTTCCAGAAGAGCAGCTCAAGAAGTAACAGGAGGATATCTGTGCACAGGACATGCCTGTGACAACCAGTAGGTTGTCTGTTGTTCCAGAGATACTGCATAAAACCAGACAGTGTCTCAAAACTATTAGCCAGAGTTCTGAGGGTTTGCATATACTTACTAGGTTTTAAGTCGTTTTGGATGTCCAGTGTTTAAACCTTTTCTACTCCATCCCTGCTATGATACAGAAAAATAGAGCCCAATACTTAATCCAAGGGATATTTATTAACTACTGTGCGCTTTGAGGGGGACTATGGAGTAATGTGTAATTTTAAGAGGAAGATGGAAGGAAGGAAGAAAGGAAAGAAGGAAGGAAAGGAGGGAGGGAGGGATAACGAGAGGGAAGGAGAAGGAAAGGGAACAGAAGAGAAGGGAAGGAAGGAAAGAAAGAGGAAAAAAGACAAGGAAAGGAAAACGAGAAAAGAAGAAAGGAAGGAAAAAAGAAAATAAACCAATAGCCCAGAGTTCCCAATCTAGCTGGTTGTGCACATTGAGGAGGTCTTGAATGACATAATGAAGCTCTACTTTGACACTTGCCATTGATTACTGGCTTTCTCTATGTGTAAATCCCATTAATATCTTACAGTGAAAACTTCAGAACAAGAAAGCATCCTCTCCCAACCAGATCTGATTCCTAGTGGTTAATGCAGCTAACAACTCCCCAAATTCAGACCACAGCCATCTGACTTTCCTCCTTTTCCCTCGCTCTTCATATCAACCCGCCAACACCTCCATTATAGTGTCACTGGCCTCTGTCCCTCCCTTTGCATCCCTGTTGCCAGAAGTGAAACAAAGCCCGTTTGGACCCACCCCCAACCAAGCCAGATGAACAGGAAATAGCCAAAATGGCATGATTTAATTCAGGAGTGCCAAAGAGTCCACCCCACCCCCTGCTTGTGCCCCAAAATGTCTCCCCTACTCAGGTTTCTCAGGACCTGAAATTTCTTTGAAGTATTTCTTTCTTTCTTTCTTTTTTTTTTTCTAATTGGTTCCAGTGTTGGTCTATGCTGAAGTTTAAAACTGCAAATATTTCTATTTGCAGTAAGGGTTTACCAGCCACTCTCTTCTTCCTTGAAGAGCAGTGTACCACACAGCTTACCTAAGAAGGGAAATAGACATTGCAAGAGTGAAAAGAAATGGGCAGCAATACCCACCTTCACTCATTTCACAGTGCTATGGCTCTATGTGCCCAGATGTTTGGAAGGCAGGGAATGTGAGGAGATGTAAGGTGAACTCTGGTTGGCTATTGGCTGGCTGGCACAACAAATGAAGACAGGGGAGAACATTTTCTCAAATGAAACAAATAGTTCCACCATTCAGGGTGAGAAGCAGCAGTTACCTGTTAACAAGATGATTCAGATTCCACGGGTGAGGTTAAACTAAACGGACTACACCGTTTAGGTTCCTCGAACATATCAATGGTCACTCTTCTTCCAAGATTGAAAATGTTGATGGTGCTAACAAGCAGATGCTTGCGTGATTGTCACAATGTGAAAGACCAGTGCTAAGGAGTTTGACAATTTCTGGAGAAATTAAGTCCAGGGGTTACCTTCCATGGTCATCAGTGTTTCTGACAACACATGAATTAAATCTCCCCTGTGAGTACGTTGCAATGCATTCATCCAGTTGGTGTAGTTAGCATCCTACCATTGCCATCTGTCTTAGCTATGTAGTGCTGCTATAACAGAAATACCACAAGTAGACGGCTTTAACAAACAGGTATTTATTCTCTCACAGTCTAGGAGGCTAGAAGTCCAAATTCAGAGTGCCAGCTCCAGGGGAAGCTTTCTCTCTCTGTCAATTCTGGGGGAAGGTCCTTGTCATCAATCTTCCCCTGGTCTAGAAGCTTCTCAGCACAGGGATCTCAGGTCCAAAGGATGCACTCCCCTCCTGGTTCTTCATTCTTTTTGTGTGTGTGTGTGTGTGCTTTAGGAGAAAGTTTACAGTTCAAGTTAGTTTCTCATACAAAAATTTATACACACATTGTTATGTGACCCTAGTTGATATCCGTATAATGGGACCGTACATTCTTCCTGCTCACCTTGGATTTCTTGTGTCCATTCAACCAGCTCCTATCCCTTTCTGCCTTCTCATCTTGCCTCTGGACAGGAGCTGCCTATTTAGTCTCCTGTATCTACTTGAAGTAAGAAGCATACTCTTCATGAGTATCATTTTATGTCTTATAGTCCAGTTTATTCTTTGTCAAAAGAGTTGGCTTCGGGAATGGTTTTAGTTCTGGGTTAACAGAGAGTGCGGGGGCCATGTCTTCTGGGGTTCCTCCAGTCTTAGTCAGACCATTAAGTCTGGTCTTTTTACTAGAATTTGAGGTCTGCACTCTACTTTTCTTCTGCTCCTTCAGGGACTCTCTGTTGTGTTCCCTGTTAGGACAGTCATTGGTGGTAGCTGGACACCATCTCTAGTTCTTCTGGTCTCAGGCTGATGGAGTCTCTGGTTTATGTTGCCCCTTTTGTCTCTTGGGCTAATATTTTCCTTGTGTCTTTGGTGTTCTTCATTCTCCTTTGCTCCAGGTGGGTTGGGACCAATTGATGCATCTTAGATGGACACTCACTACCTTTTAAGGCCCCAGATGCCACTCACCAAAGTGGGATGCAGCACATTTTCTTAATAAACTTTGTTATGCCAATTGATCTAGATGTCTCCTGAAACCATGGTCCCTAGACCCTCTACCCTGCTACACTGTCCCTTGAAGTGTTTGGTTGTGTTTGGGAAACTTCTTAGCTTTTGGTTTAGTCCAGTAGTACTGACTTCCCCTATATTGTGTTGTCCTTCCCTTCACCTAAGATAATTCCTGTCTACTATCTAGTTAGTGAAGTCCCCTCTCCCTCCCTCCTTCCCCTCATAACCATCAAAGGAAGTTTTCTTCTGTGTTTAAACTTTTCATGAGTTCTTATAATAGTGATCTCATACAATATTTGTCCTTTTGTCACTGACTAATTTCACTCAGCATGATGCCTTCCAGATTCATCCATGTTATGAGATGTTTCACGGCTTCGTAACGGTTCTTTATCATTGCATGGTATTCCATTGTGTGACTAATTTGTTTACCTATTTGTCCATTGATGGGCACCTAGGTTGCTTCCATCTTTTTGCTATTGTGAACAGTGCTGCAATGAACTTGGGTGTGCATCTATCTATTCATGTGACTGCTCTTATTTCTCTAGGATATATTCCAAGGAGCAGGATTGCTGGATTGTATGGTACTTCTATTTCTAGCTTTTTAAGGAATCGCCAAATAGATTTCCAAAGTGGTTGTGCCATTTTACATTACCACCAGCAGTGCATAAGAGTTCCAGTCTCTCCGCAACCTCTCCAGCATTTATTATTTTGTGTCTTTTGGATTAATGCTAGCCTTGTTGGGGTGAGATGGTATCTCATTGCAGTTTTCATTTGCATTTCTCTAATGACTAATGATCCTGAGCATTTCCTCACGTATCAGTTAGCCGCCTGAATGTCTTCTTTGGTGAAGTGCCTGTTCATATCCTTTGCCCATTTTTTAAATGGGTTATTTGTCTTTTTGTGATGGAAGTTTTGTAGTGTCTTGTAGATTTTAGAGATTAGACCCTGATCAGGTTTGTGATAGCCAAAAATTATTTCCCAGTCTGTAGGTTGTCTTTTTACTGTTTTGGTGAAGTCTTTGGATGAGCATAAGTGTTGAATTTTTAGGAGCTCCCAGTTATCTAGTTTCTCTTCTCGTGTTTGTGCATTGTTACTTATGGTTCATTTTCTGTTTATGCTGTGTATTAGGACTCCTAGGGTTGTCCTTATTTTTTCTTCCATGATCTTTATCATTTTAGATTTTATATTGAGGTCTTTGATCCATTTTGAGTTAGTTTTTGTGCATGGTGTGAGGTATGGGTCTTGTTTCATTTTTTTTTTGCAGATGGATATCCAGTTATGCTAGCACCATTTGTTAAAGAGACTGTCTTTTACCCATTTAATGGACTTTGGGCCTTTGTCAAATATCAGCCGCTCATAGGTGGATGAATTTATGTCTGGATTCTCAATTCTGTTCCATTGGTTTATGTATCTGTTGTTGTACCAGTACCAGGCTATTTTGACTATCATGGTGGTATAATAGGTTTTAAAATCAGGTAATGTGAGGCCTCCCATTTTGTTCTTCTTCTTCAGTAATGCTTTTCTTATCCAGGGCCTCTTCCCTTTCCATATGAAGTTGGTGATTTGTTTCTCTATCTCATTAAAAAATGCCGTTGGAATTTGGATTAGGATTGCATTGTATCTGTAGATCGCTTTGGATAGAACTGACATTTTCACAAGGCTGAGTCTTCCTATCCATGAGCAAGGTATGTTTCTTCTCTTATGTAGGTCTCTTTTGGTTTCGTGCAGTAGTGCCTTGTAGTTTTCTTTGTATAGGTCTTTTACGTCTCTGGTTAGATTTATTCCTAAGTATTTTATCTTCTTGGGGGCTATTGTAAATGGTATTGATTTGGTGATTTCCTCTTTGAGATTCTTTTTGTTGGTGTAGAGGAATCCAACCGATTTTTGTATGTTTATCTTGTATCCTGATACTTTGCTGAAATCTTCTATTAGTTCCAGTAGTTTTCTAGTGGATTCTTTGGGGTTTACTGTGTATAAGATCATATCATCTGCAAATAGAGATACTTTGTGTTCTTCCCTACCAATCTGGATGCCCTTTATTTCTTTTTCTAGCCTAATTGCTCTGGCTAGGACCTCCAGCACAGTGTTGAATAAGAGCAGTGATAAAAGGCATCCTTGTCTGGTTCCGTCCTCAAGGGGAATGCTTTCAGACTGTCTCTATTTAGGATAATGTTAGCTGTTGGCTTTGTATAAATGCTGTTTATTATGTTGAGGAATTTTCCTTCTATTTGTATTTTGCTGAGAGTTTTTATCACGAATGGATGTTGAACTTTGTCAAATGCCTGTTCTGCTTCAATTGATAAGATCATGTGGTTCTTTTGTTTTATTTATGTGATGGATTACATTGATTTTTTTTCTAATGTTGAACCATCCCTGCGTACCTGGTATGAATCCCACTTGGTCATGGTGAATTTCTTTTTTGATATGTTGTTGAATTCTATTAGCTATAATTTTGTTGAGGACTTTTTCGTCGGTGTTTGTGAGGGATATTGGTCTGTAATTTTCTTTTTTTGTGGTGTCTTTACCTGGTTTTGGTATCAGAATTATGTTGGCTTGGCTGCATAGAATGAGTTTGGGAGTATTCCATCCCTTTCTAAGCTCTGAAATACCTTTAGTAGTAGTAGTGTTACTCTTCTCTGAAAGTTTGGTAGAATTCTCCAGTGAAGCCGTCAGGGCCAGAGCTTTTTTTTGTTGGGAGTTTTTAAATTACCTTTTCAATCTCTTCTTTTGTTATAGGTTTATTTAGTTGTTCTACCTCTGTTTATGTTAGTTTAGGTAGGTAGTGAGTTTCTAGATATTTGTCTATTTCCTCTAGGTTTTCAAATTTGTTAGAGTACAATTCTTCATAGTACTCTGTTATGATTCTTTTAATTTCAGTTGGGTCTGTTGTGATATCACCCATCTCATTTCTTATACGGGTTATTTGCTTCCTCTCCTGTTTTTATTTTGTCAATTTGGCCAATGGTTTATCAATTTTGTCGATCTTTTCAAAGAACCATCTTTTGGTCTTGTTAACTCTTTCAATTGTGTTTCTAGTCTCTATTTCATTTATTTCTGCTCTAATTTGTATCATTTCCTTCCTGTGGTGCCTGAGGGCATCTTTTTCTGCTGCTTTTCTACTGTTCCAGATGTAGGGTTAATGTTTTGATTTTGGCCCTTTTCTTCTTTTTGGATGTATGCATTTATTGCTATAAACAGACCTCTGAGCACTGCTTTTGCTGTGTCTCAAAGGTTCTAGTAGGATGTGTTTTCATTCTCATTTGATTCTACGAATTTCTTTATTCCATCCTCAATTTCTTCTATAACGCAGTAGTTTTGGAGCAAGGTATTGTTCAGTTTCCATGTGTTTGTTTTTCTCATTGCTTTTTCTGTTATTGATTTCTACTTGTATGGCTTTATGGTCAGAAAAGAAGCTTTGTAATATTTCCATGTTTTGGATTCTGTTAAGGCTTGCTTTATGGCCTAATATGTGGTCTATTCTGGAGAATGTTCCACGTGCATTGGAAAAGAAAGTATACTTGTCTGCTGTTGGGTGGAGTGTTCTGTATATATAATGAGATCAGGTTGGTTGATTGCAGCATTTAGATCTTCCATGTCTTTATTGAACTTCTTTCTGGATGTTCTATCCTTCACTGAAAGTGCTGTGTTGAAGTCTCTTGCTATTATTATAGAGCTATCTATAATGCTGTTAGAGCTTGTTTTATGTATTCTGGAGCCCTGTGGTTGGATGTGTAAATATTTATTATGGTTATGTCCTCCTGGTGTGTTGACCCTTTACTCATTATATACTGTCCTTCCTTATTTTTACTTTAAAGAGTATTTTATCAGAGATTAATATTGCCACTCCTGCTCTTTTTTGATTATTGTTTGCTTGATATATTTTTTCCACCCTTTAAGTTTTAGTTTGTTTTTGTCTTTAAGCCTAAGGTGTGTCTCTTGTAGGCAGCATATAGACAGATTTTTTTTTTTAATCCATTTGTCCACTCTCTGTCTCTTTATTGGTGGATTTAGTCCTTTTATATTAGTGTAACTATTGATAGATATGATTTTAGTGCTGTCATTTTGATGTGTTTTGTGTGTGTGTGTGTGTGTGTGTGTTGTTGATAATTTCTTTGTTCCACTTAATTTTCTGTGCTGAGTCAGTTTTCTTTATGTATTTTCTTTTCATCTTTTTCATTGTTGTTGATTTTGTATTTGCTGAGTCTTTATGTTTTTCTTATTTTTTATTTTAATATTTAAAATTGTTAGTTTCCTTTGTGATTACCTTAATATTTACCACTATTTTCTAAGTTTGAATCAATCTTTTATTTCTTTATATCGCCTTGACTTCCTCTCCATATGAAAGATCAATGACTACATTTTTTAGTCCCTCTTTTTTGGTTTAATGTTGGTCACCTTTTGCATATTGACACCTCTGTTTCCTTATTTTCAGTGTTTGAGCTTTGATTTATTTTTGTGACTTTCCTATCTGGGTTGATGTCTGGTTGCTCTGTCCTGGGTTCTAGTCTTGGGTTGTTATCTGATGTTATTGATTTTCTAACTGGAGGACTCCCTTTAGTATTTCATATAATTTTGGTTTAGTTTTCACAAATTCCTTACACTTCTGTTTATCTGGAAATGCCCTAATTTTGCCATCATATTTGAGAGACAGTTTTGCTGGATATATAATTCTTGGCTGGCAATTTTTTTCCTTCAAGGCTTTATATATGTCATCCCACTGTCTTCTCACCTGCATGTTTTCTGCTGAATGGTCTGAGCTTAGTCTTATCAACTCTCCTTTGTAGATGGCTTTTCATTTATCCCTAGCTGCTCTTAAAATACTCTCTTTATCTTTGGTTTGGCAAGTTTGATTATAATATGTCTTGGTGAATTTTGGGGGGATCTACCTTGTATGGAGTTCATGAGCTTCTTGGATAGATATCTTCTCATCTTTCATGATATTAGGGAAGTTTTCTGCCAACAAATCTTCAACAATTCTCTCTGTATTTTCTGTTATCCCCCTGCCCCATTCCGGTACTCCAATCCTCGTAGATTATTCCTCTTGATAGAGTCCCACATAATTCTCAGGGTTTCTTCATTTTTTTTAATTCTTTTATCTGATTTTTCATCAAATAAGTTGGTGTCAAGTGCTCTACCATCAATCTCACTAATTCTGACTTCCATTGCCTCAGTTCTGTTCCTATGACTTTCTACTGAGTTGTCTAATTCTGAAATTTTATTGTTAATCTTTTGGATTTCTGTTTGCTGTCTCTTTATGGATTCTTGCATGCTGCTAAATTTGTCATTATGTTCTCATATAACCTTCTTAAATTCCTCTATTGCTTTTGCTATGTGTTCTTTGGCTTGTTCTGTATTTTGAATGATCTCCTTTCTGATATCTTGAAGAGTTCTGTATATTAATCTTTTGAGTTCTACCTCCAGTAATTCCAAGAAACTGTCTTCCTCTGGAAAGTTTCTTGATTCTTTGTTTTGGTGGCTTACTAAAGCCATCATGTTCTGTCTCTTTATGTGATTTGATATTGACCATTGTCTCTGGGCCATCAATAAATTATTATATTTATTTTATATTTGCTTACTGTGTCCTAGCTTCTTGTTTTGTTTTGATATGCTCAAATAGGCTGCTCGTGTGAGCTAGTTTGATTATTGGTATCTTTGAAGCTCTCACGTCCTGTCTCCAGGTGGTTAGAGTTGTTACTAGGTATGTGAGCCCCGGAATCCATTTATTTTTCTTGTGTGGATTCAGCTCAGGTGTCCAGGTTGTCGGTTACTGAGTGTGCGGTACAGGCTCTTGCCTACAGTCCTAGACCGGCAGGGGTGATTGCAGTAGACACAGGCATCTGGCTGCAGTAGGGGGTTATGTGCTGAGCAAGGCAGGGGGCTGACTTCTGCCCCTGAGAGCCTGGGTGGAAGGGCGTGTCCTTGTTCCCTAGAGCATGTAGGTAGGTGGGTTTTGCAGCCAGACTATGGGTGCCCAGTGCTGTTGGCTGTAAGGACTGGGAGTCACCACTTATTCTTGGACCCCTGTCATGGGTGGCTTGGTAGGGTGGGTAAAGCTACCAGTCCTCAAGCCCCTGATGTGGGTAGGTGAGGACCCTGCTTAATGGGCAGGGTGGTGTCAAATGTCATGAATCTGCCACTCCCTCTTATAGTTGGTACAGATGAAAATAGGCTTCGGGTATAAACACTGTTTTACTGTGCTAATGAGGGCCTACACTGTTGAAATGGGTCCACACAGGTCTATGCAGGGGAGAAAGTTATTCAAAGTCTGTGGACCCCTTATACCTGTGCCTAGGCAAAGGGGCTGTGCCTGCTCTGAGTTCCCAGCTTAGGGGAGCTGGCAGATTATTTTTTCTTGTTTGTTAATTTGTTCGCTCTCCAAATCCAGGAGAATGGTTCAGGGCGCACGATGGGTCTACTTTCAGTCCAGGAGGCGCAGCAATCACTGAAGCCAGACCAGTACCTGGAGTAGAGTAGGGAGGGGGCAGGTAAATGGGAGAGAGGTACTTCCCAAAAAGAGGGGTTGATTTTTAAATCTGAATAGTAGGTTAGATGCTTGTACTTATCTTTTGCCGATAGAGTGCTGTTTCTCGCTGGTACTGGAGGTTTGAGCAGAGTCTCTGCCACTTGGTCTCTCCCAACGTGGAAAATGCATTCTGAGTGCCACTGCTTGCCTCACCCCTCATGCACGAGCTGATCCAGTCTGCAGGGTGCTGGGGCCAGACAGGTCAGGTCTGGCAGCTCCTCGCTGCTTCTGAACTGTCTCTCCCTCGCCCTGCTACTCAGTCCAATTCCTCAACTTTGTCTTTGATATTCAGGGCCCCTAGACCATCATATGTAATCGATTCACTTGTTTTTTCAGGCCTTTGTTGTAAGAAGACCCACAGGAAGGGTCTGACTACTCTGCCATCTTGGCCCCACCTCTCTGGTTTTTCATTCTTGATGGTAGGAGACCCCCCGTCTCTCTGTTCACTTCTCTCTTTTATATCTCAAAGAGATTGACTCAAGATACAACCTAATCTTGTAGATTGAGTCCTGCCTCATTAACATCATAGAGGTAGGATTTACAATACATACGAAAATTACATCAGATGACAAAATGGTAGACAATCACACAATACTGGGAATCATGGCCTAGCCAAGTTGACACATATTTTGGGGGGAAACAATTCAATCCATAACACCACCATCCCTACCCTGAACTAAAGGAATATGCAATCTGTAATACAACTGTCCTGACAACAGAGGAACAGGCTTTGAGAGGCCACTTGGTGTCACTTGTTTCCTCCCTTTTCAGCTCCCTCCCAAAAAAAAAAAAAAAATCCTCTTTGCTGTCAAGTCGATTTGGACTCATAATGACCCTATAAGACAGAGTAGAAACCCCATAGGGTTTCCAAGGAGTGGCTGGTGGATTCGAACTGCCTATCTTTATGGTTAGCAGCCAAGCTCTTAACTATTGTGTCACCAGGGCTCCTTTAGGATCCTAGCTCCAGTTTTTCTTAATCATATTGAAATCGAAGATGGAATCAACCAAATCTACTCTAAGGAAAACAAACACACCTGCTACAAAAATTCTAGACAGGACATTTCTCAACCGGGATCCCTGCCCTCGGGATGGCTCAGGTCAGAGAGAGAGAGGAATAGAAAGCTCAGAGTTCAGAATAGGATGTTGCAGTTATCGCACAGACAGGCATTAACCCTGTGGCCTGGAGTTTCACTTTCGCAAAGATGGAGCGTGAACCAGAAAATTCAGGGTTATCTAAAGGTCAATAAAATATCTCATTATTATTTATCAGCAGGAGCTCATAAGCATTAACAATGACTGTCTTGCACTTGTATCTGAGGAGAGGCCACAGCACTAAGTGGCTGCCACACATTCATTTAAGTGTGTTTGAGAGTCAAGCCCCTCCTACCCTTCACTGTTACACCCAACATGGATATTAATTTGTAGGAAGGTATAAGTTATCGACAATTTCTCAGAGACAAATTCGTTCAAGTATATATTCATCTATTTACCCTGAATATTTTTGAGCAAGTACTCTATAACAGGCATTATTTTAGGTGCTGAGGATATGATTGTAAACCAGATGAATCCAAATTGTTATGGAACTTACCATCTAGTGGAGGGAAGAGAAAATTAACAAGAAAAAAAGGATTATTTTATTGTGATATGAAGATTAAAAAAGTAAAGTAATGCAATAGAAAGAGACTGAGAGGAAGCCACTTTAGTTTGGGAGGTCAGAGAAAGCTTTTCTGGGAGGAATAGTGAATGCAAAATCCTTAAGTCAGGAAGAAGCTTGGTAAATTCAAGAAACATACAGGATCTCTGTAGAGCTGGATGGAATACAGCAAGAAGCCTTTGGAGGGTTTTAAATAAAGAAGAAGCATAGTTTGATTTGCTTTTTTAAAAGATTGCTATGGCCATTAGGTGGAGAATCAATTCTAGGGGATTAAGGGTGGAAAACTGATAGAGCAGTTAGGAGGCTATTGAAGTAATCCAAGTGCGAAATGGTGGTGACTCGGAAGCAAGCCGTGAGACTGATAGAAATGGTCAGATTCAGGATAGGTGTATTTGAGTGTAAGGCTGGCAGGACTTGCGATGGAGTGGATGTGGGGAGTGGAATGAGGAAAGAGAAGAAATAAAGGTGACCCCTAGATTTTTGGCCTGAGCAGTTGGGTGGACGGCGATGCCACTTACTGAGATGGGGAGGGTGAGGGAGGAGAAGGAAATGAATAGGTGGGAAATCAAGAGCTCTGGTTTGGCCATGTTAAGTCTCCTTCAGAAATCCGAGTGGAGATGTCAAGTATACAATTGGATCTATGTGTCTGGAGCTCAGTAGAAAGGTCAGGGCTGGGGCCATAAATTTGGGAGTTATCAGTATATAGGTGTATTGATGCTATTAAAGCCATGGGACTAGATAAGACCACCTAAGGGAGAAGGCATGTAATCAGAAAGGAGAAGAGGACAGAGAACCACACTCTGGACCTGCCACCTTAGAGGTTGAGAAGAGTAGGAGGTGCCAGCAAAGAGACTAAGGAACTGTGGCCAGTTTGGTAGGAGGAAAACTCTGTGTGTGTGTGTGTGTGTGTGTGTGTGTGTGTGTGTGACAATGTTATGAAAAGTCTCACAAAGAGAATGAAACTATTTAAACAACTTGTCTACTAATATGAAGAGCTAGCAAAAGGAGAGCTCCTGCAAGATTTTACACAAAGAATAGACATGGAGATCTGTACATTATAAAGATAAACCTGGGGATTGAGGAAAGCATGGACTGGAGAAGATTAATGGAGGAGAGAGGTAATCAACAATAATCCAGAAAGAGATGAAGAGACACCAAACTACAGCACTGTCTTTAGGAATAGAGAGGAAGGGAAGAATAGAAAGAAATTCAGGGGGTAGAATAGGATTTGGTAACCCATGAGCTGAGTGGGCTACTCTCGGATTGTGGCATCTTTCACTAAGACAGGGACAGGAGGACTAACAGGTTGGACGACAGCAAGCACTGATGTTGAGAAGTTTTGAGTATGTTGGGTCTGAGGTGCCCAAAGGAGACACAGGGAAGATGTCTAGTAGGTAAGAGAAAACATAGGTCTGGAGGCTAAAGGAAATGATTGGCTTGGAGCTAAAGATTCAGGCATCCTCAACATAGAGATAAGAGATGAGGTTCTAACGGAGAGAGTTAAGGATCAAGCCTCAAAGACCACTGACTTTCCAGTGGTAAACAGAGGGAGAAGATGAAACAAAGGGGACTTAAGTGGAGACTCCAAGGTCAAATGATCTATCCTCAGGCCAGAGGTTGGTCCCAGCATTGCTTTTTCCATCCCAAGGACTGAGTGTGCTCATAGTTAAGAAATTTTACCAAAATTCTAAAAATCTTCAAGTTTGCAAATGGAGAGTTACTCCTTGTTAGTGGAGACCCTGGGTAATTAATGTGCTTGACTACTAACCAAAAGGCTGGAGGTTCGAGTCTACCCGGAGTCACCTCGGAAGAAAGGCTATTGAAAATCCTGTGGTGCACAGGTCTACTCTGACACACATTGACTCCACAGCAAATGGTTTGGTTTTGTTTCTCCTTGATAGACGTAATGTTCTTATAGAAAATGAAATACATCCCCTGCGTCCACACGTACACATACACACACTTAACTCAGTAATACTTTCTAGAACTGGAAGGGCTTTTCCCTTCTTTAAAAAATGAGGGGGATGGGGAAGGAGTAAAAGTTAAAATAACACTCCTGTTTCCCAAATTTAGCTAAGAATTTAAAACACATTTTAATCAAATTCTCACAACTCTAGTAGGCTTTTTTCTTAAAAGAGAGCAATATGAATAAATTAGGAAATCTTTGCCCCATAGATTTTAACCAATACACTATTTCCTTTTTTCTCCCTCTCTGCTGCTGCCCCCCATTACTAGACATAATACTGAAGTTAAATGAAAAAAAGTTCTGATTAATGAAACCTCTGGGAATGAAGTAATTTTGTAACAAAATTGCCCACATTTTAAAACCAGCCAACCACTTTAAAAAAATCAGGTGCAGCCGTGTTAATATGAATCACCCAAGTCAATAATAACTGTTCTGAGATTTGGTGCCACTGGTTCAGTTGCTTGGAGTTAAACAAACAAACTTCATCACATAATTCCTATTTGTTTGCAACAAGCTGTAGACAAATAGTACTAAGCCCAGAAAAATTCTGCAGGTGGTGAAGTTTGTCTACGGGGTTCCCAGCTTCCCTTCTTGTCTCTCTTCTCTCCAATCCAGACCCCCACTTTGTGCCTTCCTGATCTCTCATTTCTCTCCTCTACCAAGAACAGTGAGGAAGGAGGGTCCCCACTACACATGTTCAGTGATGGACTGATGGCACTTTGGTGTGACTGCATCTGAATCAAAGTGTTACCTCAGCCAGGAATTTGCATTAAAATCCATTTTCTTCCTTCCTTCCTTTCTACCTTCCTTCCTTCCTTCTTCCCTTCCTCTCTCCCTCCTTTTTTCCTTCCTGAATCAGGGGCAGAGATGCCAGAGAGAATGTATATAGGTGGAAAAGTCCTTCAGGACTCAACTTACCTTCTCTGACATCTCAAGCCTGTTTGAGGTGTCCTATTGCACCCCCTGAAGCCTGCATTCACCCTATCCAGCAGTAAACCCACTATACTGCGATTTCCTAATGCCTTTGTAACTCCTACCCTGTAGGGTGGAGGCTCTGTGTATCTTATTTTTGGATTCCCAGGCACAAAACAAGCATTGAATACATGTTTGCTGAATGAATAAATTAACTGAGGTTGAGATGCCAGGGTTATAATAAGTGACTGGAGAAGACTGAGGGAAAGACTATCCTTGATCTCTCCCATCATAAAATGACCCTTGTTTCCTGTGAACTGCTAGAAGCTTTAGCCCAAAAGTTACCAGAAGCAGGAAAGCAAACACTGTCATCATCTGCTTCTCCTAGATCTAAGAATGTTGGCTGCTGTATCCCAACTTTGAGTTCTCCTATCTTAAGGCTCCTGAATGCACATTTTATGTTGCTTAGTGCTCTTGATGTTTCATTTATCAAGTTATTCAGGCAAATGTTTACTGGGGGTCTACTGGGGAGCCCTGGTGGTGCAGTGGTTAAGAGCTTGGCAGCTAACCAAAAGGTCGGCAGTTCAAATCCACGAGCTGCTCCTTGGAAACCCTATGGAGCAGTTCTACTCTGTCCTTTAGGGTTGCTATGAGTTGGAATCAACTCCATGGCAATGGGTTTAGTTTTCAGTTTTATTAAGCTCCAGGACCAAAAGGTCGGTAGTTCAAATCCACCAGCAGCTCCTTGGGAGAAAGATGTGATAGTCTGCTTCCATAACCCTATAGGGCAGCTCTACTCTGTCCTTTAGAGTCACTATGAGTCAGAATTGATTCGACAGCATTGGGTTTTTTGGTTTTTTTTAAATCACCAAAATGTAGGAGGCTTACGTCTACCCAGAGGCACCTTAGAAGAAAGGTCTGGAGATTTACTTCTGGAAAATCAGCCATTGAAAACCCTATGGAGCACAGCTTTACTCTGACTGACACACATGGTGTTGCTGTGAGTTGGAATCGGCTCAATGGCAGTTGGTTATTAAGTTCCAACCACAGTGCTAGGCACTGAGAACTCAAAGATGAACAAACCTGGCCCAGACCCTGTGCTCACCAAGCTTGCATTCTAGTTGTGTTATTATTTAGTAAACTATCTCAGCTAGAAACTCCTTCACTATCCATCCAGCCAGCCAGCCACCCGCCCACCCATCCACTTACCCATCCATCCATCCATACATACATACATACAATTGATTCCCTGTCTTTCTCATATTTGTATAAATTTCTGAGAATGGCATAGGTATTGGGAACATTTTTGTTAAATGAAAGATCACTGTAATTTGGGTTGTTTTGGAATCATAGAAATAGTAAAGCTAGAAAGGAACTTGGAGATTGTGCTGAATGGTCTCTGTTTGCTTCTCTAGATCAGCTTTCCATTCTTCTCTCCCCTGCCCCACACTGTGCCCAGGAGGCTGCCCAGCAAGGACTGCATCAATGGGCCTCCCACCCTCGGGCTCAGCACAGGATCAAAGGGCCAGAACATTGGCAGTGACTGCCATCCTCCATGGAAACCCACAACTCTTTCTAATTTCCAGTGGCAGCTCCCTCTCCTGCCCCATCGGACCTAGGGGTGGTAAAAGCTCCTCAGATCTCATTAACCAGGAATACTACTGCACCATTCCTTTCTGGTTTCCCTTAATCCTGTCCACACCTGTGTAAATAACGTCCATCTGTTTCATGAAGGGATTCTGATGCAAAAGCCACCTCTTTCAACCTTTAGACGTGCAATCGCAAATTCCTGACGAAATGGGTTTACTTTTAATCTGTGGCCTTTACTGCTATTTGGAGCCACGTTATGATTTTACTAC
Source organism: Trichechus manatus latirostris (assembly GCF_000243295.1). Taxonomy (NCBI): domain Eukaryota; kingdom Metazoa; phylum Chordata; class Mammalia; order Sirenia; family Trichechidae; genus Trichechus; species Trichechus manatus. The sequence goes on from NW_004443965.1 coordinate 6,058,160, forward strand.
ATTGCACTGACTGATTTTTTTAAACTTATCCTGTGGGTTGGACAAAATTATGCCAAGACAAAGACCTGGCCTGAAATGCCAACTAAAATAAACAAGGAACCAAGTGACAAATTCTTGGCATTTCAGGTTCCAAGAAATCCTAGCCAGTGGAATTAACTTCAAACTTTGCTTTGAGGCTGAAATCTACCTATTCCAGCCCTTTCCTCAAGTCATACCCCTAAAAAGACAAAGCGCCATTTCTAACGGTCCTCATGTTTCCCACCCCTCTTGTTTACAAACTTCACTCTGCCTAGAATACTTCTCCCCATTCTATTTTCTGCAATCACTTGTTACTCTAAAAGGCCTAGTGCAAATGGTTTCTCCATCACAAATTATGGAGCTTTCTATGATTCTAGCAATCAGAAAATAGCTTATTTTGCTTGCGGCATTTTGTACTCAGTCATATTACTCAGTGCCCACTATGTTAGAATTGTTTGTGTCCAGGTGTTATGGATTGAATTGTGTCCTCCAAAAAGATATGGTGAAGTCCTAACCCCTGGTACTTGTGAACGTGACCTTGTTTGGAAATAGGGTCCTTGAAGATGTTATCAGTTAAATTAATATGAAGTCATACTGGAGTTGTTGTTAGCTGTTGTTGAGTCAGCCCCAACTCATGATAAGCCCACTCACAATGGAATGAAACATTGCCTGTGCCATCCCATGATCAGTTGAAGATTGGACCATTGTGATTCATTGAGGTTTTGTTGGTTTATTTTCAGAAGTAGATTACTAGGCCTTTCTTCCTAGTCTGTGTTAGTCTGGAAGCTCCGCTGAAACCTGTCAGCATCATAGCAATGCTGGTGTCAGGAGGATCTCATCCAATGTGAGTGCTGTCCTTATAAAAGAGGAGAAGGGACTCAGAGACACACAGAGGGAAGATGGCTATGTGATGACAGAGACAGAGGTATGCTGCAGCTGCGATCCAAGGAACTTCTGGGGTTACGACAAGCCGGGAGAGACAACAAAGGATTCTCCCCTTAGAGTTTTCAGAGGGAACATTGCCCTGCTGACATGCTGAATTTGGACTTCTGGCCTCCAGAACTGTGAGACCATAAATTTCTGTTCTTACAAGCCACCTGGTTTGTGGTACTTTGTACGGCAGCCCTAGGAAACCAATCCAGATGTTTTTTGTGACTTTGAAGGTTCCTGAGGGCAGGGGCAGAGTCTTACACATCTTTGTAGTCCCTGAAGTGTCCTTCCTCAGTGCTTCAGAAATTGAAAGTTCTAACTAAAATGTTTGCTGACTGACTGAATAAATGAATAAATGAGTTAACAACCAAAATTATCTTCACTTGAGGTGGCAATATAATTTCTTCTGAGCCTCAGAAGACCTAGCAATATTTCATGTATTCATCCAGAAATAGCAAATTCATAAAAGCAAGTGGCACTATATTTAAGGAGAAATATTTTCAGATTGTTTCCATATGTGTTTCTAAATATAATGGTTTATGTAATATTTTAAATCAAATTTAACGCCATGTGGTCATGTATCTTCTAGAAGCTCATAATGATGATTTAGGTCAGAACTTAAAACAATAGCAAAAAAGTTCTTAAAGAGATTTGTTCATTTATTCTTCAGTTCTGTTCACTTTCTAGATTTTTCCTTTCCAGGCTTAGCTCAGATGTCACTTCCTCTCTGTGGCCTTCCCTGACCTCTCCAAGCAGAACTGCACTCTCCTGAGTTGTTAGTGCCCTTCGTACAGACCTTTCTTGTGGCCTTTAACCTACTGTTCTGTGGTCATTTATATGTCCATCTCTCGGGTGAGACTGTGAGCTCCTCAAGAGCAGGGACCCAGTCTTACCCACTTCTGTCTTTCCATCACCTGGTATAGCATCTGACATGGAACGGTGCTCAGTAAATGTGATCTGGATTGAACCGGCCTAATGCCACTGGTGCACTCTGGCTCGAAACATTTAACCCATGCTTCTTACGTTTAAAATCCTGTAACTTTTATGAATTATGTGTGAGGGAAGAAAAGATACACACACACATGTGCGCACACACACATGCACACACACACGTACAACCAGTCTTTGGTATCCAGATTTCTTATCAATAGCCAACCACCTGACTGGATCCAGCTTAGGTATCATGGATGCCCTCCACATCAACATGTTTGCTGGCAGCTATAGGACAGCACCTAGGTACCAGTTCAGGAACATGTCCTCATATAGCTAAAATAGGAAGCTTGAGGTAGGGCCATGTTGTGAGTTAGGTAGTAAAAGGAAGAAAGAAAGCTAGAATGGACTGAGAGTTTACTCTGTGCTCAACCCTTTGCATACCTTGTCACTTTAAATCCTCATGCTATCCCTATGGGGTCAGCATAGTTTTATTATCCCTATTGTGTAGTAGGACAGCTCTTGGGGCCAATGGAACCGCTTTTCTTAGACATACTACAGCTGGAGGTGGCTCTGGAAGTGAGTTTCAGGATGGGTATGAGGGTCAGGTTCATCTCTAACATCATCTCAAGCCACTGGTCCATGAATTCACAACCTTCCAGATGCATTGACTTTCTGTCCTGAATCCACCAAAATCTTTTTCCCTTCAGGGTGTTTGCACACGCTGCTGCCTCCACCTGGTCTGATCTTCTCCCCCACTCTCTTCACCTTCCTAATTCCTACTTATCCTCTAGACCAGTGGTTCTCAAAGCATAGTCTCCAAAGCAGCAGCTCAGCATCACTCAGGAACTTGTGGAAGTACAAATTCTCAGGTCCCACTGCAGACCTACTGAATCAGAGGCTCCGGGGATGGGACCCAGCAACCTGTGCTTTAACAAACCCTCCAGGTAATTCTGATACACAGTAAAATTTGAGAAGCACTGTTCTAGACTTCATCTTAACTGTCACTTCTTCACAGATACCTTCCTTGGCCCCACCTCCTCAAACTGTATCATGTTCCCAATATTATCCTTTCTCATAATAGCCATCCATTTATCAGAACATATACGTTATATAACTGTCTCTGTTTATCTGTTTTAAATCTATCTTCCTCACCAGACTGTGAGTTTCATGAAGGCAGAGACCATGTATAGAGAAGTCTAATACAGTGCCTGGCATACAGTAGGTACTGAATAAATGCTTATTTACTGGTCACCATTTCCTAACCATAGTCTGTTCAGGAACCAACCTGACTATAAGACCCTGGAGTACTTCTTTTTTTTTTTTTTATTGTACTTCAGACGAAGGTTTACAGAATAAATAGTTTCTCATTAAACACATATTGTTTTATGACTTTGGTTAACAACCCCACGACATGTCAACACTCTCCCTTCTCGACCTTGAGGAACTTTTTTTTGGTGAAAATATACATAGCCAAAGTTACACCATTTTGAAAGTTTCTACATGTGCTATTCATTGACGTCGATTACATTCTTCCAGTTGTGCTGCTATTCTCACTATCCTTTTCCAAATTATTCCATCACCATTATCTTCAACTCACTGGCCCCTAGGCTTCCCATCAAACCGTTAGAGTTGCTGTAGTCAATTTGATCTCACATAGATAATTCTTTTTTTTTTTTGTACCTTAGATGAAGGTTTGCAGAACAAATAGTTTCTCATTAAACAGTTAGTACACATATTGCCCTATGACAATGGTTAACAGCCCCATGACATGTCAACACTGTCCCTTCTCAACCCTGGGTTTCCTATCACCAGCTTTCTTGTCCCCTCCTGCCTTCTAGTCCTTGACCCTGGACTGCTGTGCTTCATTAGTCCTGTTTTGTTTTATGAAGCTGTCCTATCCCCAGCTGAACGGTGAATTTCAGGAGGGGCTTCACCGCTGGGCTAAAAGGGTGTCCAGGGGCCGTACTCTTGGGGTTTCTCCAGTCTGTCAGGCCAGTAAATCTTGTCTTTTTTTGTGAGTTAGAATTCTGTGCTACATCCTTTTCCAGCTCTGTCCAGGACCCTGTATTGCGATCCCGGTCAGAGCAGTCAGTGGTGGTAGCTGGGCACCATCTAGCTGTACTGGACTCAGTCTGGTGGAGGCTGTGGTAGCTGTGGTCCATTAGTCCTATGGACTAATCTTTTCCTTGTATCTTGTTCTCTTCATCCTCCCTTGCTCCTGAAGGGGTGAGACGAGTAGAGTATCTTAGATGGCTGCTCACAGGCTTTTAAGACCCCAAAAGCTACTCACCAAGGTAGAATGTAGAACATTGTCTTTATAAACTGTTATGCCAATTGAGCTAGATGTTCCCTGAGACCATGGTCCCCACAGCCCTCCGCCC
>NW_004443965.1:6064016-6091102 GCF_000243295.1 Trichechus manatus latirostris
ACTGCAAAGTCATCCGGTGTTTTATTTTGGACTCCAATTGGAACCATCCTGTCCCATTTTTGTAAATGTTTTGATATTGTATGCTTTCTTTGGGGGCATTCAGTAGTTATTTTTCTCGTGTGTTGATTGTAGACTTGTTTGTTTGGTCCTTTTTTTTTTTTTTTTTTTAATTTGGTTATGTTTGATCAGGTGGGCTGTGTGTTCTTTGTTGTTTGCTCGTCTGTGGGCATGATACTTTTTGTTTCCTTCTCCAATTGGCAGGGTCAGTCACTCAGATATGGTGCAGCACAGCAGGTCTAGCTAAAGAGGAGTTGCTGGGATGGGTTGTTTGTGGCACTTACTACAGCCACCAGGGCAGATCAGTAATCAATACAGGGCAGGTTCCGGTAGGCTGTGCCTGTGCTGCTTGGTGGTGTGATGTTAAGTGCACGGTGCAGGTAGGCAGGATAGAGGGTGGAGATTGTGATGTGTGGAGCTAAGATGGGTATGGGAGAGAGGAGAGAGGAACAGGAGCCAAAAACATACAAACAACCAAAAAAGAGTGCTAGGGGAGCTTGCCATTGGAGTGGAGAGATGAGAGACTATGAAATGGAGAAAAACAAAAAGGGGAAGAAGAAGAAGAAAAAGGAAAAGAATTAATAAATAAAAAGAAAAAAGAAAAAAGAACAGCAAAGCTCCTAGGGATCCCACTGGTGCAATACGAGGTCTGGGGAAGTTGTTCCCAGGTGTTGCAGTACAGCCTGGCTAGAAGGCATGGAGGAATTCAGCGCCAGGTATTCAGGGGACAGGAAGAGAAGGAAGGTATAGAGAGATGAGAAACTGAGTAATGAAGAAAGACAAAAAGGGAAAAAGAGGGAAAAGAGAACAAAACAAATTTTAAAAAAAGAAGAAAAGCCCCCAAAAAACAGAAAAAAAAAACCCACAAAAAAAAACTGTCCTCAGGGATCCCTCTGAGCATCTGTGCAAGCTGAGGGGGTAGGTCCCAAGCCACGTAGCACTGCCCAGCCAGAACAGGCTCCCAACTCGAGAAAAGGAAAAGAAAACAAACAAACAATTCAAAACAAACGAACAAACAAAGGCCCCGGGATCCCACCAGTGTGGCTACCCAGACCGGGAAGCAGTTCCACACTCGAATGGAGCTTTGCAGCCCCCCAGGAAGAAGCAAAGACGGCGCACGGAGCCAGTGAGCAAAAGAAGGGGGAGGTGGTGAGAGGTAAGGAAGAAATCAAAACAAGCAGAAAAAAGCAACACCAGCAGCCAACAAATGGCACACAGGGAATCAGCCAGTGTGGGCAGGTGGAATCCAAGCAGCTGGTGCTTCCTGGCAAAGAGACTGTGGCCTCGGGAAGCAGAGGAGGCCGAGTGGGGGTGAAGAAGGGTGGGGGTTGGGAAAGCATATATCACCAATTACTGGTTGTTCTGTCCCCTGCTGGAAGCTCCATGAAGCTGCTTTCTTGTACCCCCTATTTGCTGGTCTCTGATAGGAGTCCAAGATGGCAGATCTGCACTGCATTAGCTGATAGGGGACCTCTGCATGAATCTCTCCTCGCTCTCCGTTCTCTGTCTGTTTTCTCACTCCATTTGGCGCTTGGCTGAGTTCTTTATCTCTTCATTTGATGTTTTAGGGTTTCAGGATTGCTGTTTTCTCTGTTTGGCTTAGTTTTTCGGATCTTTGCTATGGAGGGATGGCGTGGTGCTTCTGCCTAGAGCGCCATGTTGCCAGAAGTCCTGGAGTATTTCTTGAACCCACTGTGTGAACATTTGCCTCCAGCGACAAAAGACATAGCATAAAAGACAGCTCCCTACCCCCCAAAAAACAGTTACCATCGAGTAGATTCTGACTCATGGCAACCCCATATGTTGCACAGTAAAACTGTTTCCAGTGGCTGATATGGTTTTCAATGGCTGATTTTTGGAAGTAGATCACCAGGACTTTCTTCCAAGGCACCTCTGGCTGGACTCAAACCACCAATCTTTCAGTTAGTAGTTGAGTGCTTAACTGTTTGCACCACCCAGGCAGTCCTATGAAAGACAGCCAGGCACGTCTCATTTATTCACCATCTGGAGTGAAGACCACCTGTAACCCCCTGTGTCTCAGTCTCCCTTTTCTTTCCATTGCTGAGAAACGACACACATAAATGGAGGGTGGAAAAATCAGGGAATTCAGGCAATTAGTCATTGGTCAGTAGCTTGGGTAAATAATTTAGTGAAGGGGGAGGGCAAAATTATCGGCTCTCTGAGATTTTCAGATTCGTAGGGAGTTTTTTTTTTTTTAATTGTCGTAGTTTAAGTGAAAGTTTATAACTCAAGTTTGTCTCTCATACAAAAATTTATACATACATTGTTATGTGACCCTAATTGCTCTTCCTATACTGTGACAGCACACTCCTCCTTTCCACCCCTGATTTCCTGTGTCCATTCAGTCGGCTCCTAACCCTCTCTGCCTTCTCATCTCACCTCCAGACAGAAGCTGCCCATTTAGTCTCAGTATCTACTTGAGCTAAGAAGCACCCTCTTTACAAGTAACATTTTAGGTCCCATAGTCCAGTCTAATCTTTGTCTGAAGAGTTGGCCTTGGGAATGGTTCCAGTTCTGGGTTGACAGAAAGTCTGGGGGGGCACACTTTCTGGGGTTCCTTCAGTCTCAGTCAGACCATTAAGTCTGGTCTTTTTACTAGAATTTGAGTTCTGCACCCCACCTTTCTCTGCTCCATCAGGGACTCTCTGTTGTGTTCCCTGTCGGGGTGGTCATTGGTGGTAGCCAGACACCATCTAGCTCTTCTGGTATCAGGCTGATGAAGTCTCTGGTTTATATGGCCCTTTCTGTCTCTTGGGCTAATGCTTTCCTTGTATCTTTGGTGTTCTTCATGCTCCTTTACTCCAGGTGGGTTGGGACCAATTGATGCATCTTAGATGGCCACTCACTCTCAAGGAGTTTTGACCACTCTCACTTTTGATAACCAACAGCTTGCACTTGGAGTGACTTTGAAGCTAGCATGGATGCCTCCTACCTCTGTTAACCTGAAGGCTCATCTTCTCTTTCAGGCAGGGACAAATTACACAATAAGCAAGGTAAACACGAGCTTACTTTTGCTTACTTACTGATCTGTACTGCACAGTTTCGCCTGTTTTTCACCACATCAAAGACGATGAGGTGAAACCCATATGAAATTGTGCGCTACAGATTAGTAAGTAAACACAATAAACCCATGCTTACCTTACTTACTGGTTAATCCAGCTCTGCTTTCAGGCAATATGTTTATAGAACAATGTCATGATTTACTGTCCACCTAGGCTTGTTAGATAGGTAAGATACTGGATTTCAATTTTCTCAGAAAAATATTTTAAGTAAGTGGAGCCACCTGGCTGGGAAGAGAGGGGTAGGGGCTGTCTTCATGTGAAACAGCCGGGGTAAGGCCTTTAGAGTTCCATCTGTCATAGCCCACATTACACTCAATCCCAAAAGCCTGTGTCTACTCAGTAAGCGTGTATCGAATGCTTCCAACAGGCAAATATACCAAGTGCTTCCTACTAGGGTGCTAGGGTGAAAACAGGGGTCAGGTGGAAGGAGGTCTGAATGAGACATGGTCCATTCCTGCAGAGAAACGTATAACCTAGTGGAGGAATCAGCCACAGAGTGCAAAACTAACACAAGGTTGCAGGAAGCAGAGGTATGGTGGTGAAGAAACATTAAGTGTGGCCTCAGATATAATGGGACAAACTTTAATTTTATATTGAGTTGCTGGTGTCACTTTGAAATCCCTTACCAAACCTTCCTTGGAAGGTTGTTTGGAATAAGTGCACAAAATTCACAGTTAGACAGTCCTGGGTTCAAATTCTGCCTTCCTACTTCTGTGATATTGAGGGCACTGCTGGTTGGTTCAGTAGTAGAATTCTCACCTTCTATGTGGGAGACCCAGGCTTGATTCCCAGCCAATGCCACCACATCTCTGTTAGTGGAAGCTTACGTGTTGCTATGATGCAGAACAGATTTCAGCAGAGCTTCCAGACTAAGACAGACTAGGAGGAAAAGCCTGGCGATCTACTTCCGAAAATCAGCCAATGAAAACCCTGTGGATCACAACAGACTAATTAGCAACCAATCACGGGATGGTGCAGGACCAGACAGTGTTTTGTTGTTATACATGGGGTCGCCTTCAGTGGGGGCCAACTCGAAGGCAGCTAACAAAATAACCTCTGTGATTTTAGGAAGTTACTTAAGCTCTCTAAGCCTCAGTTTTTGCATCTGTAAAAGGGAGTCAGCTGTCACATAGGATTATAGTGGGGTTTAAATGGAACTAGAAAGATAAAGTCTGTCCATGGCTTGAGCACATAATAGAAGCTCCCTCACAGTGACATCACTAGGGTTGGTGTTACCCAGTGCAATAGCTCATGGTGTCGTCCCCGCCCCCTCCACACCCCATGGACCTCCTCCTGTACCAGACCATTTGGTACTAATGTTACTTGTAAATCATAATTCCCGTATATCACTCCTTTTCCTTTAATTACTACTTCATTCTCAAAAAAGTTATTGATATAGGTTCACAAATACAAATTACCAAAATATTGTGCTAAAATACCAGAATATTTTACAAAAATCATGGAATATAAAAAAACCACTGATAATTGCATGATAATGACAGCTCTGACAAGAGCACATTAGAAGGTTCAAAAAGTAAATTAGCATAGAGTTTTAGCCTTGTAGGTATATTGACATATGTAAACTGGGCTTACAAAAAATGTTTTTATTGTTATACCTAACTACAGGGATATTTTTATAAAAAATAATAAATTTCTGCTGAAACACTGCACAAAAACTTTATAGACAGGCATTTTGGTGTCACCCCCCTCTGACAGTGTTACCCCATGCAGGCTGCACCCCCTTTGCCCTCCTAGTGAAGCCACTGCTCCCTCACCTTCCCCACTCAGGCTGGAAAAAGCCAGCCCACAAAGGGGCTGCTTTTAAGTCTTAGCCCAGCCCCAATTAGGGGTAAGAGACCGGGACAGCTTTGAAGTGTCCCACTCTCCATTTCTAGACATTTGTTTACTCTGCACCATTTTAACCTAAATTGACAGAAAAGAGTGACATGAACAGAAGTAAAAGGAAACACTGGATCGAGTGTATGAACTACAACACTTCAGTAAAACAGATTTGATTTTGTTAGTGCTGCTGGGAATCTTTGTTTGAAAAAAACCAAGTCACCCAAGGTAAATGTAGTGAAAACACCTATTTCTAAATATCCTGAAAGATTTCAGATGACAGGAGCTGGCCTTCTGCCACCTCTTAGGGTGTGGCTGTCCTTGTGCTTCTTGGTCTTTAAATCCTCAGACTCCATTGGTTTACGAACTCGGAAGGCCTCAGGCTTCTCTTATCAGACCTCCACATCAGGAGCCTGAATAACAAATATTTTCTGAAAGGCCTACAAGGAAGTTGAGATTTCTCTGGGGTTAAAGGCTGATAAATACTGTTGAAAAGCGGGTGACAGGAGACTCTGCAAAAACAGTGGCAGGTCTGTCGGGACCCAGGCAGAGTGTTCATTTCAGGGTGAGAGTAGGGACACCGTGTCTGGATTTGAGGTAGTGGGAAGTTGTGAGAGAGGCCATTGGAGCAGGGTTGAGTCCCTGGTCTGGCAACATAGCAAGCAGTTGAGGTAAAGCCTGCTCTGTCCACTCGCTGGACATATGCACCATTCTCTCCCCTACCCCTGGCAGTTCCCCAAAGGCTGTTTCTGAACACAGGGCCATCACCGTCCTTTGACCCAACCAGTTGTCGTTGAGTAGACTCCGACTCATGGTGACCCCATGAGTGTCAGAGTGGAACTGGCTCCATACGGTTTTCTACGGCTAATTTTTCCAGAGTAGATCACCAGAACTTTCTTCCGAGGTGCCTCTGGGTGAAGTCAAACCTCCCACCTTTCAGTTAGCAGCTGCGCACTTTAACCTTTGCACTACCCAGGGATTCCCTCCTTTGTCCCAGCATCCTCTAATTGCTCCTGCAATTCCTTCTAGATCATCTCTGCTCTTGAATCCTGCCCTGCCTCTGATGGGCAGAAGGAGTGGGGCCCCACCAGGGCCCAATATCAGAGCAGCCACTGCACTGGCAGTTCTGGGTCAGGGAGCTGGAGCCACACTCTTGGTGCCAGAGCCCAGTTTCATGCCCAGACAGCGGTCGGGGGTCTGTGCCAAGGCTGCCGTGCAGCTTCACTGGCTCCCTGGTCTCCCTCCAGGGCCTGTGCCAGGAAGGAGCTGCCTGTCACGAGTGAGGAGTGGGCAACTGGACATTTCAGTTCTGACTTCTCAGGCTGCTGTGCCCTGTGGGAGCATTATTTCTTTACCCTTTTTGACGGATAGTTCAACAGTTCAAGGGAAAAGCAGGCAGGTGGGCAGACAGACACAGAGCCCTGGCTGAAAACGTACAAATTTTTTTTTTCCAGGCTCAGTCACAAATTCACTTGTCATCACTTGGTTCCTAACAGGGGAAAAAATACAATGGAAAATTAGATCCTGTGTCACAATGGCAGGGGTATAAATAAAATGAAAGGCAAGCTTGACGTCAGTAATAAGGATTCTCACATTCCACTTCACTTCCTCATCATCAAATATTTAGCTCAATTTACTCCCTTGGGTGGTGGAAACTGGTTAGTGGAGTTCATGGGGGCTCGTACACTGTGGGGCCACGTTGCTTTCTTCCTCAAGATTTCCCAGGAGCCCCGGGTGGACAGCCCCGCAGGGCGGGCCCCACTCCCTGTGCGGGTGTTTCCTGGGGATGGTGGTACCATTCTTAGCACATGCCACAATTCCTTCTCCCCACCCCTCAGCTCCCCCTAGTCTATATTCTCCCTCAAATTTCCCTTCTCAGGGGCTACCAGCTGGTCCCTTCACCAGACTTCCCGGAAATAAGTTGAGGAGTTGAGAGGATACTTCTCTTCCAGGAGCAGAGGAAGGAGAAGGCAGGAGGGGAGGGTGAGTGCCCCTTGCACAGTGAAGGGGCAGGTGTGGCAGGGTGGTCTACGCTCCCCCTCAGCTTAGATGTGTTGCTGGAGAGTGGTGTGCAAATCAGCCTTAGGGATATTAATTCATATTTTAAACACACTCTGGGGTATGACTCTCTAAAGAAATCCCACAGTAATTAATTTTGTAGTAAAAACAACCTCCCCCCAGTTTCTATCTTTGTAAATCCAGCTATTTTCTCTGTTAGGTTTTCTCCAAGTGTCAAGCATCCTAGTACCCTAAAGCCAAAAATTAGACATGGCCTGGGGTACAATCAATCATACCTTTATCATCAAAGGGCATCTGAGTTCAAAGTGTGCTAAGGAATGTTGATAAGCAGTGCCACACTTATGAATAAACCATAACTATCAATACAAGACAGGTCCCTGGGTGGCACAAATGGTTCGAACCCATCTAGTGACATTGCAGAAGAGAGGCCTGGTGATTTGCTTCCGTAAGATTACAGCCAAGAAAACGCTATGGAACAGTTCTACTCTAACATATGAGGTTGCCATGAGTTGGAATCAACTCAATGGCAATGACTTTTGTTTGTTTATTGCTACAAGAGCAAGGATTAGTATCTGCCATCATATGGTTTTATGTCTTGACTTTCTGAGGTGTTTCAATGAATCTAGGATAGCTGTGGAGTCCCTTCCCAATTAACATGCTGCAAGCCAAACACTCAGAAGTTAAATCTTTGCTCTGAAATCACTATATTCAACAAATACGTGTAGAACTCTGCTCTGTGCTGAGGACTGCTCTAGTGCTGGGTACCTTGAGATGACTATGACCCAACTGCAGCCATCTCTGACCTTATCGGTGAAGAAAGTGGTTTGCAGCAGCGTAGCATAGGAAAAACAGAGTGGCCTTTGGTGTTCGATGGGTAAGTTTAAAAAGCAGTTCTAGCTTTCCTGGCTGTTTGACTTTAGGCTCATTACTTAACCTCTCTCTGCACTAAAGACACCTGCTTTAGAGGTTCTGAGTATTGCATGAGATAATCGACAGAAGGTGTCCCGCCCAGTGCATGGATCCTGATAGGTATTCAGCTGTGCTGGCTCCCTTCCCTCTACCCCCACACCCCTCCAGAGTTGCATCTGCTGCTTAGAAAGAAAATATAAAATGGAAAAAATGAATGTTGCATACAAACAAGGTAGTGCTCATTCTCTCACTCCACCCTACACACACGTGCACACATGCATGCAGGCACCCACATACACCCACTTAAACCTGACCTTGGATAGTTGTGATTCCAGGCCACAGATTACAAGGCTATTTTTAGAACTAGATTTCTAACTCTGTTCCCACTCAAGAAGAAGTAGATTGGATTGATAATGGACCAAAATGGCATTTGCTCGTTTTCCTCTCTGTGTGTACTCAGTGGGGGAGGATTTAGCAGCAACCTAGACCTCAGGCACTTCTCGTTTTGTGTCCCATTATTACTGCTGAGGACACTCTGTGACCTGAATTTTAGGAGGCCTATTTTGTAAGATATACCTTTGTGTCCCCAAAAGGGTTTTGTTTTTTTTTTTTCCTTTACCATAAGAATCTTAGGAGGGAACGCTGTTCTTCAAGAATTATGCCAGGACTGGCCCAGAGAAGAATTGTGAAGTGAGGGAGTTGGCATTCCCCCGTTACCCTTCCTGCTTCCTCTCCCCAGTCTCAAGCATCCACCATCCAAATATCACAGCTGGCTTTCCAGAACCTTCTATGACACTGTCTTGTCAGTTTTGACACCTTCCAAGCTCTCATCTTCCCTACATCTCAAAATTCATTGTTCCTGTAACCCATTCCATCCCAGACCCTCTGTGTGCAAGATGCATATGGGTTAACTCATGAGGTAAGACAGAAATTTTAGACCAGGAGGGTGAGGGTTTTTGGTTGTTTTGTTTTATTCTTTGTTGTGGTGGTTGTTAGTTAAAGAAGCCCAGGTGTTTTTCTCAGACCCATTTCAGGGCTCTTCTCTTGCCAGGAGAGGGGGTGAAGTAGGAGGCAGGAGCCTTCTACTCTCCCTAGAGGTGGGGCCGTCCCACTAACAGACCCGGCATTTTGTTCTTTTTCTGTGGACTCAGTAGTATGCTGGAGCCCATTTATACTAGCTCTTGAGAACTCAGTGTCAAAATTTCAGGAATTTTTTGAGGTCATTGTTAAACACTGTCATTATTAAAATTTAAGTTTTATAAACATGCAATTAAATAATTTATATTCAAAACAAAAATAATATATACTTAAACCTTATCATTTTAAATTGTTTTATTAAGTTTACTGTTGTTTATGTTTCTGAAATTATTTACATCTGTTGGATCTGTATGGTGGAAATGCTATATATGGTGTGCTACCGCATATCTCTTTCCAACTCCGTGTTCAATGATGTCACACTGGTAGCTTGAAATCAGCCATGGTGGGAGTATTTACACCAGAGAACTTGGCAAACACTACAGATCAGGGCTTGATTTACTGGCCTCACCACCACAGTCAGTTGTTAAGCATTTATCACCACACTACTATTTTGAACCCCGGTGGGCTCAGGAGCCAGGCCTGTAGTCAGCTAAAAATGCTAATATCCAACTTCACAGATATGGGGAGAGATCTGCAGAACATTCCAAAAGCTTTGCCTGGACCTTCATGAAGCCACTTTATTTAGATAACTCCTTATCCACTGAATTCCCTCCTGTTGTGCCCCTCCCCCCACATGCATGGTCTCAGAGTCAACACACTCTGCTTGGAGAGAATCCTGTTGATCCCATTGTAATTCTGGGGAATCTGAGAGTCTGCTGGCCTGGAGGTGGGTGGGTTCTGAAGTATAAGAGGGGATAAGTAGGGGCAAATGGAATGTTTTGAATATGAGGCTATTGTGCATACCATCTCTTATCATCGTCTGGCCCCACAGATTGACTTCAAAACCATTAAGTGAGTGGTTCTCCTCAGTTCTTCTCTCTACACATTCTCCTGGCAGACACATGCTGGAAGAGCTGGGTTAAAGATGAGAGAGAAGTAAACCTTTTAGTGTCAAGGCACTTGGCTTTTTTTCTTTTTTTTTTTTTAATTCTCCCAGATTCAGTGGGTCAAAGGGCACCATCCTTAAAAGTATTCATAGCATTTTGTACTTTACAAAGCACTATTACGTTTATTATTGCACACAGTTTTTATAATGACACCATGAGATAAACACAACACACACGACTATCACCATTATGTACAAAAGTGACCAAAGATACAGAAGCTACATGACTTACCATTGTCCACTTAGCTAGTTTGTGAAAGAGCTGGGATTAGGTTCCACAATGTCAACTGAATTTGAAAATGTTGTAACTTACAAAGGCAGGAAACATGCCAGGACAATTATTTTAACCTTAAGTCAACCAAGTCAACCCATTTGCTATCCTCTGTTTCCTCCTACCAAAGCCTTTCATGGTAGCTTGCCAACTTATTCCATGGCATTGAGCTATTTAGAGTTTCATCCTGGCCATGCAGACCATTTATTTACTAGAAAGCAAGATTAGAGGTTGGCCTTCGGTGTCCTTAACAGATGACTCCAGAGTACAAAGAAGAAGGCAACAAGGCCACAGGACCACAAGGCCACGTTTAACTGATCCACGGGGAAAGCTAGAAAGGTTGAGGAAGATCTGCTTGTAAAGAGTATGGAATTTTTTAAATGTGAATCCACATACCATAAACTTCTACACAATTTTTTATGAGACTTTCGTTTATTAATTCCTAACTAAAAGACTAGATGACATATAGCATGTTTAATTTGCTGACTAATTGGGCAGAGACTATGAAGGAAAGTCGCCAGCTTTTGCAAAACAGCTGCTCATGCAGTCCTTGAGCCAGACCAAAGAACTGGCAAAAAGAAACTCCTTATTTATCTTTGCAAGTGAGAGTTTTTGTTTTATAAGCTGTGACCGAAAAAAATGTGTACCGAACTATTAACAGTGGTTCAAAAAAAACCCCAAACAAGCAAATCCATTGCCGTCCAGTTGATTCTGACTCATAGTGACCCTATAGGACAGAGTAGAACTGCCCCATAGGTTTTCCAAGGCTGTGATCTTTATGGAAGCAGACTGCTGAGCCACTAGGGATCCTATTTAATAATGATTAAACAAAAACCAAAAAACCAATTGTCCATTCCAACTCATAGAGACCCTATAGGACAGAATAGAACAGTCCCATAGGGTTTCCAAGGCTGTAAATCTCATGGTAGACTGCCACATCTTTCCTCTGTGGAGTGGCTGGTGGGTTTGAACTGCCAACATTTTGGTTGGCAGCTGAGTGATTAACCACTGTGCCACCACGGCTCCTTTTATAGTGGTTACAGGGGGAAAATGAAGTGTTTTTTTTTTTTTTTTCAGTTCCACTACCAACAACCGATTTTCATTAGATAACCATCTTTTTCCAGCCCTCTTTATACATTCAGAAGCATAATAATAACACCTCAAATTTAGAAAGCATGTTACCCTTTGAAAAGTGTTCTTGTCTATTATTTCAACTGAGCCACATGAACACCCTACATAAGAGTCTTACCCTTAAATGAACTAAACCAGAGTCTTCTGAAAGACAAATGAAATGTGGAGAGAAGTGTGGCTCTAAGAGGGGAGGGATTGGTTTCCCCAATTTCCTCTCCTCCTAAATTGCTGTGTTCCCCTTGGGTCCTCATAAGGTTATTTCTGACCCTCATTGCTACCACAAAATTGAGTTCAGAAGGTCTTCTTTTTGTTCTTTCTCTTGGTGTTTATTTACATGACTGCCTCATGGGTAAAATAAATGGCAAATGGAAAGTAAGACAGAAATCATTTTAACGTAACTTTCCCATGAGTAAAATTAATGCTCCCTTTTAACCTGTCTTCTTTATTTGAAGTCAAGTATATTTAGTCCTAGGTCTGTTAAAGCAAAGGAAATACGGGAACCAATTCTTCGTGCAAATAAGTCAATTACTACTAAGAACTGTTGTGCATGGTTAATAATTCTGTGGGGCCACCTATGGACTTAGATCGTAAGAAAGGCAATTTACAAATTAGACCTCTGTTATTTGAAAAAGTGGCTCATTTTCTCTCTACTCATTGGTAAAATCAGAGCCACTGAAATATTCGATAGTAATGGGCTAGCTTCCCACTAGTTTTAATATCCCTGTTTCTGCATTACTCTCGCCAAGTAAACATGACTTAGATCTTAAAATCGAGAATATTCTCACTTAACTCAAAGATAATATGAAGATAATTTGGCAGGATAAAACTGGCTTGTAACACTGAATAAGAATTCAACATGTTGTTGGAGGAGATACAAAGAGAGAAAGTGACAGAGAAAGAAGAACATTCACAGAGTACAAAATAGAAAAAAAAATCAGCACTAATAAGTGTTCAGCTGTTTCCATGGTTGGAAAACAGAATAAAAGGCCCAAAAACAGACTTCAGCCTCTTTAAGTATTTAATGGTTGATATACATGCATTTTAAATTTGGAGGGAAAGATGGAATATCAATAAAAATTACTGAGATAAGTGACTAACATTTTTTAAAAAGAATTCAGATAGATTAAAAAATTTTAATGTAAAAATAAAATCATAAAAATGTCAGAAAAGTCCTTGATAAACATCAAAGAAAATGTCGAACTGTGAAAAAAATTGTAACATCTAAAGTAGAGGGTCAGCGAAAAAGAGGAAGATCCTCAGCGAGATAGATTGACACAGTGGTTGCAACAATGGGCTCAAGCATAACAACGATTGTGAGGGTAGCGCAGGACCAGGCACTGTTTCGTTCTGTTGTACAGAGGGTCGCAATGTGTAGGAACCGACTCGATGGCACCTAAGAACAACAAGGCAGTTAAGTTCATGAGGTCCTTAAGATACAAAGAACCCTTACAAATCAGTACAAAAAGATGATACACCAACAGGAAATTGTAAAAACACCCAAATGAGTAATTCGTAAAAGAAGAAGTATAAATGCACAATAAACATAAAAACACTCCAACTCTTTAGAAATCAAAGATATATATATTAGAATAATAACAATACAATTTATTTTCTATCAACTTGACTATTTTAAAATTAAATATTTGGGGCTGGTGAGGACAGTGAGAAAAAGACTTTTTCACTTCTGTAGTGGGAGAGTAAACTGTTATAATCTTCCTGGAATAAAATATGTCAATATGTATTCAAAGCCCTTTTGCTTAACAGGATGCCTAGATGTAGCGACTGTGGATAGACATGCCTGTTTGCCTCTTCCAGTTACTTCTTGTATAAGGATCCCCAAGTTTATACCTCCGTTGTGTGATTCTGTCCCAGGAAGTAAAATGTAACCTTAACTGGGGTAAGCAGTAGCACTGTGTAGACCCCAGATCTCCAAAACAATTGTCAGCCGAGACTCTCTGAGTGTGCACCCATTAAGGGACCAGAGGAGACCAATTCCTTCACATCCTAGGTGAGCACCTTGATAAAACCTGTGAGGCTGCAGAACTTGTGGCTCACCTGGGACCTGCCATTGTACGTGACACTCTGCTGAAGCCCTTGGTCCATGCCTGAACCAATCACTGTGGTTGGGGGGTGGGGATCGGGGTGGTGGAGGGGGAGCAGTAGACAGAGTGGCTGGATGCTTTACATCCTTTCCTCTGTGGTGGAGGCCAGTATATTTGATTGAGAGCCCCACTTGGATCGTATAGAATAGAGGAGGAGTTCCCCTAAAGGAAGGAATGATAGACAGGCTTTTAAAAATACAGAAGCTAATTTGCTCTGTAAACATTCACCTAAAGCACAGTACAATAAATAGATAAAAATACAGATGTTACAAACACAGGAGACAAGCACACCATGTCAGAATGTGCATTCTCTTACTTCCATGTTCAGACTCTCCAATTCCCTCCTGATGTGGGGATATTTTCATGTGTTACCTAATGAAAAAACCATCAAGAAGGTAAACTCAAGTCTCACATGTTGGTTGTCATTCATCACACCTTCCCTCCTAATGGACTGGGAGAGATGGTGCATGCTCCACTGTAGTGGGATCTTCCCTGCTGAAGTTGCAGGTGATGTGTGAAAAAAAGAAGGGAGGAGCAATCACACCCAAGGGAAAAGCTGGAGTCCCGGGAAAAGTCCATTTCAACCTAGGAATGATGCTGTAGGAAATGAGCGTGGATAGATTGTGGGGCTGGGGAGTTCAGAAAAGGTGTTCCATCAACAGGAGCTGAGAGCTGGAGGATCAACTAGCTGCCCTTCTCTCCTTGAATCTAACTTTCCCTTCTTTAATTTCCCACTGCACTTTGCATCTGCCTGCTGGTTACCTTCCAGTTGTTCTTGCATTGTTTCAAAGGAATTCAGCATGTCTCCTTCACTAGATGGAAAACCACAGCTCACATCCTCCTCCCTTAAGCCTCCCTTGTTGTTGTTAGGTGCCATCAAGTCAGTTCCGACTCGTAGCAACGCTATATACAACAGAACGAAACACTGCCCAGTCCTGCACCATTCTCAACAATTGTTGCTATGTTTGAGCCCATTATTGCAGCTACTGTGTCAATCCACTTCCTTGAGGGTCTTCCTCTTTTTCAATGACCCTCTACTTTACCAAGCATGATGTGCTTCTCCAGAGACTGGTCCCTCCTGATAACATGTCCAAAGTATGTGAGACAAAGTCTCGCCATCCTCGCTTCGAAGGAGCATTCAGGCTGTACTTCTTCCAAGACAGATTTGTTCGTTTTCCTGGCAGTCCGTGGTATATTCAATATTCTTCGCCAGCACCACAATTCAAATGTATCAGTTCTTCTTCAGTCTTCCTTATGCATTGTCCAGCTTTCACATGCCTCCCTTAGCCTGGAATAATCTCTCACGAGTCCTACCATTCATATTGGAAATAATCACATTCTGGTTTGTGGCACCTTTTCTTTTGTTCCTTGAATTACTACATATTTTCAGCATCAAGATTTACTTTTCATGTATTCACACCTCTTCTCCTCAACTGGTTTATGTCTTACAGTTCTTTGTATGCCCAAGTGCACATAACACACAGTGTGTAGCCTAATGGCTCAGAGCTCAGGCTCTGAAGTCAGATACCTGGGTATGAATTCCAACCCTGCTGCTTACCAGCTGCATGACCTGTGACAAGTTGCTCAGCCTCTGTGGGTCTTCTTTATCTATAAAGTGAGGACCAAAGTAGTACCTACTTCACTGGGACCAAGACCAAAGCATGGCAAGTGTTAAGCACAGTGCCTGATGTCTTGTAAGTGCTCAGTAGATGTCAGCTATTATTATATAAGTGCTTAGTAATACCTGCTGATTGAATGGCTCTAATCGAGGAAGGACAGTAAGTAAATAGAGGGCTGCTCGAAAGTAGGGCTGGAAGCCAGAGTGCCAGGGGTTTGAACTTCATCCTGTCCTGAAAAGGGAGACAGAAAACTGGAGATACTTACACAATAGACACCACAGGACGGGTCAAATATAATCATGGCACCTAAAGTCCTGGGAAAGGGGAAGAAATGTGAAGAAGAAAGGGCACGACTGAGGTTTTGTAACACAAAGAAGTTATTAGAATAATATTAATTCAGTCAACAAATATTTATGGAGCACCTGTTGTGTGCCAGGAAAATAAGAAATGTCTTTTCTCAGAGATAATTAAGAGTATAATATCTAGACTGTGTCCTCTCCTCACCATACTTATTAAGCTGTTAGAGTTCAAGTCTCAGTGGCTTCTGGCTAGAATGGCTGTAATCGTCTCTTAACTAGTCTCTATGGCCCTGGTCTTTCTTTTACTAATCTGTATTAAGCATTGCTGCCTAAGTAAGTTTTCTAAAATGACTAAATATGTGATTCATTTCTGAAAACCTTTCAGTGGCCCCCCACTGCCAGGTGGTCTGTCTCTCCTGGACCCAAGCTCAAGTGTCTCATACCTCCAGGTATATTTAGGATATAACTAGCTCAAGTGCCATCTCCTCTGGGAAGCCCTTTGTATCCATCGGAGCTCATGCAGAAATACAGACACCACTTTCAGTATTTAAATAAAGTGAATTTAAGGCAGGGGATTGGTTTCACAGGTGATGGAAGAACTGAGTCACCAACCAGGGTGTAGTGAGGCAATTGAGGGGTTAGCAAGACACTGTTGCCACCCCTAGACAGGAGTGGCAATTGAAGGAAGTTACCAGAGCCCAGGCACCGTGATCACCCTACTGAAGCTGGACCACAGTGGGCCTGCCCAGTAGAGATGGAGCCATGGGGGAGATACCACAGGAGGCAGAGATGGAATGGGAGAGACACACAGACTTTTCCCTTCCTCCCACCCTCCAATCTGTCAGCAGTGCCTCCCGTTGGCTGAACAAGCCAGAAGGCAGCTGACATGGAGTCTGAGGAATGTAGTCTGGGCCCCCCACCCCCACCCCCGTAGACAGAACAGGGCAGAGAAAGAATGAAGAATGGACCTGTGTCCCTTCCTGATTTCACTAGGGATAGTCATCTCTCTTCTCCACCCTGTCAGCTTTGATCCTATCTTTTTATAGTGCTGATTCCACTGGAATGTGATTTCTCTGTTTACAAGATTGTAGAGTTCCTCAGGGCAGGACAATGGTCTTATTCATATTGGTATCCTCAGCTCCTGACATAATTCATAGTACATAATAGGCATTTAATGTTTGTTGGCTATCTATTAAAAGGAGACTCCTGCTAGCTAGCTCTACTTTTCCGCCTCCTTGTTTGGTTTACCTACCTTGACCGTCCGCACTCTCCTGAGCTCTGGGAATTTCAGCATTGACGAATGAACAAGAAAGAGATTGGGGTCCATTCAACCCTCTGGGTCTGCAATAGCCTTATATTTCAAAGCCCCCAACATCACATCACAATAACTATGTATACTCAGAGCACCATCAACATATCAACCCATCACCTTCCCACAGCTATATGGGAGTTATCCATGGAAATTCCCCAAATCTCAAAATACCTTCCCTCTACCACCCAAGATGCTTCTAGGCCACCTTTCCCTGATGTTAATCAGTGTGTGCTCAGGGTAAACAAACTAATTTTAAAATCTGCTTAAGCAAAACGTAATTAGGAAAATAAATTAGCTGCCCCCAAAATTGCATAGCGTATGCCCAAGCAGAAATTATTTTTATTACCCACCACTTTTATTACCTGTGTAACATTTTCCCTTCCATCACCGCAGATGATACTAGGCCGACAGCCTAGGGAAATACCACAGAACTTAACTTCTGACCTTGATTGGCTATACAATGATTACAAAGGGAGAAAAACTGGCTCTTTTGTTTTTCTTACCTTGAATTTATAACAGCAGCCTAGTGGCATACTAAGCAGGCACAGGGAAAAAAGACTCCCGGAATTAAAGTCAGACAATCGGGGTTCAACTCCTGGTTCTCACGCATTGCCGTGCAGTCACCAACACAGTAGTTAACCTCTGAGAAATCCCTTCCTTCATGTGTAAAATGAGGATGACGAGAACACCTACTTCAATGATGATGAGAGACAACACGTGCTTGCTGTCGTTCTAAGCACTTCATATAAATTAATTCCTTCACCACCACCCCATGAGTTACATACTATTATTGTCCTCATTTTACACATAAGCAAACTGAGGCACAGACAGATTAAGTAACTTGCTCAAAGTGTTGTTGTGAGGACTAAGTGCAATTTTACACAGGAAAATCTTCAAGTAATTGCCTAAAACATATTAGGTGCTCCATTAGTTCTTTCCTTTCCTTTACAAGCCCTCCCTACCCCCACCCCAAAGTTAACTAATCTTTATAGAAAACTAGTTTTTTTAATTGAAGCTCCCTGGCTAGGAGACTTGGATCCTATGACTCAGTTTCCAACTGTGTAAAATGGACACATCAGACTACATCAGCAGCCACCAATTGATGGTCTATGGGCAGAACTTGTCCTACAGTTACATTTTGTTGCATTGTACAATGTTTATGTTTTTAAAAAGTAGTTGCCAACATTCAAAAATCGGCAGATCTCTGTCTCATACGCACACGCAGATCTCAGGAGTCTCTTGAAAAATGGGCTGATCTGGCCACATGGGCCCTTGTTCCCACACAGCAGCATTCACCTTGAGTTAAGTCAAGGCTGCCTCCTTTTACATGGGGCAAATATTCCCCAGTTTTCCAAAGCCCCCGTTTCTCCCAGCTTCATGCAGTTTTATAAGTCTACAACCTCCAGACTTTATGATCATTAAGGTCTTTCTCCTTCTACCACTATGAGTTCATAATTCCCTGACAACTTGATAGTGTTTCCCAGAGTAAGCCTTCACTCTAGGGCATCATAGATTTCCATTGAATGTTGCTGTCACACAGGGTGACCAATTCATCCCAGTTTAATCAGGACTTTTCCAGTTTTAGTAATGAAAGTTCCATGTCTCAGGAAATTCCTTGGTCTCAGGCAAATCAGGTTGGTCACCCTAGATACCATGTCACATGATCAACCCTTCAGTGACCCCTCCTGTCTGGGAAAGAATGATGCTACACTCCACCCTACTGCTCCTGGGTCTCTTTGGACAGCCCTGTGGTGTTAACAGAGCATGCTTAGGATCCCTCATGGGGGAAGGGGAGTAGCCTGTTCTGCTGGGATGCTGTGTGACCTTGGGTGGGTCACTCAGTCTTGGGGCCGCTCTTCATTGCCATTCATTCATTCATTCACTCAACAAATATCTATTAAATACCTTCCATGTGCCAGACACCACTCTAACCACTGAGGATACAGCAGCAAATAGGTGCAAGAACAAGGTTCTTGCCCTTAATAGAACTCACATTCTAGAAAAAGAAACAGACAGTAAAACAAGTAAACAATATCTTCTAGAATTTTGGTTGATGATACTGCCATAAAGAAATCATTAGCCATATGAGAAAAAGTAAATCTTCAGGACCACAGGGCCATCATCAATTTTTGGTGGGTGTGGAGGAATACTAGAAATGAGTCGAGATTCCATCTGGCCTCCCATTTTGAGCAGTATGAAATTCTGAACTATGGTGTTTTATGGCTTGAGGGATATATGTAACAATTTAATTTGTCAATTACTAGTTGTTGTCCACCCCCCAGTGAAAAACAGCTTTATGGCTACAATCCATATCAATATCAAATCTGGTTCTTGCACAGATGAATTGGAAATTCATCAAGTCAAATCCACCCAAACAACAGTGCAAGCGTTGAGAACAAACAGAGGCCAAGCTTATTAGTAAATCTGACTATTAAAGTGCAGCTGCAGTCAGGGGCTCATGTGCCAAAATCAGAAGCAGAAAAATAGATGGATGGATGGATGGACAGACAGACGAATGGAAGGATAGATAGATAAATAGATAAGATAGGTAGATAGGTGGGTAAGTAGATAGACAGACAGATAGATAGATTAAATAATTAGATAGATTATGCAATACCTGTCCCCTCCCCACCAAAAGCTGTATACAGATTTAATGAAGGGAATAACCACATTATAGCAAATTAAGTACACTACTACAGTATGTCACTCATTCATTCTACAAATATATATTGAATACCTGCTATGTGCTAACACTGTTATCATAAATAATTTAAAAAGGTGATCCTTGGGAAATGCAGCGTATTTATCTATTTTAAAAATAACCCTTATTTTATTTTTCTCATTATAAAAATAATAAATTGTTTTTATAATTTTAAATCCTTTATGCCAAGGTTTCTCAACCTGTACACTATTGACATTTTGGGCTAGATAATTTTTTGGTATGGAGAGCTGTCCTGTGCACTGTAAGATGTTTAGCAGTAACCCTGGCCTCTATCATCCGCACCCCCAGTCACGATCATTAAAAATGCTTTAGGCATTGCAAATGTCCCCTGGGATTGCAGGGCAAAATCGCCTCAGATTAAGAGCAGCTGCATTGAGCAATCCACTTTCCTCTCACATGAAGGACCGGGAGTGAAGGCATCTGCATTGCCCCCCACCACCGCCAGGCTCCCCAGGAAAATCAGCAGTAAATTTCCTCCAGGAATAGCAGTTGTATTTCCTTTTCCTTCTTTGAGGCCAAGACACTGGCCCTGCAGAGGACGACAGTGCTATCCCAGGTCTGGGAGGAGTGGGAAGGGCGGGAGTGGGGACCGGCAGGCTTGGGCTCTGCTAAGGGGATCAGGGAGCTTCTGGGGCTTACGGTATGTGCATCACTGCTGCAGATCCAGGCCATGCCCCAGACCTGCTCTCCTCCAAAAGAGCTTTGCTAATAACACCAGGAGAAAAGTTTCCTCGGTGCGGGGCTTATACTCCCACATGTAAGTCAAGCAGCCTGTGGCTTCTCTAAGCCACGCGGATTAAAACTGTGCTCCATCCATCTTGCTATGAGCCATCCCCAAAGCTGGAAGCAGGGGATGACTGCCGGTCGGCTCCCTGCTAAAAAGACTTTACAAACAGTTCCTTGTGCACAGCCTAGTCTAAGACAGAACCAACTCACTCAGCTGGGCCACTCGCTCCCAGCTTTGTCTGGTTATGCAGAAGCAAACGTTTTCAGTTGATAAAAAATGCTGACATAAGCCCAGGTCTGGCACAGCATTTGGAGGTAACTGTAACCTGGGCCCTGGCTGCTTGGGACAGAACAAAGATTTCTCTTGTGTGTCACCACTTGGCAATTCAGATTTAGTGGCGCCCGATCACAAAAAGAAGAGCTGAAGGATGTCAGTGAACTCAGGCTCTGCTTTTACTCATTCATTTGGTAAATATTTACTGAGTCCCTATTATATGCCCAGCCCTGTGCTCTACCTCTGGGAGAACTTGGTATTGGATGGAATCTTTCAAGGTTCACAAACTCAAAAGCTTCCAGGGCCTGTTAGTAACATAAATGAGTGGGTTGTGCTTATGACCCATCTAAAGAGGGGTGCCACTCCTCAGCTCCAGCTGATATTTCCCATAATTAGGCCATTATAAACCCAGTTTTTCCAAATCTTCTGAGTTTTCAAGCGAAAATGGAAAACAGGGTATTTATATTAAATCTTATAATTTTTAAGCATATGCTGAAATTTAAAAACAAAGCAAAATTTAAAATCCTTGCATGGACAAGATCGAACCAGTCAAGAAAGCTTCAGACTACAACTTCTGCCTTAGAGATAATGAGGAGCAGTGGTTAAGAGTGAGTTATCTGGGGTAGGAAAGGTATCTGCCTCTACCTTTTGCTTGCTGTGTGACGTTGGGCAAGTTAGTTAACCGCTTTGTGCCTTACTTTCTTCATGTATAAAATGAGCGTAATAAAGCTTATTATAGACTTAAATGAGTAAATACATGTATTGTGACTGACCCATATAACTCAGTAAATGTGAGCTATTATTTTTACAGCTCATCTGGTCCACTCTCCCAGAAGTCTCTTTTACAACATCCTTGACAGTTGAACATTCAACCAGTGCTGTGTGCTTCATGAAACAGGAAGCACATGGCTTCTTAGAGTAGCTCTATGTGTTACTTTAGGTAATGCTAGCCCTGGTGGTGCAATGGTTAAGCGCTTGGCTGCTAACTGGAAGGTCGGTGGTTGGAACCCACCAGTGGCTCGGCTGGAGAATGATGTGATGATCTGCTTCCATAAAGATTTACAGCCTTGGAAACACTATGGGGCAGTTCTACTCTGTCCTATAGGGTCACTATGAGTCGGAATTGACTCGATGGCAATGGGTATGGGAATTGTATAAAACAAAACAAACCTGTTGCCATCAAGTGGATTTCGACTCGTAGCGACCTTATAGGACAGAGTAGAACTGTCCCATAGGGTTTCCAAGGAGCAGCTAGTGGATTCAAACTGCCAGCCTCTTGGTTAACAGCCAAGCTCTTAACCACTACACCACCAGGGCTCCATGACAGTTGTATAACAACCCCCAAATTTCAGTGGTTTAACCCAATGTATGCTCATTTACTACTCATGTCCCAGCCCAGTGAGGTCGACAGGTGTTCTATCCCACCCTATACCCCATGCATCCATGCACTCTCCATCTGGTGGCTATGCCATCTCCCAGGACCTCCTTAGGATCCTCTGCTGGGTCCTCTGCTTTCAGCCAGCTAAGAGAGAGAGATCACGTGCATCATACCTGCCCATTCTTGTTTGCCACATTTTGTCACATGACCCCAACCTAATGGTAAAGTAGTCTGAGACGTGAAATGTTCCTGTGTGTCCAGGAAGAGAAAATAACACTGTGACTATCTATAGAATCTCTGCCATCATCTGCATTCATATAAGCATAATTCTGCAGAACTAGAATGTCTACCTGGCAATGCTAGCTTTTCCCTTTAGTGCAACACACATGGTATAGCAGGAAGACACAGACTCAGAGGCAGACAGGTTTGCATTTCAATCCCATTTCTAATACTTGTTAGCTTTGGACTTTGTGCAAATCCCTTAAACTCTCTGGGTCTCAGTGTCCTCATTAAAAAAAATAAGGATAGTCATACCAACCTCACAGGGTTGTTGTAAGGATTGAATGAGATCATAATGGCTGGTACACAACCTAGAGGTGCTCATTTAATGCCGTTGTTTCTTCTGGTTCTCCTCTACCTGATTGCTTTTCAAGTGTTTGAAGATGATTGTCATTGTTTCCATAAATTTTTACCCATCTTCCTCAGCTATTTTCATTGTTTTCATAGGATGTCATTGACAGACCCCTCACTCTCCTGATGGCTCTTTCATGGACATACCCCAGTTTATCAAGAAACCAAATATGCCTTAGTTTGGATTTCCCTGAAAGCACATCCTGAGACAAGGACTTGGGTGTAAATAACTTTGGGGGGAATTGAGCCTAAGAAACAGAAGTGAAGGAAAGGAAGAAAGGAGAAAAGTCAATGAATGAATGGGTTACAGCTGTGGGAAACTGCGGTTCAATCCCATAGGGGACTCTGAGCAACCATGGAGAGAGAACCTTAGAATAGTCCCACTAAATGACGAGGAGGCTGAGGCATTTATTCATGAAATCCTGTTCACATTGGTTGGGGGCTTTCCCTGCCCAGGGGTGTTCACTGCCTTGAAATTATGGGCTGTGCCTGTACAAAGCTGAGCAGACTGCCTCAACTTCTAGAAGACAAAGCAGAGAGACACTATGGTTTCAGCTTGAATGGACCTTGGCAAACTGTATGGCACTGTTCAACACAGCTATTCTGAAATCCAGTGGCTGAAGAATGTTGCTCAGAGAGTCATAAGCTCTGCTACAATGCCTCTAGCAAAAATGCTTGGAAGGATCACAGAGGTTGTGTCTGAGTATTGGGATTGTGGTGATGGTTATTTTATCTTTTTTCTTTTCTCCAAGGAACATGTGGTGGCCAGAAATCAATAATATGATCCAAATGAGGATCTGACCAGTGCAGAATGGAAGATGTAATAGTTCAGTAAAGCAATCTGAAGGTAAAGGAAGTAAAACTGCTTATATTTACAGATAACATCATCGTATATGTAGAAAATTCCAAAGAAGTCTGCTCCACTCAAAAAAACTATGAGAGAGGTGGGGACAAGATGGCAGCATAGTCAGATGCTTTCGGTGGTCCCTCCTACAACAAAGACCTGAAAAAACAAGCGAATCAATTATATATGACTATCTAGGAGCCCTGAACATTAAAGGCAAGGTTGAGGAATCAGACTGAGTGGCAGGGGGAGGGACAGATGATTCAAAAGCAGCAAAGAGTTGCCAGACCTGACTGAACAGGAGTCAGCACCCTGTGGGCCAGATCAGCTGGCATGTGCAGTGAGGCAAGCAGTGGGATTCGGGACGTATTTTCCACGTTGGGACAGACTGAGCGGCAGAGAGTCTGCTCAGGCCTCCAGAGCCAGTGAAAAGTAGCATGCAAGTCCATGCATTTAACCTACTGGATGGATCAAAAAACACTCCGTTTGGGAAGAAACTCTCTCCCATTTACCTGCTCCCTACCTACTCTGCACTGGGTCTCAGCGAGCCTTCATCCATTGCTGCATCCCCTGGGCCAGAAGTAGGACCCATCACACAACCTGAGCCATTCTCCCAGCCTTGGAGGGGGAATAAATTAACAAACATGAAAAAATAATCTGCCAGCTCCCCTAAGCCAGGAACTCAGGGCATGCACAACTCCTTTGCCTAGGCACAGACATAAGGGGTCCATGGACTTTGAATTTCTTTCACCCCTGCATAGACATGTGTAGGCCCATTTCAACAGCATAGCCCCTCATTAACACAGTACAACAGGGTGTATACCTGAAGACTAACTTCAACTGTATCAGCTATATGGTGGAGTGGTAGGTTCGTGACATTTGACACCACTCTGCCCATTAAGCAGGGTCCTCACCTACCCACATCAGGGCCCTGATGACTGGTGGCTCCACCCACGCCACCTAGCCACCTGTGACAGGGGTCCAAGAATAAGTGGTGCCTCCCAGTCCTTACAGCCAACAGCAATGGGTGCCCATAGACTGCCTGCAAAACCCACACACCTACACACACTAGGGAACAGGTAAACACTTTCCTCCCAAACACTCAGGGGCAGCCATCAGCCCCTGCCTTGCTCAGCATGTGAGCCCCAACTGCAGCCAGATATCTGTGCCTACTCCAGTTATCCCTGCCTGTCAAGGACCGCAGGCAAGAGCCTGCACCACACACTTGGTGACTGACTACCTGGACACCTGAGCTAAATACATACAAGAAAAGTAACAGACTCCTGGGCTCACATACCTAGTAACAGATCTAACCACCCGGTGACAGCATGTTAGAGCTTCAAAGGTGCCAATACTCCAACTAGCTTACACGAGCAGGCTATTAGGGCATATCAAAACAAAACTAAACAACAAGCTAGGACACAGTCAGCAAACATAAAATAAATATAATAACTTACTGATAGCTGGGAGACAACAGTCAAAATTAAATCACATAAAGAGGCAGATCATGACGGCTTCAGCAAGCTCCCAAAACAAAGAATCAAGAAATTTTCTGGAGAAAGAGAACTTCTTGGAATTACCAGAGGCAGAATATAAAGATTAACATACAGAACACTTCAAGATATCAGAAAGGAGACCAGGATCAGGCAAAACGCAGAACAAGCCAAGGAACACACAGACAAAACAATAGAGGAAGTTAAGAAGATTATAGAAGAGCACAATGACAAATTTAACAGGCTGCAAGAATCCACAGAGAGACAGGAGACAGAAATCCAGAAGATTAACAATAAAATTTCAGAATTAAACAACTCAATAGAAAGTCATAGGAGCAGAATTGAGGCAATGGAAGTCAGAATTAGTGAGATTGAAAATAAAGCACTTGACACCAACTTATTTGATGAAAAATCAGATAAAAGAACTTTAAAAAATAAAGAAACCCTAAGAAGTATGTGGGACTCTATCAAGAGGAATAACTTACGAGTGATTGGAGTACCAGAATGAGAGGATAACAGAAAATACAGAGAGAATTGTTGAAGATTTGTTGGCAGGAAACTTCCCCGATATCTTGAAAGATGAGAAGATATCTAACCAAGATGCTCACCCAACGTCACACAAGGTAGATCCCAAAAGTAAGTCACCAAGACGTATTACAATCAAACCTGCTAAAACCAAAGATAAAGAGAGAATTTTACAACATACTAGGGATAAACAAAAAGTCATCTACAAAGGAGAGTCAATAAGACTATTCTCGGACTACTCAGCAGAAACCAAGCAAGCAAGAAGGCAATGGGATGAGATATATAAATCCTTGAAGGAAAAAAATTGCCAGCCAAGAATTATATGTCCAGCAAAACTTTCTCTCAAATATGATGGCAAAATTAGGGCATTTCCAGATGAACAGATGTAAGGAATTTGTAAAAACTAAACCAAATTGACAAGAAATACTAAAGGGAGTCCTCCAGTTAGAAACTCAATAACATCAGATAACAACCCAAGACTAGAACACAGGACAGAGCAACAAGATATAAACCCAGTTGGGAAGCGACAACAATAAATCAAAGATAAAACACTGAAAACAGGGAAACAGAGATGTCAATATGTAAAAGATGACAACATTAAAACAAAAAAGAGGGTCTAAAAAACGTAGTCATAGATCTTTCATATGGAGAGGAAGTCAAGGCGATATAAAGAAATAAAAGATTGGTTAGAACTTAGAAAAATTGGGGTAAATATTAAGGTAACCACAAGGAAACTAACAATCCTACACATCTAAATAAAAAACTAGAAAAACATAAAGACTTAGCAAACACAAAATCAACAATAATGAAAAAGATATAAAGAAAATACATAAAGAAAAACAACTCAGCACAGAAAATTAAGTGGAACAAAGAAACTGTCAACAATACACAAAAAAAAGACATCAAAATGACAGCACTAAATGCATAACTATCAATAATTATGCTGAACGTAAATGGACTAAATGTAAAGAGACCAAGAGTGGCAGAATTGATAAAAAACACAATCCATCTATATACTGCCTACAAGAGACACACCTTAGACTTAAAGACACAAACAAACTAAAACTTAAAGGATGGAAAAAAAAATATCAAGCAAACAACACTCAGAAAAGAGCGGGAGTGGCAATATTAATCTCTCACAAAATAGACTTTAAAGTAAAAGCCACCACAAAGGATAAGAAAGGGCAGTACACAATGATAAAAAGGTCAATACACCAGGAGGGCATAACCATAATAAATATTTATGCACCCAATGACAGCACTCCAAAATACATAAAACAAACTCTAACAGCATTAAAAAGAGAGATAGACAGCTCCACAATAATCATAGGAGACTTCAACACACCGCTTTCAGTGAAGGACAGAACATCCAGAAAGAAGCTCAATAAAGACACAGAAGATTTAAATGCCAAAATCAGCCAACTTGACCCAAAGACATATACAGAACACTCCACACAACAGCAGCCAAATATACCTTCTTTTCCATCGCACATGGAACACTCTCCAGAATAGACCACATATTAGGCCATAAAGCAAGCCATAACAGAATCCAAAGCATCGTAATATTACAAAGCATGTTTTCTGACCACAAAGCCATAAAAGTAGAAATCAGTAACAGAAAAAGCAAGGAAAAAAATCAAACACATGGAAACTGAACAACACCTTGCTCAAAAGCTACTGGGTTATAGAATAAATTAAGGATGGAATAAATAAATTCACAGAATCATATGAGAATGAAAACACATCCTACCAGAACCTTTGGGACACAGC
>NW_004443965.1:6091946-6117758 GCF_000243295.1 Trichechus manatus latirostris
CCCCCAAGAAGATAAAATACTTAGGAATAAATCTAACCAGAGACATAAAAGACCTATACAAAGAAAACTACAAGACACTACTACAGGAGACTGAAAGAGCCCTACATAAGTGGAAAAACATAGCTTGCTCATGGATAGGAAGACTTAACATTGTGAAAATGGCAATTCTACCCAAAGCGATCTACAGATAGAAAGCAATCCTAATCCAAATTCCAATGGCATTTTTTAATGAGATAGAGAAACAAATCACCAACTTCATACGGAAAGGGAAGAGGCCCCAGATAAGTAAAGCATTACTGAAGACGAAGAACAAAATGGGAGGCCTCGCACTACCTGATTTTAGAAACTATTGTACTGCCACGATACTCAAAATAGCCTGGTACTGTACAACAACAGATACATAAACCAATGGAACAAAATTGAGGATCCAGATGTAAATTCATCCACTTATGAGTAGCTGATATTTGACAAAGGCCCAAAGTCTGTTAACTGAGAAAAAGACAGTGTCTTTAGCAAATGGTGCTGGCGTAACTGGATATCCATCTGCAAAAAAAAAAATGAAACAAGACCCATACCTCACATCATGCACAAAAACTAACTCAAAATTGATCAAAGACCCAAATATAAACTCTAAAAGGGTGAAGATTATGGAAGAAAAAATAGGGATAAAGCCAGGAGCCCTAATACATGGCATAAACAGAATACAAATCATAAGTAACAATGCACAAACACCAGAAGAGAAACTAGATAACTGGGAGTTCCTAAAAATCAAACACTTATGCTCATCAAAAGACTTCACCAAAAGAGTAAAAAGACAACCTACAAACTGGGAAATAATTTTTGGCTATGACAAATCCGATCAGGGTCTAATCTCTAAAACCTACAAGATACTGCAAAACCTCAACAACAAAAAAATAAATAACCCAATTAAATAATTGGCAAAGAATATGAACAGGCACTTCACCAAGAAGACAGTCAGATGGCTAACAGATACATGAGGAAATGCTTATGATCATCAACCGTTAGAGAAATGCAAATCAAAACTACAATGAGATACCATCTCACTCCAACAAGGTTAGTATTAATTGAAAAAACACAAGATAATAAATGTTGGGGAGATTGTGGAGAGGCTGGAACATTTATACACTGTTGGTGGGAATGTAAAATGGTACAGCACTTTGGAAATCGATTTAGTGCTTCCTTAAAAAGCGAGAAATAAAAGTACCATATGATCTAGCAATCCTGCTTCTTGGAATAGATCCTAGAGAAATAAGAGCTGTCACATGAATAGATATATGCACAGTCATGTTCATTGCAGCACTGTTCACAATAGCAAAAAGATGGGAACAACCTAGGTGCCCATCAATGGATGAATGGATAAACAAATTATGGTGTATTCACACAATAGGATACTACGCAATGATAAGAACAACAATGAATCTGTGAAATATCTCATAATACAGATGAATCTGGAAAGCATTACGCTGAGTGAAATTAGTCAGTCACAGAAGGACAAATATTGTATGAGATCCCTATTATAAGAAATCAAGAAATGGTTTAAACACAGAAGAAAACATTCTTTGATGGTTATGAGGGTGGAAAGGGAAGGAGATGGTCATTCAGTAACTAGATAGTAGATAAGAATTATCTTAGGTGAAGGGAAGGACAGCAACAATACAGGGGAAGTCGGCACAACTTGAGTAAACCCAAGCTAAAAAGTTTCCTGAATACAACCAAACACTTCAAGGGACAGAGTAGCAGGGGTGGAGGCCTGGGGACCATGGTTTCAGGGGTCTTCTAGGTCAATCGGCATAACAAAGTTTATTAAGAAAATGTTGTGCATCTCACTTTGGTGAGTGGCGTCTGAGGCCTTAAAAGCTAGCGAGCAGCCATCTAAGATACAATAATTGGTCCCATCCCACCTAGAGCAAAGGAGAAGGAAGAACACCAAAGACAAAAGGAAAATATTAGCCCAAGAGACAGAAAGGGCCACATAAACCAGAGACTCCATCAGCCTGAGACCAGAAGAACTAGCTGGTGCCCGCCTACCACCAATGACTGCCCTGACAGGGAACACAACAGAGAGTCCCTGATGGAGCAGGAGAAAAGTGGGGTGCAAAACTCAAATTCTAGTAAAAAGACAATACTTAATGATCTGACTGAGACTGGAGGGACCCTGGAAGACATGGCCCCCGGACTCTCCTTTAGCCGAGAACTGAAACCATTCCCAAAGCTAACTCTTCAGACAAAGATTAGACTGGACTATGGGACATAAAATGGTACTCGCGAAGAGAGTGCTTCTTAGCTCAAGTAGATACGTAAGACTAAATAGGCAGCTCCTGTCCAGAGGCAAGATAAGAAGTCAAAAAGGGACAGGAGCTGGTTGAATGGACAGGGGAAACCAAGGGTGGAAAGGAGGAGTGTGCTATCACATTATAGGGAGTGCAGCTAGGGTCACATAGCAACGTGTATATAAATTTTTGTGTGAGAAACTGACTTGAACTGTAAACTTTCACTTAAAGCACAATAATAATAATAATAATAAAACTACTAGAACTAACAAATGAGTGTAATAAGGTCACACAATAAAAGATCAACTTAAAAATAAATTTTATTTCTATATTAACAATAAAAAAACTTAGAAATGAAAAAATAATTCTATACACAATAGCATCAAAATAAACGAAACAGGAGGAGTAAGTGGTGCACAGGGCATTTTTAGGGCAGTGAAACTATTTCGTATGATATTATGATGGTGGACACATGACATTATGCATGTGTCAAAACCCATAGCACTGTACAACACAAAGAATGAACCCTAATGTAAACAATAGGTTTTAGTTAATAATAACTTATCAATATTGGTTCATCAATTGCAGCAAATGTACCACATGAAAGCAAGATGTTAATAATAAGACACAGCGTGCAAGGGGAAGAGGAATAAATTTAACAAAAGAAGCACAAGATTTGTACAGAAAAAATTAGAAAGCATTTCTGAAAGAAATTAATGAAGATTCAAAAAAAAGGAGAGATGGTACCTGTAACAATGGCGTGGCGAGGGCATCTGACCTCCTCTAACTTTGCAAGAGGGAAAGAGAGTCGAGATCAAAGGCCAAAGGCTGATTCCTATGAGACAGAAGTCAGACACACCTCCTGTCTCCAACCTTTTTACCAGTTCTGACATCTGCTGTCCCTTCCACAGCATTCTCTACTTCTCTGCTAGTTTCGATTATCTGTTGCAACAACCACACAGAACTGACAGACCATACTCACAGTTAGGGAGCTTATTAGGGAAGTAACAGGTTACTATTCCGGATCAGGAACTACTCGATACAGTGCTTCAGTCAGGACAGCTTCTCGGCAGTGCCCACAGGCAGGCCTCTCCCTGGCCCTTGGCCTCTTAGCCCTTGGCCCCTTAGGCCTCTTGGGCCTCTTGGGCTGGTCCAGCCTCTGACCTGCTTGGGCAACTGTTACAAAGTTCTTTGGCTCTGCCAATAAGTGCCCAGGGGCACCTCACTCCACCAGTAAGCCTCGGCCTGAAGACACCCAGCTCTCCCCCTCCATGGGCTGGTAAGCCTGTCTCTACCAACAAGTGCCTAGAGTCACCCACTCTGGCAGGAAGCCTCCTGCCTGAAGGTACTCAGCTCTCTTGTTCCTTGGGTTGGCATACCCATTGTAACCACCTTGCTCCGCGGACCAGGAAGCCCACCGCACCATCTCGTGCCAATCTCCTGGTTCTGCTGCTGCCATTTCTCTGCCTCCACTTTTCTCTATCTTGCTCCATCTCTGGTGTTATAGCTCTCACTCTCTCTGTCTCCTGGGTCTAGGAGGTTCTCAGCGCAGGGACCCCAGGTCCCATCTCTTCTTCTTGGTAGTATGAAGTCTGCCCCTGTCTACCTCTGGGATGGATCATTTTAAGCCTAGGGGCTGGCAAAAGTGATCAATCCCCTCGGTAAGGTTCCAAACTCTTGGCCTTTTGCCCTGCCCTAGGAAAGAGGTGAAAAGGAGGCCTTGGGCTACCCCCTCCATCAGGCTGTCCTGCAAACCCACCCTACAGGCTTGTGGCTGTGGCTCCCTGAGATTCCTGTGCACCCACAGCCCTGGGGTAGGCCTTTCTTCCCAAGCCCTTTAAGATCCCAGGATTGAGGGGGAAGTGGTGGCTGGACCCCCACCCCCACCCAGGAAGGTATGATTCCCAATGACACCCTGTGTGTCTGGGGCCAGGGGCTTCCTCTCGAGCCCACTGGGGATGCCCATTCCTTGGAAGAGTCCTCACAGCAGTTAGCCATGGTCACATCCCTTGAGCCCCTTCCCCACAGTGCCTCAGGTGGTTAAGTGCTGACCAAGTGCCCCTGGGCCCTTTACCACCCCCTCAGTTACCTGGAATGTGCAGGGACACTGATGTCTAAGAGGACGCACTCAGGGACCAGAAGCCAGCCGGTGAAGTTTCAATGGCAGGTTGAGGGCCCGGCAGAGTGTCTCCTGATGTTCCCACCCCACTGGCTTGCAGGGGCAGAAGCACTGCTCCTCCCAGAGCCTGTCCTAAAAAAAAAAAAAAAAAAAAAAGTCCACAGTAGTATTTACATGGTTCCATCTCCACAAGGGTGCCATGCACCTTATTTGCATTTTTAGCTAGCTATCCAATCTCGGTGGGCCACAAGCACCTGATTTTCGTAGTTCTGTCTAGTCATTTAGTGCGATTTACAAGACCACTGTGAGAAAGGCCATATAAAACAATCCATCGCACCACAGTCCTTCATCTCACCCCACACACAAAAATTAACTTAAAATTAATCATACACCTGCATCTAAGAGCTAAAACTATAAAACTTCTAAAAGAAAACACAGAAGAAAATCTTGGTGACCTTTGGTTGGGTGAGAGTTCTTAGATATAACACCAAAAGCATGATCAATAAAATGGATAAATTGGACTTCATCAAAATTAAAAACTTTTGTGCTTCAAAAGATCATTAAGGAAAATGGAAAAACGAACTACAGTCTGGGAGAAAATATGCAAAACCATGTATCTGATAAAGGATTTGTATCCAGAACATATAAATAACACTTACTAGTCAGTAAGAAGAAGACAATCTACACAGGTCTAAAATGGACAAAAGATTTGAAAAGGCATTTCACTAAAGAAGATGTAAGAATTGTTAATAGGCACATAGAAAGATATTCAACGTCATTAGCCATCAGGAAAAGGCAAATCAAAACCACAATGAGATACCCCTACATACTCTTGGGAATATCTATCATCAAAAAGACAATACCCAGTGTTAAGAGGATGCGAAAAAACTCGAACCCTCAAATATTGCTAGTGGGAATGTAAAATGGTACAGCCACTTTGGAAAACAGTCCGACAAATTCTTTAGAAGTTAAACCTATATTTATCATACAACCTAGTGGTTCCACTCCTAGAAATCTACTCAAGAGAAATAGAAACATATGCTTACGCAAAGACTTGTGAATGTTCGTAGCAGCATTATTCATAATAGTCAAAAACTGACTGTCAACTCAACTCATTGTTCATCAACTGATGAGCTGATTAAAAAAATGTGGTATAACCATAACAAGCAAGAACTATTCCACAGTAAAAAGGAGGGACATTAACACTAAATGCTGGCAAGGATGCAAAGAAACTGAATCACTCACACATTCCTGGTGGTTGTGTAAAATGCTACAATCTCTCTGGAAAAGCTTGGCTGTTTCTTTCAAAACTAAAAATGGACTTACCACACCACCCAGCAATTGTACTCTTAGGCTTTTATCTCAGAGAAATGAAGACTTTTCTTCATACAGGAAATTGTACGTGAATGTTTCTAGCAGCTTTATTCCTAATAGCCCAAAACTAGAAACCACCCAATTGTCCTGTAATGGGTAAATGCTTAAACAAACTGTAGTACATTCATACAATCTAATACTACTCAGCAATAAGAAGGAACAAACTATTGATATATGCAACAACTCAGATGAAACTCAAGGAAATTATACTAAGTGAAAAAAGCCAATCTCAGAAGGATACTACTGAATGTATTTATGTAACATTTGTGAAATGACAAAATTATAGAGGTGGAAAATAGATTAATGGTTGCCAGGGTTAGGGATAGGGGAAGGAGAGAATGGGTATGGCTATAAAGGGGTAAAACAAGGGAGTCTTGTAGTAATCGTACAGTTGAATATCTTAATTGTGGTGGTCATTACACAAGGCTACCCATGTAATAAAACTGCAGAGAGCTACACACACACACACACACAAATAAGTGCATGTATAACTACTGAAATCTGAATGAAGTGTCTGGACTGTAACAGTGTCAATTTATTGGTTTTGATATTGTGCTATAGTTGTATAATGTGTAAACATCGGGGAAGGCTGGCGGAAGGGTGAACTGGACTTCCCTGTACATTTTTTTGCAACCTCCTGTGAATTTATCATTATTTCCAAATAAAAAGTTAAAAATAAAAACAGAAACGAAGCACTGATACATGCTACAACATGGATAAAACTTAAAAACATTATGTTAAGTGAAAAAAAGTCATATGCAAAAGACCACATATTATATAAAATGCCCCAAAAAGCCAATGTATAGAGACAGAAAGCAGATCAGTGATTGCCTAGGGCTGGGGGAAGGGAACCCAGATTAAAGGAAATAGGCATCAGGGAACTTTCTGGGGTGATGGAAACGATCTAAAACTGAAGAATGGTGATGTTTGCACAACTATAAATTTACTAAAAATCATAGCACACTTACAATGGATGAATTTTATGGTAAATAAATTAACTATCACTACAACTGTTTTATATATATTTTAAAAAGGCAAATTAAGGGCAGCTTTGTGGCTTGGGGACAGCTTCCTCTCAATGTTTCATGAACTCTACTGTAGTTGCCCACCAGCCTAAAAGGGGGTCAGTGGCATTACCAAGGGCCAAGGTCTTCCAAAAGTGGAAACAAGAAAATAAAAGAACAACAACATGTCAAGCTGACTTAAATTCAGAACTTTTGGTTGCAGATGGGCATCATTGACAAAAGGTGGCAGCATTAAAGGCTTGTCACCTTTTAACAATGTGGTAGGAATAATGTGTCAGTGCCTCACTACATATGATCCTGACATAGACGTTGCTTTACTCTTTCAGGACAACCCTAAAAGAAGTTCAAAAAAAAAAAAAAAAACTCTCTCAGAAACAATTGCCCCATTCCTGCCTAAGAAGAAGTGTTCACATCAACTGGAGCCCCATTAGATGTAGGGAAGAGTGTTTACTCCTACATTTCCTGTTGTTCAGTGGCTGCTGAAGCCAGCCACAAAAATCAAAGAAGAAATGCGGAACTACATCCACTCCTACTCAATATCCCAGTTCCAGGAATCTACAATTTCCCCGAGGGTGGTGCCTTCATGAAGAGGAAAGGAAAGACCCTCAAAACATCTCAGATATTTATAAGCCTTTTTGGAAATACAAAAGCTAACAGGGAGTAGATGGACTGCTTGATAAAGCATCTCGAGTCTATGCTACACTTTTGGAATAAGGCGGGTGATATGTGTTCGGTCATCAGAGAAAAATAAAGAAGTCTAAGGTCACGAAACTGGCACTTCCTGCAGAATCCCAAGGACAGAGAAATCTGATGCCAATGAGGAAGTTGAATTTCACGCTGTTGAAGAGCAAATATCCTGTCACTGATGACTAAGATAGCGGCAATGGCAAACCAAGAGAGCCACCTCTCCTCAAGCTCCATGGGCCAAATCATGGGGCTGTGTTCAGCTGAGATCAAGCGGATTGTGTCTTGAGTACACGGAGAAGGTGAAATCTTCCTCCTCCTTGAAGACCCAACTGAAGTATCACATCTACTGTAAACCTTCACGTATCCTCTCAAGTAAAGTTTATGTGTGTGTGTAGACAAGAATATTCCTTTGTTGTGTGGCAGGGCTCCCTGGGAGTAGTTCTTCACAATCTTTAAAACTAAAAAGACAAGTTATCTGGCTCCCAACACATCAACATACAATGAAGGAAAAGGCGTAGTAAAATAGCTATAGACATTGCCATTAAAAAGGGACCCAGAGAATGAAAGGTAAAAAGGAGTCACTAGTCCAAAGTAGTTTTGAGATCCAGCCTAATGGAGTTTCTTAATTAGATTTCAAGGCCTAGACTAATCCACCATAGCTCTTGGTTCCACCCTCTGAGTCATCCTTCCTTTTCCATGAAAGGCAGCACATGTTTGCAGCTAAGTAGTTCTATCATTTTGCTTCCTGCCAGTAGAATTTTGGATATCTAATAACCTCCTTTCACTTTGTACTCTTTCTGTCCCTTTCGGTCTAAGTTGGCAGTACTTTTGTTAAAATCATTTCCTCAAATACTGTGTGGGTCACATATGGATGTCCCTGGAGTTCACTCCTTTACACAAAAGGCACATCCACAGATCTTTTTAGATAAGCCCTTCTCTGCCTTGGGTTCCTGCTGAGATGGTTGAAGGACAGCTCACTTAAGCTTCCTATGGACACTGTTGTTTGAGAGCTTCTGTGAAACATACCATCAATATCTGGAAAGGACTCTTTGTGTGACCGAAAACTACTCTGATTCTTTGATATTCCTGAGTTTTTAACAAAAACTTGTACAGTTACCCCTTGTTTTTTCTCTAGGCCAGGTCTTATCTCTAAGCCACACGCTCAAAAGTTGCTTCTTAATGTTTTAACATCTTTTGCCATCTGGAGAAGCTGAGAATTTTTAGAATCATCAAGACCTGGCTTCTTTTTGTTTAACAGTTCTTCCTTCAATTTATCTTTCTCCTCTCACATTTACTGTAAGCAGCAAAGAAGAAACCAGATGGCACCTTCAATACTTTGCTTAGAAATCTTTCATCGCTTAGTTGTTCTGCTTTCCACATAATTGCAGGAGACAATTCCAATCAGTTTTCTGCTTCTACATAACAAGGAACTCCAGTTTCCAATAACATGTTTCTCATTTCTTTTGAGCCCTCATTAGCAGTATCCTCCAAGTGTGATTTCTACTAATAGTCTGAGACAACTTAGACTTTCTGGATCATGCTCCTCAAAATTCTTCTATCCTCTAACCAATTCCAAAATCAGCCCACATTTTTTAAGTATTTGTTATAGCAGCACCTCACCTCCAGGTACCAAAATATAACATACCTTATGTTTACAAGTTTGATTGATTAGATCAACTAGAATTTTAAGTACTTGGAAAGATTTTATATGTTTGTAAGAAATTTCAAAACCCAACACTCCTCTAACCTGACCTACTAGACACAATATGTTTTGCTTTTGAGTTTCAGACTATCACTATATCACCAGGAAGATAAAGAAAAATATATTTCTTGAAGAATCTCCTTCTCCAGGAAAGTATATGAATACTCATAAGAGTAAGTATAGTAATAAAGGAGAAACAAATTTAAATATATAAATACTTAATGACCAGTTTAAATTTAAATGTAATAAGTTCTGTAATCATTGTGATAATTCATTTGTGTGTATTTTTCTGCTTTTTAAGGCACTTGTAGTGTTTAAAAGATTTGGACAGAGTATACTTGTGATCTTATGAGAATTCAGTAAGTTTGTAAATCATTGTTTAAATGTCTGGAAAGTGTTATATTTGCTAAATTCGTACATTTTTATTTTTTAGTTTAAGGAGTGCTTGAATGTTTAGAGGAATACTGTTTAATCTATTCATATAATTAATAAACTGAGTATGAAATGAAGTACAAACAGCAGTGAGTGTGCCTCTCAAGCACAGAGGTCCCTCAGACACTAGAAATTTTAATCAGATGTGAGCATTCTAAAAAGATTCTTGAGGGTGACATTGAAAGGAACAGGACTAAGGAGACGAGCCAGGGCCCTGCATCAGTTGCTATTTGGCTGAAGAGAGTGGATGACGGCCCAGCAATGCTGCTGTCCTGACTCCCCCTAGTAGTGAAGACTCCGAAGCCCATCTTTCCTGAGCAGCAGGGGAAAAGTGCTTAGTGCTGTCATCTCTCTTTCCAAAAGGTTTCCTTTGATTAGCAAGACAAAGGAAAGAACAAAAAAGTCCAGAAATTAATTATTCCTCCAACATTCTTGTAAGATATTTATCCAAATAAACACTTCCTATGTCATTAGGCACCACAATGCACTTTGAATATATCTAATCATTATTGAATGCTTCCTTCTTTTAAGGAGCACTGGTGGGGTAGTGGTTAAGTGTTCGGCTGCTAACTGCAAGGTCGGCAATTTGAACCCACTAGCCTCTCTGTGGGAGAAAGACGTGGCAGTCTACTTTGGTAAAGATTGTTGTTAGTTGTTATTAGATGCCAGCAAGTTGCTTTGGACTCATCGTGACCCTATGTACAATAGAAGGAAACACCTCTGAGTCCTGTGCCATCCTCATAATTTTTGTTATGCTTGAGCCCATTGTTGCAGTCACTGTATCAATCCATCCATCTCTTTAAGGATCTTCCTCTTTTTCGATGACCCTCTACTTTACCATGCCTGATGCCCTTCTCCAGGGACAGATCCTTCCTGATAACATGTCCAGAGTATTCGAGAGTAGTCTTGCCATCCTTACTTCTAAGGAGCATTCTGGTTGTACTTCCTCCAAGACAGATGTTTGTTCTTTTGACAATCCATGGTATATTCAATATTCTTCACCAACACCACTATTCAAAGGCGTCAATTCTTCTTCAGGCTTCCTTATTCATCGTTCAGCTTTCACATGCATGTGAGGCTATTGAAAACACCATGGCTTGGTAAAGATTACAGCCTTGGAAACCCTATGGGGGCAGTTCTACCCTGTCCTACAGGGTTGCTGACACGCTACTCCTGTAATCTATACTCTTTGGTCCCAGATTTACCCTGGGGAGCTCCCCAGGACGATTCTAACCTTCCACCCGAAAGCACTTCAAATATTTGAAGACAGCATCTTGTACTCCCCTCTCTTGCCCTCAGGCTTCTCCAGGCCAAAACCCATAGTTTCTTCAACTGTTTCTCATTTGACCTGGTGTCCAGATTCTTCTCTCTGTCCCAGTTGCTCTCCTCTGTTAACAGCCCTGAAAACACACTGACTGCCAAGAACAGCACCCAGTATTTGAGATGTGGCCCAACTGTTCCACAGTGCAGTAGGGTTGATACCTCTACCCACATGACACTCTGCTCCTATGGATCCTTGCTCTTTTGAGAAGCTTTGTCAAATCATGGGCTGAAGACTTCAATTTCTCTTGTCTGGATTTTTCCCCTATGAAGCAACTTCACACTTTCATTATTCTACCCTCTTTGTAGTCCTGAAGCATTTTCTGCACTTGAGCAGAGCTCATCAGTTTCCTGCATCAGTTGGTCCCAACCCACCTGGTGTAAAGGAGAATAAAGAACCTCAAAGACACAAGGGAAGTATTAGCCCAAGAGACAGAAAGGGCCACATAAACCAGAGACTTCATCAACCTGAGACCAAAAGAACTAGATGGTGTCTGGCTACCACCAATGACCACCCTGACAGGGAACACAACAGAAAGTCCCTGATGAAGCAGGAGAAATGTGGGACGCAGAACTCAAATTTTAGTGAGAAAACCAGACTTAATGGTCTGACTGAGACTGGAGGAACCCCGGAAAGCACGGCCCCCGGATTCTCTATCAGCCCAGAACTAAAACAATTTCCGAGGCGAACTCTTCAGACAGGGATTGGACTGGACTGTGGGACATAAAGTGGTACTCATGAGGAGTGTGCCTCTTAACTCAAGTAGATACAAGAGACTAAATGGGCAGCTTCTGTCCGGAGGTGAGATGGGAAGGCAGAGAGGGTGAGGAGCTGGTTGAATGGACATGGAGAATCAGGGGTGGAAAGGAGGAGTGTGCTGTCACAGTATGGGGAGAACAATTAGGGTCACATAACAATGTATATATAAATTTTTGTATGGGAAAAAAAAAAGAAAAGAAATCGGTTTCCCAAATAATGTATGCAAACAACAGGCATACATTGTGTGCAGGCAGATGATCAGACCCAGGTAAACTTAGCCTGCCACTGGATCAGAAAACTGCAAAAAAATTTTTTTTTCAAGAATAACTAACTCTTCTGTGAGTCTGGGTGTCTGATCTTCAGGTTGGGGACACCTGACTAGCCTAAATCCCTTCTTCTGTAATTCAAACTTAGTTCCTGTAATGTAGCCCTTAGTGATGTCAATAATGTAATATCCTTTATGGTTTTGAAGACTAATATTCAGTCCACTCACACCTCTCTTCTCTAGACTAATGTAGACTTTTCCCTGAAGGACCATTTTTCAAAGGCTTTCATCTTTTACTTTGTCTCCCCTGGCTCCTTTCCAATTTCTCTATAACCTCCTCCACTTATGGGCCCCAAGCCGGAACGGTATGTTTTAATGGCTGATATTGGATATAGATTAAGAATTATATCTATGAAAATATTTCCATTATAATATAGCTCATTGTTACAAAGATTTATATACATAAGGAGTCCCTGGTGTATAACAGGTTATGTTTCAAAACTTTCTTTGTAGATCAGTTATTTGATATTTGAGCACATTTTTCCACAGAAACAATGTTATATCTGGTACTTGGGCTCCCGGCCCAGCCAACAAATGCTAATTGAACCCACAGAGCAGTAATGACATTAGGTTGAATTTAGAGCCTTGAGAATAAGAGACACGGGAAGATGGAGTGGGAATTTCTTTCTCCTGTTCCTCAGCATGGGACTGGCCATAGGGAACATTTTGAAATAGGAGACCCTTGACTTTGGGTATATTCCCACATTCTCTTCTGCCGCTCTCCCATCTCTTTGGGTCCTTATCCCAATATCCTAGTTCTCAATCCCCTAGGTTGCCTGAAGTCTTCCAGAGTACTGCATTCCTTGGGTCTCCCTACACTCTACAAAGCTCCATGCTTCAACACAGCTTAGCTCCCCTCCCCCACAATCCAAGCCTCCAGTCCCTTATGAGAACTTCAGGTGGGTGTATCTCATTGAACAAATTCCCATTAATGATGTCTCAGTTATACTTCTGTTTTTAGTTCTAAGTAATGTTCTTAGTTATCCAAAAGACCCTCTCATTTGTGCAATTGCAGGCAGTGTTACAAAATGGAAAAAGTGCAGGTTACGTGGGGGAAGGTTTGGGGAAATGTGGGCACCATCATAGCAGGTATACTTGTTCTGCCTGCAAGTCTATCCCAGATGGCACCTGCTTTCCACAATTCCCTTCTTCCATTTCTGAAGCAGATTATA
Source organism: Trichechus manatus latirostris (assembly GCF_000243295.1). Classification (NCBI taxonomy): domain Eukaryota; kingdom Metazoa; phylum Chordata; class Mammalia; order Sirenia; family Trichechidae; genus Trichechus; species Trichechus manatus. Next base: position 6,105,154 of record NW_004443965.1, read on the forward strand.
TGCTTCAGGTTGCTTTTTAGCAGCTCCAAGATTTTTAAAATTGCTTTTATTTTGAGAAACTGCTGAGTGAAAAAAGAGTACATACTGTAGGATTCCATTTATATAACATTCTAGAAAAGGCAAACTAATCTATAGCAATAAAAAGATTGGTGGTTGCCCAAGGATGGGAGCAGAGGGAGAAATGGATTACAAAAGAGTCCAAGGAAACTTTTGGAGATGACAGAAATAAATGTTCATTATCTTGATTGTGGTAAAAGTTTCACTTTGTACACTTGAAATATATGCAGTTTATTGTACATCAATTATACTACAATAAAATTGTAAAAAAAAAAAAAGAGAGAGAAAGAGAAATGCAAGAGACTCATATAACACACACATATTTATTCCTCCCAGAAATGGCATTTATTAACAATTTATCATATTTGTCTCAAGCATTGTTTATATAAAAGAAATTAAATAAAACAGGTGAAAGTGAAGCCCCCAACCACAGTTCCATTTCCTTATCCCATTGTCATGAACTTAGTGTCCATCCCAAACAGCCTATTTATAATAATTTTACATACATAAATATGTATTCTTAAGCAATATATTCTATCACAGTGTGCTTTTAAAATGCATATGAAAATATATACATTTTATTGCACAAATTTCTTTTGTCTTACATTATGTTATATATCAATGTAATATCATGTATAGATATTTTATATATGAATATATTATGCTACTTATAGATATAACCCATTCCTTCTAATAGCTGTTATAACATCATAATGTATCATATCATAATGTAATGTGACTGTGATAATTCATATCATAATATAACATGAATATTATAATCATATAATAATATAGTAATAGCCTATGATATGAATATGCTACATTTATTTATCCACTCCTCTTTTGGTAGATATTTCAGTTGTTTCCAATTTTTCATAATTACAGACAATATTTCAATGAGCTGCAAGGTTTTCAAAGCAAATCTCACAGCATTGGCCGCAGGAGCTACTGAATAGTGGCAGCCAGGTAAGTGCATAGATGGGTCTTCTATGAGTGAGATGTTGGTAAGGCAGAAAGTCATTTCAAGGATCTATGGACTGCACAAAAATGGAGCAGTTTTACTCTGTCCTATAGGGTTGCTATGAGTCAGAATTGACTTGACGGCAACAGGTTGTTTTTTGTTTTTTTTTTAACAGACTGCACAAAAGTAGCCAAAGTAGAATATGACTGTGTCTCTAAATTCTAGCATAACAAAGTGGCTCTATTATGTATCCCGCAGAGGTGGGGATAATTCAGAGGACAAGTCCAGGGGCTCACAGAGTTTAACTCCATCTTGGGTACACTGGGGATCCTACGCAGATGACCTGCCATGAAGCAGGCAAAGCAATGCCTTTAGTAACAAACCACGAGGAGCAATTCAACTCTATCCTTGCTGTTTAAAGCCTCCTTGAATTCTTTTTTTTTTTTTTTTCCTTATACAGGAGAACTGCTCCATAGGGTTCTCTTGGCTGTAATCTTAATGAAAGTAGATCATCAGACTTTTCTTCAGTGGTACCTCTGAGTGGGTTTGAACTGCTCACGTTTAGGTTAGCAGTTGAGCCAAACCATTTGTATCACCTAGAGGTCCCTAAAAACCACAAGAACAGGCAAATATTTCTATTCCTTCTTTTCTTCCTTCCATCCTTTGTTTATACATTAAATCCATTTATAAAATTAAGTAATCACATTCTAGTGAGTTGGACATATAATTTGTATTCATTCTATAATGTCAATTGTGTGCCACTTCATTTCTTGTCCCAGGATCCAAAAAACTAAGAAATTTTTATTTTCTTTTCATGACAAAAATAAAAAAATCAGTTCAAAATGTGTTTGCCTAATGGGAACTTTGATATGGAAACTTCCCTCTCTCTCTTCCTTCTTTCTTCTTCTTCTTTTTTTTTTTTTTTTTGTCGCCTACTTGAATTCTTGAGGGTCGTTCATGTTAAATGAGCGTCAGAAAATGTATACTCACTGCTTCTAGGTTACTAAGTTTGGTAAGGATGAATTAAACCACCCTTCTTTACAGTATTATTTAGATCCCTCTAGTGAGCCTTGGTGGTGCAGTGGTTAAGAGCTTGGCTGCTAAACAAAGTTAGCAGTTCAAATCCACCAGTCGCTCCTTGGAAACCCTATGGGACAGTTCTACTCTGTAGAGTAGTCAGAACTGACTCGATGGCAGTGGGTTTGGTTTGGGTTTAGTGTGCTTAATTTTTACTTTCTTGACTTGGTGAAGACTAAATGTACTGTATGAGGGATTGGTGGTTCAGTGGTAGAATTCTTGCCTTCCATGTGGGAGACCCAGGTTCCTGGCCAATGTACCTCATGCACAGCCACCACCTGTCTGTCAGTGGAGGCTTGTATGTTGTTATGGGGCCCCTGTGAGTTGGGGCTGACTGAACAGCAGCTAGTAACAACAACAAATGTAGCATGTTAAAACCTCCTATTGTATTTCTAACAATTTTTGCTTTATATATTTTGATGCATTGTAATTCAGCATAGACAGAGTCACAAATGTGGATTTTACCTTTTGTTATTATAAAATTATCTCTCAAAAGAGTGGAGGAAAGAACCTGCAGCAATACAGTGAACTGAGATGTGCATAAGCATTCCCCACCAGCTACTATCCCAGAGAAACCCTGGACAAAATAGTTAAGTACATAATTGACAGAATAAAAAGGGAAATGCCTCCAGTCCAGAAACAAAGAGGGAACCCAGAGGCTGAGCAGTAAGTAGTGGCTGATGCCATTGTAGCCTATCAGGGTTTGGACCAGCTACAGGCCCAAGAAGCTCCTGGGCTTTTAACATCCTTGCAGGCCAATAGGGGTCCCTGGATGATTCAAACGGTTAATGCGCTAGGCTGCTAACTGAAAGGTTGGAGGTTCGAATCCACCCAGAGACACCTCAGAAGAAGAGTCTGGAAAGCTACTTCTGAAAAACCAGCCATTGAAAAACTCTATGGAGCTGTTCTACTCTGACACACATGAGGTCACTGTGAGTCGGAATCAACTCAATGGCAACTTTTTGCTTGTTTTGGAGGGGGTGGGCGATAAGATGTCTCTGGTGTGAGCAAGGAAGGCAACTGGAATTGAGCACCCTGCAAAAGCTAAGCAATCCTGAGGGCTGTTAGCAAAACAGGACCCGACAAGTTCCTGCCTCCTCAGGCTATAGGTGAAAAAAAGAAACACCACAAAAACTTGAAAGCAAGCCCGGCACTGGCATGGAATGAGTTCTAAATTTTCAGTGTGAGGTAGAAATATCAAGCTGAGAAAAAACCAAACCTGGGTGAGAACTAGTGATATCCCTAAGACTTTAGCAAAAGCAAACTTGTAGCCACGCTGAAGAGACAATCCCACAACCCAAAGCATAGAGTTCTTCCCCAGGAAAAAATCTTCACTGAAAATAAGCTGATAGCAAAAATTACAAATTATAAGAGAAAACCACTATGAGGGTCGGATCATGAAATTAAGAGAATTAATGCCTCCAAAAATTAAAAAAAAAACAAACAACAATCTATATATGACTATAAAATAAGTAGGACCCTGGCGGTGCAGTGGTTAAGAGCCCAGGCTGCTAACCAAAAGGCAGTTTGAGTCCACCAGTCTCTCCTTGGAAACCCAATGGGGCAGTTCTACTCTGTCCTATAGGGTCGCTATGAGTCGGAATTGACTCAACAGCAATGGGTTTGCTTTTGGTTTTATAAAATAAGTATGTTTAAAATTATTTACAAGACAAAAGAAGGGATAGAAAACATAATGAAAAATAGGAAAGCACATAAAAAATGGTAGTTTGGAAAAGGACCATACAGTTCTTTTATAGATGAAACTTCTAGCTACTGAAACTCAAAACCAAATAGATAGATTTAATAGCTGAATAGAAATAAATAAACCAGAACTAAGAAAACTACTCAGAATGTAGCACAGATGTAAAGAAACGGGTGGCAGGAGGGATGAATGAAGTTTTAAGAATCACAAAAGACAGAATCACAAAGGACAGAAAGGATATACAATAGGAGTTACAAAAGTAGTGAATAGAAAGTAGGAAAGAGGTAATATTTGAAGTGATAATGACTGAGAATTTTTCAGAATTGAGAAAACACAGGAGTTCTTAGATTTACAAGTACACTGTATTAGCATTTATTGCTGTGCAACAAATCACCCCAAACTTTAATGGATTAAAACAATAACCGTTTATTTAACCCACAGTTCTGTTGGTGAACAACTTGGGTTGCGCTCAGCAAAGAGGTTCTTCTGGTTTTGGGCTTACTCATGCATCTGTGGTCAGTTGGCAGCTGCAGTCAGCTGGCAATGGCCTCACTCAAATTAGCAGATTGAGAACGAGCCTCACTCCATTAAGTCTCAGTGCAGAGAATGCTCTGTTTCACTTGGCAGCTGTCATATGCCACACAGACAAGTTAGCCTTGCAGTGAACGAAGCCCTCTGTGTTCTGATGTAATGCTTTATAGTGGGGTTTTCAAGTGTGCTGTTGTGTAACATGTTCTGCCCTTTTGCACAGATTGTGACAGATGTTGACTTACTGGGAACAACCTGGTTACAAAAGGAGTCATTTTAATTAATGACTTGACATTTCTTTGCCTCTGTTGCAACCTTGGGATAACTAATTGTTAGTTTTACCTATAATCACTTCACCCTCCAAATTTAGCTCAAAGTATCTAAATTAAAAAAAAAAAAATCGTTTGGTCAGTGTTAAAATTTGCACAGTTAAGACTTTAGTACTAAGACTTTTTTTTATTTTGGATTATGGTTCATCTTTCAAAGAATCAACTGAATGATCTTTACACAGTTTTGTAGCTTGATAGATAGGCAAAGTAGGGAGGATGGGTAGAGAAGTAGAAAATATGGATCAATTAAAAAAAGAAAACAAGTTTTTCCTATTCTGGGATTCCTAAACCAAGAATCTCTATGCTTTTCAGCCAAGAAGTGGAAGATAGAAAGTTGTTTGTTTTCCCAAATAAATTACACACTAAAATCTTTGATAAACTGGTAGGAAATATGGTTAATAATCACAATAGACTCTAGAGTGAAAGCAGCGCATTTACCTCTGTTCTGGAAACATTTTGTTCTGGGGAGGACTCTCAGGCAGATGATTCTCACACAATTGTTCTGTTCAAAATATATAAGCTATCAGGCAAAAAACTGAGGGACAGAAGGGAAAGTGTCACTTCTTCTAGGAAACTCCTAACTTAATCATTCAGGACCTGAAAGCAGGGCCAGAGAGTGAAGGATTAGGGAAGGGTGGGGACAAAAAGCCTTTGAAGGTAGCTTCAGGTGAGAAGGGGCTGAGGACATGGTACCTCCAGGTCCCAAATTTCCAAGGATGGTACCTCTTACAAATATTCAGACTCATTCTCCTCATAAATGACCTTGAACTTGTGAGGCCAGATGTTCAGATATATGGTTTTGAAACTTTGATCACTTCCAACATGGGAAAAACCCTATGAAGCAGTTCTACTGTGATACACATGGGGTCACCATGAGTTGTAATTGTAGGGAAATGGAAGGAGCCTTTCTTGATACCTGGGGAACGATTCTTATTTTTAATGACTTCTAGGTGGGCACTATGTGCCTTTGCTCTGGTTGGTCTGTAGATTTGTTCTCCTCCTTGCCCTTCTCAGACTTTGACGTCTCTCCTTGGCTTTGTTGTTGTTGTTACTAAGGTGCCATCGAGTTGATTTTTGACTCATAGAGACCGCATGTGACAGAGTGGAATTGCCCCATAGAGTTTTCTAAGCTGTAATCTTTATAGGGACAGACAGCCAGGTCTTTCTCTGATGGAGCTTCTGGGTGGGTTCAAGCTGCCAACGTTTTGCTTAGCAGCTGAGTGCTTAACCGTTGTGTCACCAGGGCTCCTTCGCTTTAATGATGACCAATCCCTAGCCATATTACCACAACACACTCTATTTCACTCCTTCAGGGGAAAAAAATCTCCAAACTAGATAGGATCCACCAAATATGAGGGCAAAGTAAAACTCGTAGCTAGAGCAAGAACATGACCTTTTGAAATTTCAGGAAGAGGCACTTCTGCAGGATACCCAGAGAGCCACTTGCTGATGCTGGAATCTGACACTGGTGCTTCCCTGCTTTGTGCTAAGACACTGAGAACCAGACAACCATCTTCCCTAGATGGCAGCAGCAAGGCAGGCCTGACATGGCCACTAGAAAAGTTTGGAGAGGAATTAAAATCAGCTGCTTCCACATTGACTCTACCTTGGCTAGCCCAACCTATATCAGAGCAACTCATATCTGTTCCTTCTTCTATATCTGACTAAGTCCACCTCAACCCAATTACAGTTCCCATCCCATTTTTTAATAGGTCATTTGGAAAAGTGCTCTTCTCCTGCTTGATCAAGCTTTCTGCTCTGGGCATTCAATCCAGCTGCATCCATGAAGCCCTGCACTGCTGATTCTTCCAGTCTTGCTAGGCCAGGCTCTCCTGGGGTAATCTGCACAAGCTAGCTATGAATTAGGCATTTACTCTTTAAACTTGAAAAACCTGGGGAGACTTTCAGTTTTAAGATGATGCAGAAAAGGCACATCTCCTCTTTTCCACTCTCATCAACAAGAAAGATGAGAAACAGAAACACAGGTGCAGCATTGATGAAACTAGTAGGCCCTTGTGTTTTCAAATTACAGTGTGTGAAGACAGAGAGTAACTGGAGGATTCTGGCATAGGGTAGAGAAAGGTGAGACTTAAGAACCTGCAGAGAATGAAACCACCAAGAAGCCAGCTGATTTTGCTCTGCACAACTCCTGAAGAGCTCAGGCTTTGAGGCACTATTTGGGGTGAGGCATCACATCTATCTCGGGTAGAGTTTGCTGCACATGCCCATTCACAGTTACAACTGGGCAAGAGTGTAGAAAGAGGTGCCCAAATGGATCACCTGCATTCCACATACATTTCTCCCTGCCCCCATTGTGTAAATATAGCCACACCTCCTTCTGCTGATCATAGGACCACCCCCAAAATTTATTTGCTATGAAGTAGATCCCCCAGCTGATACCACGTTGTGTGGGATTCCATGACTAGAGATCAGGCATTCCATGACCCCCTAAATTTGTTTCATAATCTCTAAAACACTATGCAGTATTATCTTGATGCCTGGAAACAAGTTAAATGTTTATTTAATAAATGACAGAATGGGTGACATTTGCTTACCCCAAAGTTTTACAATCCACTTGGAGTGAGGATCAGTAGGAAGAAAAGATCCCCTTTTTCCAGATGCCCCTCATTCCAACCTGGTCCCAAGGAACAGATCTTGCTATTGTCCAGCCTGAGGCTAGTTGAAGTCAGAAGTCAGGAAATCAAAGACTCATGAAGTTGGAATAGACATTTCAGATTATTCAGCCCAACTCCTCAGTAGCACAGTGCAAGGGTGTGTTGTTAGCTGCTGGGGACTTGGTCCCGACTCATGGTGACTTTCGTCAACTGATTTTAGAAAGTAGATTGCCAGGCCTTTCTTCCTAGTCCATCTTAGTCTGGAAGCTCTACTGAAACCTGTTCAGCATCTTAGCAATATGCAAGCCTCCACTCACAGATGGGTGGTAGCTGTGCATGCAGTGCCTTGGCCAGGAATCAAACCTGGGTCTTCTGCATGGAAGGTGAGAGTTCTACCACTGAACCACCAATGCATGGTTTAAATCTGGCTTTCATCTATGTGGAAGGCTTACATCTTTGAGCAAGTTATTTAATCTCTGTGTCTTGGTTTCTTCATTTGTAAACTAGGGGTAGTAATATGAGTCCTTATTTTCTTATCTACAGTTTAGAATCTAAAAACCAAGAAGTATTGCAAAACTTATTTGGTGGGAAGAGCTGATCTAAACTCATTTGGCGGCAAAATCTAACCCAACTCATGTAAAACTATGCATTCCACTTGATGTAAAAATTCACATGCCTCACCCCATAAATATTAATGTGTTTAATGATGGGATATAGCCCCATGGGGATGTTTTCTAAAATAAGGTATATGCCCCATATGGATGTTCCTGGGTAGCGCAAACAGTTAAGCATTCAAATAGTCATCGAGAGGTTGGTGATTGGAACCCACCCAGAAGCACCTCAGAAGACAGGCCTGGTGACCTGCTTTCAAAAGATCACAGCCATGAAAACCCTGTGGAACAGTTCTACTCTGCACATGTGGAGACGCCATCAGTCAGGATCGACTCAGTGGCAACTAACAACAATATCCACACGTCTCTCTAAAATCAAAACATTTAAGCATTTCGAAACACTTCTGGTCCTAAGGTTTTCAGATAAAAGATTGTGTATCTGAAGTGATTAACTCATAAGGTTGTTGTGAGGATTAAATTAATGACATAAGAAAAGTGCTTAGAATAGTACTTGGCACAGGATAAGTGTTCTAGAAATGCTTGCTGTTATTATTAGGAACCCCCTCTAGAAGTGTGTTCCTGAGAGATGTTATCTGGCCTTTATTTGACTCCTAGTCAGATGACTTTGTGAGTCAATCTAGTTTAAATATTGAACATTCTAATCTAATCTTATAATAAGCTGAAATTTGCCTTCCTCTAACTTCCCCACACCAGTCACTGTTATATTTCAATATAGCTCTTGCAGAGAGCTACTGTGTCTCCCCTGGGTCTTCCTTTCTCCATGGTTAATTGTTCATTATATATTGTTTCCAGTCCATCCACCAGCCTGTTAGCTCCCCACGCCATCCCAAAGCACTCAAGTTTGCCAAAACATCCTTTCAAATGCAGTACCCAAAACAAAACCCAGAGGTCCAGATGGGTTCTAATCAGCACAGAGCACAGTCCACGTTTTTTTCTGTGCTCCAGACTGTGGGACAACAGTGTCTCAGTGTGAAAACAGAAACGAGATGGGAGGAGATTTGGAAAAACACAATACAGGCCATCAATGGCATTCCATTATAAAAACGTACTAAAAAAATTCAATTTCAAAGCAATTTTTTCCTGGTTTCCCTGAGCCAAGTTGGAAAACAGTAAGCAGCCTAGACTGATCGAAATGCAAAAGTCAAACGGTGTAGAAGTAAGGTCATTGATGTTATATCCATTCATTTACTGTGAAATACTACACACAGTAATGCTGAAGCCAGTGTGAAAGTCATAGACTGTATCCCACAGTTCAAGAAAAATGGATGATGTTCCAGCAGAAGGAGAAGAAGAACAGAGCTAAATGAAACTATGACAGTATCAGCAGCAAATTACTGAGAAACAAGAGGAACACTGTTTCTTCAAGTGGGCCCAGCTAGACCCTTCCTCATCTCTGGCCATAACTTCCACTGGTTAAGAGAACCTGAGCAAATAAAAACCACCAGAGGGGAAGAAATCCATTTTCAGGGTGGGCAATGTGATCGCTCTCTCAAGCTGTGATGGGAATGGTGAGAAAAACATCCTCTTACACTAGCCATCTTGGCTACCTGCAAAGTATGCCTAGAATTCTAGATTGCTTTGGACTCTTGGTAAAGATCCCCAAGAGCTAGCTAGTGGATACATGGAGATTCATTATTCTGTTCTTTCTACTTTGTGTATGTTTAAAAATCTCCAGACAAAAATGTCTTTAAAAATCTTCAAGCAATAATAACTTTTTTTTTTATAACTAGTGGATATCCATGGTGACAGTCTAACAATTACATCTGTCCTTCTTTGCCCCATGCTGAAGACATTTTTTAAATTAGAAAGTATCTTCACTAGTAAACTTGTTGGAAACATTTGGTAATTTTTTTATGTGAACACATAAGATCGCATAAAAGACTACAGATCTAATAACTGAACAGGAAATAAACTATTCAGATAGAGTTTTGACACCGAACACTGTGGAAATTTTGATGCTGGAAAATGAAATAGCCATCAGGTTAATGACTGGCTGAAGGCAAGGATATTAGTAAGATTAGAAATCTTTAACCTGGTTTCTCCTTTAGTTCACTGAGAATGGATTTGTGATCATGGTTCTCAGACTCAGATCAAACCCAGTACCAAAACTACACTATGAGATTGATTACGCTAATAGCCATTGACCTAGACATTTGACTTGGTCAAATATATCTAGGAATTGACCTCTAATGTAGAGTCCCTGGATAGCGCCAGTGGTTAACGTGCTCAGCTGCTAATCGAAGGGTTGGAGGTTCAAATCCACCCAGACGTGCCTTAGAAGAAAAGCCCGGCAATCTACTTACAAAAAATCAGCCATTTAAAACCCTATGGAGGCACTTCCTAGTTGGTGAAAGACATGTATGAACATTTGAGGGTCATTTCCTCTTTTTTGGATGTTCAACTTTTGCGGTGGGGACCCTTCCAGACCTCACCCCATGTTTAACTTCTCTGTGTTGATCCTGATTTTGATCCTCTTGCTACAATCCATTCACGTAACTTAAAATACTCAGAGACTTTGCTAAAGCATCTTCAGACCATTCTCTCTACAAGCCTAATCGTATCAGACAGATGGCAACTGGTTCAGGTGCCACACCAGGGCCTGCACATCCTCTTTTCAGTAAGGCCAAAGAGGATTGTTGCTCTGCCTGCCGTTGGCAGACATCCTCTTGCCCTGGCAATGTTATACTCTCCAAAAATGAGGCATAAACGAACTGTTAGGACCCTGTCCATGACTGTCTTATCTGCTGTTTTCCCGACCTTCGAAGGCCCTGTTATCAAGGTGAGACCTGTCATTACTGGACAAGCAGTTACTTGGCTACTACAGTTATATGGAACCCCTCAGTTGTCAGTCCTTGAAGTTCCCAATGACTCGTAACATTCTCATGGCATTGTTTAAGGACATTGGCCATATGAGGTCTGCAGAAAACAGGTTCAAAGCATTCAAGGTAGCAGTTAATACAGACATCATCCACCCACCATATCCTGCTATTAATGTATCTGCTTATGTCATCTACACGGCTGCTCAGCCCTGGTATCATAGAGTCTTGTGTAGAATTTTAAGTACTGAATTCACAGGTCCAGTCCAACAGATGATTGTGCAAGTCCATATGGTGGCTTGATGGTCACAGAGGACTACTCTCAATGCTATTAACAAGTTCTTTCACAAGTGTGATTCGAGCTTAATCCCAATACCTGAAGTAAAAGATGAGATACCCAAGATCAATGAAGCATATGAGAGACTTCGTGAAAAAACTGGAGAATAGTTACCTTATGCCAACGCCATCAGACACCCTGAAGCCCAGTAGGTGACTACAGCATTTCCAAACCTGGCTTCCGCAACCCTGTACTATGCAGCAGAGACAACATCAACTGTGCAAAACTACAGAGCAGGGAACCACATTAAGGGAGGGCTCCCTGAAAGCACACTCAAAAGTGCTTTTGAGTGCAAAATCCCAAACACTGCGGAAGAGCAGGCAACACTACACTCACGAGGCATCACCAGTGAGCTGAGTGATCAAGTGTCACCGACACCAACAGAGGCACACTCATCCGTGGAAAATGATTAATGTTTTTGTTAAAAAGAAAAATAATGAAAGGAAGAAATGATGAAGTAAAAGAGCTGAACAAAGGGTTTCAAAGGGTGGCTCGAGAAGACAGAGTAAAGTATTATAATGACATGTGCAAAGACACAGAGTTAGAAAACCAAAAGGGAAGAGCATGCTCGGCATTTCTCAAGCTGGAAGAACTGAAGAAAAAATTCCAGCCTCGAGTTGCAATACTGAAGGATTCTACGGGGAAAATATTAAATGACGCAGGAAGCATCAAAAGAAGATGGAAGGAATATACAAAGTCACTGTACCAAAAAGAATTGGTGGACATTCGACCATTTCAGGAGGTAGCATATGATCAAGAACCAATGGTTCTGAAGGAAGGAGTCCAAGCTGCACCGAAGGCATCGGCGAAAAACGAGGCTTCAGGAATTGATGGAATATCAATTGAGATGTTTCAACAAATGGATGCAGCGTGAAACTGCTCACTCGGCTATGCCAAGAAATTTGGAAGACAGCTACCTGGCCAACCGACTGAAAGAGATCCATATTCGTGCCCATTCCAAAGAAAGGTAATCCAACAGAATGCAGAAATTATCGAACAATATCATTAATATCACATACAAGTAAAATTTTGCTAAAGATCATTCAAAAGCAGTTGCAGCAGTACATCGACAGGGAATGACCAGAAATTCAAGCCGGATTCAGAAGAAGACATAGAACCAGGATATCACTGCTGATGTCAGATGGATCTTGGCTGAAAGCAAAGAATACCAAAAGGATGTTTACTCATGTGTTACTATGCAAAGGCATTCAACTGTGTGGATCATAACAAATTACGGATAACACTATGAAGAATGGGAATTCCAGAACACTTAATTGTGCTCATGTGGGACCTGTACATAGACCAAGAGGCAGTCATTTGAACAGAACAAGGGGATACCGTGTGGTTTAAAATCAGGAAAGGGGTGCATCAGAGTTGTATCCTTTCACCATAATTATTCAATCTGTATGTTGAGCAAATAATCTGAGAAACTGGGCTATATGAAGAAGAACGGGACACCAGGATTGGAGCAAGACTCATTAACAACCTGCGATATACAGATGACACAACCTTGCTTGCTGAAAGTGAAGAGGACTTGAAACACTTATTGAT
>NW_004443965.1:6117858-6152461 GCF_000243295.1 Trichechus manatus latirostris
ATTGAAGTTGTCAAGGATTTCATTTTACTTGGATCCACAATCAATGCCCATGGAAGCAGCAGTCAAGAAATCAAAAGATGCATTGCATTGGGCAAATCTGCTGCAAAAGACCTCTTTAAAGTGTTGGAAAGCAAAGATGTCATTTTAAGGACTAAGGTGTGCCTAACCCAAGCCATGATGTTTTCAATCTCCTCATATGCATAAGGACTAAGGTGTGCCTAACCCAAGCCATGGTGTTTTCAATCTCCTCATATGCATGCGAAAGCTGGACAATGAATAAAGAAGACTGAAGAATTTATGCCTTTGAATTGTTTGTGAAAAATATCGAATATATCATTGACTGCCAGAAGAACGAACACATCTGCCTTGGAAGAAGTACAGCCTGAACGCTCCTTAGAAGGGAGGATGGCAGCACTTCCTCTCAAGTACTTTGGACCTGTTATCAGGAGGGACCAGTCCCTGGAGAAGAACATCATGCTTAGTAAAGGAGAGGGTCAGAGAAAAAGAGTAACACCCTCAACGAGATGGATTCACATAGTGACTGTAATAATGAGCTCAAACATAGCAATGATTGTGAGGTTGGCATAGGACCAGGCAGAGTTTCGTTCTGTTGTACATAGGCGTAGGGTTGTTATGAGTCAGAACTGACTCAATGCCACCTAACAACCACCACCAAGATTATAATTGGAAGCCATATCTCTTTCCAGGAGGCAACACAGAGATTATCATCACCAAAGACTTAAAAGAGGTATGATTCCCAAACATTTGTTTACTTAATTGGCATGGCCCCTGCAGAAACTAGATGCAACATGGTAGATGAGTGGGTCATCACAAACTTAACTAAGTGGTAGCCCCAACTAAAGGTACTATGCTATAATCATGTTATCTTTACTGGAAGAGATCAACACAGACTCTTGGCACTTTGTAAGCAGGATCTGTGTTTTTCTACAACGACAACAAAAACCCTTAAAGTTTAATTGAGGCTTCTAGACTTAGGTACTGAACTGCCACCAAGAACAGTGCCTTGCACATATGATATGCAACATATGCATTCAATGACTGCTGGTTGAAAAAATGACTGTGTAAATGAATGGATAGATATTTAAATAATAGTAAAAGACAGTAGGTGGTTAAAAAGAATGATACAAAAAGCAGTTCCACAGCAAAGTCCAAGAATGGAAGAGGAAAACGGACACTCTCTGACCTCAGGTCTAGCTACTACCAACATGAGTGGCCTAGATGCGGGTGAGGCCACCCTCTTCCCCAAACCTGCAGCCTCCGGGAGACCCACGCCAGAGTGCCCGAGGCTCTGAGAGGGAGGCGACACAGGTGGTGCATTCACGGGTGGGACAGCTTAGAAACCGTTGTGCTCCCGTTGCCCCAGCATCCAGAGGAGGGAAGTGCACCCTGGGACCCTGTGGACTGTGGCACACTCCCCACGTCCGAGTTGATGCGGTTGTGATCATGTTACCACCAAAGCAGGGCAGGAAGAAGCTTCCCACAGAGGTCCTGCCTCGGTGGTAACTGACAGCAGCCAAAAATGGCTTTTTGAGTGGAGAGCTAAGTAGCCCTGCGGGGGAGAAGGCTCTAGAAGCCTGTGGTGCAGGGAGGTCGGGGTCTCAGGACTGCTGGCAAGGGCGCCGAAGTGACAACTGAAAAGTGCGCCATTTTTTCGGTAGTAGCAGATGAGGAGGAGAGGGCTGAGGTGATAGAGGAGAAGGAGGTAGAGAAGAAAGGAGTGAAGGAGAAGGCGGTGGTGGAGGAAGAGATAGAAGTGGAGGAGAAGCCAGTAGTTGAAGAAATGGAAGTAGAAGAAAATAAGGTGATAGAAGTGGTGAAGGAGGATGCAGGGCCCAGGCCCCTGAATGTGGCTCTCCGCATGAAACCCCCGGAAGCTATCCAGCAGGAACTGGACACTGTGAAAGCTCAGGCCCACAGGGCCTTCCTCCAACTGGAGCACAGCTTTGGGCGGATGCGTCAACACTGCCTGGGGCGGAGGAACTTCATCATTCAGAATATCCCAGGCTTCTGGGCCACAGCCTTTCGGAACCACCCACATCTCTCTGCTACGATTAGGGGCCAAGATGCGGAGATGTTAAGGTACATGACTAATTTGGAAGTGAAAGAGCTCAGATACCCTAGGGCAGGCTGCAAGTTCAAGTTCTTTTGGAGAAACCCCTACTTCAGAAACAGGCTAATTGTCAAAGAATATGAGGTCAATTCCTCTGGTCAAGTAGTGTCTCTTTCCACTCCGATTATATGGCACCGAGACTGTGAACACCAGTCCTTCATTCGCAGGCATCTAGACGTCGTCAGCAGCTTCTTCACCTGGTTTTCAGGCCACAGCCTTCCAGAGTCTGACAGAATTGCTAAGATTATCAAAGAAGACCTGTGGCCGAATCCATTACAGTACTACCTGTCGCATGAAGAGGCCCATAGAGTCAGAAGTTGCCCAGTAAGGGAGCCAGTGGAGATCCCCAGGCCCTTTCGGTTCCATTCTGGTTTATCCCTGCCCTTGGAAATATCCTGCACAAAGTCGCCTACCACTTCCTGCCAGATCTGTGCTTGTGCAACAGCAATGGGTATGCCTTCTACTGTTTTTGTGCTGATCTTTCTGTACCCTCCCTCCTCTGGACATTCTGTTCTCTCAGCCTCAAGATTGAGACCTTCATGGCCATGCTTCTCCACTTCTACATGACCATTATGCTGTTCTGCATTAACATCATATGCTGCATGGCCATGGCTCACACACTTCTAAGCCAAGCAAAGGATGCTATAGATTGCACTGCTTTGTGTGCACTGCGTGGACTCTGTGTGTTCCCAGGGCCTCTAATGTGGCTGCCACCACCTGAATTTCTAAGTTGGCTAGGAGCCCATTTTACCCACCCTGCTCTGCGTCCTGCAGTACAAGTGCATGGCCTGTGAACATAGCTGGACATTAATGATGTCAAGGGAGAACAGCAGTGAGCCACTTGGTCTATGTGATTATGCAACTCCATTGCTGTTCCCTGTCTTCTGGTTGCCTTCTACTGCCCACGCCCGCCCCTCTTAACTGCTGCCTTCTGGATGAACATCTCCCAGACTGTTGCCAGCCTCACTGTCTGGTTTCTGGCAAACAATGACCTCTAGAACTGGTGGTGGACCCAGGTTTCCTGCTACAATACAAAACAATCCCTCCACTCCTTCTCCAAAACATCCCTTGATTCCTCACCCTTCCAGCAGGATCACCCAAGAATCCTACTGACTGTCAGGCAAGTGGTTGAGGTGACAAGTGAAAGACCCTGTCTCATGGCAAGGATAAGGATGCAGGCTTTCTCAACCTTAACCACCGAATTCACACAAAACCTAGTTACCTTTGTTTGCCTTCATGCCTCATCCTGAACATGATTAAGTGTCAAAATGGCAGTAGTTTCTCTTTCTCTCTCTCTCCTCTCCTTTTTTTCTCTTAAAAACAGATAGCACAGAAACATCTGCAAAAGTAGGTCTTTTAGTTTGATATTGCTCTCTATCATTTCCAGAAACAGAGAGGTTGTCCTGGAAAACAGCCTGCCAGAGCTCTTATTGCCCTGGCTTCTCTCATCCTACCTCCACCCTCACCCCCTTTAGCAAGGCCTAGAGGGTTTAAAACGAAACAGATCTAGGTGGAATAAAAGGTGATTTCTACTTCAGATTGGATGGAAGAACAAAACAGTTTGTGATGGGTGCCCTAAGCAGGGAAAACAGAACAAAAGACTAGAGTCAGAAATGAGCCAGGTGAAAACTGGGCTTAGAATTAAGACTGGACTAGCTGAGAGCCAGCGGGGAAGGGGTACTTACTCTGTCAGTGGTGAGATGGGAAATACTTTTCTCAGGATTGGGATGGGAGAACTGAAGAAGGTTAGAGTTAAATATATTGCCTAGAGAAGAGTTCTTTAAAGAAGCACAAACAATACAACTTTAGATGTTTTCCCCCTTGTGTTCATGTGACCTTGTTTATGTGGAAGATTAATACTGTGCCCTTTATTTCACTAGCATTTAGTAAAATCCTTTACTTTCTCTTTCTGATTACTGGAAAAATTGGGCTGTATAGCCTTGTTTTTGCTTTCAGTTGGGAACATTTGGAAAAATATCAATCTTACTTTCCTGCACAACATAGAGACTTACGTGAATATTCCAGAGTTTTCAACTTGTTCTTGTTGCTATTAAAACTGTATGCCTAGAAATATAATTTGATCTTGCCAATAACTTGTTGTCCTCTTAGAAAAATAACTTACAATAATTTGTGGCTCTGATTATTGTCTTGCTCAATAATTTGCTGTAGTAACAATTTAGTAACTGATGTCTTTTTTCCTAAATAGCATAAATATTTGTGAGATTGTTCTGTCTGGTTGGAAGCGTACCAGGGACATATTTGTCTTCCTTATATGCATGATGTTAAAATAAAAGCATGTCATTCTGCTAAATTTCTTATTTTTTACCCTGCCCATAAACATGCTTGAATGACATTGTTCAAGTTAATGAGAGATTATGGAATCAGTAAAGTTCTCAAAAGGACACAATAGGCATTGTGTCAAAGGTAAGAAAATAGGGCACAATACTGTACCTTCCAAGGTAGGGAGGATTGTTGTTTTGCTTTAAAATGTTAACAATTACAACTGCTTACTCACAGACATGACTTTTTTTCCATACAACTCATACAGCGCCATCACCCCTTCACTTCCTCAAATCCTCCATGTCTATATCAGGTCATTCCCTTTTATTCATTCATTCATTTAAGAAGCAAACATTCAGAGAGTACCTACCATCAGTGATAGTACGCCATCTGTAAAACCTGGTCATTCTGCTCCTCAAACCTGCTCACCACCCTCTTCTAGCTGTGTCAAATCCTTCAAGGTCTGGCCCAGATAACTCCTCAGCCTTATAGCCTTTTCTGTTCCCCATAGGTTAGAGGAAATGTTTCCTCATGCCCTTAGTGTACAGACAGTCCCTGGATTACTAATGAATTCCATTCCTAAGTCTGTCTTTAAGTCAAATTTGGAAAAGTTGGAACAGTTAGGTACAGTTCATATTTAATGTCTAACTGATAAATGTTTGTTTCAGTATATAGTATATAATGTACATTTCTATGCATTAAAAGACATTAAAGAGAAACACTTCCAGATATACTAAAACATCTTGAACATAATAATACAGTAATAATAATAATAATGTTTTGATGTGTGTCACAAAGTAGCATCTGTTTGTTATTACAAACCGTTGTATGTACCTCGAATTTTTAATATAATGGGCTTTACAGGAGTTGATTTGTAACTACGGGTTGTACGTAGGTCAGATGTTCATAACTCGGGGGCTGCCTGTACTTTGTAGGGACTTCTAGAAAATAACCCATACTTATTCATTACAGTGAATTCCACAGATATTTTATTAAGGCATTCTGTTAGGCTCTGGGAAGATTAAAGAAGAAAAAGATAAAGTCCATTCTCTTCACTGTTAAAGAATTGGGGAAAGATTGATATGTAAACAAATAATTGATTCAGAGTAATAAGTGGAAATAACATGCAAAGATACGTTTTCACTGGAAGCTTTGTGAGAGCAGAGATGGGATGTCTTTTCTATCCCTCACTACATCTAGCATAATGGTTTGCACATATTTGTCAGCAGATAAGTATTTAATGACAATGGACAACTGGCAAATGGGGAAGAAGAACAAAATGGTTAGGTGCTCAGAGAGACTTCTGATGAGGTGATGGGAAGAAGGAACCAGTCTTCAAGACATTTGTGAAAACGATGTCAAAGTTTTGCAAAGCCATTCCTAAATCACAGCAAAATTTCTTATTTAAATAATCTAAAAAGGTCCAAACACTGTAACATTTACTCTTTCACTTGCCATTTTAACACAGCATTATTTAATTTTGGATCAACTTTTATGTACTTTTGGAGCCCTGGTGGCACAGTGGTTAAGAATTCAGCTGCTAACCAAAAGGTCAGCAGTTCGAATCCACCAGGCACTCCTTGGAAACCCTATGAGGCAGTTCTACTCTGTCCTATAGGGTCCCTATGAGTCTAAATCAACTCAACAGTAATTTTTTTTTTTTTTTAATGTACGTTGTACATTTTAAGGTGAGTATTACCCTGGAGGTAGAAGTGGGTTAGACTCTAGACCTGTGCTGTCCTGTACAGTAGCCGCTAGCCACTGCCGGCTGTGGAGCACTTGAAATGCAGCTAGTCCAAACTGAGATGTGCTTTAGGGTTGCTATGAGTCGGAATCGACTGGACGGCAACTTTTTTTTTTTTTTTTTTTAGTGTAAAACACACCCTGGATTTCAAAGACTTAACCAAAAAACAAACAAACCATTGCTGCTGAGTCAATTCTGACTCATAGGACCCTATAGGACAGAGTAGAACTCCTTGTAGGGTTTCCAAAACTGTAAACCTTTACAGAAGCAGACTGTCACATCTTTCTCCCGTGGAGCAGCTGGTGGGTTCGAAGTGCCTACCTTTCAGTTAGCAACCGAGTGCTTTAACCACTGTGCTACCAGGGTTCCCTTATTTCAAAGACCTAGTACAGAAAAAAATGAATACAAAATATCTCAATTTTTTAATTTGATTACAAATTGAAATAATATTTCTGATATATTAGGTTAAGTAAAATATATATTTAAGATTTAAAAAGAAGAGTGCAAGTAGTCAGTAGGGAGGAATGGGCAGGAAAGCTTCATGGGAAATGCACGATCTGAACGGAGCCTTGAAGGATGAGTAGGATTTGACTGGAGAGAGAGAGAAGGGAAATAGCTTACAAGTGAGGACCCAGCCTGCACAGACCTGAATTCTTTGTGATGACTGTCTTCCTAGCTGCAATTGACTTTCATCATAGCACTTAAAAGATCAGGAACACTGGCATCAGAAGAGTTAAATTTAAGAACGCTTTTCACCATTAAATGATCTTAGACAAATCACTCAATAAATCTGGAACTCTAATTTCTCATCTGAAGACAGGTATCAGAAAAGTTTTACCTCATACGGCTATGGTGACACCCAAATTTGATAATATGTTAAAGAACTTTATTGTAAAACCAAAAAACGAAACCCATTGCCATAGAGTTGATTCTGACTCATAGCAACCCTATAGGACAAGGTAGAACTGCCCCATAGGGTTTCCAAGGAGAAGCTAGTGGATTTGAACTGCCAGCCTTTTGGTTAGCAGCTGAGCTCTTAACCACTGTGCCACCAGGGCTCCTTTGTTGTAGAGCACCTTAAGATATGTCATCCTTACCTCTATAGTCTTTCGGTATTGGTATATCTTCCCAATTTAACAATTTATTTCAACTTGTTAAATTCAACTGAAAGGAATTGGCTGAATGGGAAATAGAATTGGAAGGACAGAGGAATACAGAATTATTTGGAATAATTGGATACATTACGGCCTGGTGGCAGGGGATCAGCTAGAGGCCATCTGGCAGTCCCTGCCGGCTCCATGATTCAAAGGTAACCAGGTACATAGCACATCCCTTGAAACTACTAATTCCATCTCAGACTGTGGTTAACAACTGGGCCCCATTCTCCAACCCTCAGAGCGGCTTCTTGGGATGCCTATAGAAATCTACAGTGTGTATCTATTCCCTCTGCCTTGACATCCTGGGATAAACAGCAATTATGACATCTCCAACATGAAATTGGGGATGCAGATTACCCACAGTTCACTGGCAGTCCTTGTAATGAGCTATTAAGGTTCAGGTGCCAAACCCCAATGCAGCTCTATTCATCAGAGAACAATTAATTAAACTGGACTTTCTCATTAGACATCCACAGTTTCCCTAACCTTTCATTTAGGCCATGGATTCCGTGTGATGAATGTCACCTGACAATTTGTCTTATCGGTCATATCACTTCATCATAAGGCACTTAATACTACTTAAAAGGACATCTCCTGATTTTGAAGAATGACAAGTTTAGAAGACAAAACACTGGTCATTTAATAATTAAAAGATACTGTGAAGTTACATAGACAATAAAATATATTTTAATAATTCATTTCTATTGTATCAGCTTTCAACCATTTTCAAATCCTCATTCTCTTGGCTATCCATCTGTATGAATGTTGCTCAAACTTCAGAATGTGTTAGATCAACCAGCAAACATGTTTATGGGCAAATTCCTGGGCCCCACCGTTAGATTCTGATTCGGTAGGTGTCATGGTTTGAATTATGTCCCCCCGAAAAATGTGTGTATCAGGTTGGCTAGGCCATGATTCCTGGTACAGTGTGATTTTCCTGTATGTTGTAAACCTGCCTCTATGATGTTAATGAGGGAGGATGGGTGGCAGTTGTGTTAGTAAGGCCGGACCTGATCTACAAGACTGGACTGTGTCCTGAGGCAATCTCTTGAGGTATAAAAGACAGAAGTGAGCGGTGAGACAGGGGGACCTCATACCATCAAGAAAGCAGTGCCGGGAGCAGAGCGCTTCCTTTGGACAGGGGTCCCTGCGCCGAGTAGCTCCTAGTCCGGGGGAACACTGATAAGAAGGCTGACAGAGAGAGAGACTTCCCCTGGAGCTGACACCCTGAATTTGGACTTTTAGCCTACTTTGACTGTGAGGAAATAAACTTCTCTTCGTTAAAACCATCCACTTGTGGTATTTCTGTTATAGCAGCACTAGATGACTAAGACAGTAGGTTTTGGAAGCACCCCAGGTGATTCTGATGTAGGTGATCGGTGAACACCTTTTCTGACCTCTGCTGTTGGGCCTGCCTCTGCCAGTAACAAGCCAGCATGGGACATGGGTCTCTGTCTCTGCTGTCCAAGCCAGCACAACATTGTGAATGTACTAAATGCCACAGAATTGTACACTTAAAAGTGGTTAAAATGGTAAATTTTCTCTAATGTGTATTTTAACATAATGAAAAATGCCAAAAAAAAAAGTCTGCTGGAATTTTTATTAGGATTGTGTTGAATCTATCAATCAGTTTGGGAAGAATTGCCATCTTAACCATACTGAAACTTGAGATCCATGAACATGATATATATGTCTTCAATTATTTAGGTCTTACTTAAAATTTTTAAGCGATGTTTTATAATTATCAGTGTACAGGTCTTGCACATATTTTGTTAAATTTATCCCTAAATGGAATTGTATTTTTTATTTAATTTTCCAAATGTTCATTGTTGGTATGTAGAAATATAATTGAGTTTATATATTGACCTTGTATCCCATGACCTTGCTAAATTCAACTTATTGCTTTTAGTTGCTATTTTTTGGGGAGCTATTTTAGGATTTTCTACTAACACAATGTTATCTGGGAAATTTTTTTTTTTTTCTGTCCAACATCTATGCCTTTTCTAGCTTTTTCATGACTTTTTGCAATGGTTAGAACTTCCAGTTCAGTATTAACTAGAACTAAGAAACATGGGCACCCTTTCTTTGTTCACCCTCATTATTCCCCAGGATCACAGAGTTGGGGACAGGGTCAGAGGCTGGTGTGCAGAACACACAGAACATCAGCTCCCAGAACACAGACTTCTGTTCTCCTCTCTACTCCGCTACATCGAGAGTGTCCAAAGTTCACAGTCCTATTAAGTCATTTTCCCTATAATTCAAATACAGAAGTGCTTTTAAGAGACACACAGTATTCCAGCTACTCCCATGTGCTATAAATATGTAATTTACCAGGAAAATGGGGACTCTGTGTGACATTCAAATTGAGAACTATTTGAAGAAAGGGGAAAAATATCCCATCATATTGAGTCATGGGGGAAAATAACTACAGTATATCATACCAGAAAATAGGAATGTAAAAATAGCTTCTGTATGGAAGTGCAAATTAAATGTTAATGTGGCCTTGAGTTTATTTTAAGTATTTTTCATTAAACATTTTCACAACCTGTTAAGTTCCCTCCATATTAAACTAGGATCAAATTATTTTAGATGCCAACTCGAAAAACCTGATGATCATTGTGTTCAACTCCCTTTGAAAAGAAGAAACATAAGGCAAGCATTCTTTGAAAACAGATTATCATGGTGCCTGGGTCATTAATCACTAAACAGCAAGATCGTTGTCTTAGTTTTCTAGTGCTGTTATAACAGAAATACCATAAACGGGAGGCTTTAACAAACAGAAATTTATCTTCTCACAGTTCAGGAGGCTAGAAGTCTGAATTCAGAGTGCCACCTCTATGGGGAATGCTTTCTCTCCTTGTCTCCTCAGCTTCTGCTTCCTGTCTCCGTGGAGATCACCATGTGTCTTGGCATCTATCTTCCCCCATCTCTGCTTCTCTCTCTTGCTTGTTTAGTCTCTTTTATATCTCAAAAGAGATTGACTCAAGACATGCCCTACACTAATCCTGCCTCATTAACATAATAAACACAATCCATTCCCAAAAAGAATTTTCACCGCAGGCATAGACTTTAGGAATTACAATATATATTTTTTGAGTACACAGTTCAATCCATAACATTCCATCCTTTGCCCCTCCCCCACTAAATTCATGTCCTCACATGCGAAACACATTTACTCCATCAGATCATCCCAAAAGTCTTAACTCCAAGTCCAAAATCTCATTTTCTGAATCACCTAGATCAAATATGGATGAGACTTTAGGCACATTCTTTCCTGGGGCAAAATTCCTTTTTATCTGTAAACCTGTCAAAAATAGATTACAAGTTATCTGTGTCCAAAGTACAATGATGGAACAGGCAGAAGGTAGAAATTTCCATTACAAATGGTAGAAATTGGAGACAAAGAAGGGATAACAGGCACCAAGCAAGTCCAAAACCCAGCAAAACAATTTACATTAACTCTCAAGGGTCTCAAGCTCTCTCTCTGCTCTCTGAGACCATCTAGGCAATGGCCCTGTCCTCTAGACTCTGGGTGTTGGCCATGCTGACTGGATTCTGGGTGGACGTCCCTTGGCCCTGGGCTTCGGCTCTGCCTTCCAGGCTCACTGGAATGGCAACTTTGCTCTCTCAGCTTTGGGCAACCCCATTCTCCTAGTCCATCTGAGTGGCAACCCCACCCCTTTGGCCCCAGCAGGCTTTATTCTTCTGCCCCTTGAGCATAGTACCCTGCCCCTCCAGCTTTGGGTGATGGCCCCGTCCCCCTGGAGCACCTTAACGGCAGCCCCACACTCTGGAACCAGGTTGGCGAAAATCAGACTCTTTGAAACCTAGGAGGCAGCGGCCCCACCCTTTGAGATCCAGGAAACCGTGGCCTCACCCTTTGAAACCTAGAAGGCCCTGCTTCCCATGCTCCTTCCAACAGTTCTGCTGCTCTCCAACCTGCTCCAGGGACAGTCCTTTTCTTTTTCGGAGGATAACAGATGTAACTCCTTTGGCCTGTTTCCAGCCTATAGAATTCCAAGAGGCAGACAGCATTCTTTCCCTGTTCCCTTCAGTCTAAACTGATAGATTATCTGCTGTGGTAGTTGATTAGATCCATAAGTTACAGATTTAATCTTTTTAACAAAAGATTATATATCAACATCCTTGGTGACATTCTAGGACACATGTTCTTAGTTTGTACAACAGAATTTTCTAAATCTTTTAAGTTCTGTTTTCATTTTACACAGTTCATTTTTAAGTCCATCTCTTTCCTCTCACATTTTACTATAAGAGGCAAGGAGAAACCATGTGGCCCCTTTAAGATCTTGCTTAGAAATCTCATCATCTGCCTGATATTCAAGTTCATCACTTACAAATTCTACCTTCCACCAGACATTTGAACATAATTCAGACAAGTTCTTTGTCACTGCATAAAAAGCACTGTCCTTCTTTCATCGTCCAATCACACGTTCATCATTTTCTTTTAAAGTCTCACCAGAAGCACGTTTAACGTCCACATTTCTAGCAACATTCTGTTGCTGGCATAATATGTATTCTCTAAGATGATAGAGACTTTCTCTATAGCTCTCCTCACTTCCTTCTGAGCCCTCACCAGTATTGCCTTTCATGTCCATAGTTCTACCAATATTCTCTTCAAGGCAGTCTAGGCTTTTACTATTAAACCAAACCAAACCCACTGCCGTCAAGTTGATTTCGACTCATAGCGACCCTAAAGGACAGAGTACAACTGCCCCACAGGGTTTCCAAGAGTGTAATCTTAACAGAAGCAGACTGCCACATCTTTCTCCCACAGAGCGGCTGACCATTCAGTTAGCAGCTGAGTTCTTAACCACTGCACCACCAGAGCTCCTTGCTTTTACTATTAGACACCTTAAAACTCTTACAGCCTCTACCCATTACCCAGTTCCAAAACCACTTCCACATTTTACGTATCTGTTAGAGCAGCACCCTACTCTTCTGGTACCAAATTCTGTCTTAGTTTTTTAGTGCTACTATAACAAATATAACCATAAATGGGAGGCTTTAACAAACAGAAATTTATTTTTTCACAGTTTAGGAGGCTAGGAGTCTGAATTCAGAGTGCTGGCTCTAGGGGAATGCTTTCTCTCCTTGTCTTTCCAGCTTCTACTTCCTGTTTCCTTGGAGCTCTCCATGTGTCTTGGCATCTATCTTGCCCCATCTCGGCTTCTTTCCCTTGCTTGTTTTGTCTCTTTTATTTCTCAAAAGAGACTGACTCAGGACATACCCTGCCTCATTAACATAACAAACACAACCCATTCCCAAAAGGAATTGTAACCACAGGCATAGAGATTAGGAATTACAATACATATATTTGGGTACACAATTCAATCCATAGCAATCCTTGGGGGGGGGGGGCTAGAGCACATAGTTCAGTGGGGGAGGGGGGATGGATACCTCTTTTTCCTTTGCCCAATATTTCTTCCTTTTTCAGGAGGCAACAGTCCTCTTCGCCTGGAAAACTGCTCTCCCCACACCGACCACATGGTTCAAGCCTGACCACATAGATGAGACAGTAACCCAAACTGGGTCTCTTCGAGTCCTTTCCCAAGAGTTGTTTAATTTGAAGTAAAGAAAGAGCACAACTGGGGACATGCAGCCCAGGAGTTGCTGGCAGCAGTGTTTCTAGCTGAGTGTAGAAAGTTGTTTTGAGAGAGAGAGCTCTAAGGCTTTTGAGCCTCTGGGTCTGGTCGATCCTCTGGCCGCCAGCCTGGTTATAAGTGAAATCACACGTCACTTGCAGTCTACTTTGGTTCAAACCCAAATTGAAGTCACAGAATCAAAGAATTTACAACTGCCTTTATAAACAGTTAACCATGCTTTCCAGCTCCTGCTCTGTCTTGGGTATAGTTATTTTATGTAATTTATCTCATTTAATCTTCACTACAGCCCTGTGGTGGTAGGTACTATTATTATCCCCATTTTCCAGATGAAAACCAAAAGTAAACAAAATTTGAGGCTGCTCTGAGATGTTACGTCCTTGTCCATAATCACACCATCACTAAGCCTTTTTCTAGTATTCTGAAGGAAACTCTGACATTGTTTGCTCTAGATCTGGACTGTTTCTTAACCATTCTCATGTAGGTTAAACTATAAAAACAAAACTAAACTGAAAACTTAATGCAAATTTTCTCATTTAAAAAAAAAAAAAGGGTTTGGTGAGTGGAAAGCTGAGCCCAATATCTGAAGCCTGCCCAGTGGGTCCATCAAACGGAAATTCATGTACACGGATGTTGATTCACCACATGGGCACCAAGTGGAGTGTGAAGGTAGAGTGAGCAAAGAGTTTCAGCTATCTACAGTACATGCTTTTACTACTGAATTTACCGCAAGTATTTACTGAGACCTACTATTTGCCAAGTACTGGAGCCCTGGTGGTGTAGTGGTTAAGAGCTACGGCTGCTAACCAAAAGGTCAGCAGTTTGAATCCATCAGCAGCTCCTTGGAAACCCTATGGGGCAGTTCTACTCTGTCCTATAGGGTCGCTATGGGCCGGAATCAACTTGATGGCAACAGGTTTCCTTTTGGTTTGGTGCTAGACTTTATTCAGCAAATATATGAAATATGAGATCTGATTCCTGCCATTGAGATCATTGTAGTTGAGCTGTGAAGACAAGGCTAGCATCTAAGAAATAATGTGTCAAGTGCATGATGCTAAATTGAAGGGCAGGAGAAATTTAGAGGAAGGAGAGATCTTAGTGTAGTCTAAAAAGTCTTCATAAGAGGATGACTTGAAGAATGGGTAGGAGGTTGGGCTGGGCAGAGAGGACATTCTGGATTAACTAAGTCATTCAGAAATCCAGGCAGGCTGGATCACCCCAAGTAGATCCAACTAAAGTCAACTGAAATCAGGATTCTGATTCAGGTTTCTCTGAGGACAGGGTGACAAACCCTAGATCTGTGAGTTGTACTTCTGCCTGGCTCCCTAAGCCACACATGTAGTGCTTTCCTTTTCTCCTATTGCAAATAGACACAAAATTGAAGGGTTTTTTGTTCCTTATAATTATCTCACAAAGTAGGTAAGCTGCCTCTTTTGTACAAGTTTGTCATTTTCCTTTTGTAAAAGGAGTTTGTAAGAACTTCTGAAATGTGCGTGGGAGGTTTGACCACCAGCATCAGGTCATATCAACCCTGACTATAGCTGGGGAGATGAACCCTCCAGGGTGGGGTGAGATAAGACCCTAGATGTCCACTCTATCAAGTCAGACTAGTCCTTTAAACAGGCAGTATGGAAACCCCACTAACTTTTTGAGCAAGTGGGCCAGTACTGCAGCACCCTGACAAGGCTTTCTGTGCTGTGTGGCCTCCCTCGTCTAGTCCCTACTTTTAGACATAAACATTCCTCAGTGTGTCCCACAGCAGATAGCTTTGATTCTGACTGTTCATTCAACTACATGTATGTTAACAGAAATTGCAAATGTGGAACTAAGTAAGGCAGCCAGAAAGTGTACCATGGGCCTTTACGAGGCATCTTAACCAAACCAAAACCAAATCCATTGCCACTGAGTTGATTCTGACTCACAGCGACATTATAGAACAGAGTAGAACTACCCCATAGGGTTTCCAAGGCTGTAATTTTTACAGGAGCAACTGATCTACTCATCTCTATTTCTTTACTTCAAACATACCCCTCAGTCACAAAAAAGATATATCTAAAATATAAATCTCACCATTTAACTTGCTTAAAACTACCTCCAGGATAAATTCTAAGCTTAGCTCACTATGTCTGAAGCAAAAGGAGATATAATTGCAAAGACAAGTTTAAAAACTCCCATAAGTCTTCAAAAACAAAAGCCAATCAACCAAAAAAAAAAAAAAGGTTTATATCAGTGTTTCTTCAACATTAAATCACAGCCGATGACAAAGTTAAAAAATGAAGACGATTAGGCTGAGAAAGCCTGGAGGTGAGCATTGAAAAGTTCACTACATCAGCATGAATTGTTGTTGCAAATATAATCACAAATATAAAATGAAGACAGTCTTCAAAAGACACAATTAGAGTAAATTATAGATAAATATATTCTCTTTATTTTGATGTGCATTTTTTCTATTACATTCCCTGCTCGCTCAGTCCTGCTTCCTGGGATCAGCTCTCAAACTACCTGTTAACCCGTTTCTGTCGAGCCGATTCTCACTCTGTCCTATAGGGTAGGACAGAGTCCAACTGCCCCAAAGAGTTTCCAAGGCTGTAATCCTTACAGAAGCAGACTGCCACATCTTTCTCCCACAGAGCTGTTGGTGGATTCAAACCACCAAACTTTCAGTTAGCAGCTGAGCAGTTAACCACCACACCACCAGGGCTCCTTCTCTCAAACTACTGCATCTAAGTCTTCATCTTGGTCTCTGCTTTCAGGGGAACCCAAGCTAAGAAAGTAAGTAGCCCAAGAAAGTAGAACCTCCAAACCTCCAAATGGAATTCTAGAAGTAGATCATTCATCTGTCAAACAGTAACAAAAACCCCATTCCTAGTGGTAAGCAGAGTGATGAGAACCCTTGGCGTGCTATGACATTAGCATTAAAACTCTTACCTGTGATGGATTAAGATGTGGAACAGGTAGAAGGGGAAATGTTGGTTTATGCAGTAGCTCTAGCTGGTCCTATAAAATATATACATCCAGAAGTAGGAAGCCTGATAGATCAATGGAAGAGCCTATTCAAGCTTCAGCTAAGATGCCATTTTGGGAATGATATCCTGCAGGGATGGGGTAATGTCCTCTAGCATAAACTGTATGCCTTAAATCAATGATTTATGGACCTGTGTTCCTGATAGCTAGAACACATGGATCCTCAAAACTGTATAAGTTTTCAAGTACCACAAAACTTGGATCCACCCTGTGTCTATTAATGTTGATAATGTTGGTACAGCTGGACTATACTTCTCCTCTCTTAATCCCCAGCCCCTCAAACTACCTTCCAATGTTTCTCTAGGCCAGTTGAGCTGCTGGATGCTGCCAACACCTGCCCCTTTCCCCTCAAAAAAGAATACTTCTAAGGCTCTGATATAACCCATACAGCGAAAACATTTTCCAGCCTGCTCCCCATTCCTGCCACTCTGTTCCTCAAGTTCCATGTCTTAGCAATCAATGCCTAGTTTCTTTGGCCAACTTTTCTTCCTTCCTCCCTCTTTCTCTCTCCTTCCCTACTTTCTTCCCTTCCTTTCTGCTTTCTCTCCTTCAGACCTTGCCAAAAACGCATAAAATCAAGAAGGAAAAACTAAGTCATCTAGGGAATCATTAACAAAAGGAAAATATGGTAGGAAAATAAAAGACGAGGAAAGATTGTATGACCTCACAAACAAACAAAAGGCAAACATATAGAGAGCCTAGTTTATCAGTGGTTACTAGGGGCCGGAGGAGGCGGAAAGGGGGGTTAACAGTAACGGAAAAATCGCATTGATTATGCAGTAGGTTGCACAGCCAGTTAATGTAATTGCTGTCAATAAGTTGTACACTTGTAAAAAGTTAAATTGGCAAAAGTTGTATGATAGATATATTTAAAATGACCAAAAAAAAAGAGTACCTGAGGCTGCTTATGTACAACGAAACACCTCATGGGATTTGGTTCCTTGGTTTGGAGGTCTAGGGTCATGGTTTCATGGGAAATTCCAGTTACTTAGGCTAATAATGCATTTAGTGCTTCTGTTCCACCTCCTAGTTCATTGCATAGTGCCTCGTGTCTTAAAAGCTTGCAAGTGGCCATCCAAGGCACAACAATTGGTCTCTATTTGAGTAACAGAGGAAGAAAGAGAGTCTGGAACAGGAGGAGGATATGGAATTGTGGCTAATTGCCTACATGAACAATTGCCTCCTTTGTCATAAGACCAGAAGAACTGGATGATGCCCAACTACAATTACTGAACATTTTGATTAAAGATTCTACAGAAGAATCCTGATCAAAATGGGGAAATGCAGAACAGAATTTCTCAGATTCTCGTGGAATCCAGAATTTCTGGAGCCATGGAGGCTGGATGAACCACTGAAACTATTGCCCTGAGATAATCTTTAAACCTTAAACCAAAAATATCCCCTGAAGTCTTCTTAAAACCAAACAATAGTTTAGCTTAACTAATAAAAAATGTCTGCCTTGAGCATTACGCTCTTTTATGAACTATCTATATGGAATCAAATTTACAATAGTAACTGGAAAGATCAGACAGGAAACTTAAGAGGCAGTGAGTTTATGTTAATGGGGGAGGAACAGCTCAGAAAAGGAGCGTGAGAATGATTGCACAACACAAAGAATATAATTAATGTCACTGAACTGTACATGTGGAAACTTGAATTGATGTATGTTTTGTTGTGTATGTTCTCAACAACAACAAAATTAATCAAGATTTTTAAAAATGAGGAAAGGGGTAAGATTAGCACACAGAAATGTTGACAGTGTGGAACTGGTAGGTATCGCACATTTGACTCAGCCTTCTGGCAGCTAAAGCAAGGAAACAGTCTGTTACATGATCCACAGTGTCCACGGGATTAAAAGGTCCCACTTGTTCAAAGGATGTACAGCTTTGCATGACACTGGGATCTTACAGAATGCTGTCCTCTGGGTCCTACAGAGAAGACACTGTGTGATGGGGTGGATGACTTCCTTAAGTTAAACCTGATAATGAATTTTATGCAGCTAAGGTGCCTTGGAAGAAAGGCCTGGTGATCAATTTCCAAAAGGTCACAGCTGTTGAAAGCCCTGTGGAGCACAGTTATACTCTGAAACACAAGACCTCAAGGCATTTCAGTAAAAGTATATCTAGGAGGCACCAAAACAGTGTGGTCCATGTATCCAGCTCTAGGTTTTTGAGGTAATCTTCATAAATATTTTTCTCACTCCAGATTTTGATATGGATTAGACAGAAGAACTCGAGGCTGTAATATTTAGTGAGAATCTGTTGTTAGGTGCCATCAAGTCGGTTCTGACTTATAGCGACCCTTTGTACAACAGAACAAAACACTGCCTGGTCCTGCACCATCCTCACAGTTGTTGCTGTGTTTGAGCCCATTGTGGCAGCTACTGTGTCAATCCATCTCATAGAGGGACTTCCTCTTTTTCGCTGACCCTCCACTTTACCAAGCATGATGTCCTTCTCCAGGGACTGGTACCTCCTGACAACATGTCCAAGGTACATGAGATGATATCTCGCCATCCTCACTTCTTAGGAGCATTCTGACTGTATTTCTTCCAAGACAGATTTGTTTGTTCTTCTGATAGTCCATTGTATATTCGCTATTCTTCACCAACACCATAACTCAAAGGCATCAATTTTTCTTTGGTCTTCCTTATTCATTGGCCAGCTTTCGCATGCATATGAGGAGACGGAAAATATCATGGTGTGGGTCAGGCCCACCTTAGTTCTCAAAGTGACATCTTTGCTTTTTAATACTTTAAAGAGGTCTTTGCAGCAGATTTGCCCAATGCAAATGCATGGTCATATTTTGAGTGCTTTCCAACCTGAGGGGCTCATCTTCTGGCACTATATCAGACAATGTTTTGCTGCTATTCATAAGGTTTTCACTGGCCAATTTTTTCAGAAGTAGACGGCCAGGTTCTTCTTCCAGTCTATCTTAGTTTGGATGCTCCCCTGAAACCTGTCCAACATGGGTGACCTTGCCTGTATTTGAAATACCAGTGGCATAGCTTTCAACATCACAACAACATGCAAGCCCTCACAGCACGACAAACTGACAGACAAGTGGTGGGGTGAGAATTTGGAAAGCAAATATTCTACATTACCAATGAAATGCAGGTCTTTACTCTTTGACAGCTTCCAGAACAGAGGATAGGAATGAGGCCCTCTTACGAACATCAAATGTTATTTATTTGTTGTTAAATGCATGCTGAAAGCTAGAAGAACTGCCACCACCAAGACATCAAGAACTGAAGAATATTTCTTGGGCTGAAACTTGAACAATTGAGGTTTTTATGGGCCCGAGAAAAGAAACGTTGTTAGATATTTGAGATATATTTTATAATTTGATTTAAAACTTAATTTAAAACTACAAGAACGAGGTTTCTGGTTATAAAAAACTTTTGCGCTGCAACAAACAGAAAAAAACAGGCTCCTTTTCTATGGACTTTAAAAATAAATCCAGCACGTCTTGCTAGGACAATAACGCCCAGGAGCTCAAATCCTACCCTTCAGGTCTCAGTTAAAAGCTTCCACTTTCAAGAAGATGCTTTCAGTTTAGTGCGGCACTTGAATATTTCCTCTTACATCATTTTTCACTTTCTTCCTGAGTTGCACTTGTCGTACTGTCTTGTTGTGTGCTGTTGAGTCGATTCCAAGTCATAGTGACCCTATATGACACAGTAGAACTGCCCTGGAGGGTTTCCTAGTGTGTAATCTTTATTGGAACAGATTGCCAGGTTTTTTCTCCCAAGGAGCAGCTGGTGGGTTTGAAACACTGACCTTTGGGTAGCAGCTGAGTGCTTAACCATTGAGCAACCAGGCCTCCTCTCACTGCCTTAATTGAGTGTAATCTTCTTGAGGGCAGAAATGGTCTCTTGAATCTCTAGACTCCTACTAGGGCTTATGATAGTGCTTTGCCTATAACCAGCATTTACTAAAAACTGTTACATAAACTAATAAAATATCATGTACCTCATTACATGGGGGCCCTGGTGGCGCAGTGGTTAAGCATTTAGCTGCTAACCAAAAGGTTGGCAGTTCACATCTACCAGTCACTTGTTGGAAACCCTATGGGGCAGTTCTACTCTGTCCTACAGGGTCGCTATGAGTCCGAATCAAGTCCACGGGAATGGATTGGTTGGTAAAAAGCAAATAGATTTGTAAGGCACTCAGAGTAATAAAGCCACTGTTAAAAGGGGTGCCAGATAAGATAAACTTTGAATTTTTATTTATAATTAAAACATGAATTAGAAGTGATTTTAAACTGACTTAATTATACTAGTTATTTAATTAGATGTCTATAGCTGTAAGTGCCCTTTTGGGAGAGAAGAAAGGTAGCAACCTAAAAGTTAACCTTCACATGGCAACATTTTCCTTTTGAAGACACCCAGTCTTTTCCTTCTTCTTAAACCACTCTTGAAACGGTTAGGAGAAATTCTATTAAATGGACTTTGAAACTCTAATTTATAGAAAAACATGAGGTCAAAAAAAAAAAAAAATTACTTGAACCAAAGCATGTAGGGTGGATTGCATTATTGTAACCAATTATTCCTCGCGCTCCTTTTATGAGGATTATACTTCTCTGCCTGTTCTGTGACTCGCAAGGCTTCTTGGGAGAGGAGTATACTTTCCGATCCTATTGACAACAGGCTTGGTCATATGACTTGCTTTGGCCAAAGCAATGTGAGTACAATTGAGGTGTGCCACCTCAGAGCAGAAATTCTCAGAGCAGCACGTGCCAGTGGTGTACAAGAGCCGCTAAATTTCCGGCAATCAGCAAGCCACTTGTTAAACTGTTTGTAGGTTAAAATGGCCTTGGTGGGAGTATTTACACCATGGAAATCAGCAGCAGTACAAATTAGGCCTTTCCATTTCTGTTCCCGCAGCTTACCAGCACACCAGTGAACTTGTCCCAAATAGATTAAAGAAAACTGGTGGAGCAGAGCCAAAGCTGCCCGCAGCTAACAGAAATGAACCTTTGTTGTAAATCACTGAGTTATAGGGGGTATTTGTTACCTCAGCATAATCCAGCAAAAGCTGACTGATACACCACGCTGATGTTATTAAATTTTGGTGAACACCAATAGGCGCTACTTTTATCTGTCCAAACCTTGATTTCGGGAGTATTTTTTTCTAACAGCTTGTGACATCACACATCTTAAACCTGAAATGCTGCCAACTGCACTCAGAGACTCTAGACTGGGGAATCCAGGTCTTGGAAGGTTAATGTAAAAGATGTAAAAGATAGATTGCATTATTTTCTAAATCACTAAACTATTGCACCGCTTTTAGACCTTGGCAAACCCAGGTGTGCCCCTCTTGGACCTGGATGGTTTAGGAGTGTCTCCCGCACATTTTTCACGTACAGGTCACACGTTACCGCTCCTCTTTCTGCTCCCATACTCTGCAAATTGAGCGCTGTGTCTTTAAGGCGGAAGCACGGAGATTTCTGTGCAGGACAAAATGTCTGCGGGGATCGTGGAGGGGATCCGCGTTCGCCGACTCCCAGCCGCTGTCTGGCTCCCACCGCGCTGCGTGGGTGATGGGGTGAGTGTGGGCCGCGGGAATGGCGGACGCGCGGCGGGCCGGGGCAGGAGGTTGGCGCGCGGAGGTCGTGGAATGCGGCCAAGTGAGCCCAGGGATGGCCCCGGCGATCCTGCCCGGGAGTCCTGAGACTGGGTTACAGTCGGAACCACAGTTAAGCCAGCAAACCGCGACGCTACAGCCGGGTGTTACCACAGCCTTCCTTTGCATGGGGTGCGGGACTTGCTCTTGGCTATTGTCGGTTATCGCTATTGTAAAAGATGCATTTAGACCCAGGTTTCTGCATAAAGGCCCTGTTTGACTTCTTTCAGCACCTCGTTTTCGCCCCTCTCCTAAAATCGCCCCTCAAAAAATTTATTCGGGAATATAGAAAATTATCGCCACACTCCTGCTCCCCCTTTATTAAAGTTGCCTTATTGCTGTCTGACTTTTAACAATGCAAATGGTTGGGTGCTCTGTCGTGGGCTCTTTCATCGGAACTTTCTTAATGTTACTTTCCCACTTTGGGGGGCGGGGAGGAGTTGAATGCTAGCCAGAGGCTCAGACCGGAGCCCCTCTCTGCCCCTGCGGTGCTCAAACAAAAGAGTTTTCCTGTCCTTTTGGAGTATACAGGAGCAATTTGCTATAGCTTACGCTAACCAAATGCCCGAAGCTTTTCAAGCAAAGTTATTTTTCCCTCCTTGAAAGCAAAAAATAAGTACCTGCCACAATGTGAACTTCTAATTAGAAAAGACTGCAAAGAGACGGTGTTTATGAGAAATTGTTGTAGATATAGCTTAATAAATGGATATAATTACGGTAATTATTTTGTGCACTTTTAAATAATGTTTGTACATCTTACGTGGTCAAATGAGGCAACTGACAATAAAAAGTATACATGCAAAAAAACATGATTAAAACAATGTGTAAAAAGAGGAAGAGCCAAACTAGGTAATTTTCCATTAAAAAACCATCTTTGAGTTACAAAGGATTTCAAAGTAGGGTAGCTTTAAGTCCCTCTAATTCATATTAGATTATGCATTTTACAAGATAAAATAGATTGCCATCCTTCTTTTTAGGAACCTATGTATTAAATACTGTAATGCAGGCCTGAAATAAAGGTCCACTTTATGGCATAGTGCTTTACCATTTTCACTTTTAAAAATGCGTTAATAGAGAAAGAGCATTTCTCAGCCTTTTAGCTAATGGTAGAAGTATCTGAGTTTGGCTTATGGTATTTAGGGAACATCTCTAACCCATCAGATAATTTGGCTGTGAGTCTAATAAATTTCTTACAGTCCACATATAACCTTTTTCTAAAAAAATTTCACACTTAACCCTTTATTTCCTGAGAGTGGTGGGCACCTGTAACCCGAGGATATGCCCAGGTATGGGTACTCAGGTATCCGCATTTTCTAGTTTGGAAGCATTTTGCCTTTAACTTCATCTCAGGCTTCAGTGGTAATTTCAGACTAGAAATTTGTCTAATTGCCTGGATCTGTTTATAAATAGATTGCTACATGGCCAAAACCAAAGCACACCCAACCTATTGCCGTCGAGTTGATTCAGACTCATAAAGACCTTACAGGACACAGTAGAACTGCCCCATAGTGTTTCCAAGGCTATAAATCTTTATGGAAGTGGACTGCCACATCTTTCTCCTGCGGAATGCTGGTGAGTTCCTTTTGGTTCGTAGCTGAGTGCTTTAACCACTGCGCCACCAGGGCTTCTCTACCACATGGAAGTAAGCTAATATTTCAAAAGAGATGAACCAATAACAGATGAATGAATTGTGGTTTCCTTGACACTTCAGTTGTCAAAGCTAATTATTTGTTTTAATTAATATATTCTGCTTTAATTGAAGTCACTAGTGGATGATGTAAATGAATATGTTTTTACTGTTTCCACACAAGGCATGTGAATTTCTCGTCTAAGATCCAGGCTCAACCAATTCATCAGACTCTGCTGGGTTATTCCAAATAAAGTGAGATGGGAGGATAAATAATACTGTAATTCACTTATTATTTCCTTTTGAGAACATGACCTGGCTCTTTGATCTTTAGCCCTCCCTGTGGTTTTTCATGTATAAGTTGTTGTTAGGTGCCCTCGTGTTGATTCTGACTCAGCGTCCCTATGTGACAGAGTAGAACTGCCTCAGGGTTTCCTAGGCTGTAATCTTTCAGGAGCAGATTGCGAGGTGTTTCTTCCACCAAGCTGCTGGGTGGGTTCAAACCCCCAGTGTTTCTGTTAGCAGCCGAGTGCTTAACTGTTGTACCACCAGGGCTACTGTTAATGTGTATACGCATAAGTATAAAATAATAAAATTAACTTTTGTGGGTAGTTTGTAGGAGGAATCTCACTGTTAAAGCCCTTCCTGGTGTGTATGCACATATTTACACCAATTATTCATTCAGGTTTTGATCTCTTCTCTATTCTCTATGTTGGTGTTCAGGAAGATCACACTGAGATAGAACTTCTTCAGGTAGAGCCTCAAATACAGAGGTAATTAATGTGAATTTATTATTATCTTCCATAGGATTAGACTTCTTATTACCCCTTCCAGATAATGGATAAACCCCAAAATCAAACCCACTGCTGTCGAGTTGATTCCGACTCATAGCGACCCCATAGGGTTTCCAAGGCTGTAAGTGTTTACGGAAGCAGACTACCACATCTTTCTCCCGTGTGGCTGGTTGGTTTGAATGCCAACCTTTTGGTTAGCAACCAAGCGCTTTAACCACTGCACCACCAGGGCTCCTTCCAGACAATGGATACTGGGATAAAACTGAGCCTTAGGAGAGTTCAGAGGCACAGCACCAACAATCGTGCCCCCTCCCCTTCCATGAAATATCTAACTACTGCATTTGTTTTTTTCAGTTTTTCCCCCCTGAAATTTGACTCAAAAATTTCTACCATTAAATTAATTTCATGATAGCAGTGTTTTTTATTTAGCTTCAAGGAATTTTATTTTAAAATATGACTCAGAAGCCAAGTTATAAAACTAAAGGATTGGAACCTGATTTATTAGGTTGTGATAGACAACTCGGTGAATGTTATACTCTGCAGAGCAGGGCAGGAAACGGATACCGAAGCAGGAGTGTCCCAGAGACATGAACATCATGATCGTTTGAATGTCTGTGTGAGGGCCCCCAAGGCCTCAGTATCAAGGAGCTTTGCCTTTGCCGAAACCTTCCGCAGTGTAGACACCTGTAGTGGAATTCACTCAAATGCATGAACACTGACAGTTACCCTGGTGAGTGGCACAAATGGTTAAATGCTCGGCTACTAGGGTCAAATCTACCTAGAAACGCCTTGGAAGAAAGGCCTGATGATCCACTTGCAAAAAATCAGCCATTGAAAACCCTATGGAGCACAGTTCTACTCTGACACACGTGGGGTCACCATGAGTTAGAGTTGATTCATGGTGATCTCACAGCAACTGGTTTTGTTTTGATTTTTTTAAACCAGAATTATTGTTGGAAGCATCTTTTTCCTCACCAGAGCTAGGCAGACTGTGAGCTCCCTGAGGGCAGGGACTGTGTGGTGTTCCTCTTCGAGTCCTCAGCAGCAAGCACATGCCTGACTCTGAGCAGGTGCACAATGAGCATTTGAATGAAAGAGTGGATGAAGTGAATAGATGTAAGCAAATAAATCATGTTCATTGGCACCTTTCTGGTGGTTTCAAAAAATGTTTAACAGAAAATTAAGGGCGCTCTAATTTTTCGTTTTCTTCTTGTTGGCTAACCAGGCAGTTAAGGGATGTGTTTTTATTGTATATTTGGTAAGAGAGAAATGCTTGTCACAGGGTTCCAGCTAACCAGACCTCCCCATCATCCTCTTTTACCTGAATAATGAGCAATCTATTTTGCATCAGGGTCAATTTAGGAAGTGAAAATAAATTTGGGAAGGAAGAAGTGGACCTGTAATTGTTTGCTTTTTTGCGTTCAGAAATCCCCAAGGGGATTCTTCCAACTTAGGTTACCTGTGGTATTGAATAATAGAATGTCAAGGAGAAAACTAACACTGCCTTTTCACCACTAAAATCTTAATCTGGGCCTGTTTGAGCAGTAAATACCAGTAGCTTCTTATTTGTTCATGCTTTGAATTTATATAGCACTGGCAAGTCCAACAGTGAGATCATTTGCGTTATCTGATTTCAGCCACCTGTTTTAAGGAAGAGACTCATTTCCCTTTACAGATGGGGAGATTGAGACTTGGATGAGCTGGGGCTAAGAAATGTAGCATCAGGCTCATTTAATGCAGCATCCCCTGAGGGCCTGCCCTATGCAGGCAGATAAATGAGATGCACTCCTCTCCCATCATGCCCTCCATCTCTTTGGATACAGAGACTCTTTCTGCTTGGGCAAGGCATGGTGAACCATCTGACACTGAATAACCCCACCCACTGGTTTCCCTAGAGGCCCCATGGCAGCTTACTGTGAATGCAAATCTCCTAGTGGCCCAGTAACGGGCTTCCCCACAGGACTGTCCTTTCCAGCCTCCCTGGCCTCCATAGTTAAGGCTGGCCTACCCCTGCCTGAGCTCACAACCTGAGGATCCAAAGATTTTTTTTTTTTAATTATTTTTTATTTATATATAGATCCTGACATATACATACTCTACCTAAATGCATACACAAGATCACATGCATGCTTTTTTAGCACCTTTTTTCTTTTTTTTCCCTCTTTCTCTTCTCCCTCCTTTCACATCATCTACCACCCCCTCAACCCAGTGTGTCTCCTTCCTTATTTTTCTTTAGAGATAGACAGATTGCTAGATTTTCTCTACAGATCTGCGTATCATTAATACTAATGAGATCATATTATACACACTTCTACACATCTTTTCTTCCTCAACAATTCCTCCAGAAATCCCTCTAGGTCATCTGGTGGAGCTCCAATCCATCCTTTTTAATGGTTGCATAATATTCCCTAGTGTGGATGTACATTATTTACTCAGCCATTCTCCTGCTGAGAGGCATCCTCTCATTTCCAGTTTTTAGATTATGCTCTAATCAACATCCTAATACATATGACTTTACGTATCGGTACTTTTAGTGCTAATAGATTCCCAGGAGTGGAATCTCTGATTATATGTATTTTTAATTAATAGAAATTGCTGGGTTGCTTTCCTAAAAGGCTGAAACCCTTCACATTTTCACTAGTAATGCATGCGCATACCCTTTTCTCTGCATCCCCTCAAGCACTGGCTCCTAGAGCTCTTCATTTTTGTTAGTGCGATGGACGTAAAGTGATACGTTATCGTCACTTTAACAGCGTTCCCCTGAATATAAGTGATGCTGCACATCTTTTCATATGTTTCCTGGCCATTTGGCTTTGCCCTTAGCTTGTTTGTGTACTCATATTTCTTGCCTGTTTTCCTATTGAGTTGTTTGTCATTTTCTTGTCAGTTTGTAGGAGATCTTTGTGTATTACAGTTGTGGCTGAAGACTCTTAAAGAAGCTTGTCTTCCAAGCCAAGGTGGACGAATCAAGGGCTTCTCTCCCAGCCCTCTGTACTGTAGGGAAGGTTGAAATGAGCTCAGCAGAGCTAGGCAGACTGGTGTGACCTGCGGCCAGGACTGCTGGCCACTTTTTAGATATTGAGTCTTCACAGAAGATTGTGTTGAGCCTGATTGCACTGTGCATGGAGGACTGAGAAAGTGAGGCAGTTCTGTACCATGCTGCCATCCACTGGTTAAGACCTCCCAGAGCGTAGAGCTGCCAGGGCAGAGGATGTCCCTCTGCCGCCCTCAGAGGGGCAGCGCTGTGCTGGCTGACATTTGTGGCTGCTTTTCCATGGCTCAGATGAGACTTTCCACTAAGTCTCAAGGATTGTTCTCGTTGTTAGTTGCCGTCGATTCGGCTCCAACTTATGGTGACCTTATGTATAACAGAAAGAAACATTGCCCCGTCCTGCACCACCTTCACAATTGTTCATATATTTGAGCCCATTGTGGCGGCTACAGTGTCAATCCATCTCATGGAAGGTTTCGCTCGTTTTCGCTGACCCTCTCCTTTGCCAAATATGACGTCCTTCTCCAGCGACTGGACCCTCCTGATGACGTACGTATCCAACGTAAGCAAGACAGAGTTTCACTATCCTTGTTTCTAAGGAGCATTCTGGCTGTACTTCCTCCGAAACTGGTTTGTTCCTTCTTCTGGTGGTCCATAGTATAATCAGTATTCTTCACCAACACTGCAATTCAGATGTGTCAGTTCTTCTTCTGCCTTCCTGTTTCACTGTCCAACTTTCGCATGCATATGAGGCAATTGAAAAGACCATGGCTGAAACCTGTCCACCATGGGTGACCCTGCTGGTATTTGAAATACTGATGGGATAGCTGCCAGCATCATAACAACATACAAGCCACCATAGTATGACAAACTGATAGAAGATGGTGGAAGTCTCAAGGATT
The DNA here is from genome assembly GCF_000243295.1 of Trichechus manatus latirostris. Taxonomy (NCBI): domain Eukaryota; kingdom Metazoa; phylum Chordata; class Mammalia; order Sirenia; family Trichechidae; genus Trichechus; species Trichechus manatus. The sequence continues at coordinate 6,145,755 of NW_004443965.1, forward strand.
AAGACATCAAAATCAGTGCTTCTCACCCTCATTTCTACCTTATCTCTTATCACAGATGGCATTCATGTGGGTGATACCCCCCTGGGTATACCCAGGTTTAAAAAAAAAAAAACCCAATGACATCTTGCAGGGAGGTAAAGCATGACAGTGGTTGGTCACCTCTGGCACTGTTAGGGGCACATCGGTAGTCATTACTCCAGACTTTGGCATAGCTAAGAGAGTCTGCAGGTTGATGCAGATTTTAACCCCTAACTCAAGAAAGTATATCAGAATGCAAAGCAATATCTTGATACTGTAGGAAAACTTTAAATCTCTTTTAATTTATAAAATAAATTGTAGGGATTCATTATGCTATTCTCTCCACCTTTGTGTGTGTCTAGTAGTAATAATGATAATAATAAAGACATGTAGAAGAAGTTTTAGGTAAAGCTAGATAATGAAAACATTTCTAAGACTAAAATCTTGTTCTGTATTTGTTGTTATTGTTAGGTGCTGTCGAGTTGGTTCCAACTCATAGCAACCCTGTGTACAACAGAACGAAACACTGCCTGGTCCTGCGCCATCCTCACAGTCTTTGCTATGCTTGAGCCCATTGTTGCAGCCACGGTGTCAGTCCATCTCGTTGAAGATCTTCCTCTTTTTCACTGACCCTCCACTTTACTAAGCATGATGTTCTTCTCCAGGGACTGGTCTCTCCTAATAACATGTCCAAAGTGCGTGAGACGAGGTCTTACCATCCTTGCTTCTAAGGAGCATTCTCACTGTACTTCTTCCAAGACACATTTGTTCGTTCTTTGGGAAGTCCATGGTGTATTCAGTAATCTTCAAAGGTGCCAATTCTTCTTTGGTCTTCCTTATTCATTGTCCAGCTTTCACATGCGTATAAGGCGATAGAAAATATCATGGTTTGGGTCAGGCATACCTTAGTCCTCCAAGTGACATCCTTGCTTTTCATCTCTTTTAAAGAGATCTTTTGCAGCACATTTGCTCAATGCACTGCATTGTTTGATTTCTTGACTGCTGCTTCCATGGGCATTGAGCGTGAAGCCAAGTAAAATGAAATCCTTGACAACTTCAGTCTTTTCTCTGTTTATCATAATGTTGCTTATTGGTCCAGTTGTGAGGATTTTTGTTTTCTTTATTTTGAGGTGTAATCCATACTGAAGGCTGTGGTCTTTGATCTTCATCAGTAAGTGCTTCAAGTCCTCTTCACTTCAGCAAGGAAGCTTGTGTCATCTGCATATCGCAGGTTGTTAATGAGTCTTCCTCCAGTCGTGATGCCACGTTCTTCTTCATATAGTCCAACTTCTTGGATTATTTGCTCACCATACAGATTGAATAAGTAGGGTGAAAGGATACAACCCTGACACACACCTTTCTGGACTTTAAGCCGCACAGTATCCCTTTGTTCTGTTCGAATGACTGCCTCTTGGTCTACGTACAGGTTCCTCACGAGCACAGTTAAGTGTTCTGGAATTCCCATTCTTCACATTGTTATCCATAATTTGTTATGATCCACACAATCAAATGCCTTTGCATAGTCAATAAAAAACAGGCAAACATCTTTCTGGTAGTCTCTGCTTTCAACCATGATCCATCTGACATTCAGCAATGATACATCCCTCGTTCCACGTCCTCTCCTAAATCCAGCTTAAACTTCTAGGAGTTCTCTATCGATGTACTGCTGCAGCCGCTTTTGAATGAACTTCAGCAAAATTTTACTTGTGTGCAATATTAATGATACTGTCCGATAATTTCCGAATTCTGTTGGATCACCTTTCTTTGGAATGGGCACGAATATATGGATCTCTTCCGGGCAGTTGGGCAGGAAGCTGTCTTCCAAATTTCTTGACAGAGACGAGTGAACACCTCCAGTGCTGCATCCATTGGTTGGAACACCTCAATTGATATTCTGACAATTCTTGGAACCTTGTTTTTCACCATTCCTTTTGGTGCAGCTCAGATCTCTTCCTTCAGTACCGTTGGTTTTTGATTATATGCTACCTCCTGAAATGGCTGAACGTCAACCGATTCGTTTTTGGTATAGTGACTCTGTGTACTCCTTCCATCTTCTTTTGATGCTTCCTGCGTTGTTTAATATTTTCCCCATAGAATACTTCGATATTGCAACTTGAGGCTTGAATTTTTTCTTCGGTTATTTCAGCTTGATAAATGCTGAGCGTGTTCTTCCCTTTTGGTTTTCTGACTCCAGGTATTTGCACATTTCGTTATAATACTTTAGTTTGTCTTCTTGAGCTGCCCTTTGAAATCTTCGGTTCAGCTCTTTCACCTGATCATTTCTTCTGTTCACTTTAGCTATTCAATGTTCAAGAGAAAGTGTAGAGTCTCTTCTGACATCCATTTTCGTCTTTTCTTTCTTTACTGTCTTTTTAATGACCTCTTGCTTTCTTCATATATGAAGTCCTTGATGTCATTCCATAACTTGTCTGGTCTTTGGTCATTAGTGTTTAATGCGTCAAATCTATTCTTGAGATGGTCTCTAAGTTCCGGTGGGATATACTTCAGGTCTGTCAGTTTGTCGTACTGTGGCAGTTTGCGTATTACTGTGATGCTGGAAGCTATGCCACTGGCATTTCAAATACTAGCGGGGTCATCCATGTTGGACAGGTTTTGGCGGAGTTGCCAGACTAACGCAGACTAGGAAGAAGACCTGGTGGCCTACTTCTGAAAAAATTGGCCAGTGAAAACCTTATGAATAGCAGTAAAACATTGTCTGTTATACTGCCAGAAGATGAGCCCCTCAGGTTGGAAGGCACTCAAAATATGATGGGGGAAGAGCTACCTCCTCAAAGTGGAATCACTCTTAATGATGTAGATGGAGTCAGGCTTTTGGGGCCTTTATTTGCTGAGGTGACATAACTCAAAATGGGAAGAAACAGCTGCAAACATCCATTAATAATTGGAACATGGAATGTACGAAGTATGAATCTAGGAAAATTGGAAGTCGTCAGAAACTAAATGGACCACATAAAGATTGATGTCCTAGGCATTAGTGAGCTGAAATGGACTGCTATTGGCCATTTTGAATCGGACAGTCGTATAGTCTACTACGCTGGGAATGACAAATTGAAGAGGAATGGCGTCACATTCATTGTCAAAAAGAACATTTCAAGATCTATCCTGAAGTACAATGCTGTCAGTGATAGGATAATATCCACATGCCTACAAGGAAGACCAGTTAATATGATTATTATTCAAATTTACACACCAACCACTAATGCCAGAGATTGAAGATTTTCACCAACGTCTGCAGTCTGAAATTGATCAAACATGCAATCAAGATGCATTGATAATTATTGATGATTAGAATGGGAACTTTGGAAACAAAGAAGAAGGATCAGTAGTTGGAAAATATGGACTTCATGATAGAAATGATGCCGAAAATTCCATAGTAGAATTTTGCAAGACCAACAACTTCTTCATTGCAAATACCTTTTTTTCAACAACACACACAGCGACTATACACGTGGACCTCGCCAGATGGATACACAGGAAACAAATCAGCTACATCTGTGGAAAGAGGCAATGGAAAAGCTCAATATCATCAGTCAGAACAAGGCCAGGGGCCAATTGTGGAACAGACCATCAATTGCTCATATGCAAGTTCAAGTTGAAGCTGAAGAAAATGAAAACAAGTCCACAAGAGCCAAAGTACAACCTTGAGTTCTGTATTTACTAACCATTAAAAAAAGAAAATTATCCTTGAAAGTGGTCTATAACCTCTTCCACCTCTTACTTTTGGGACTTTAGTGATTTTATAAATCTCCTGGAGGATTTAATTTCTAAAGCTCTTTTGTACTAATTGGTCATCATGAGTAACCATATTCAAAATAATGCGTATAACATTAGCTGATATAATTAGCCATTTCTTTTGTTAGAAGAGACCTGGAACTTGTCTCTTTTGATATTCTGATACATTCATTATCTTTTTTTTTTTTAAATGGAAGAGATATATTACATGTCATAACTGATCCTGAGTGGACTTGCTTGGTGGGAAAGAGGATAATTAGGTTTAGAAAATTGTAATGTACCTGTAATAAAACTATTAGCAGTCAGATTAAAAACTAAATGCGACTATTATTATAGCAACCTATTTTTCCTGTTCTTATCTTTGTTTTCAGTCATTGCCAGGTGTGTTTAACAAGAGAGATTCTGGAACTTTCTGATTTCTCCTACTGCTGGTTCAAAACCTGACAGTATGCGTGGATATTGGCTGCCTCACTGTGTGCATCGCTCTCCAACCTTGGTCTTGATTTGCCAGTAAACTTCACATTTTTCTACTTCTTTAATAAGTTATTGCCATGGAGAATGGTTTTCCGATAGGAAAGGCTGGAATGATAGTCATTGGATTGCATTTGGATCCCTTTACCTGGACTTTGTTGGGCAATGCAAGAAGCTATTACTTTTCTTTAATTTTCTTCCTTTATGAAAAGTATGACCACCCTTTGTATTTTACAAATATATGCTGTTGTTGTGTGCTATTGAGTCGATTCCAACTCGTATGACAGAGTATGACTGCCCCGTAGGATTTCTAGGCTGTAATCTTTACGGGAGCAAATCACCAGGTCTTTTCTCCCACGGAGCTGCTGGTGGGTTTGAGCCACCGACCTTTTGGTTAGCAGCTGAACGCTCAACCTTTGTGCCATCAGGGCTCCTTTGCAAATATATACCCACTGCTGTCTAGTCGATTCCGACTCATGGCGACCCCATAGGTTTTCCAAGGCTGTAAATCTCCATGGAAGCAGACTGCCACATCTTTCTCCCACTGAGTGGTTGGTGGTTTTCGAACTGCCAGCCTTTCGGTTAGCAGTCGAGCACCTTAACCACTGCTCCACCAGGCTCCTTTGCAAATATATAGAGGGAACCATTTAGTTGGGAAGAGCAATTTAAAAAAAAAAAAACGAAAAACTAATTTTATTTATTATATGACTCAGGAGCCTATGGGAGGCTCGGAAAAAATGAAGACCAGGAGGGCATGGCGCTAGTCAGTATTTCTAGTATTTACCTTTAAGCCTGTTTAATTGAAGTAGTTTTATCACTGCGTGTCCTCTGAATTTGCTTCTAGCACTGCTGATGGTTCTTCAGAGCTCAGAGGCCATACTGCAGTGTGTCTATCCCGGGAACACGGTCTGTTGGAGGCAATGACATGGATCCCAAGGCCCTCGGGATGTGCTCCACCATCTAATTTAAAGGTATAAGTTTAGAAAGCTGCTTTGTATGTTGCTATTTCTGAAGTATGCATAATTTTTAGCATCTTAATGGCTTTTAGTACTGCTGATTTTCTCATAGGCTCATTGTTTTATAATCATCAAAACCAAAGATATTTTCATCTTGAAAAAAGTACAGTCATTGAATGTTTTTAAAAAGCTGTTCACATAGATCCTTCAGCCCCTAAACTTAAACAATTTTTTGCTCTCAAAACTTTATTTCCGAATCATTTCCAGAGTTCGCTTTGAGTGCTTGTTTTGGCAGCACATATACCAAAGTTTGCTGTGAAATTCCCAAAGAAGAATACAAAAGAGAATCTTACTCTAAATCTGAGAAGAAAAGATAATACAAAAAAAACAAAACAAAAAACAAACCTCAAACCAAACCCATTGCCGTGGAGTGGATTCCGACTCATAGTGACAGTAGATTTTAGAAAGAGTGAAGGAGGCCCAGTTAAAAGCATTATGTATATAGATACAGCACTTAAGTAAGTGCTTACTTAGCTAGTTATTTCTGTTTAAGGAGCTTAGCTTCCCATTTCTGGTGTAAGTACTTGTTAGCTGGAGACCTTATTTAGAAAAGAATTTCTAGTATAAGAAGGGTTATACATTAAAAAAAAATTTTTTTCTCAGAAATCAACAATAATACTGAATATTATGGAGAAAGAAATCCAGGCCATCTACCCAAGCTAACCATAAGATTTGTATCTGTAACAAAAGGGAGGCATGGTTTCTTCATAGGCTAACTATAGTCATGAAGTTACATACATATACAGTGAAATCTGTGAGAACTAGAACTCTATGGGACTGCCTTGTTTTTCTCGGACTGCCTTATTTTTCTGGGTCTTGCAAGTTTTCTGCCTTTGACAGGGTGCAGTCTTACCACTTTTCTATTGCTCATTTTAGTGGAAAATATTTGGATTTTCCTTCTCAGCCAGGTTTCCGCCTTACACAGGTTCTGGCTTTAGCAGGTTTTACTCTGTGTGTGTGTGTGTGTGTGTGTGTATACACACATATGCATATATACATATATATGTTTGTTTCTCCCTTCGTATAAAGACGCTGCAGAAAGAATGAAGAGTGAAGAGCTGGTGATGAGCATGGAAGAGACCTGCGGGCCGGATAATGCTGCAGCCCAGGGCCTGGCGCCTCCTGGCCTCCTGGGGGCGCCGTACTCCGAGGCATGGGGATACTTTCACCTGGCCCCAGCGCGCCCTGGGCACGCGTTGGGCCACTGGGCCACCTGCCGGCTATGCGGAGAACAGGTGAGGTGCAGTCCTGGCTTCCACGCGGGGACGCCGGCGCTGTGGAAACACCTGAAGAGCGCGCACCTACGGGAGCTAGAGAAGAGTGGCACCCGCCGTGAGCCGCTCTGCCCCTGTCCGCAGCCGGCCGCGGCCGCCGAGGGCGACTGGGCGCGCCTGCTGGAGCAGATGGGCACGCTGGCCTTCCGCGCTAGCCGGCGGGAGCGGGAGCTGG
>NW_004443965.1:6152561-6164688 GCF_000243295.1 Trichechus manatus latirostris
CGGCGGGAGCTGCAGGCCGAGCGCGAGGCGCTGCAGGCGCGGTTGCGGGAAGTGAGCCGCCGGGAGTACGCTTTGGGCCTGGCCCCAGCCCCGCTGCAGACTCCACTCAAAGAGGAACTGGTCGGGGAGAGGGACGACTACATAGTTACAAAGGTCCTCCTGTAGAGTTTGGTCACAACTACCACTTCATCCAGTGCTACTTTTACCTCCATCTCCAACCTCACCTTGGAGCAGAATCTCAGGCTCCTCTGAACGCCTACTGAATCAGAATCTCCAAATGTGGGGCTCTCCTGGTGTTCCTCTTGGGAAGCCAGAGCAGAAGAAAAACTGTTCCTCTCTAGCCACCTGCGAGCCTAACCTCCAGCAGCTTCCTTTGATGTTGGTGTTTAGTGGGCATACTTGTGGAGGTGGAGTGGCACGCAAGGGAAACCCATTCCTCTTAACTGCCTTTGGGAATAAGCTCCTGTAGCCCCGAAGAATCTGGATAATTTAGGCCTTGTACTTGGTGACTTTTGAAGGACAGAAGCTTCTTTACAAACCAAAAACTTATCACACCATGTGCCTATAAACCAGTCAGGTCAGCCCAGGGTGGAAGGTGCATAAAAATGAGGACAAAGCTTGGGCCGGAACCTTCACCCCTCCAAAAAAAGTTTTACTCATTTCCTAGTGCATATGGCTCCAGTGGTTAAGCATTCGGCTGCTAACCAAAAGGTCAGCAGGTCTACTCTGTCCTATAGGGTCACTATGAGTCGGCATTGAATCCACGGCAGTGGGTTGGTTGGTTGGTTGGTTTGTTTTTAATCTTTGTGCATCACCAAGTTCTGAAAAAAGGACCATTAGTTTCCATGACTGTTCTTTACCCTTATCTCTAATCCCTCATTTCCTCACTCTCCCGGTGCAGACTCCTCTTTTGAAGAATTCCCCCAGCAAATAGGTTCACCCTATCTCACCTGGCTATCTTCTTTCCTGTTTTAGACCCTATGACATCTCTTATACAATTCCCCACTTCCTGCCTCAACACCTCCTGCCTCCTTCCTGTAAGATACGACCTCATCCCCACGTTGCTAGGAAGATCTGTTCCTTCCCCATATGTCTTTACAGTCCTCACTTTTGGGCCAAAGGAGAAAGCACTCCTCCTATCCAAGACAACCTCTTCCTCTCATGTTTTTTTTCCATTCCTCTTCTACCTTTACTGGGCATTGCTCCATTAGATATTTCTGTCTAATTCCTTCACTTTCCTCAGACTTTTCTTAGCAATACTCAGTCTTCCTTGTACTGAAAAGAAAGACTCTTGTAGCCTGGATACTTCCAGCTGAACATCACCTACGAAGGTCAAGTGTTCTTTGCTGCCCTTAACTTCCTCCCCATTTTACTTTACTTTGCACCCTACACTGGATTCTTAGGAAAACACCATAATCTCCCAGCCACCAAATATGATTTATTTTCAGCCTTCATTTTGCTTAATCTCTCCCCCGTCCTTTTTTTTAATTGCTCAATTTTTTTTTTCCTGAAATTTATCTTTTTGTTGTTGAGAATACACACAGCAAAAGATACACCAGGTTTCTACATGTACAATTTAGTGGCATTGATTACATTCTTCGAGTTGTGCAACCATTCTCACCCTCTTTTTCTGAGTTGTTCCTCCCTCATTAACATAAACTCATTGCCCCCTATAGTTCCTATCTAATCTTTTGAGTTGCTATTGTCAATTTGATCCCATATAGATAGTTCGTAAAAGAGCATTTAATTCTCAAGGCAGACATTTTTTATTAGTTAAGCTAAACTACTGTTCAGTTTTAAGATGATTTCAGGGAATATTTTTGGTTTAAAGATTATCTCAGGGCAGTAGTTTTAGGGGTTCATCTCACCCCCATGGCTCCAAAAATTCTGGATTCCATGAGAATTTTAAATTCTGTTCTTCATGTTCCCCCTTTTGATCAGGATTCTTCTATGTAATCTTCGATCAAATGTTCAGTAATGGTAGCCGAGCACCATCCAGTTCTTCTGGTCTCATGGCAAAGGAGGCAGTTGTTCATGGAGGCAATCAGTCAAACATTCCATATCCTCCTCCTATTCCTGACCCTCCTTCTTCCACTGTTGCTCCAAGTGAATAGAGACCAACTGTGCCTTGGATGGCCACTCGCAAGCTTTTAAGACCCTAGACACTACACACTGATCTAGGAGGTAGAACAGAAGCACTAAACACACTATTAGGCCAGTTAACTGGGATGTCTCATGAGACCACGACCCTATACCTCCAAACCAAGGAACAAATCCTATGAGGTATTTGGTTATACATAAGCAGCCTTGGCAGTTTTTTTTTTTTTTTTTGTCATTGTTGTAAATATATCTAACACAACTTTTGCCAATTCAACTTTTTACAGGTGTACAACTTATTGACAGCAATTACAATAATTGGCTGTGCAACACTACCCTTTGTCAGGGATTTTTCCATCACTGTTAACCCCTAATTTTCCCCTCCCTCCTGCCCCTGGTAACCACAAATAAACTTTGGTCTCTATACATTTGGCTTTTCTCCTCTTTTTATGTAAGTTAGGTCATGCAATATTTGTCCTTTTGTGATTGGTTTATTTCGCTCAGCATAATGTCTTTAAGCTCCATCCATGCTGTAGCATATATCAAGACTTCATTTCTCCTACTAGCTGAGTAGTATTCCATTGTATGTATGTACCACATTTTGTTTATCCATTCATCTGCTGAGGGGGCATTTAGGTTGTTTCCACATTTTGTTAATCTCTCCCTTCTTGAAATTCGTCCCTGGTTGGTGGAACTTGGTTTTTTGCCAAAAAATTTCTTTTCCTGATGTAGGCTGCTTCCCAAACAATTTTTCCTCAGGTCTCTTTTTTCCAATTTTTTCTATATTGAAAAATTTCACGCATCCAGAAAAAGTTGAAAGGCTAGTACAATGAATAACCCACCCATATATACCATTCACCTAAACTGAACAATTGTCAACATTTTGCCATGTTTACTTTTTCTTCCACCCCATATGTTCATGCATATATACATATTTTTCATGACACATGACCCTCTAAGTATTTAATGTTCTACATAATCACAGTATCATTTTCCTACCTAGAAAAATAATAGCCTGATACAGAGTCAAAATTCTCCAATTGTCCCAAGAATGTCTTTTTTATTTTTAAACAAAGTCCAAGCAAGTTTCATACATTACTTTTGGTTATAACTTTAGCCTCTTTTAGTCTAGAACACTGGGCTCAAACATAGTAATGATTGTGAGGATGACACAGGACTGGGCAGTGTTTCACTCTTGTGTACATAAGGTCGCAATGAGTCAAAACCAACTCAGGCACCTAACGACAGTCTAGAACACCCCACTTACTATTTTCTTCCCCATGATACTTACTTTTTGAAGAGCCATGAGCAGCTGTCATATAGAATGTCCTGTATCCTGGATTTGTCTGGTTGCTTCCTCAGGCCACTTTCTACACTCTTGGCTCATCTAGTCTGCCAGTGATTCCTATATCTCTCTAGCCTTGAGCATTGTCCCAGGTCACATCCTGCATGCCAGTCCCCTGCTGCATGTCTCCGCCTCTACCTGCACATGGGCCATGACAAATGGAAGGGGCACATCTGTTTAATGCCCCATTTTTTAAGAGCAAGCCCAAATTTGACTGCTGCATGAAGCCCTTTCTTTGATTTCTCTTCATGCAGAGGTGATTTCTTCTCTGAACTCTAATAATACTTTGTATCTCACAACCCTTAAAAAGAGCCATCTAGCATGTAGCTATTTGGGTGTTTGTCTCACGTGACCAGACCCTGCGCCCCCTGGGGTAGAAGGCAGCTTACTCATCCTTTTATCTGCTACAGTGCTTTGCATATAATAAATGCTGGACATCTGAGGCCTTGAAATGACTCATGGTTAAGATTTTTACAAGCTGGTTTTTCTGTAATTATTAATATACTTCATTTACATTCATTCTGAGTAAATGAAAAGTAAATTCATAACAGAAAAAAATAGCCTAAAATGTACAAAAAAATTTTAAAGCTGTTTCGTCTACTAAAGATTTCACAAGTGTCTATTATGGTTTGAATCTAACCAACTACTTGAGCATGTCATTTATTATCAATAAAGTTTTTTGTAAAAAAAAAAATTTTTTTTTTTTTCCCATTATACAGGTAACCCAAATGTATTGGCCTAGTCTAGGAAAAACAGGAGGGAAGAAAGAAAAAGAAAAAAGAAAAAAATCCCAAAGTCCTGTCACCTCTATGTTAACATTTAAATTTTCTTTAGTCTTTTGCGATTTTTACATTACTGTAAACACGGTATATGTTTTTTTCTCTTAAGTATTAAAATTTACCTTTTCCATATAGGTTTATAAATTGGTCTGTAAGATCTAAATTTGGACTTTTTGGAGGAAAAAAAAAAATCCTGAAAATATTCCTTTTCTGTTTCACCAATTGTTAGAGTCATTGAAATAAAGCACTGGTTTTTACCATCTTAACCACTCCCTCAGGGAAGGCTGCTGATGGGAATAGAATATCCCATTGAGGGGTCAGGTAGAATGGTTATCCTGAATGTAAACTGAGTGCAGATTGTGGGGGTTAAGGGAAGAGATTTTACATTCTGTTCTGTACACTTCTGTAATGTTGTAATTCTTTATGCCAAGCATGAATTACTTTTATAAAAAAAATAATTTACATTTTGCAAGTGGGAAATCTTCACCACTGGCATTCAGCTTTCTTAGTTAAACAAAACGTTCAACACAAGGATGAATATAATCCCCACTTCCAGAAAAGCCTAGAAAGAAATGTAGCCCTTGTCCCGTTCTACCCCATCGTTTGACAGATGAGGAAACTAGACACCAGAGAGTGACTTGTCCAAGGTCACTCAGGAGAGAGTGGCTATGGCAGGTGAACTGACTCCAGCCTTCTCAACAGATATTCTGCCTCTTAGGCCTTGCGAGCTTCTGCTTGTACAGCTGGAAAAGTACAGCTGGAAAAGCACAAGGTCTACCAGGACCAGTCTGCTAAGCTGGCATCCGGAAGTTAGCTAAGCAGTGGGATTTGATAGTGTAGAGGTGCATTCAGGGGACTGAATCCGGCCACTCTGGCTGTGGCACAGTTTGCTCACAGAGGGTTGTCACTGCCGACTGGTGACACTGGTGTCGAGCCTAGCCTGTACCAGCAGGGCTTCCCTTAGTTATTTGACTGGGCTTGCTGATGGCACCATCCAGTGCTGCCTTGATAGCGATGCCTGCAGTGGCAAGGTGGATGGCTGGAAATGGGACACAGACTATGCCCTGGACTTAACTACTTTGCTCCTGCCATGACATAACGGGATTGTTCGCTTCTTTAGGTTGAAATTTGGCAGGGAGGGGGAGGTGTGGGAAAAAAAGGGTAATAACAACCAAACTTGAAATGGCTAGGGTCCTTTAAGCGGCTAAGTTGTCATCCTTGGAGGCTAAAGAGAGAAGTTTGGTTTGAGTGAGAGCTCAGAACCAGCCCCAAGGACCTCAGAAAGTGCAGGTTCCTTGGGAGGATTCCTGAGAGCTGCTGCAAACAAGCCACAAAGGTTTGTCAAATCATTATCCTTCACAGCAGAGTTTTTTTTTTTTTTTTTTTTAACAAAACATAAATTTCATGCCTACTTTGCTAAGTGAGCTGCTTTAGTCAAAATTCAATATGACTAGTGGCTACAAAGTATTCTGACTAATCTTAACCAGCAAATATATCAGAACCTATTCATCACAGTACTTTTCCTTTCCAGGGTAGTCACCTTGGAAGACTGTAGTTATTCCAGAAAGGCTTCCATGCTTCAAACATTTCCGGAACTCCTCTTTTAGAGTTGCCCTCAGCGCCTCCGGCATGTTCTTTAAACTATCCTTAAGCTGGGGCAAATATTCATCTTTGCAGGATAAATTTGATTTTTGAAAAGAGCTACCAATTATTCACAGCCCATTCCTGGTGAATATGGTAGATGATTAGCCAGGTTAACATTTCTGGTTAATAAGGTGAGGTTATAATAAACCTGTGATAATTATTGTGTGGCTCGTAAACTCGTCTTGATAGTGTTGTATGTTAAGTAAAAGCAGCAAGGTCATGTTAGTGATTAAAGCCCGTTTTAGTGGGTTTATGATGAATGAATTCAGGTAGCACTGGGAGTCATTACATCTTTAAACAGTATTAAATGTTTCTTGTATGAAAATCTTAATTATGATATTCTCTGAAATCTGATTTCATAATATTAAAATGAGGCTTTAAGGAAAAACATTTAAATGCTAATGAAAGCTTTATTATTTCAGCATATATTCTCCTGGGCCTCTGGTCAAGGTAAGTAATGATCAGATGAATGAGCTGGCAACCTTCCTGCCCTCTGAAGTCTACTAATAATTGGAATCTAAGTAACACTTTGTCATATGTTTAATACATTTAATAATATCCCAACAACTTCTCCCAAGCTGTTCCTCCTTTCTGGGCAATGAAATACCATGGCATTTTAACATACATGGAGAAGGCTAGCTTTTTGCTAGAATTTCAGAAAAGTCATTCTTAGTAGGCAGAAAACATTGTTTGCCTCCACTCACATGAACTTTCCCACGTGTCTGCTCCTCACCCTCCAGGACTTTTGATTTCCATGTTCTTCATCAACTCCAATTTCTGTCTGACCTGATTCGTGCTGCATTCTTTTTGTACTTCAGTAATATATTGCTCAGATTTAGAACCACAAAACCAAAACGTATGAGCTGGCAGAGTCAGTTAGTCTCAGGTAATTAGAGGGAGATATGTGGTAATTATGAGGGGCTGCAGCCTCAGCAAGGTTTTACTATTGTCTATGTATCCAAGATCCTCAAAAACATAACTGTAAGTTTGAAGGCAGAAGTTTCTAAGATTTCCCTAGAAAGGACTGCTTTAGAAACAGATCTGAAGACATTTTAAGGAAAAAAAAATTGGTACCACTACTCCCTGCCCCCAACTCCACCTGAGGAATTTTGGCTTTTGAAGAAATTTTGAAATGAATTGGACTAGTTTTGAACAATATTCTTTTTGGAACTATGAAGGCCTTCATATGACTAAACCCAAACCAAACTCACTGCTGTCGAATCAATTCTGACTCATAGTGACCCCACAGCGTTTCCCAGGATGTAAATCTTTACAGAAGCAGATTGCCACACCTTTCTCCTGCGGAGCTGCTGGTGGTTTTGAACTGCTGACCTTCTGGTTAGCAGTCGAGCACTTTAACCACTGTGCCCCTACCTGGCCTTTATATTCCTCAAATGTTTGTAAAACTAAACGTAAGCTTCATGAAGGCAGGGAGCCTTATCTATTTTTGTTTACTGCTATATCCCCAGTAGGGTCCTGGTGGTGCAAACGGTTTGCCCACGACTACTAACCTAAAGGTGGGTGGTTCAAACCCATCCAGTGGCACCACAGAAGAAAGGCCTGGCAATCTGCTTCCATAAAGACTACAGCCAAGAAAATCCATACAGCAGTTCTACTCTGTAACACATGGGGTTGCCATGAGTCAGGATCAACTTGACAGCAATGTTCCCCCCCCCAATATCCCTAATGCCTAGAAGGAGCCCTGGTGGTGCAGTGGTTAAGTGCTCTGCTCATCTGCTAACCAAAAGGTCAGCAGTTCAAACCAACCAGCCACTCTGCAGAAGAAAGATGTGGCAGTCTGCTTCCATAAAGATTCACAGCTTTGGAAACCTTAGGGGGGCAGTTCTACTCTGTCCTATAGGGTCATTATGAGTTGGAATTGACTTGATGGCAATAGGTTTGGTTTTTTGGTTCTAGTGCCTAAAACACTGGCCTATGTCAAGTGCTCCATGGCTACTGCTGAATTAATATATGCTATCAAAAAAGTCTTTATATAAAACTACGTGAAATCTAGTTTTTCTTGGAGTTCTCCCTGTAGCTCCCCTACCTCCATGGGGTACTGAGAGCCAGGACTGGTCTAGTAGATTTTCCTATCATTTCCACATGGTTCCATTTCCAAAGTCATACAAAATCTACCCCTCCTTTGAGGATGATGAAGGTCAGCTACAGTACTTTCTATCCTTTCTTACTATCATCTACCAATCACCTAATTCTCCAATATTCATTAAGAAAGCCAGCTCCCAATTCAGTCTTCTTGTCCACACCTACCTCCTATCATCACCTTGGTTCTGAAGATGACCCAACCAGTTGCTAGCCTCATTCCTCCCACTCCTTCACTTCAGTAATCACCACATCCACGCCAGGATTCCACTCCTACAACTGCACCTTTGGTAGTTGTAGTACGGTATAACGGTACTAGTAATTGCTAACATTTGAGGGCTTATTATGTGCCAGACACCATGCTAAGGCCTTATATCTCATTTAATCTGCCCAATGGCTCTATGAAGACACTGAGGTACAGATTTAAATACACTCAGCTCAGAAGTTGTCATTTGAACCCAGGTCAGTCAGACTCTACAGCTTGTGCTCTTAACCATCCTTTTGGGATGAAACGAATCAAGATTTAAACCCCAGCTTCGACAAATCTGTCACACAGGCTTTTTGACCTTGAGCAAAATAAAAGCCTCTCCGAGCCGCAGTTTTCTTAGTCATAAAATACTGTCAGTGTGTTAATTGCCTAGCGCAGTACCTAAGATACCACAAACATTTGTTCCATCCATCCCAACAAATGCTTATTGAGAATCTCCCAAACTTCCAACCCTGTGCTGAGTACCTTTAGATACAGCAGTGAATGACACACACAAGGTCGCTGTCTTCACAGATCCATCTCCACCTTTGGATCCCATACCCTCCCTACTCCTCCACTCTTACATACTGTTACGTCTAGAAGGCTTTTCCTCCACTCTTTCACTCTTTTGCCTAATTATGACAAATACCTTAGATCTGCTAAGTGATTCTTCTTTGGGGATGCCTACTTTGTTCCCCTAGACTTTGATACATGTTCTTGAAAATCTGTATTTCTTTCATTTAGACTACTTATATCAGTTCACAATTATACATTATACATTAATTAGTGTGATTAGTATAATGTTGTCTGTCTCTCCAGGTTCTTAAGCACTGTGTGGGCAGGGACCTTGTCTGGTTTTGCTCACTACTGTATCCCTAGTATCTAGCAATGTGCCTAGTTTATACACCTATGGGAATAAAAGTGAAAGAGCAAGATGGGTTTAGGGATCTGCAAGTGGCTTGATCTGGATGGAGTTTTATGTGACTGAAGAAAAGTAGAAGGAATTGAAGCTACATACAGGATCTAAAAAAATGGCTTTCAAACTATTCTGACCACAATCCACAGTAGGAAATACACTTTATATCACTCTGACACACAAGCATATACACAAGCATATACAACATAGGTTTTATATCCCAATACTTAACCAGTAGTTCATATAATGCATTCTATTTGTGCCTTCCAAATACCTGATTCCAATTCACTAAACTGATTTCATAACCCACTAATGGGTTGTGTACTAGTTAGAAAAGGAGAAGCAAGAGGAGGAGCAGAAGAACCACTTACGTAGAGCCATTCTCGCATGTCATGCTAAGAAATTTGGATTTTTCTCTCTGAGGCAATAAGGAATCCACTGAAGGATTTTAAGCAAGGAAATGCCCTCATTAGATTGCTTTACAGCAAGATAACTGTGGTTGACCGAAAAGAGGCAGAGGAGAGGCTGGGAGATCTTCTTGAGAGTAGGCTGACGCCCTTGAGGGTTTATTTCTCCTCCTCCTCCAATGCATGAGAATATTCTTCTATATCATGATATAGTTAGTTCTACCTTACTCATTTTAATGGCTATAAAGCCTTACACAGTAGGGGATGCATCACAATTTAACCAAACCTCAGCCCCAGTAAGGGACAGTTAGGTTATCTGGCAGTTAACTGCCCATTCAATATCCACTGTCCCCCTTCTGCCTTGCTCACTGAACCCTGTGTTCCAGTGGCACCATGCTTAGCCCCACATGATGGTTCATGATTGGCTTAATCCAATTGTAACCATCCTATTGTCCACTTTTTCAGCTTCCCTTGCAGCTATGGGTGTGGCCCCATTATCCAGTTCTGGCTCTGAGGAGAAGTCTGCTGTGAGAGCTTCTGAGTAAGTTTTTGCTTTACTGATAGAACACTATTGCTCTCTTTCCCCTTTCTTCCTATTTTGGACATGAATGAAGTCGCAGAAGTTATTTTCCAACTACAAGGCCATAAGCCAACACTCAGAATAATAAAACAGAAAGGCAGAAGGAAAAGTCTGGGTCCTGATACACACTGACACACAGACTCATTTTAAAGAATTCAAATATATTTCCACATTAAATTCTGAAAAAGTAAAATGAAATGTTTTAGATCAAAGAGTCAGATCAGAGATATAAGTGGTGCCTTACAAAAATAAGAAGCGCACTTACAATAAGATATTGGGAAAAATACTTTAACTGTTCCTGAGAACACCTTTAGGTGCTGGGTCCAGAAATGCCTTCTTGCTCTCTGCCAAGAACATTCCTCTGTCCTGCAAGTTGATACGGTGGTCTTTGTACAGTCTCTGACACCTCTTGCTTTCCTTTGAGATTTTTATCTTCTTTTGCCTACTCTTTGCAGATATGCCAAATTAAGAAATAATCTTTTACATGAAAAGCTGGAAGGTTTTTTGGATGAGCCATTACTTTTCATAAGTTCACAGCCAGGATAAAGTAAAAATTGTTTCAAAAGAGCTCAGGAAAGAAAAAAAAGACTGTAAGTTCCCTTCTTTTTGAAGATAAATGCTTCCTCCAGCTATTTAATACTAGAAAACAATTTCTTTTAATTTTACTATAACGTTGATGGTTTCTTCTGTTCTCAATTTTGTCAGCTTCTCATATTCTGGCAAAAATATGTTAGATTTCTCAAAATTCAGCAACATGTAGTGTCACTTAAATATTCAAAAGCTATTAAATTAGTAAATTTATAAGTGTGACTAAACTATAATTGAAAATATTAGACAAAACAATTTTATGCATAATTCAAACTGTACACAATTCAAATCTATGCTTCTGAACAATTAGAAGCAGCTCACATTTGTATTGCTTTTACAGTTTACAGTGTTTTTTATATACATTTTCTCATTTGCTATTCAAGAGACATATTATTCCTATGTTACAGATGTAAACAGACTCAAATTATTTACTGTTTTATACACTATATAGAGTAGCCCTGAGACATTAGATCTGCAAAGGATTTAGTAATTCAAATACCACATATATTTCCATTTTTATCACCATTCCCAGTTTCCGTTTTCTTAAGAAAACAATGAAAAAAAGCTTTCCCCAATCTAATAGATGCCCTGGTGGCGTAATGGTTAAGCATTCGGCTGCTGACAAAAAGGTTGGTGGTTTGGAGCCAATGTGGCTCTATGGAAGACCTGACAATCTGCTCCCATAAAGATTACAGCCTAGAAAACTCTGTGGGGCAGTTCTATTCTGTCACATGGGGTGGCTATGAGTCAAAATGGGCTTGAGGGTACCTAAAAACAATAATAAAAATGGGAAATATTACAGACAGCTGTATACTAACCCAATGAGTGAGATCTACCAGAAGCAAAATTTATTTTGGAGGTTGTATATTATTATTATGGGGGAGCCCTGGTGGTGCAGTGGTTAAGAGCTTGGCTGCTAACCAAAAGGTCGGCAGTTTGAATCAACCAGCCACTCCATGGAAACCCAATGGGGCAGTTCTACTGCGTCTCATAGGGTTGCTATGAGTCAGAATCAACTCGATGGCAATGGGTTTAGTTTTTTTAGGCTTATATTATTATGGGAGCACCTGGGTGGTGCAAATGATTAACACCCTCGGCTGCTAATCAAAAGGCTAGAAGTTCAGGTCTACCTGGAGGTGCCACAAAAGAAATGCCTGGCAATCTACTTCTAAAAAAACAACCATGGAAAACCCTAAAGGGCAGAATTCTACTCTGACACACATGGTTCACCATAAGTTGGAGGTGACTCAGTGGCCTGGTTTTTTGTTGTTGTTTCCAATACATTATTAGCTATATAAGGGCACCGGCAGCAGACGAGAATCACATTTAGACCAGTGACAATGCAGTCATTTTTTTTTCTATTTTAGAGCAAATAATGCAGGACATTTATGTTGTCTCCAGTCTAGAGAGAGAGAGAGAGAGGG
>NW_004443965.1:6164827-6233935 GCF_000243295.1 Trichechus manatus latirostris
ACAGAGAGAGAGAGAGACAGAGAGAGACAGAGAGAGAGACACAGAGAGAGAGAGACAGAGAGAGAGACAGAGAGAGAGACAGAGAGAGAGAGAGACAGAGAGAGAGAGAGAGAGAGAGAGAGAGTGTGTGAGTGTGTGTGTGTGTGTGTGTGTGTGTGTGTGTGTTAGGGTATGTAGGTATCCAGAAGAATACAGAAAAGGACCTTTTCTTGTTCCCCACTCCTCTTTCTTCCTAAAGACTCTAAATTTTAGCTGGAAATCCCATAAGGTAGTGTCTTTCTATCTGAATTATCTTCCCAACTGTACAATTTTTTTTCTCCAGGATCTTCCTTTCCTTTTTTAAAAATTTTGTAGATATTTCTTTATAATAGATGGGGGAGCTATAGCTTATATTCACTGCCAGAAAAGGGACAGTTCCAGTGTTAGTTACCAGCAAAAAGCTGAGAAAGCTGAGCAAGGGAAGAGAACAGTGATAACTGGCAGAGCAGTGACACCTGTACCCAGAAAGCTGCACTGCAGTTCTCCAATATCGGAGTTATCCTTTTGCCACTGCTCTACCAATTTAAAGAGAGAAATTCTAGCTGGTCATAAGCTCAAAACAGACCAATGTATTTAAATCCTTGCTTCAATGAATCACTCTTTTTGATGTTATATTGTTTTATTGCATTTGAGTACACTTGCAATAAATATCTTGAGTTTGGGGCCCTGGTTAGGTAATCCGTTGCACTAGCAATCAGATTTCTCTGGTACAACTCCACTGCCAGCAACAGGATTTATCAGAACTACAAATGTTGGCACACTGAATATTTTAATACTGTACTCAGTTGTTCATCTCTAAATATCTCATTAGCTACAAACCAAACCAAAAGATATAGTACAAATTAACAGATTCTTCACAGAAGAAAACAATAAAAGACTAATTTTCTACATGTCACCTGTTCATTTAGCTCTTCAATGATATTACTTAGGTTATTTCAAGAATACATGAAATTTATGCACCACTATCCATATTTTCTCAACGTTTTTATCTAGGTTCTAAAGGAATAAACAAAGATGCACATGGTTAAAACTGTTTTTTATGAACTTCTCATGTTTCTTGTTTTTGTTGTGCATCTTACAATAACGAATATATGGAGACAAGACAAATGTACATTTATGCCATTAGTGGTTATATAGATTTTGCTTTTATGGTATTTGCTTATATGGGTAATGTAAATGACAAGATAAAACAACACAGTTTGATAAGCTCACCCGTGCCCTGTGAACTTTAGTCCACTACAGCGTAACTTGATCCAGTCACTATTTGTTTAAAAAATGGTTTGTAAAAGCTGCAAAGTTTACCAACATAACTAAACCATACTTTATTACACGTTTTTGAGTCCTGAGGGAGTAAATTATGACATAGTTCTCTGGTGCCACTGACACTTTTGCGGGGGAAAGTTCTGCAATAAGTTTCCAAACTCTTTTTAAAAGCCTGAACTTTGTTCTCTGACCTTCACTCTGTACTCCCTTTTACCCAAGGCATAGATCCTGATGCATCTTTTTGAGGTTTAGTTTCCGGGAAGTTTTCAGCAAACCTCTCTCGTGCTTTATCCCAGTTCTTTTTGCTCTTGTTTTGGAGAAGGTGAACATCTTCAACTGAGGATGGTTTCCCTGTCCCCAAGCCTGCATGTGTTCGCCGGAGCTGAAGCTGAATCTGTTACCAAAAGTTGAGCAGAAGACATATTTCAGAGTCTAAACACATTGAAATCTACTGCGTTCTACTTTTAACAATAATTCTTTTATTGATGAGAGATTGATGGAAAAAAAAAAAACACTCTAAACCTGTCAAATGCATCAAATACATACAGGAGGGCACATCATACATGTCGTTTAAACTCATTTTTCTACATTATCCTGCCTGTCAATAAGTATAGCTGACTCTACAAAAAACAGAGGGCTCCTTAAATAGCAATCACCAAATTTCACTGAGATGCTACAGAACATGTCACCACACTTTAACCAGAAGTAAGGGCAATGGACATACTTAAACCTGCTGTTCTATCCTCACTTAAGTGAGTGAACAGGTAGGTTAAATATTAAGAATCATAAAGAGAACATGATTGTTTTCACAATCAAGAGGTGACTTCTCATTATTTTGAGAACACTGAAAGTTACCAGTTGTTCAGTGCAAAATGCATATTAGGCACCAAGCTGCTAGGGGCTTTATAATCATGACATCCCTGAAAAAAGAGTTCTTTTTGTCCCCATTTTGCATAAGAAAATGGAGGTTCAAAATTGCCTAAAGTCACACTGAGAGTGATAGAGTATATTTCTAACATAGGTCTGACTACAAAACCCATATTCTTTCCATTGTACCTCAATGAAAATGAGAAAACTGACATTTTACCAACACTAATTCATCCATTATTTCTTTAAGCAGACAGTAATTATGAAGAAAGGTTTTTAAGTCATATCACTTTTAAAGGTTTTTATGAAAGAAAATTTGGATCTACTATTAACCATGGGACTGTGGAATTAAACCACTATATTGTTTTCCAGGGCAGTGGTGGTTCAATGGTAGAATTCTTGCCTTTCATGTGGGAGAACCAGGTTCAACTATCAACGAATACACCTCATGTGCAGCCACCACCTGTCAGTGGAGACTTACATTTCTATGATGCTGCTGAACAGGTTTCAACAAAGCTTCCAGACTGACATGGCTAGAAAGAAAGACCTGGTGATCTACTTCCAAAAGCCTGCCAAAGAAAACCTATGGATCACAATGGCCAAAACTGTAACCCATTATGGGAATGGTGCAGGACTAGGAAGCATTTCAAGTCTCTGTGCGTGGAGTCGCCATGAGTCGGAGACCTACGCCATGGCAGCTACAACACTGTTTTCCAGACATTATTCTCCGTATTGCTTGTTACATGCTCTGATTCTTGAACCTAATACAGATTCTCCAGTTAAGAACAGAAGCTGCCTGTTTGTAAATTAACACTGTGATTGTTCCCGCAATGTTTAGTATCAGGCATAGTAAGGAAGTCATTAGAAACAACTAAGACAGACAAACTTTTGGCTCAGGAAATAGCCCTTATTATCCTAGCTTCAGAGTCTCGGTGGCGCAGTGGTTAAGAGCTCAGGCTGCTAATCAAAGGTAGGCAGTTTGAATCCACCATCTGCTCCTTGGAAACCCTACGGGGCAGTTCTACTGTCATACAGGGTTGCTATGAGTCAGAATCGACTTGACAGCAACGGGTTTTATCCTAGCTTCGTTATAGAAAAAAAGCTCTAAAAAAAAAAGACTTTCTAAGAACATTAAAAACAAAACAAAACAAAGGACATATATATATTTGGTAATTGTAAATTCCATGAAGGTAGTAAATCATGTTTGTTTTTGCTCGCTACTACAGTCCTAGCATCTAAGACAGTGCCTGGCACATAGTAGGTACACAGTAAGTATCTACTGTAAGAATAAATGAATGAGAGAAAAAAAATGGAAGTCTTACCGGAGTTTTCATTCCTCCACCATCCTTCCCTAGGCCCTCTCCTTTTTTCCAACCCATCTTCTCCAACATCTTCCGACCTTTGTTGCTATCAGTAATTTCACTTCAAGAAAAATTAAGATGATAGTTGATTTATTAAAAAAGACCATTTAGAAGACATTTATAATACATTAATAAATTTAAAAACAACTTTAGAAAACTGTTAGGCATTACCTAATAAAGTTGAAGATACATAAATGTTATTCCACTCCTACATATATACCTAACAGAAAAGCATGCACATATGCACCAAAAGGTATGTATAAGAATGTTCTTGCAGCAATAACAACAATAGCCACCAAATGGAAACAACCCAAATGTCCACCAATGCTAAAATGGATAAACTGTGATATATTCATACAACAGAATATTATACAGCAATAAAAATAAACTATTAACAAAATAGTGTTGACCAAAAGAATATACATACAAAATAAACACTCAAATATTCCATTTATTTAAAATTTAAAAATAAATGAAATTAATTTATTGCTACTGAAGTCAGGGTAGTGGTTACCTGTGAGGAGGACAGAGGGACAGTTAGTGACAAGCAGGGGGCACACGGAGAGTAGGATTCTCTGGTGCTGATAGTTTTCTATTTCTTGACTGAGGGGGTTATTCTGCAATGTTTAATTTTTTAATATATCACTGAGCTGGAAACTTATGATTTGTGCATTTTTCTGTACACGTTATGTTGATGTTAGGTGCTGTCAATTATGACTCATAGTGACTCCATGTGACAGAACAGAACTGCCCCAGAGGATTTTTTTGGCTGTAATCTTTACGGAAGGCACATCACCATGTCTTTCTCCTAGGAGCACTGGGTGGGTTTGAACCCCAACCTTTCAGTTAGCAGCCAAGTGCTTAACTGTTTGTGTCACCAGTTAAACATAAAAAAAAGTTAAAATAAAAACTCTCATTCACTATTTGCATTTTGTCCTATGTTTTTAAGTTCTGCTAATTTAAGGGTATTCTAATTTTACATCTTATCACTGTCTTTCCAGTTCTACAAAATTTGTTAAATTAGTTCTTCAATAACAGTAAACCAAATGTCAGACCAATGTCTTTCATTTTTTTTATTTCTGCCTAATTTAACTCATAAGAAATCTTCGCATTGTCCAATAAGAATTTTAAAAAATATTAAACTTTAAAAAAGTCATGTTGCTTAGTGTATTTAACTTACTATATTTCATCAAGTCTGACTCCACTGATTGTAAGATACAGCACTATTTTACGTACCACTAAGAAAAAACTGCTGCATTTATAATTATAAAACTCCATCAATTTCAGAGACATTAAAATGTTAAAAAAAATGTAGTGTATCTTAAAATCAATGACATACGATAATTAATCAAAATTTTGTAATCAGTTATCTGTTCTGTACAAATTTAAGTTTTAATTGAATCCAGAATGAACATTCTAAAAAAGAAAAAAAAATTAGCTAATGTATGATTAAATGCAAAAATATGGTCATTGAACAGGCCTCAAGATCACATTATTGGTTTAACTATTTTATCTTATCCAGAGAAAAGAACTAAATCAAAAAAGATAAATGAGAAAAACAGTATTTAGGGTCAGCAAAACAAAAGTATTTGAATATTATAAAAAACTATCAGTCCATACCAATTTCTTACTAGCCTAGCTTTCTAGACAATCTAGTATATAAATGTACACTTGCTCAACTGAGTGATTAGAACATTAGGTATACATACATGTGTGTTTAAGTAAGTGTGCACACACATATGCCCACCAATTTTCTAGGGAATAGTAGGATTCTGATATTAGAGGAAGGTGTAAATAAACTTAAGTGTTTCCATACTCTCAACCATTCATTTAAAGGCTACATATCAGAATATACAGCCTTGTAAATCAGAGACTACCTCATGAATGTGTATACACAATGGAATACACAATGTTTCAAGCAATTGTAAGTTAATACTTACGAATGAACAGATGCAGGAGCATCATCTCTTTGGAAAGTTCCTTCACTTCCAATCTGTTCTCTACGTTTTCCAGCTCTATCTTTGTATTTTGGATTCTTCAATGCCTTTTCATCTTCATAGTCTGTATTCTTTATAAACACAAAATATTCATCAAGGAAAAGAAAGCTGATGAATAAAAATGTAACTTCTGTTTGCCATAATTAGCAAATACGGTTCAATGGGGCTTCTATAAACAATTTACTCAAACAAGCCATAATACAAAATACTTATGTTATTAAATGTGCTATTTTTATTCTGTATCTTTTAAAATGTTATTATTTCAAGTTGTATCACAACATAAATATTAACTGTAAACAGAAAATATGGTGAAAATTTAGTATATTTTGACTTAATGCTGTGTACTCATTTTCTCATATAAACTATCAGTATTCAAAAAAATATGTAAAACCCCTAGGGTTGAAAAAACATCCACTTCACTTTTTCTCTAAGAAACTGAAAGTTCCAAAGGACCTAAAGTAGTTTGATACTGCTTTTTGGAGGGAAAAATGTAGAAAGTCTTTAACAACAAGGAAAAAAAAAGTCCTGGCAATGATCCTAACGTTTCTGCTTCAATACAGCTTCATTTACATAATTGGTCACTCAACAAATATTTACCAAGAGTGTGTTAAGCTTCATGCCAGGTGTTGGAATGCAAAGAAATTTATCATCTCAGGAGGAAACACACACACAATCTTTGACATGATACAGTATGAATGATTCAACAATAAGGACATACTCAAGGTGTGGCAGTGGCACAAAAGAAACCAATCAAACCAAACCCGTTGCCTTAGAGTCGATTCTGACTCACAGCGACCCTATAAGACAGAACAGAACTGCCCCATAGGGTTTCCAAGGCTGTAAATCTTTACAGATGCAGACTGCCTCATCTTTCTCCCTCGGAGTGGCTGCTGGGTTTGAACTGCTGACCTTTCAGTTAGCAGCCAAGTGCTTTAATTACTGTGCCACCAGGGCTTCTTAGCACAAAAAAGAGGGAGTCAATTCAGCTGGGGGCTTCAGAGAAGGCTTCCCTTCCTCTTTGCTATTACTTGATCTTTATATAAAAAGTATGTACAATATTCATCCAGACAGATGCCAAGGACTGGTAGAGCAATTTAAGGAAAGTACTACGTAAGTTTTTACTTAATACTTTTAAACAGGGAAGAAAAATATAGAACCCTGATGGCTTTTTCCCCCTAAAAGTTACCCAAAAGTTTTGTTAAAATTTTTGAGAAAACATTTTATCATCTCCTTACATATCTTGTATTTTCCTTCCAAATTGGCTCATGTAGACATTTTTCCTATTATTTTCTTTCTCTTATTACAACAGTAACAATGAAAAGTACTACTTTGCAGAAAAATGTTATTTAGTAGCATCTTTTCCCTCATCTTCATAAAGTGGAAAAGGCATTGGACAAGTAACACTTAAGACCTAGATTCTATATTTAGCTTTGTCATTTAGTAGTGAGGTGAACCTGAAATTTAGCTGCTCAAATGTAAACTGGAAATACTAATTACCTCCTCTATCTACTCCCAATGGTAACTTTTTTTTTTTTTTACAGCTTTATTGAGGTATACTTGACAGACAATAAGCTACACGCATTTAAAGTATACAATTACACATCTCAAAACTGTCTATATACCTATGAAATCATCACCACAAAATCAAGATAGTAAACATATCCATATTTCCCAAAAGTTTCCTTGTTCCTCTTTGCAATCCATGTCTCTGGACTGCGTCCAGGCAACTACTGATCTTTCTGTAACTATGTATTAGTTTATTTTCATAGAATTTTATACAAATGGAGTATACAGTATGTACTCTTTTAGTTTTTTTTCTTTTATTCACAGAACATAATTATTTTGACACTTAGCCAAGTTGTAGCCTGTATCAATAGTTCATGTAGTTTTATTGCTGAACAGTATTCCACCATATGGATACACAATAGTTTACCCATTCATGATAAACATCGGAGCTTTTATCAGCATTTGGCTATCACAGAAAAAGCTGCTATGAACATGTTTTCATTTTTCTTGGGTAAATAACTTGGAGTGGAATGGTTGTTAACTATATGGCCGATGTATGTTTCATTTGTTAAGTAAGAAACTGGTAAACTGTTTTCCAAAATGATTCGACCATTTTACATTTCCAACAGCAGTGTATAAGTTCCAATTTCTCTACATCTTCATCACAATTGGTTTGGTCAATCTTTTTAATTTTAGACATTCTAATAAATACGTAGTGGTATCTCACTGCGGTTTGAATTTGCATTTCCCTAATGGCTAATGATACTGAACATCTTTTCATGTGTTTATTTTCCATCTGTATATCTTCTTTGGTGAAGAGTCTATTCAAACCTTTTGCCCATTTTTTAAAGTGGGTTGTTTGTTTTCTTATGATTTTTGAGAGTCTTTATATGTTCTAGATATAAGCCCTTTATCAAATATATGACTTAAAAGTGTTTTTTTCCAGTCTGTGGCTTATCTTTTCATCCTCTTAACAGTGTGTTTGGAAGATTGAAAGTTTGTTCTTTATTGTGGTGAAAATATACATAACAAAACGTGCCAACTCAAGGAGATCAGAAGTTTTTAATTTTAATGAAGTCCAGTTTATCAATTTGCTCTTTTGTGAATATGCTTTTGGTGTTAGATATGTGTTTGCCTTGCTCCTCAAAAAGTTAAACCTAGCATTACCATATGACCCAACACTTTCACTCTAGGTATATACCCAAAAGAACTGAAAACAGGGACTCAAACACCTGTACCGGAATGTTCATAGTAGTGTTATTTACAACAGCCAAAAGATGGAAACAAGCTAAGCATCCATTAACAGATGAATGGGTAAACAAAATGTGATATATACGTAGAATGGAATATTATTCAGCCATAAAAAGGAATGAAGTTCTGATACATGCTACAATATGGATGAACCTTGAAAACATGCTAAGTGAAGTAAGTTGACACAAAAGGGCAAATAAACAGTGTATGATTCCACTTATATGTAATACCTAGAATAGGCAAATTCATAGACAAAGTAGATAAGAAGTTACCAGAGACTGGAGGTAGGGAGGATGGGTAGCTACCACT
The DNA here is from genome assembly GCF_000243295.1 of Trichechus manatus latirostris. Classification (NCBI taxonomy): domain Eukaryota; kingdom Metazoa; phylum Chordata; class Mammalia; order Sirenia; family Trichechidae; genus Trichechus; species Trichechus manatus. The sequence continues at coordinate 6,173,421 of NW_004443965.1, forward strand.
TAACAGGCACAGAGTTTCTGTCTGTCATGATGAAAGGGTTTTGGAAGTAGACAGTGGTGATGACTGCACAACACTATAATTAATGCCACTGAACTGTACACTTAAAAATAGTTAAAATGGCAAACTTGATGTTATATGTATTTTTCCACCAAAAAAAAAAAATTTTTGCCTAACCTTCTTTTAAAAAAAAGATTTGCTTCTAGACATTTGAGGTTTTATATTTACCTCTATGATCCATTTTGAGTTCAGTTTTGTATATATTACAAGGTGTGGATCAAAGTTCTTGTTCTATTTTGCTCATGGATATCCAACTGTCCAAGACCATTTGTTGAAAAAGACCATCCTTCACCAAACTGCCTTTGTACCTTTGTCGAAATCAGTTGCTCATATACATATGGCTCTATTTCTGGACTCAATATTCTCTTCCACTGATCTATACACCTATCTTTATGCCAATACTACACTGTCTTAATTACGGTAGCTTTATAATTAGTCTTGAAATCAGGTAGCATTAGTCCTCCAACTATGTTCTTCAACAGTATCGTTTTAATGCAAGTTTTTGAAAGCCAAAAGTGGCTATTCAAATGTAGGGTATTAAAAATTATAATTTTTCTACTCCAATCTCATTAGCTATAAGGTTACAAATACCAGAACAGTAAACAACTAATAGAAATTATATAAATTTCAAAATTATACTAAGTAACTCTCTCTTTTTTATATATAAAATAGACTTGGCCTATCTGAAGGCATTTTTACTCAAAACCAGATGTACAGTTTAACACATAAAACAATATTTAACACCCTTACCTGTAAACCATATTTTACTCGTATTTTCTTTAATTCTTTTCTTCTTTCCAACTCTTTTTCCTCCTTACTTAGTGCTGGACCAGCTAAAAGAAAAAAAGCGACTTGGTTTAAAACACACACTAAGCTGGTAAGATTTTGCAGAAAATTAATACTAATGTTTTTTAATAAAAAAATAACTAATAGTATTAGTAACCCATCTGCAGATTACCCAAAGTTCAAATAAACAATAATATAAAAGGATTTTGTGTTGTGATGATGTCCTTTCAGCATTTCTGGTCACTAAACCTACTTGGAAAGTAAGCCAAATCCACAATCTAATGGATTGTAAGAAAACTATAGTACAGATACTAAGATGAACACTAAACATCTCAATTTCCCAATATTATTACTGTAACAGAATCCCAGATGCACTTCCAAGGGAATATATGTACGTGAAAGAAAAAAAAAATCACAGAATACAAGATTCACGTTATTCTAATATGCTATACCCACTTTCATAATCTAATATTAGAAAACAAAACGTAAACAATGAATGCATATACTTGTTATCTGGGGGAAAATTGTGGGAAAAAACACTACCTCTTACTAGTTCAAAACATCTATTTAAATTTTAGGAGACTTAGACGGGCGGATTGAAAGCAATACCTATAATATTACTTTACTGTAGTAAATAATGGCATATACAGACAACACAGCAACATGAACTATAAATAGGACAGCAAACATATCAACCAATAACCCTTAATGTCCTGGCCTATTATTTTCGATGTAAATATTATATTACAGAGTTTAACTGTGGATGATTTTTTTCCTATTAGTAAACAGGTATTAAAAGGAAGCCAATCTTTATTACAATTATGTCACAATTATTCTTTTGAAGGCTATTTACTACCATTGCAGTGTTGCTTCAAAAGCTACTAAACTGGTTAGCAAAAAACAGAGCTATGAGTATCTCAGAATGTAACCTAATGCACTAATATCACATAGCTAAATTATTATATAGAAAAATTAACTACAGTAAAACCTGTGAAAGCCAAAACCTGTGTAAGGTGGAAACCCGACAGAGAAGGCAAACTTAACTACTTTCCACTAAAAACGACAGAGAAATGATAAGACTGCACCCTGTCAAAGGCAGAAAACTTGCGACATCCAGGAAAACAAGTCAGTCCAGTCGAGTCCCAGCTCTCACAAGTTTCACTGTAAAATCACAATCTACTAGCTTAGGTCTCCAATTCCAAATGCATGCCATTTGTTAATTAGTCTCATATGATATATTCACTGAAATATAAACGTATCTCAATAGAGTATCATATCAATTAGATACAGGCTGACAGCTTTGTATAAATATATCTCTATATACCTACTCCTTACTTACTGACCATCTTGTTATCTGGCATTTCACATTTACAACAATAGTAAAAAAAACTCTGCTATCTGACTATTTTGTGCATTAACGACGTATGTCTAGCAGTAACGAACGCTGAGGTGCAAGGTGAGAGTAATGCTGGCTGTGATGGTTAAGATTATGTGTCAGCTTGGCTGGGCCATGATTCTCAGTTATTTGGCAGTTATATAATGATGTAATTTGGCAGTTATGCAATGATGTAATCTGGAAGTTATATAATGATGCATCATCCTCCGTTTTCACACAACAACCTGGTCTTTGGAACCTAACCATGTCAGTAAGTGAGGAGTGAGTGTATAGTATTATTTTGATTAGATATGAAGCCAGTGGCTGACTGTTTTATAATACTTGGGTGAATTAAAGAAAAAAGGTATCATATCCACATATAATAATGTTGCACATACCAAAAGATTCATCTTTCTTATCAAGGCGAAGATGAGCTCTAACCTGCCCTGGTTCACAGCCATCACAGGTATCACTGCCAGGGTGAATGTGAAAGGACAACACAGTCTCTCCAATTTTTACTTCATCTCCATGTTCAAGTACATATGGGTCACATTTAGTTTTAGGCTAGAGAGAAGAAAATTACAAGATAGGTACATAGTCGTTTCATGTTCATTGTTAAGTCATGTCTGGTTATAATAAAAAATATATTTGAAATGGTTTTCAGTGATGGACCCACACTGCACACATACGCATATACTTCTACAACTTCACAGATGACCCATAAAAAATGTTTTACTATTAAAGAACATAGCTAAACTGAGCATCTTACAATTTTTATCTTATCAAATCCACCCATTTCCCTATCTCCAGGCCCAATGCTACCAGAAATACCAACCGAAGACTTCAAATAATCTATTACCAAAACAAGTAATACGCATATTTAAAAAGTTAAAGTGTTAAGAGGCTACTAAGTACATCTTATCTCCCTCTTTTCCTCTTCTTTTCTCTGATAATTTAGTTTTGTTTGGTTGTTGATTCTAATAAGAATAAAGCCTCCCTCCCTTCCATGTATTTTCTCATTAAGTGCCAAGCATTTTGCTACATGCTATTAATGGTAGAATTAACTAGAGACACAGCAATGCCTTCAAGGAGTTTCCAACTTATCTCACATTCCCATTAAAACAATTTTAAAAAGGAGGGCCTCATTGTTGCTGTAGGAACATTAACTCTGAATACCTCTGAAATGCACTGATATCTAAAAACAAGATATAGATCTATAATTAGAAGTCGAAACTCAACAGCAAAGTCTCCCTTTCTGGGACTTCCCTTCCAAGTAACACATCTGGGCTTGAACTCTTGATCCCAACTAAATGATATCTATAATACCTATGGACTTCAAAAAAATAAAACATTTCAATTCAGTTTTAAAAAATGCACAGATTATATATATATATATATATACATATTCACCTGAAGAATCTGTTTTCCATTAACAATTGTGCCATTTTGACTTCCTTGATCCACAAGGACATAACTTTGTAAGTCATGGTCAAAATGAATTTCTGCATGAAACTTAGAAAAAAGAAGCAAGTAATTATAAAGTATTATACTTTTCTTTAACCATGTCTAACTTCTCTAATATACTGTGGGCTTTAATCTCTGATAATTTAACTTTTATTACTTTTAATGTATTTTTCCCTGAATATAAAAATATATATGCTGTGGGTAGAAATGTGGAGGCTACAGAACACAAAAGAAAAAAGTCACCTATAACTCTACCTATAACTACCATTAATAATTTAGTATATGTTCTACGTCTACTTCTTTAATATAGCTGTGATTATACTGTATATACAATTTGAAGGGTTTTTTCACCTAATATATTTTCCCATATCATTAAAAATTCTTCTTAATACAAAAGATGACTTGAAATTTGCAAGGCCAACTTCTCAGAGAAGTTTTTATAGATCTTCAGTAGTCAGGACAAATCACTCTTTCCTTATGTTCCACATTTTATTTATATTATTATAACACTTACATTACAAGATGTCATTTCGTATGTGAATATCTCACATGCTTATCACACAGTACATAATACAGGTCTTCATATACTGGGGTGTGTAATCAATACACATTTAACTGAATAAAGAGCCACAGAAATATTTTAAAATTTCATAAACAATACACTGCTGGTAGGAATGTAAAATGGTACAGCCACTTTGGAAACTAGAAAAACCATAGTTACCATAGCAATTCCACTCCTAGGTATATACTCAAGAGAAATAAAGACATATGTCCACATAAAAACTTGTATACAAACATTCATAGCAGTATTACGCATACTAGCCAAAAAGTGGAAACAACACAAATGCCTGTCAATTGATGATTAACAAAATGTGGCCTATCCATATAATGGAACATCACTTGGCAATAAAAGGAATGAAGTGCTGATACATGCTATGACATGGACGAATCTTAAAAACACATGAAGTGAAAGAAGTCAGTTACAAAGTCTTCATACATAATCATACATATTAACAGATTCCATTTCTATGAAATGTCCAGAATAGCAAATCCATAGCGATAAAAAGTAGATGTGGTTGCCTAGGGCTGTGGGGGTTGGGAAGAAATAAGAAATCCCACTAATGGATACACGGTTTCTTTTTGGGATGATCAAAATGTTCTAAAATTGATTGGGGTGATGGTTGCACAACTCTGTGAAAATACTAAACACCTTTCAATTAGACATTTTAAATAAGCAAATTGCGTAAGTATGTGAATTATATGTCACTAAAGCAGTTATAAAAATTTTAACAAACTTATAAAATGTTTCAAACACACAAAAGAATATAGTGAGTACACTGAACCCCTATGAACCCAAGAGCCAGCATTAACTAATTTTGCTATATTTGTCTCAGATATTTAAAAGAAAAATTACTTCCATTGACTTGTACCTCTTTCTGATCCATTCCCTTCCCTTTCTTTTCAGAGGTTAATCAGTTTGCTAAATTTGGTGTTTATTTAATCATAGGTCACGTCTTTATACTTTTGCCACGAGATCAATGACATATTCATTGCAAATACATTTTTTCAACAACATAAACGGTGACTAGACATGTGGTTTTACATATGATGTAAACTGGCATCATACTGTATGAATTTTTGATTGAGATCTAAGTTATAAACAGTGAAAATCATAAATCTTAAATGTATGGTTTGATGAGTTTTGACAAATGTATGCCACTGTAGATATATTCCTTTTACTTTGACTTTACATTATGTTGTGAGGTTCACCCAGTAATTCTGCACAGCTGTAGTTTGTTCATTTTGCTAAATGGTAATCCATTGTATGGATATATCACAATCTATTCATCCGAACTGAATCTACTTTTCTGAACTAATTTTGCTTGTCGTACTATGGTGGCTTGCGTGTTACTGTGATGCTTGATGGTATGCCACCAGTATTTCAAATACCATCAGGGTCACCCATGGTGGAGGACAGGTTTCAGCAGAGCTTCCAGACTAAGAAAGACGGGCCTGGTGATCTACTTCTAAAAAAAAATGGCCAGTGAAAACTATGAATAGCAGCAGAACACTGTCTGGTACAGTGCCAGAAGATGCGCCCCTCAGGTTTGAAGGCACTCAAAGCAGACTCAACCTTAATGACGGGGATGGAGTCAAGCTTTCAGGACCTTCATTTGCTGATGTGGCATGACTCAAAATGAGAACAAACAGAAGAAACACCCATTAATAATCAGAATGTGGAATGTACAAAGTATGAATCTAGGAAAATTGGAAGTTGTCAAAAATGAAATGGAATGCTTGAACATAGATATCCTGGGCATTAGTGAGCTGAAATGGACTAATAGTAGCCATTCTGAATTGGAAAATATGGTCTACTATGCCGGGAATGAAAATTGAAGAGGAACAGCATCACATTCATTGCCAAAAAGAACATTTCAAGATCTATCATGAAGTACACAACGCTGCCAGTGATAGAATACCCATATGTCTACAAAGAAGACCAGTTCATATGACGATTATTCAAATTTACCCACCAACCACTAACACCAAAGATGAAGAAAATGAAGATTTTTTCCAACTTCTGCAGTCTGAAATTGATCAAACATGCAATCAAGATACACTGATAATTACTGGTGAATTTGGAATGCAAAGCTGGAAACAAAGAATAGGATCAGTAGTTAGAAAATATGGCCTTGGTGCTAGAAAGGACGCTTGAGACTGCATGACAGTTGCAAGGCCAATGACTTCTTCATTGCAAATACCTTTTTTCAACAACATAAACAGCGACTATACATGTGGAAATCACCAGATGGAATACACAGGAATCAAATCGACTACATCTGTGCAAAGAGACGATGGAGAAGCTCAATATCATCAGTCAGAACAGGACCAGGGGTTCAAGTTGAAGCAGAAAGAAAATTAAAACAAGTCCACAAGAGCCAAAGTAAAATTCTGAGTGTATCTCACCTGAATTTATAGACCATCTCAAGAAAAGATCTGATGCACTGAACACTAATGACTGAAGATCAGACCAGCTGCAGAATGACACCAAACAAATCACATGTGAAGAAAGCAAAAGGTCATTAAAAAGACAGGAAAGAAAGAAAAGACCAAAACTGATGTCAGAAGAGACTATGAAACTTGCTCTTGAACATACATTAGTTAAAACAAATGGAAGAAATGATGAAGTAAAAGAGCTGAACAAAAGATTTCAAATGGCAGCTCGAGAAGATAAAGTATTACAATAAAATGCGCAAAGACCTGGAGTTAGAAAACCAAAAGGGAAGAACATGCTCAGCATTTCTCTAGCTGAAAGAACTGAAGAAAAAATTCAAGCCTCCAGTTGCAATACTGAAAGATTCTATGTGCAAATTATTGAATGATGCACGAAGCATTAAAAGATGGAAAAAATAGTGTCACTGTACTGAAAAGAACTGGTCGATGTTCAGCCACTTCAGTAGGCAGCATATGATCAAGAACCGATGGCACTGAAGGAAAAAGTCCAAGCTGAACTGAAGGCACTGGTGAAAAACAAGACTCCAAGAATTGACGGAATACTAGTTGAGATGTTTGTCATCGTTTGAATTCTGTCCCCCCAAAAATGTGTGTATCAATTTGGCTAGGCCATGATTCCTGGTACTGTGTGATTTTCCTGTATGTTGTAAACCTGCCTCTATGATGTTAATGAGGGAGGATGGGTGACAGTTGTGTTAGTAAGGCAGGACCTGATCTACAAGACTGGATTGTGTCCTGAGGCAATCTCTTGAGATATAAAAGACAGAAGTGAGCAGTGAGACAGGGGGACCTCATACCATCAAGAAAGCAGTGCTGGGAGCAGAGTGCGTCCTTTGGACCGGGGTCCCTGTGCAGAGACGCTCCTAGTCCAGGGGAACACTGATGAGAAGGCCGAGAGAGAGAAAGCCTTCCCCTGGAGCTGACACCCTGAATTTGGGCTTTTAGCCTACTTTACTATGAAAAAATAAATTTCTCTTTGTTAAAACCATCCACTTGTGGTATTTCTGTTATAGCAGCACTAGATGACTAAGATAGATGTTTCAACAAACAGATGCAATGCTGGAAGCACTCATCTATGCTAAGAAATTTGGAAGATTTTCAAGATCTTATATATGGCCAACTGACAGGAAGAGATCCATATTTGTGCCCATTCCAAAGAAAGGCGATCCAACAGAATGCAGAAATTATCGAACAATATCATCAACATCACATATAAGTAAAATTTTGCTGAAGATCATTCTAAAGCAATTTGCAGCAGTAAAGTGACAGGGAACTGCCAGAAATTCAAGCCAGATTCAGAAGAGGATGTGGAACAAGGGATACCACTGCTGATGTCAGATGGATCTTGGCTGAAAAGCAGACAATACCAGAAGGATGTTTGCCTGGGTTCTACTGACTATGCAAAGGCATTCGACTGTGTGGATCGTAACAAATTATGGATAACACTGTGAAGAATGGGAATTTCAGAACACTTAATTGTGCTCATGTGGAACCTGTAAACACACCAAGAGGCAGTTGTTCGAAGAGAACAAGGGGATACTGCGTGGTTTAAAATCAGGCAAGGTGTGCATCAGGCTCATATCCTTTCACCATATTTATTCAATCTGTACGATGAGCTAATAATCCAAGAAGCTGGACTATATGAAGAAGAACGGGGGCATCAGGATTGGAGGAAGACTCATTAACAACCTGCGATATGCAGATAACACCACCGTGCTTGCTGAAAGTGAAGAGGACTAGAAGCACTTACTGATGATGATCAAAGATTACAGCCTTCAGTATGGATTATACCTCAACATAAAGAAAACAAAAATCTTCACAACTGGACCAATAAACAACATCATGAAAAATGGAGAAAATATTGACGTTTTCAAGGATTTCATTTTACTTGGATCCACAATCAACACTCATGGAAACAGCACTCAAGAAATCAAATGACGTATTGTACTGGACACATCTACTGCAAAATACCTTTTTAGAGTGGTAAAAAGTAAAGATGTACCTTGAGGACTAAGATGCACCTGACCCAAGGGACTGCCAGAAGAACAAACAAATCTGTCTTGGAAGATTTCCAGCCAGAATGCTCCTTAGAATTGGGATAGTGTGACTTCATCTCATGTAACTGGGACACGTTATCAGAAAGAACCAGCCCCTGGAGGACATCATGCTTGGTAGAGGGACATCAAAAAAAAAGGAAGACCCTCAACGCAATGGACTGACACACTGGCTGCAACAATGGGCTCAAACATAGCAACAATTGTGAGGGTGGCGCAGGACCGAGCAGTGTTTTGTTTTGTTGTACATAGGGTCGCTATGAGTCTGAAACGACTCAATGGCACCTAACACCACCACCACCATTCTTCTGATGATAACATTTAGACTTTTTCCAAGGTTTTATTATTTCAAAAAAATTTTTTTTAATGTTGTTACAAACATTCTTGTACATGCCATCGCCCTGTGTAAGACCTAAGTGTTCCTCTGGAGTATAATCTTAGGAATGAAAACAATAAGTCCTGGTATATACAAATCTTAAACTTTACTAGATACAGCCACATTAACTTTCCAAAGTGGGTGTACATTCCCAATTCCCAATTTATATTCCCACCAGCAGTCTAAAAGAATTCTTGTTGTTCTTTGAATTCTTAACCAATACTTGTTGTTGTCAAATTTTTCATTTTTACCAGTCTAACTGATGTGAAATGAAATTTCATCATTGTAATTTTAATTTGCATTTCCCGATTACTACAGAGACAACAACCTTTTCTTATATTACCGGCCATTTAATTTCCTCTTCTATAATTTGTTTAGAGTTAAGATTATAGGAATTTCCTCCTCTTTAAATGAGTGTGGAAAAATAAAAGTGAAAGTAACTAGACTTTCAAACTAATAATGGGAAACAAATTCTACCCCAAAAAGATAAGAATCATATTAAATATAGTCATGAATATACTCATGAGTATACTTCATGTTATACTCCATTAAATGGGAGCAAAATGGGGAAGATGAAAGGACAAAAGACTAGAAACAAAAAATGAAACAGATAAGAAAGGAGGGAGAAAACCACAGAATCAGGGCTTCGAAGCAGTTCATTCAGGTTTGAACCCCTGCTGAGAATTTACATTTCCACCACCATATATACTGAATCAATCTACAGTTCGCCAAGATCCCCAGGTGATTCTTATATATACATTCTGAAACCACTGCTCTACTAGTGGTTCTCAAAATTGGTTCCTAACCAGCAGCATTAGCATGGCCTGTGAATTTGTTAGAAATGCAAATTCTCAGCAGGGGTTCAAACCAGACAAACTGGTTCAAAGCCCTGCACAGAGTATGTATGTAGTAGAGAAAAAAGAGAAATATGAAGTACAAAGAGCCTCAGTAGCTAAACCTTCTGTTTTCTTCTAATTTTAACTTAAGTTGCAACTCTGTTCTTATTGTTTTGAAAACTGTTCTCTTTCCTGAAACCATTAGCAGCTCAACTAGGAAAAGCTGTAGACAAGAGCCTTACGTAGTAGAGGATAGATTATGCTTGGATTATACTCTGGGCTCAAAGTAACCATCTACTAATTTAGTCAACTGATAGCTTGAATCTAGGTCTGATTCATTTTTGAAATGCTACAATACCTAGCATATTTATTTCACTTAATATTTGTTAAATGGTCACTACTCTGATACTTAGATGAATTAAATCTGCATTTTCTACTTCTGCTTCAGACTGTTAAAAAATGAACATAATTAAAAATTTTTATTTTCTCAAGCACTGGAATAAACAAATTTGCATTGCTTTCATTGCCATTACTATATTAAATGGTAACAATCCTATTAAATGAGGAGGGAAAAGCTCTAAGCTTTCTGCTGTAAAGATGATTTAAAAAATTGAATCTGGGGGGCTTAATGAAAAAATCAAAGAGCTTACCTTACTGACACCAACTTCAGGGATTCGAAGAGTATGTTCCATATCTTTTTCTCTGCAGAGTTAAGTAAAGTGTCTTTAATAATTTTTGAAGCATATCTAAATGCAGCATTTACAGACCAACATGGAGAGAATTTTAAAAAACCGGTAATGTTAAAATGCAAGTCTCTCTATTGTGGTGAGTCAACTGGTTATAGATTATCCAGTTTCCTTAATTCTACTCTAACTTTCCTGTCTGAAAGGGTGTTCCATCTATCTTGGGCTACTCAGCAGCCAGTGAACATAAAATGTCCTCTGTACCAACTTTAATCGTTTTTCCAACTCTGTTGAATATGTTCGTATTTCTGTTACTATATGTGAAAGGAGCATACTATTCTCCAAGAATTTAAAATTAAGACATTGTATAGAATCTGAATTAAGGATAAAACCAAAGCAAACCCACTGCTGTCGACTCAATTTTGACTCACAGGTTAGATTTATCTGGAGCCTTTGTGGTGCAGGGGTTAAGAGTCACGGCTGCTAACCAAAAGGTCTAACCAAAAGGTTGGCAGTTTGAATCCCCCAGCCGCTCCCTGGAAACCCTATGGGGCAGGTCTACTCTGTCCTATAGGGTCGCTATGAATTGGAATCAACTCAACAGCAATGGTTAGATTTATCTTTCCCATGGGGAAGAAAGGAATTACCCCACTCATGATTAAGGCCTACCTTCCTATCAAGCTAGTTGTAAGTTACAAAGGGGGAAAAAGAAAAGAAAAGCCAAGACTGGGTTTAGGTCAGTAATTAAAGCCTGAAAAGGACAGAATGAAAGGTAGGAAAATGACAAAATCTCTCTGGAAGGTATCACCAAGGTTTTATCTCTTTACATAGAGGCAAGTTTCCATTTGGGGACTATAAAGATGTACACTGATTGACTTCCAAAAGCAAGTGACAAACGGTAGATATTAACAATATTTTTTTAAGTGGGTGAGGAACAGGGATGTCATTGTCATTTTTTGCCTATTCAACAAGTATCATGCACATTTCATGGTAAGTGCTTAAGAAACTTACAATTAATTCACTGGAAGGACAAGAAAAATATACAAATAGCAAGTTAATACAATAAGCCATTTATGAAAGGTACAGGGATGGTGTCTGAAGAATTCAGAGGAAATGAAGTAAGAAAAATACATGAAAAAGAGAATAACTAAATCAATGCCTACCACTCAACAAAGCACTTTATTAGGCTCCTTAGTTCGTTTCAAACTATTAACAACATGAAGTAGACATTAGTATACTCATGTAAGAAATGAGAAAAATGAGATTTAGTTTCTGACTCAGGGTCTGAAATGTCACAAAAAAAGTTGCACTACAGCTGGGCCTTGAAGGCTGAGAACAAAGTTGAATAGGACTTTGCAAAGACAGCTCTGAGGAAACAGATTCCGTGTAGGAGAAATGCTAAGAACAACAGGTTCAGAGGCAGTGAAGTACAAGATCTGATGAGGGAACCAACAGTAAGTAGTACAATGGGTCTGGAGCCTCAGTTTCACGCAAATCAGAGGCCGACAAACTAGCGCCTGTTTATCAAACTATGCCCAACCTGTCTTTATAAAGCTTTTTTGGAACATGGACATGCCCATTCATTACGTATTGTCTATCTAGCCCTTTAACAGAAAGTTTGTTGATCCCTAATATAGATGAGAAAAGTCTAGAAAGGGTATGTTGAAACCAGAGTTTGGAGAGATTTGAATGCAGGGTAAAAAAGTTAGAAATCATACATCAGGCCATGGAAAATCACTGAATGACTTTGAATAGAAAACACAGGCTAAGGGCAAGAGTAATCTGGTAGCACCAACTGAGATGAACAAATCAAAGGGAAATAAAGACAGAAGACCAGTTAGGAAGTTACTACAAAAGTCCACTCAAAGGGCTAAAGAGGGGCTGAACTAGGATGGTGGCAATGGGGATAGAATGAAGAGTAAGATGAGACAGAGACTTTAGCGCAGAATCAACAGTCTTGTGACTAGTTGTAGAGGGTAATGAAAGGAAAGGAGTCAAAGATGATAGACAGGAGATGGTAAATATATTTCACACTGAATGACAATTCTAATTAAAAAAAAAAAAAAGGTAACAGCTGCCTGCAGTACAGAATGCCACCTACAGACTTACATGCAAATCATTAGACCTTATACCGTGGGTCTGAAATTTAGTAGAGAGGTTGAAGCTAAGATAAAATTTAGGAGTCTCCTTCACAGAGATAAAGATATAGAAAATAGATGATATGAACATCTAGCTCAATTGGCATAACACAGTTTATAAAGACAATGTTCTACATTTTACCTTGATAAGTAGCGTCTGGGGTCTTAAAAGCCTGTGAGCGGCCATCTAAGATACTCCACTGGTCTCACCCCTTCGGGAGCAAGGGAGAATGAAGAAAACAAGACACAAGAGAAAGATTAGTCCAAAGATTAGACCACAGCTACCAAGGCCTCCACCAGAATGAGTCCAGTACAGCTAGATGGTGCCCGGATACCACCACTGACTGCCCTGACCGGGATCACAACAGAGGGTTCTGGACAGAGCTGGAGAAGGATGTAGAACAAAATTCTAACACACACGAAAAAAAAACCAGATTTACTGGCCTGAAAGAGACTGGAGAAACACCAAGAGTATGGCCCCAAGATACCCTTTTAGCTCAGTGGTGAAGTCACTTCTGAGGTTTACCGTTCAGCCAGGGATTGGACAGCCCCATAAAACAAAACAGGACTAATGAGGCACAGCAGTCCAGAGACAAGGACTAGGAGGAGGAAGGGACAGGAAAGCTGGTGATAGGGAACCCAAGGTTGAGTAAGGACAGTGTTGACATGTAGTGGGGTTGATAACCATTGTCATACAGCAACATGTGTACTGTTTAATGAGAAACTATTTTGTTCTGTAAACCCTCACCTGAAGTGAGAAAAGCAGCACAACTGGAAGAATGTAATCCATGTCACTGAACTGTGCATGTAGAAATTTTTGAAATGGTGTATCTTTGGCTATGTGTATTTTCACCAAAAAAAAAGGTGACAAGTTAGAGGGTTGACATGTCGTGGGGTTGTTAACCAATGTCATAAAACAATATGTGTACTAACTGTTTCATGAGAAACTATTTGTTCTGTAAGCCTTCCCCTGAAGTACAATAAAAAAAAAAAAAAAGAAAGAAAATAGATGATATGTATAAAGAAAGGAATAAAGAGAAAGGAGGTTCACGTTGTCTCCCTGGCTCTAAATCCATCCTTCAAACTGAAGCCAGAGAGCTTTCTAATTAGGTTATCATTCTTCAGTTTAAAACACCCTTTAATGGTACTATAACACCTAAAGGATAAAATCCACATTCTTCAGACGGAACAAGAGGCCCTTTACAATCTATGTCCAACCCACCTTTCCAGCTTCATCATCATGTATTATTTGATACATGTCCTAGATTCTAGTCACATCAAACTATTCACAGTTCCCTACACATGACATACCTTTGTGTCACCGTACCTTTAAACATGCTCCTTCTGCCTAGATAATGACAAGTTACCCTTCAAGACGCTGCTGCATCATCATCTCTTAGGCTTCCAGTTAGCTCTGTTCCCAACAACCAGCCCATGAGATGATTCTTCACACGTGAGCCCATGAGCACTCCATGTATGCTTCTACTGCAGTGCTTTCACAAAGTAATTATTTAGCATTTTTTCCCCTTCACACTGTACTTTCTGTGGGCAGATATCCTGCCTTAGCCCTCTTTGCATCCCTAGCACATTGAACAATGCTCGACAAATAACAGATGCTCAATACAATCTTTTTAAAAGAATGATAATAATATTAAACATTTTTACCTTCCAATTGTAGCAGGGTTTACAGCAGTAATGATGAAAAGTGATCCTATCTGCAGCACTGGTGATCTAATAACAATTACTCTGATACAGGGGGGCCAAATTTTCTCTTCATCTGCCAGAAAAAGAAGTGGGCAAACATTAGTTAAGATGCTATGCTAAAAAAAATTAAAATGTTATGAAAAGAATTTTTTTACACTGTTCAGGGATAACTAGGAGGCATTCCTAAAAGGGGAGGGGGATGCATTTATCAAAAATTTAATTCTGACTAAAATAAACTTCTTAAATTCTGCTATTAATACACAATGAGTAAGGCTTAACATTGCAGCAGTTTAAGTGATCAATCTAAGGGTATTCAGCATATTCAGCATCTACCACAGTTATATAATAAACATCTATTTTTTAGGTCTTAGAATTTAGAAATATCCCAAACAAGTGCTTTTATATTATTTTAAGTTAGAAAACTTGAGTCTATTCTTTATAAAAAGTGAAAAAGAAATTTCATTAAGAAAAGAAGCTCAGATACTATAATATGAACCTTGTTTTTTAAAAATTTTGTCTTTAAATACTTAAGGAAAAAATATTATATTTACCATAACACTTACAGAGCTGAGTTCATTAATTTCACTTTTTAAAGACAACCAACCTCTCCCCACAGAGCTCTGGTGGCAAAGTGGTCAAGAACTTGGCTGCTAACCAAAAGGTCAGCAGTTTGAACCCACCAGCCACTCCATGGGAGAAAGATGTGGCAGTCTGCTTCAGAAGATTAGAGCCTTGGAAACTCTATGGGGCAGTACTCCTTGCTACAGGGCCGCTATGAGTAAGAATCAACCCGATGGAAATGGGTTTGAATTGCTGGTTTAACCTCGCCTCTCCCCAGTTACAAAAAACAAAAACAAATTGCAGTCAAGTCGATTCCAACTCATAGCAATCCTACAGGACAGAGGAGAACTTCCCCATAGGGTTTCCAAGGAGCACCTGGTGGATTTGAACTGCTGATCTTTTGGTTAGCAGCTGTAGCTCTTAACCACACCACCACCAGGGTTTCCCCAATTATAAAAGTGGAGTATAAATATCTGATCCACTAAAACATACTTACACATACTTTAGGATTAGAACATAGGTAGCTTGATTTTGTGTTCCACTATGCCATTCAATGCGATGAAACTTTCTTTAGCTCTAAGTAGTAGTCATTTGTTTGTATCTTACTCTCTAAAAATAACTGCGAGGTAGCCCGCATAATTTTCAATAATGTCATTAAAATAATCAATTTAAAATTGTTCTAATTGAAGTTACTTTTTTGGAGATATGGAGTCACTAACATTTTTTAACTGCTCTGTTCTTTCACAATTACCAGACTGGGTTATTTATTTAAAGTTACATATGGTTATTTACCCACCTTCATCCTCAGTGTTTTCTGCCGTTATACCGTCTTCACTTGTAATGTCTTCATCATAACTGTCCTCAGTCTGAGAGTCTGTAATTTCACCTTCTTCTGGCTCACTATCAGTCTCTATGATTTTCTCAACTTTAAATGAAGTCGAATTATAGGTATTTTCATTAAAAGGAGATTCTATAGAGTTCCCACTAACTGGAACAGTGAATTTAGGGGAACTATTTTTGTAATGAATGTCTCTTTTGGCCTTCTTTTTCACATTTGCAAAATCTTCTCCCTCACTGCAGCTCATATGTTCAACACTGGATACTTTTTTATCTTCTAAATTCAAATCCTGGAAAGGAGTGGATGGGTAGGTGGGAATAGTAGAGAATAATTTTAAACATCACCATCTTTAACTCTAGATGTTATAATAAATTAGTGAAAAAGGTTTAGGAAACAGAATGATGACAAATACCATGTGTAGTGGTTTTAAAACATTCTCACAAATTCTATGACACTCCTCTCATGGAAAGATGGGGTCTACGTCATCCTCTCTCTCCTTAAGCCTGGGCCAGCCAACGTTAGTGACTCACTTAGAACAGAAATGATACTACATAATGTCCTGGGCTAAGTCAGAAAAGGCCATACGGCTTCCACCTGGTTCCTCTGGATGCTTACTCTGGAGGGAGCTAGCCGCCATGTAAGAAGTCTGGTTACCCTGAGACTGCCATGCTCGGGAAGCCATATGTGAGCCCACTGGCTTACAGTCCAGCTGGGCTCCCAGCAACAGCCAACATCAGCTGCCAGCCACTTGAGGGAACCATCCTGGATATGCAGTGCAGTTGTGCCTTCAGAGGACAGCAGCCGCAGCTGTTATCGGACTGCAACCACGAGACACCTCCCAAGTCAGAACTGCCAGAATTCCTGACCCACAAAATCAAGCCAATTAATTAATAACTGTTGTGTTAAGCGGCTAAACCACTGCATGGTTTTCTAAAAATAAATTTAACATTTTTTGAAGATATAACACTAAGGTACTATTATTACAGTCAAATAAACCAGTACCAGTTGCCACCAAGCCAATTCCAACTTATGGTGACCCCATCTGTGTCACAGAATGTGCTCCATGGGTTTTCAATGGCTGATTTTTCAGAAGCAGACCACCAAGACTTTCTTCGAAGGTGCCTCTGGGTAGACTCGAACTTCCAACCTTTCAGTTTAGCAGCTGAGCACATTAATCCTTTACACCATCCAGTGACTCCACAGTGAAATGGTAATTTACCTAAAGGCACCCTAATGGAATGAGTCAACACACCCTAATAGAGTGGGCAATTATTTGAATATTCATAAAGCCTAGAAAACATCTTTTAGAAGCTAAGTACTAAGATAAAATACAACCTACGCTGGACAACATCTAATTAAGATTGGTATGTCTTTGCTTTTGTATTTCATGACCTGACATCGCAATACTCTGTAGAATTTACTTTTGCTCTTAACGTCCTCACTTTCATACACACACAAAATCCTAAAACAGGGAATTCTGTTCAAAAGCAAAGTAAGAAAATGATGTTTCATTTAAATGTATAGTTACCATACCTGTTACACTAAGATACTTGTACATTGTGACATTTTAGTTTTCTAAAAATCTAGACTGATCAAAAGGTGAAAAAATTATCTTTTTTTAATTCAGTAATTTTACTTATTTCACAAAGCTCAGCAGGGCTTTACAGACTCATTAATCATACAATATTCTGAGAAGGAGGAAACAATCATTATCCCTGTTTCATAAGTGGATGAAACCAAACACAAGAGATGGAATAAGTTCTGTGACTGGATCAAGTTAAAAATCTGTCGAACATGGTAATGATTTAAATAATCTCTTAGTTATGTGCTGTGAATTTTTCCCCACTGTTAGATTTCCTGTAAGAGCTGCAAATTTCTTTCAAAAAAAGTATAATACTTCTTCTAATTCATTTGCACAAACTAGATAGTCTTTGACACCTATAACGATTATGGTGGCAAAAGTTAATTTCTAAACTATTAAAGCTGGAAACAATTATTGTTTTTCAGTCATAACACATGTATAGATCAGTGATGTTAATGTAATCTTCTCTCAATTTGTATTTTCAAGGAGTATTTTTTTCTTGGTAAGAAAACAAACAAGGTTTTGTCTTTCTAGAATATAACACTGTATACCCTGCCTAAATAAACAATATTCTTAAAAAAAAAAAAAAAAAGTTTTACACAACACTGGACAGTGTACCAATTCCCCGACTATAAAATAAACCACTGATACTTAAAGTGCTGGTTCTGAACTGTTACCGATTGTTGTTGATTCTGATTCTTGTGACCCTATAGGACAGGGTAAAACTGTCCCAAAGGGTTTCCAAGGCTGTAATCTTTATGGAGGCACACTGCCACGTTTCTCCTGTGGAGCAGCTGGTGGGTTCAAACCACTAACCTACCTTTCAGTTAGCAACTGAGCACTTTAACCACTATGCCACTACGTCTCCTTCTGGAACTGTTACTTGTCCACAAAAAAGTAAGGGGCTTGCATGAGAAGGCAAATCAAAACATTTTTCCATTAAAAGAAAATCTTGAATCCAAAAAATAAAACAAAACAAGAACAAAAACAAGCAATTCAGCTGAACTAGGTACCACACTTAATGGCATAGTTGATTTATTTTCTGGTGCAAGCTCCTTATCTGATCAGACAAGAGTTCATAGACTAGCTGCAGTCTTCAGACCACACATTGAGTACCGAATACAAAGGCCAACTACTGTGAATTGTTTATCACAAGAGGAAAGAAATAAAAATGACAGCTTGGATGTTTTATCTAAATCCACCTCCATGAAACTCAAAGACCAAGCTTAGTCTTGTTGCTTTCAAATGGAAGGAGAGCAAACTGCTAGTCTCTGAATTTTACAGCAAGTGCCCTTAGTGATTACGTAGCCTAACTTTTGTTTCCTAATGCCCTAGGGTTATGAGGAAGTGCCTTAGATATTCTCAGTGGGGAGAATACCTAAGGAATATTCTCATTTTCCACTGTAAGCCATAACAGGACCAGAGAAGTACCTGTATCTGCTTTACAGGCTGGGATTCTAATAAGAGTTCATCTGAAAAGGGGTGGGTGGCCGTTTAATAAAAAATCTGAAGATTCTCAAGCTAGCCCAAATAGCTCATTCTACACATCATAAAATTGAGAAAGAGAGGGGCAAAGTTAATTACCAAAATAACACAACTAGTTAGTGGCAGAATTAAAATTGAAACTTGGGTCTCCAGACTTCAAGCCCAGATTTCTTTCTACTGAAACAGGAAGTCTGCTTCTTGACAGGGGCTAGAGAAACAAATCATGGGCAGAGAACAAAATGGTATCCACTTATATCCAGCAATTTACAAGAACTGAAAATCTAGCTGACTTCATATCCTTACAAGTTTCACTATCAGTAAAACATACCGACATGCAAATTTTTCCTTAGGAATTATTTCCTAAATAGTATTTGGCAGAATAATGTAATCAGCTGACAGATCTTCTTTCACTCTTGCTCCATAAAAGTAGGTGTTTTCCTAGACTCACCCTCAGCCCTTTCTTTGCATTTAATAGTCTCACACATTTCACCACTGTTTCAACTAGCACCTTAACACAGATAATGCCCAGATCTATACGTACAGCAATCACCTTCTACCAAAAAGCAGTACATGAACTTCCTATATTTCTCACAGGTACCTCAAACTCAAAACTAAAAGTTAATATCTGTGCCCCCTCTTCCTCTCATGTTCCCTTTCTCAGTTAATGATATTACCATCACTTATCCTCCAAATTAAAAATCCTATAGTTATCTTTGACACACCCTTAACAACCACATGGAATCAATTACCAATGAATCCCCTTATCTATTCTCAGTGCCCTGGTGGCGCAGCAGTTAACAACTTGGCTGCTAACCACAAGGTCAGTGGTTCAAACCAATCAGAAGCTCTGCAGGGAAGATGTGCCAGTCTGCTTCCGTAAAGATTACAGCCTTGGAAACCCTGTGGGGCAGTTCTCCTCTGTCCTACAGGGTCACTATGAGTCGGAATCGACTCGACAGCACTGGGTTTGGTTTTTGGTATCTAAATTTGCTAACAGTCCCAGTCTAGGCCTGCACTATGCACTGCCTGGACCATGCAACAGCCTAGACCAATGCTGTCCAATAAAAACATAATAGAAAGCATATTTGTGATTTTAAATTTTCTAGCAGCCACATTAAGAAAGTAAAAAGAAATGAGAAATTTATTTTAATATTTTATCTAATCCAGTATTTACAGAATATTATATTAACATGTAATCAATAAAACAATTATTAATGACATATTTTACATTCAATTTTTTGTACTAGGCCTTTGAAATCCAGTGTGTGTTTTATACTTAACACATCTCAATTTGGACTAGCCACATTTTAAGTGCTCAATAGCCACATGTGACCAGTGGCTTCCCTATTGGACAGTACACACGTAGAGAACGTATCTATCCTAAATTTTCTTTTTGAACTTTTAACCAATTATCAAGTCAATGCACATAAAGTACAGAACTGGCTTTACTTACAAATTGAATCGAAGAGCCAAATGTACCCAAGGTAGCAGAACTGCAGTTTTGCTAACATTTTGTAGAGTTGGCTTGATAATACACAATAGTTAAAGTGTATTGATGAACCAGTTATGTCTCTTCCAAAATTCCAACTTACCTGGAATAAGCCTTTTCTTCTTAATTTATTTTACATGTGTATCTGGCATGCCTTATGCCAAATAAACAAATCCATTATTTTAAACTTAGAACAAGCAAAGAGTTATTTTCCTGTTTTTCCCTTGGTTTGTAACATACTCTGAATTTTCCTTCTACCTTAGAGCAACATGATGAAGTGAATTTATATGCTCTTATCTTATTTTATAAAATATAAGAGCATCTTAAACACATACTTTTAACAGCAGCATAAATTCAGTTTGGAGACTGGCTAAACAGTTACGGTGTGATAAACTATATGTACTTCAAGCACTACAAACACACCAAGGACAAGAACAAGGACAAGGAGTTGATAAACTGTAAGAAGCTTTACAAACCATAGTGAATAATAGCAAAAACAATCCCTATCTACATATACTGAAAATAAAAAGCAGTTTCCAATCTTGTATATTATCATTATTGCTCATAGGACAACATATGTAGAGGGATAAATGGGTGAAATTTTCAGAGCTGCTATTTTTTAAAAATTACTTGCAGTCTGGAATGTCAAATATTCATTAAAAGAGATCAGAAACAGGGCTTATATGTGGGCATTGAGACATATCTGTATATATCAAGGTATTCACTCAAATCTTTTCACTCTACCTCCTCTCTTCCTAAATCAAGGCTCAAGAGTACATAAACAAATAAAGAAATTAGGATGCCCCAGACGGTCTCTCATTCTTCACAGCTACTTTTAAGGGTCATTGGGGAATTCTCAAAATTCCAACAGGATTTTTCTTGAGTTCCTGTCCTGGGGCTCACATATTTTCAGGGAACAAATGCAAAGATGAACAGCTATGGGATCTAGTTATGTGGAATAAATTGTCAATGTAATTTGACAATTTCAACTTTCATTCTCTAATTTCTCAGGGAGGGTCATTTGAGGAACTCTATATATTCTTTTCTCATCACAACCTATCCTTTCAAACAAATATTTCAACCACTAGTAATAAGTTCGAGTCATTAAAACAGAGGTCTTGGAAACAAACAGAAAAATCATTGACATGTTTAGTATTTTAGTCATACACTATTCTATACGTAAATACTGTCAGGGAAAAAAAGAGAAACAGAAACAAAACAAATAGAGAATAGAAAATAAATCCAACAAAATACTAATTCCATATGGGAACTTCAGTATTACACATTTTAAATAATTTTTCTTTGATTAAAAAGAGTAATAAAATGAGATAAAAATTTAAGAGTAAAGTATCATATAGTTGCCACAATTCACAAAATGCCAGCACCTTCTTTCCTGCCTATAAACCACCATACTTACCTGCTTAGGAGGCAGAAATAGGGCACTGACTACCTTTTAATTTTACTACTTTAGGTTGACATCATAAGCATTTTAAAAATTTTCCTCAGTCTTTATAACCGTCATTTTTAAGGCCTACATAATCCGTTTTAAATTATGCTGTTGTCAGCTGTTGTCAAATCAGTTCCGACTCATAGTGACTTGCGTAAAACAGAAAGAGACTCTACCAGTCCACGTCATCTCCACAACCGTTGCTATGTTTGAGCCCATTGTTGCAACTACTGTGCAGATCCATTTCACTGAGGGCTTCCTTTTTTTCGCTGTCCCTCTATTTTATGAAGCATGATGTCCTTCTCCAGGGACTCATCCCACCTGATATCATGTCCAAAGTACGTGAGACGAAGTTTCGCCATTATCGCTTCCAAAGAGCACTCCGGCTGTACTTCTTCCAAGACAGACTCGTACGTTCTTCTGGCAGGTCACTGTATATTCAATATTCTTCTCCAACACCGTAATTCAAATGGATCAATTCTTCAGTTTTCCTTATTCACTGTCCAGCTTTCTCACGCATATAAGGCAACTGAAAATACCATGCCTTGGGGTCAGGTACACTTTAGTCCTCAAAGTGACATCTTTGCTTTTCAACACTTTAAAGTGGTCTTTTGCAGCAGATTTGCCCAATGTAACACACTGTTTGATTTCCTGACTGCTGCTTCCATGAGCATTAATTGTGGATCCAAGTAAAATGAAATCCTCGACGACTTCAGTATTTTCTCGTATATCATGATACTGCTTACTGGTCCAGTTGTGAGAATTTTTGTTTTATGTTGAGTTCTAATCCACCCTGAAGGATGTAGTCTTTGATCATCATCAGAAAGTGCTTCAAGTCCTCTTCGCTTTCAGCAAGCAAGGTGTGTCATCTGCATATTGAATGTTGTTAATGGGTCTTTCTCCAATCCTGATGTCACATTCTTCTTTATAGTCCAGCTTTTCAGATTATTTGCTCAGCACACAGACTGAATAAATATGGAAAGGATACAACCCTGACACACACCTTTCCTGATTTTAAACCATGCAATATCCCCTCGGTCTGTTCAAATGACTGCCTCTTGGTCTATGTACAGATTCCACATGAGTACAATTAAGTGTTCTAGAATTCTCAATCTTCGCATGTTATACATAATGTTATTATTCACACAGTTGAACACCTTTGCATAGTCAATAAAACATAGGTAAACATCGTTCTGGTATTCTCTGCTTTCAGCCAAGATCCATCTGACATCAGCAATGATATCCTTCGTTTCACATCTTCTGAATCTGGTTTGAATTTCTGGCAGTTCTCTGTACTGCTGCAACCGTTTCTGATTTATCTTCAGCAAAACTTTACTTGCATGTGGTATCAATGATATTGTTCAATAATTTCCACATTCTGTTGGTTCACCTTTCTTTGGAATGGACACAAATATGGATCTCTTCCAGTCGGTTGCCCAGGTGATTGTCTTCCAAATTTTTTGGCATAGATGAGTGAGCACCTCCAGTGCTGTATCCATTTGTTGAAACATCTCAATTGGTAGTCCATCAATTCCTGGAGCCCTGTTTTTCACCAATGCCTTCAGTGCAGCTCAGACCTCTTCCTTCAATACCATCAGTTCTTGATCATATGCTACCTCCTAAAATGGCTGAATGTCCACCAATTCTTTTTGGTACAGTTACTCTGTTTATTTCTTCTATCTTCTTTTGATGCTTCCTGTGCTGTTCAATATTTTGCCCACAGAAACCTTCAAAATTGCAACTCAAGGCTTGCATTTTTTTCTTCAGTTTTTTTAGCTTGAGAAATGACGAGTGTTCCTCCGTTTTGGTTTTCTAACCCCAGGTCTTTGCACATTTCATTACAATACTTAATTTTGTCTTCTTGAGCCACCTTTTGAAATCTTCTGTTTAGTTGTTTCATTTCATCATTTCTTCCATTCACTTTAGCTACTCTACGTTCAAGAACAAATTTCAGAGTCCTTTCTGACATCCACTTTGGTTTTTTCTTTCTTTCATGTCTCTTTAATGACCTTCTGCTTTCTTCATGCATGATGTCCTTGATGTCACCCTACAACTTGTCTGGCCTTCGGTCATTAGCGTTGAATGTGTCAAATATATTCTTGAGACGGTCTTCAAATTCAGGTGGGATATACTCAAGGTAGTATTTTGGCTCTTGTGAACTTGCTCTAATTTTCTTCAGCTTCAAATTGAACTTCCATACAAGCAATTGATGGTCTGTTCTGCAGTCGGCACCTGGCCTTGTTCTGACCGATGAAACTGAGCTTTTCCATTGTCTCTTTCCACAGATGTTGGCAATCTGATTCCTGTGTTTGCCATTCAGTGAGGTCCATGTGTATAATCACCATTTATGTTGTTGAAAAAAGGTATTTGCAATGAAGAAGTCATTGATCTTGCAAAATTCTACCATGGGATCTCCAGCGTTGTTCCTATCACCAAGGCTATACTGTCCAATCACCTTTCTCCTTCCAATCACCAGTAATTATCAATGCTTCTTTACTACATGTTTGATCAATTTCATTTTAGACTGCAGTTTTTAATTGTATGTACCATGATTTTGGCCTTAATTATGCTCATGAGGAACCTGTACATAGATCTAGAGGCAGTCGTTCGAACACAACAAGGGGATAATGCGTGGTTTAAAGTCAGGAAAGGTGTGCATTAGGAATGCGTTTATTCAATCTGTATGCTGGGCAAATAATCCGTGAAGGTGGACTATGTGAAGAACGTGGCATCAGGACTGGAGGAAGACTCACTAACAACCTGCGATATTTGCAAGACACAACCTTGCTTGCTGAAAGTGAAGAGGACTTGAAGCGCTTACTGATGAAGATCAAAGACCACAGCCTTCGATGTGGATTATACCAATGGCAAAAAGACGAAAACAACCTAGGTGCCCATCAATGGACGAATGGGAACAAATGAACTCTAGTTCTGGACATGTAATGCATCCTAGAATATATTCGATAAACATTTTTCAACTTCAGTAAACTGCTCAGTGTTCTGTAACTGTAATGTTCTCTCATTGTTTTGAAGAATAAAGTTTACCAACATGGTGTAAAAAAAAATATGGATTATACCTCATCATAAAGAAAATAAAATCCTCACAACTGGACAATAAGCAACATGATAAATGAGAAAATACTGAAGTTGTAAAGGATTTCGTCTTGACTGGAAGCAGCAGTCAAAACATCAAACGACACATTGCACTGGCCAAATCTGCTGCAAAAGAACTCTTTAAAATGTTAAAAAGCAAAAATTGTCACTTTAAGGACTAAGGTGTGCCTGACCCAAGCCATGGTGTTTTCAATCGCCTCATATGCACATAAGTTGGACAATTAATAAGGAAGACTGAAGGAGAATTGATGACTTTGAATTACAGTGTTGGCGAAGAACAGCGAACATACTGTGAACTGCCAGGAGAATGAACAAATCTGTCTTGGAAGAAGTACAGCTAGAATGCTCATCAGAAGCAAAGATGGCAAGATTTCGTCTCACATACTTTGGATATGTATCAGGCAGGATCAGTGCCTAGAGAAGGACATCATGCTGGGTAAAGCAAAGTCAGAGAAAAGGAGCAAGACTCTCGATGAGATGGACTGACACAGTGGCTGCAACAATGGGCTCAAGCATAACTACGACTATGAAGATGGCACAGGACCAGGCAGTGTTCTGTTCTGTTGTAGACAGGATCAGTTCTGAACTGACCTAACAACACCTAACAACACCACCACCAACAAAATTATCTTAACCAATATCTTGCTAGCGATTTAAACTCAATTTTTTTTCTGTTCTTATAAATACTGCTATATCACTATGCAAAGGTATTTTTCTTTTTTTTGGATTTTTTAAAAAATTAAATCGCTAGAAGCAAGATTTTCTAATTAAAGAATATGAAAGCTTTTTATGGTTATTGATATATACAGCCTATCTGTTTTCCAAAGAGATTCTACCCATATGTATCTCATTCTTAGTCATCAGCAATTTTTTTTTTTTTTTTTTAAGTTTGCTCTTAGGTATAAGAGGAGTACCTGGATGGTGCAAACAGTTAACTTGCTCAGCTGCTAATTCAAAGGTAAGAAGTCTGAGTCCACCTAGAAGGGCCTCGGAAGAAAGGCATGGGGATCTACTTCCTAAAAATCAGCCATTAAAAACCCTACGGAGCAGTTTTACTCTGACACACATAGGGTTGCCATGAGTCGGAGCTGACCTGACAGCAACAGGTTTTGAGTAAGTAAGAAAAGGCTCATCATAACTAAGAAAGTTGAATCTTTCTCTCGTAAGTCTACTTACAAACTTTTTCTTTTATTGGACTTGTGCATGGATTTCAGCTTACCAGTTGAGGGTCTTAATGTTTTTCTTCTAAATTATACAATAGTATTTTATCTGCCCTAAAACTACCTCTTTCAAATTTTAAGAAATGCCTTCTAGTTCTAGTGAGTGGTAATTTGTGAAAAAGTTCATGTTTGTCCCATCTGCAGTCTCTTTGATTGATAGATTATGATACATTGTTATCTTAATGGATACGTCTGAAACACAGATTTACCAAATGATTTTGTTTCATGAAAAATTTTGGCTTATCATGCTATCACAATTATGTAACTTAAAATTAAATTATGAAGATATTACCTTTTCTTCGCTTGTTGCAGATTCTGGATCCTTTCTTTTCTTCTTCAATTTTTTATCTTTACTTTGTCTCATGCTACAAGTCTGGTAAGTTTGCAAATCTACTCGAGAATGAAACTGGTATCGACCACTTTCCACATCACAGTAGTAATAAATTCCAGTGGACGGATCATAATATAGTTGATTTTCCTTTCAAAATCAAGAAAACAGTTAAGTTCTATTCACGTAAAATGAAATAAAATTAACAGAAAAAACTTAATAGAGATGCCAAGTACATTCAAAAACAGAAAATGTTTCTATTTCTTTTAAGAACTATAGTATTTCCTGAAAATAATGAATTGAAAATAACAAAATGAAAAATACTTGTAATTTTCCATAAAATACTTGGTTAAGTAGAGCATCACTGGAAAAGAGGAAGACCCTGAACAAGAAGAACTGACACAGTGGCTTCAACAACGGGCTTAAATATAACAACAATTCTGAAGATGGTACAGGAGCAAGCAGTTTCATTCTGTTGTACACAGGGTCTCTATGAGTCAAAACTGACTCCTTGGCTCCTAACAACAATCTGCTCCGATTTTCTTATTGTGAAGAATGAATATATCTAAATATTAAATTAACTTATATGAAAATGCCAGTATTTGAACATTTTTTACTTGTAGAAACAGCAATTTCATATCGTTCAAGTTAATACACTAACAAAAATGGGTTTAACTGGAAACCTTTTTGAAGGCAGGAAATCCAAGGCATGCATCAAAAAAAGCTGATCGTATTAAAGCAATTCTAGATTATCTTTAATGATTACAGAATAATGGTTTGGTTGTATAAACCTCAAACCCGCCTCTCAATGTCACAAAAAAGTAATTTGCATTTATGTTCATTACTAACGGTCACTAAAGAAAAATTTGAAAATAAACTAAAGCTCATAAATGTCATAATATAGCACTCTATAAAAAGAAATCAATAAACAGTTGTCTTCACTAATTAATTCTACAGTAAAGTAACTAAGTAAGACTTGTGACAAACGCAGCCATGCAAGTATGAATTCTGGCAAATTATAGATTAAAAAACTAGAAAAGATAAAATTACATAATCACCTGCATTTATTAGAAACTGGCCAGTACTCCATAACCAAGATTTAGCTGAACACTCTATATTGTATTTAAATCATAAATCCATGTAAGCCAGACCTGGAAACATCTTATGATGTACTGAGTAACTACAACTTCCTGAAAAAGAATAATTTATTTATCTAACTGTTGATACTATTGTAATTTAGTATCTTTAATTCATGCATTTTATAGATCTCTGGCAAATATATTTAAAATTCTCATTAGCGTTTCCTTCACTAACAAACTGAATGGAAGCTTTCATCTTTATTTCTAGTAAGAATGAAACTTTTACAACTTAACCTTTTTAAATGTGTTATGTCTGTCAGTATACAGACATTTTCACAAATAAACAATTTTTTTATTTAATGAAAATTAGCACAATAAAAAATGGCAAATAAATGAAATCTCCAATTCACTAAGAATATAACTTTCAGAAGTACTAACAATTTACAGGTCAGGAAGATACAGAAAGCAAGGTAGAAGAATGACAAAGACTAAAGTCACGTACTTGGAAATTCTGTATTTTCCTAGAAACCAACTAAAGAATAGCTACTCACTTTGTTGATAAGAATTTTAAGTATTCTTTTTCTGAGTATTAATTAGCATACTCCTGCAAAGGAAAAACTCTCTCTCTTCGAAAATGATTTACAAAGTCTACCACTTAGGCTGGGTTCTTTAGAGGAACAAAACCAGTGAAGTGTGTATACATGAATATATATATACATAGGGAGAGAGAGAGATTTATTTTAAGGAAATGGCTTATATAGTTGTGGAGGCTGGCAAGTCCCAAATCTGTGGGACAGCCATTAGGCTGGAGGTTTCTCCTGACTCACATGGTTGCGGAGGCTGACGGAACTAAAATCGGTAAGTCACACGGCAGGCTGCAGGCTCACAGGGCTGCAGGAGCTAGCGAATCCCATAATTTGCAGGTCAGATGGCAGGCTATGGGTTCAGGTCCCAAGAACCGGAGGTTAGACGATGGCGAATCAGATGCAGGATCGAGAAAGGGTAAGCTTTGCCAGAACATCCAAATGTACTGGATGTAGGCCATACCCCCAAGAAAACACCCCTTTCAAGTGATTGGCTGATCACATCAGATCACAAAATGGGACGATGATTACATAATACCTGCCAAACCACTGAGAATCATGGCCTAGCCAAGCTGACACATAACCTTAACCTTCACAGTCCACCCCTTGTCAAGCTGGCACCTGTACACATCTCCTTAAACCATATATAATCTCAAAATAAAGAAAATTATAAAGTCATACTTGTACCTAACATGATACAACTAACATGTATACAGCCAAAAATGCACTAGCCCTGTTTACATCTCATATTTATAATAAGCAATGAAATACAGGAAGGAAAAAAACAAAGATATTTGCCATATATAGGTGTGTGTGTGTGTATACACGTAGCGTACACACGTATAACAAAGCAAGAAATACTAAAAACAATCACAGTCCTCGTTCCTGCAACTGGTCACGTGGTTGTACCTAGTATTTAGAACTACCTTCTTCCACTACACATTCCATATTCCCTTTGCCCTCAGCAAGCACCTCAGCTGGTCGTGGTTCTCTGCCTGGATGGGTGACCCAAACCTTCATTCCTGAAGGGTCTGGCCATTAGCACAGTATTTTATGCAAATACTGCATGCCTTCTGCATTTGTGGCCACATCCTCACCCATGAGGTATTTTCGTAAGCATGCTATGTTAATTTTATAGCAATATGTGGAAGAAGACTGGCATAGCGGCGTTTGTGAACGTGCCACACGGGAGAAGGCACAGACGGCAAACCAATGCAGAAGATGTGTGTTACTTGCATAAAAATATGGTAGTCAGGTTGGAATTGGGCTGCTGTAGTTTTCCATTGACTTTAATCACAGAGCACAGCAGTACTAAGAAACATCCTAAGGGTTCTCCTGTATTCCAGACATACTCTTCTTACTTCCATTATGTAACATAAATCCAATTTCCCCTTGGTAATGAGTATCAATCCACCAGTCAATACGGTAACTCCGTTCTTTACCTGTTAATCCACAGGCATGAGGAGCCCAAAGTGGCCAGGTGGCACTCTTAATTTCCAGTTCAATGGAATCAGTGTTGTGTCTCCTGGTGGGTGCATCCCACCCTTTGGAACTAAGACCTCTAGACCCGTAGAACATATGGTCGCAGGAACAGGAACCAAAAATTTTGCAAGTGGGTCACTAGGGGTAATAGTGAGAAGTTCTACTCCCATTACCACCCCGATTCCTGGACCCACGAATCCTGGCTACAGGAGAAAACAGCAACATACACTGGATGCTGGTTTAGAGCATATACAGCCTCCTGAAGAACACTGACCCAATCTTGCAAGGTGTTGCCACCTAGCCAGCGCTGTAATTATGTCTATGGAAGGCCACTGCATCGTTCTATTAAGCCAGCTGCTTCGGGATGATGGGGAACATGGTAAGACTAGTGAATTCCATGAGCATGAGCCCACTGCTGCACTTCATTTGCTGTGAAGTGTGTCCCTTGATCTGAGGCGATAATGTGTGGGATACCATCATGGTGGATAAGGCATTGTTAAGATACCTGGTAAGGATGGTAGTCTTGGCAGAAGCATGGCATGCAGGGAAGGCAAATCCATATCCAGAGTAAGTGTCTATCCCATTAAGAACAAAACGCTGCTCTTTCCATGATGGAGGTGTTTCAATGTAATCAACCAGTTACCAGGTTCCCAGCTGATCACCCCAAGAATGGTGCCATATCAGAGACTCAGTGTTGGTCTTTGCTGTTGGCAGATTAAGCACTCAGCAGCGGCTGTAGCCAAGTCGGCCTTTGTGAGTGGAAGTCCGTATTGCTGAGCCCATGCATAACCGCCATCACTGCCACCATGGCTTCTTTGTCCATGAGCCCACTAGGCAATAACCGGAGTTGCTGGGGAAAGAGGCTGACTGGTATCCACAGAACAAGTCATCATATCCACTTGATAGTTAAAATCCTCCTGTGCTAAGGTCACCATTTGGTAAGCACTGACATGCGACACAGATACCTTCACTTCTTCAGCCCATTCAGAAAGGTCTATCCATACACCTCCTCCCCATACCTTCTTGTCACCAATTTTCCAATCATGTTCCCTCCAAGTCCCTGACCATCCAGCCAAACCACTGGCCACAGCCCATGAATCCGTATACAATCTCACATATGGCCATGTCTCGTTCCAAGCAAAATTAACAACCAGGTATGCTGCTTGAAGTTCTGCCCACTGGGAAGATTTCCCTTCACCAATGTCCTTCAGGGAGGTCCCAGAAAGGGGCTTCAGCGCTGCCGTTGTCCACTTCCGAGTGGTGCCTGCGTATCAAAGCAGAACCATCTGTAAACCAGGCACTAAATTCCTCTTCCTCAGTCAACTGATCGTAAGGAACTCCCCATGAGGCCACAGGTGCAGTCTGGGTAAGGAAGGTAATGTGACAGGAGTGGGGACCATGGGTGTTTCAGCCACTTCCTCATGTAACTTACTTGTGCCTTCAGGTCCTGCTCAAGCCTGATCTCGTATATACCACTTCCATTTAATAATGGAGTATTGCTGTGCACATCTGACTTTATGACTCTGTCAGTCAGACAACACTCAGTTCATGATGGGCAACTCAGGCTGCATAGTGACTTGGTGGCTCATGGTTAAGCATTCAGTCTCTACTAAGGCCCAGTAACAAGCCAAAAGCTATTTCTCAAAAGAGTAGTTATCAACAGAGGATGGCAGGACTTTGCTCCAAAATCCTAAGGGTCTGTGCTCTGATTCATCAATAGAGAACTGCCAAAGACTCCAAACACCATCTCTATCTGCCACCAACAATTCAAGCACCACTGGATCAGCTGGATCATATGGCTCAAGTGGAGATCCATTTGCACAGCGGCCTGAACCTGCTGCAGAGCCTTCTCTTGTTCTGGGCCCCACTCAAAACTAGCAGCTTTTTTATTTGCTTGATAAATACACCAGACTAGCACACCCAAATGAGGGATATGTTGTTTCCAAAATCCAAAGAGGCCCAACCAGGCATCGTGCCCCTTTTTTAATTGTAGAAGGGGCCAGATGTTAACAACTTATCCTTCACTTTAGAAGGAATATCTCAGTATGTCCCATACCACTGGACCTTTAGAAATGTTACTGAGGTGGAAGGCACCTGAATTTTTGTCTGATTAATTTCTAACCCTCTAGCATGCAAATGTCTTACCAATAAATCTAGAGTAACTGATACTTATTCCTCAATATAGGTCTAATCAACATAATGTCATCAAAGTAATGGACCAGTGTGACATCTTGTGGAAGGAAAGGTGATCAAAGTCCCCGCAGACTAAATTATGGGCTGGAGAGCTGTTACACGCCTGAGGTAGGACAGTGAAGGCATATTGCTGGCCTTACCACCTGAAGACAAACTGCTGCTGGTGTTCCTTCAAAATCAGAATTGAGAAAAAGGCATTGGCCAGCTCAGTAGCTGCATACCAGGAACCAAGAGATGTGTTAATTTGCTCAAGCAATGAAACTACATCTGGAGCAGCAGCTGCAACTGAAGTCACCACCTGGTTAAGTTTATGATAACCTACTGTCATTCTTCAAGACCCATCTGTTTTCTGCACAGGCCAAATAGGCGAGCTGAATGGCGACGTGGTGAAAATCACCACCCCTGCATCCTTTAAGTCCTTGACGGCGGCACTAATCTCTGTGATCTCTCCAGGAATGCAATATTGCTTTTGGTTTACTATTTTCCTAGGTAGGGGTAGCTCTAATGGCCTCCACTTGGCTTTTCCTGCCATAATAGCCCTTACCCCACATGTCAGGGATCCAATGTGTGGGTTCTGCCAGCTGGTTAATATGTCTATTCAAACTATGCATTCCAGAACTAGGGCAATCACTACAGGATGGGTTCGAGGACCCACGGTGAGATGGACCTGAGCTAAGACTCCGTTGGTAACCTAACCTCCATACACCCCTATTTTGACTTGTGGGCCACAGTGATGTTTTGGGTCTCCGGGAGTTAGTGTCGGTTCAGAGCCAGTGTCCAGTAATCCTCAAAAAGTTTGATTATTTCCTTTTCCCCAATGAACAGTCAGTCACTCTCGTAAAAGGCTGTAGACACCTTTGGGGAAGGCTGGGAGAAAAGATTAACGGTATAAAATTTTGGCAGGGCAATGGAGTCCTTCCTCAAGGGGTCCTGGTCTCCCCTTCATTGAAGGGGTTGTGGGTCTGTAAACTCGCTGAAGTCTGGGAATTGACTGAGGGACAACTCAATTTAGACTGTCATTCACTTGATCTAAAATTCTTTCACTTGTACAGTTATCAAGTAAATATTTAGTAGATTCTGTACCTATTTCACTCCTAGGGACACCATGACTAAGTAGCCAACGCCATTAGTCCACATGAGTCAGACTATTCTGTTTACTGCTTTGACTCTGCTGTCCATTATGGTAATCACGTTCACATTGCCTTTGTTGATTAAGTGCTGCCACTTGGCCCCTACCACCACGGGGTCCAATCAGTCCCACTATAGTTAGGTGTCTTAATTCAGTTACAACAGTTCCCACTGTCAAATCTGACTTACATAAAATAGCAATCATAGCAGTCTTTGAGGATTCTAAGGCTCCCTTCACAAATTT
Source organism: Trichechus manatus latirostris (assembly GCF_000243295.1). Classification (NCBI taxonomy): domain Eukaryota; kingdom Metazoa; phylum Chordata; class Mammalia; order Sirenia; family Trichechidae; genus Trichechus; species Trichechus manatus. The sequence continues at coordinate 6,206,683 of NW_004443965.1, forward strand.
GTTCCTCACCACTGTGGTAAAATGTGTGTCCTCTGGGCACTCCATGGGTAGGTCTGTGGGTCTAACCTAATAAATCCACTCTAAAATGCCAAATTTCCCTAAGCCTTTAGATAACTTCTTCTACAGTATACCAAGGCAGGTCTGGCATTTCAACTTGATTTAGTGTAGGCTACTGCTTAATCCATGCTTCAGTGACCCAACCAAATAAACTATTAAGCCCTTTTCTAACATCTCAAGCTGAAACACTGAATGAAAAATCTGTGCTTAGAGGGCCTATATCAAAAAACTCAAGACTGATCTGCCTTTATATTCCTTGCACCATTATCCCATACCCTAATACCATTCCCACATGTATTCCCCAGGTTTCTGTTTGTATATATTAGAAAAATCAAGCAGCTGTTTGAGAGTATAGTGTACCTCCTCTTGGGGATAACTGGGACTTAAGTCTAGTTATAGGCCTAGAAACAAAAACGGGTGGTGGGGGTTGGTCCTGAGGACATTAAGCAATGTTGTGCAAGGCATCTGCCTCAAACGATGCCCCAGGCAATGCCCCAGGTGATGTCTCAAAGACTCTTCAGGCACAGCAGGATTAATCTCATCAGGAGAGGATGGAAGGGATAATGGTTTTACTGGGGAGGGTGGCTTAGCAGACAAAGATGGAGTACTCTCTTCAGATAGGAGTAAGAGGGCTGGTTCTTGGCAAGAGTGATTCAATGGAATTTAGGGGTTCAATGTCCCCAGCTTCCTGATTATCTGCCTATTTCCCCCAACCCAAGTTTCAGGATTCCATTCCTTCTCAATCAACACTCTCACTTTAACTTCAGAAGCCATTCGAGGTTGGGGATTCAACTGGTGTTGTAATTCAGCCACTCCTACCATTAAGACTCTGTATTATATCACCTCAGGAATATCAGCTCTGTTACAAGAAACAAGGCTATTGCTGACAGCACAAGTAGCAACTTTCAGGTCTTGTATGTACTGCTTAAGCTTTGACTCTGAAGCTATGAGCTCTTCCCTTTCTTTTACTACTTTATCTACTGAAAGTAGGACTAACCAACCAGCCTCCTTATGCTTCTCATTCTGAAAAAATTGTAAAAAAGTAAAAAATATGCAGTCACTCAGAGCCTTGTCTCTCACAAATATCTGATCCATTGGTGGTGATATTTTGTGTATTTGTATTGCCACCTCATGCCATGGATTAGCAGTGCCCTCTTTACTACTGGAGGCAGAGTCATCAGCGCCTTTCAGGTTAGCCTGACTTGAGAATCAATTTGGAAAACTCATCCTTATAATTCTGTTCCTCTAGAACCACTCCCGGTACCAACTGTCTTTGGCTGGGTTCTCTAGAGGAGCAAAACCAGTGAAACGTACACATGTAAGTATATATTTAGAGAAAAATATATTTCAAGGAAATGGCTCACTCAGTTGTGGAGGCTGGCAAGTCCCAAATCTGTGGGTCAGACATCAGGCTGGAGGCTTCTCCTGAGTCATGTGGTTGCCAACAGCTGACAAGCTAAAAATCAGCAGGTCAGACGGCAGTCTGCCGGCTCACGTCCCAAGAACCAGAGGTCAGAAGACGACAAGTTGGATGCAGGATCAAGAGAGGGCAAGCTCTGCCAAACCACACATACTGGATGCAGGCCATACTCCCATGGAAACTCCCCTTTCAACTGACTGGCTGCTCACATCAAATTAAAAATGGAGGATGATTACATAATATCTGCCAAACCACTGAGAATCATGGCCTAGCCAAGTTTATACATAACCTTAACCATCACAGTCTACCAATTGAAGACTGAGAAGCTAAAGAAATCCCACATCTTAACTAAGATATTTAGTATAATCATTATGTTCTCTAGATTAATCAGCCATATTTCCAGTAGCTAGAATGGTGAACATCTGCTCCACTTTTGAGCAATATGTGCTGTAATTCTCCCAAGGACCAGATCACCTTCCTACACTGTTTAGGTTGAGGAATGTGTGTGAGTTCCATCAACGTCACCAAATCTTCAATGAAACCCAATTAAATATTAGACTTTAGCAGTCATAATACTGTACTATAAATCAAGAACTTTATTTTCTGAATCTGTCCTAGTCAGTGGTCCCTTGCATTTCTGATTCTGTACTAAACCACTAGTTCTCACTGTGAACAGGTTGATTAAAAAAAGAAAGCTTAAAGCCACAGAATATAAAACACTGTAATAACAAACACGGTACTGAGAATTCAAGAAAAAGACTCCCTCTGTGGCATCAAATGCATTCATAATATAAATAACAATTTCTAAAGTAAATTTTTAAAAATCTCAACCCAAGCCTAGAATTAAAAATCTCACTGTTTAAATTCTATGAAAAAATATTAGCTTAGGTTTTTACATCTTTCACTACTTTCACAATAATGAAGTTAATTATACGACTTTATTAATAAAACATCTGACATTATAGTATTACTATATGAAAAATAATTCCAAACCAAAAAAGCCCACTGCTGTAGAGTTGACTCTGACTCACAGCGACTCTACAGGACAGAGAACTGCCCCATAGGGTCTCCTAGGCAGCCATGCAAAGCCATGTGTATTTACAAAAGCAGATTAATACATCTTTCTCCCGTGGAGCAGCTGGTGGGTTCGAACTGCTGACCTTTTGGTAAGCAGCCGAGTGCTTAACCACTGTGGTCACCAGGGCTCTGAAAAGTTCTTAGACCACTCTAAAATATTAATCTTTAATCAGCACAATTAACAACTTACCTTACTTAATTAAAAACTTAGAGAAGTGTAGCATCATAGGCTATTTTATAATTCTTTCCTCAGTTTTTAAATATAGTTTCTTGTTTTTCTTACTCAACTTAGGACTTTATATTTGGTATCAAGCAGTCAGCTATACAACCACAAAGTATTAAAAGGTTTGAGATACTTACAGAATCATAGTAGAAACCAGTGCTGTGGTCAAAATATAATCCAGAATTTTCATCATAACTAAATCCAGTCTGTGATACAGCAGCTTCTGCTGCTGCTCTTAAACTTTCAGCTAATGATGAACCTTCTAAAGATGTATCTTCTGTTGTTAATACAGACGCTGACTCCTAGGTAAGATAGTTACGAGAAATGAGACAAAGGCTTCTGTATATCAGTTTAAAAATTAGCAGATTTCGAAACAATATATAGACTTAGAATTTATGTTTAAATAAAACTTTTTAGTGTCCACAATGGAAAAAGGTGGCTATCAATCACAATTTGATCCTTTTTAAAAAAATTTTACTAGTTTAAGTTAACAATTCAATTTTAACCCATTTCTGAAGGCAATAAAATTTAGTGAGTGACAATTATTCAAAAGTAAATGTATGATATCATAGGGAAACAATCCACAAAATAAAGACCCTGTAAAATTCTGTAAGACAAATGATCTAGACTCTTCAGTAAGTAAATGTTCAAAACGAAAAAAATAAAAACATTAAATAAGAGAGATGCAGGGGAAAGCTAAAGATTAAGAGAGCTGTAGCACACACTGACCAGTTAACACCGTACAGACTTTACTGGAATCTTGATTCAAACAAATAAACCATAAAAAACAAAATTATAAAACATTCAGGAAAACCTAAACAGTGACAAAATATGTGATACAAAGGAATTGTCAAAAAATTTTAAGTGTGTACAGGAGAAGTCAGCACAACTGGACTAAACCAAAGCTAAGAATTTTCCTAGTTTCCTGAATACAACGAAACACTTCGAGGGACAGAGTAGCAGGGACGGGGGTCTAGGGACTATGCTTTCAGGGGTCATCTAGGTCAACTGGCACAACAAAGTTTATTAAGAAAATGTTCTGCATCCTACTTTGGTGAGTGGCATCTGGGGTCTTAAAAGCTAGCGAGCGGCCATCTAAGATACATCAATTGGTCTCAACCCACCTGGAGTAAAGGAGAATGAAGAACATCAAAGACATAAGGAAAGTATTAGCCCAAGAGACAGAAAGGGCCACATAAACCAGAGACTGCATCAGCATGAGATCAGAAGAACTAGATGATGCCCGCCTACCACCAATGACCGCCCTGACAGGGAACACAACACAGAGTCCCTGATGGAGCAGGAGAAAAGTGATGAGCAGAACTCAAATTCTACTAAAAAGACCAGACTTAATGGTCTGACTGAGACTGGAGGAACCCCAGAAAGCACAGCCCCCAGACTGTCAACCCAGAACTAAAACAATTCCTGAGGCCAACTCTTCAGACAAAGATTAGACTGGACTATGGGACATAAAATGATACTGGTGAAGAGTGTGCTTCTTAGCTGAAGTAGACACATGAGACTAAATGGACAGCTTCTGTCCGGAGGTGAGATGAGAAGGCAGAGAGGGTCAGGAGCTGGTTGAATGGACACAGGAAATCGGGTGGAAAGGAGGAGTGTGCTGTCACAGTATAGGGAGAGCAATTAGGGTCACATAACAATGTATGTATAAATTTTTGTATGAGAGGCTAACTTGAATTGTAAACTTTCACTTAAAGTACAACAATAAAAAAAAAATTTAAGTGTGAAAATGGTACTTTGTTTAAGAAAAAAAATCCTTGTATTTTTTATGTACACAATGAAATCTTTAGAGCGCATATGATGCCTAAGATTTGTTTAAAAATAACATGAGAATGGGTAAAATGGATAAGGGTATCAACTAAACAAAACTGGTCATGAATTAACGAATGATGGGTACATGTGGGTTCATTATATGATTTATTCTGTCCACTTCTGTATATGCTTACATTTTTCCATAATAAAAGCTTCTTTTTAATGTAAAGCTACCACAATGGCACATTGGTTAAGAGCTCGGCTGTTCACCAAGGGGTTGGTGGTTTCAATCCACCAGCTGCTCCTTGGAAACCCTGTGGGGCAGTTCTACTTTGTCCTATAGGGTCACTATGAGTAACAGTCGACTCAATGGCAATATTTACCTATTTTATCAACAATTCACAAAAGAAAATAGTAGATTCTGAAGGAAAAACAATTAATGAACCTTGATATTATCAGCAAAAAATATGTATTTGTCTATTTTCTTGTATTTTACTTTTAGGTAAGAATACTCGTCTTTGAACACTTTTCCAAAGTTCCTTGGTTAAAGTGAAAATGTGTTAACATACATAACACATTTTCCTTGTTTTAGTTTATGTACATTATGTATTTTTTTAAACACAACAGAGAAGGAAAACAATTATACATGTGAACAAGTTCTAATTATTGATTCTCAAAAACTGTAATATTCTTTGCATAAGTATACATATAAATGTTTAAAACCCTTATATATGGTGTGATGTATCAAAGTCTATTTTTCTACGTAATAAAAACAAGAAAGGAGGACAAGATCTTATTTCCTACGTAATAAAAACAACAAAGGACCAGTTCTTAGATATCAATCGTTTCACGTTTAACATTTTTTTACCTGTGAATTAGAGGGGAACGTGTCTTCTTGCCTACATTCAACATTTTCTGTTATATCAGCGCCAGTGTAAGCATCATCTTCTATTTGTGACTGCTCTTTAGAATTAAAAGTAGAAGCTTCAGTATCCTGACTTTGTTGAACTGAGAGTTCAGTTGCTTTATTTGGAAAACTAATATCCTTATAGTACGTCTGACAATAATAATCTGTAACGAAGACAAATTAAGTGATATTATATTAGAACAGTGATATAAAAAGGACTTAATTCCAAAACACTGGACTGAACACAAAACAGCACAGACTGCAAACAAAACATGATTTTTGCAACTGTACACACTTTAAAAGATTAAAACTAGTTGTGTAGAATAAATCTACAGAAATTATGTATCCTTTGATTCTTGTATCCCCTTCACTATCCCAGCTGTCAAGGAAAAAAAAAAAAAGACAAATTTGGATTTTCCATAGCAAAAGTAAAAAAGGAAATAGGTAGACAAGTTATGTTCTGTCAAAAACCAAAAAAACTTAGCACCACTTAACATCTTCTAACCACATCCCTTAATATTGTTGCTTATCAACTGACAATGAATAAAGATACCAGGGGTTGATTTTTCTGTCAGATTTCTTTCCCAATGCTATTTTTTTTTAAAAGTTGTACAAATATCTAATGCTAGTACTATTGCTGTGTTTAACAATTTTGCTAAATTATGTCCAAATGAGGCAAGGCAAAACTTACTAGGAAAAGATCACCTCTTGTGATTCATATTTATTTAACTCAGTAAGTTATTTTCCCCCAACATAATGCCAATGAGGAGGCCAAAGCAGCAGGTTCACCATTCCCACAAAGGCCTAACACACTAGCACTAAACACAATGATAACTGGGATGTATCAACAAGAAAACATGCCCCTGGTCACAAGGAGGGCCAGATATGAAAGTAAAGGCCTCAGTCACACCCATCACTGCAAGGCAAAAATTACTCAGAATGTGCCACAGAAAGCACATTAGCAACCTTATGTTATTTACAGGAATGACAATAATTTCTGGTTTTTTCACCAGAAGAGCAGATTATCCGAAAAGACCAAATCAGATGGAGAGGAGTCAGCATTAGCACAGTACTCATATTTATCTATTATCTTTATTTTAAATTTAAAGAAAACTCCACATCAGCATGATTTGAGTTTAATGATATTAGGCTATCCTCCCTATAAGCTGAATACCTGAGATTGACCAAGGAGTGTGGTTCTCTGTTTGTACTTCCACATCAGACTTTTTATTATCTTCATTTCTCTCACAATGCAGTATTTTACTGAGCTCTTCCACCTAAAAGAAAATAATGCTTTAGGAAAAACAAATCATATACCAATCTAATAATAAACAAATCACATACCAATATAATAATATACACCATTCTCCTGAAGCTACTGTAAGTAATTACTTTTTTTGGTGAAACCTTTAGACAACTACCAAGAGCAGCTAGTTTCTTTTTCAGAAAAATAAAAATACTATCATCTTTTACATTTGATTCACAGACGCAGACGTTTTTATTTTTAAACTCTCTTACTAAACCTCTGAATAAAACCAAAAAACCAAACCTGTTGCCGTCCAGTAGATTCCAACTCATAGTGACCCTATAGGACAGAGCAGAACTGCCCCATGGGGTTTCCAAGCAGTGGCTGGTAGATTCTAACTGCTGATGTCTTTGTTGGCAGTTGTAGCTCTAAACCACTGGACCACTAGGGCTCCAAACCTCTAAATACCCCTCACCAACATACCAAGGTAATAAGACTTTGGAAACAGGAACCTTTATTTCTAACAAAAATAATGTGACTACTAATATTTTAAAAGATCAGCAATTCTCCCTGAAGAATTACAAAAGTAAAAAATACATAAATTTCCATGCATATTGAATTAAATTTTCTAATATCAGTCATTGTCCACCTTGAATTAACTATTCACTTAAATATATTAATGCCATTTAAATACTTCAATGCACATTTTTCTTTAAAGCACAGTCTTATGACTAAATAACTGGAGCAGAAGGGAACGAGGTGACTGCTTCCAAGGGGAATCTGTTCTCCATGTGCCTCATGCATTGAATACCCTGAAAGGATGCTACATAGGCCAGAGTGAGGAGCTGCCTCAGTCTATAAGCACACTTCAGTCTGACAGGACATCAATGTGAGATGATGTCTACTATAAACATGAAACTAACCAAAAAACAAACTGCAACCTGTTAATTTAATGATATAAACATGAAACTAACCAAAAAACAAACTGCAAACTGTTAATTTAATGATACGTAAGGGTTAAAACAAGCAAGGTGGTTAGACAGATTATCTAGGCATTTTATGAGTTACCAGATCCTTTGCAACTACCAGGGCTGGGATTAGGTTGGGGCAAGCAAGGTACCTAGGGCATCAAATATGAGGCACTCACTGTCAGGCTGTCTTAACCCCCATTCTATGGATGAAAACTCATACGGTTGCTATGAGTCACAAGCCACTCAATGGCACTTAACAACAGGTGAAAAATCTTGAAGAGACAAAGTAATTTAGACAAAGTTTTTACTCCAAGAACTTGTACATACTGTTCTTCTACTAGTTCATTCTCAATTCTCAAGCCAATTTTTTACTGCTCCACATACACACAATTCAATAATTTTGGTTTACCGTTAACAACAAAACTCCACCCGCCCGCCACCAGAAAAGACTGTCTAGGAAAAGTGTAGTAAAGTCAAGACGTCCTATGCATTTCAATTTTTCATGTTAGATCACTATCAAATTAACACTAATAACCAAAATGCTGGCTCTTCAAAGATTACCAAAAATGCTTTCTTTCAGAAGCTCTATAGGGACGCTGCATCAGAATCGACTCAACGGCAACGGTTTTTTTTAAAGCAGTATTTTAACAATTTAGAACTATTAAAAGGTTTTTTTTTTTTAAAGTGTGTCGTATTTTGCACCCCTCCTCCCATGATTACTTTTACCATGTTTGTCTTTTCCTACCATAGTCCTTACCAGCTCTTGTAAATTTTCAAGAGATAAAGCAAAAACAAACCCATGGCAGTTGAGTGGATTCCGACTCATAATGACCCTATAGGACAGAGTAGAACTGCCCCATAGGATTTCCAAGGCTGTAATCTTTACAGCAGCAGACTGCCATTATCTTTCTCCCGATGAGAACCCACCTACCTCTCGGTTAGCAACTGCACACTTTAACCACTGTGCCACCAGGGCTCCTTTTGTTCTAGAGCTAGTTGTTAGTAAACAAATAAAAACTCTCTACATTATAATATCTACAACTCTATACAACGGATACATTAAGTCATAGCAACTCAGCAGTTACTTTCATAGGTCCTTAATAACAAAGTCTGATAAAAGGTTTACTGTTTTGCCTACTTATGTGATTTTAGAAAATGTACCAAAAATGAAGGACTAGGCAACAGTTTAATTGAAATTAATATTTATGTGGAACTAGCTTGAAGTTACATGTCCAGAGAGTACAACTGCCCACCCAGCTGGGGGAGGAGGGGGTGGACAAGCAGCAAGACTGTGTGAACACACGAGAGAAAAATGCTAAGGCTGGATGAGTGGATTTACTTGTTCTTTCCTCCACGTGGAAACCGGCATTGGTTCCCCAGCCTTTAAAATGATTTATCGTTTAAAGTTAAAAAAAAAAAAAAAGTGACATTTGAAATATTTGCCGGTACTGTATATTTTGAAAACTAAATAAGGTGCTTAATGACTCTGACAAAGGCAGTTATGTCTTCCCTACTTCCACTGGAAAACTCAAAATAAACGCCCAGAATAACTACTTTACACTTGTATAGCTTTCAAGAGGTTGTGGAACAGTTTCACTTAATTTGATTTAACCTTCACAACTGTGTGGTACCATAACCCCCATTTTATAGGCAAGTGAGGCTTAGTATCATTCAGACATCTAGTGAGTGGGAGAAGTGGGCTTCTGAGTTTAAGTCCAGCGCCTTAACAAACTCAAAAATGATTTAGAACAAAATGTTACAAACGGATCTACTGCCAGTGGGATGTTACAGGTGAGAATGAGTACTACCTAGCCAAAATATTTAAGTTCAATTTACGCCAGCCGTAACTGCTGCTTATAAATCGAGTAACCTGAATTCTCAGGTTTGCTCCAAAAGTATCTGGAATCACTGCATTTAAAAAAAAAAAAAATTAACATTTCAAGTACTTTATAACCATGCTAACCATGGTTAGCTAACGAAACGGTCGGCAGTTCGAAACCACCGGCCGCTCCCTGGACACCCTATGGTGCAGTTCTACCCTGTTCTACAGGCTGGCTATGAATCGGAATCGGCTGGATGGCAACACGTCTGGGTTTTTTTGTTTTGTTTTGTTTTATCATGCCAGGAAGCCAAGGCTAGTCACAGGCTTCGAAGGCCTCGCCTTGGCTGGATGGGGCGCCGGGCTAGACGCAAACCGCGCACCTGAGTGCGGAGCTCCTGGTTGTTGCTCTCGGCGCTCTGGTACAGCCGCTCTGTGTGATGCAGCAGCCTCTCGATCTCTTGCACCTGCCGCTTGCAGCTCCGGAGCTCGCGTTCCAACTTCTCCACCTTCCGCCTCAGCTGGACCAGTTCGGGCTCGGGAGAGGTGGGCGGCGACGACGAAGGCGATGGCGGCTGGGATGGCACCTCGGAGGCCATGTGGCTCGGCGCGAGGGGGCCCACGGGCGCGGAGGGGCTACGCTCAGGCCAAAGCGGGTGCCGGCGGGCCCAGAGGCCACGGGAACGCGCGGGCAGCAAAAGGCCGCCTCACACCCGCCTGGCCGCGGCGGCCCCAGGCCATGACGACCTAAAGCTCGTTGCCTGTAGCCGAGAGCGGCTGCGGGCAACGAGCAAGCGGACGCAGGCTAAGCTGCGATCCCCGCGACCCTGACACCGGAAAACTTTACTCGCACCTACTTTCTCCAACGACCGAGAAATAGGGATAAACGATACGGTAGTGGGCGGGTCAGGGAAACCGAGATCCGGACAGCTCCGGCCACTCCTGTACTGAACCGGAAACATCCGTCGATGGGCGGGGCCGAAAAGGAAAGGAAGCAACGGAAAGCGGGCAGGGTCTGATCGTGGACATGCGCAGTTCCCGCCGACTGCGGGAGTGCAGTGAGGGCCTGGAAATCTGGTGGCATCTGAAATGACTCTAGTTTCCTGGCGTAGTGGAGGAGGCCGCGCATCTGCTCTGACGCTGTTGCACTTGCTTTATCTGAGAAAGCTTTCTACGTAGAGTGCACTTACTAGCTCATGATTTTACACATGAGAACTCTGAGTCTCGGAGAAATATTTAACCAAGGATTATGGAGATAATTATAAACCAGACTAGATGTAGGGTCCTCACGCCCAGCTTACTTAGTCATTCTCCTACTGATTTTATGAGTTTAACCCCAGGAAAAAGAAGGCAAATTCATTAAGTCTGACTTGCAGAGAGAAACATTCCTGGTGGGAAAATAAACAGCAAGAGTCTGTGGAGGCAGAAGAGAAAAATGCTCCGATTGGGTAGATTTATCTGGTTTTTCGTCCGCGTGGAGACTGGCATTGGTTCACCAGCCTTTAAACTGACTAGGGTTTTTCATCTGCCAAACGTCAATTAGAGTTAGATCCTGAGTTCTGAACGCTGGGCCTGAGACCATGTCTTGTGCATCCTCCTCGCCCAGGGCCCAGCCCGGTGCCTGTTCCAGAGCAGGTGTCCATAAATATTTTTTTAATACAGCTAAACATAAGAATCGTGTTTGGTGTCCTGTTTCAGTGGCCAGTCTGTTTTTCTGTTTTGCTCTGTGTACGGCCCACCAGGTCACAGATTGTGGCAGGCAGTGAGCAGAGATCTGCTCTCTCTCTAGGTCCCTGGCTACGAACCATCTTCTGAAGATGTAAGGATTCTATCCTGCGGTCAAGCAGACAGTTGCTCCTCCAGCCATCAAAGGAAATTTAGTGAGGAGGCACAGTACATTCTCTTCCTTGCAGTGGCGTCATTAGAGGGGGTGATGGGGCTGCTAACCTCATCGAGTGACCCTGTCAGAGAGGATGACATCAAAGTGATTATAAAATTTTTGTGCAGTGTTTCAGCAGAAGTTTACATTTTATAAAAATATCCCTGTAGTTAGCTATAACAATGAAAATTTTTTTCATAAGCCCAGCTTACATGTATCCATAAACCCATAAGGCTAAAACTCTACGCTAATTTACTTTTCAAACATTCTAATGCCATCCAGTCAGAGCTCTCATGATTACCCAATTACAATGCTGCTTTGAGTCACGCGTTTCCTCTGCATGCTACAAGCAGGGGCTGTTGTTTTCATTGCTGCAGGTGTTTTTAAAGTCTCTGATTTTGTAATTAGCACGGGGGGTGACGCCAACCCTAGTGACACTACTGCTCCCATGTAAAATAGAGATGTACTGCTAAAAAATTCAGACTTCCCTTAATGCATTATGACTCATTTAATAAATTTATCCAAATTGTTTATATAGAAGCTATGTATAGGAAATTCCATAAACACAACCTGCAAGGTACATCTAAGACAGGATTTCAAATTTTAATCATTAATTAGAGAATGAATGTTGTTGTCGTTAGCTATTATCGAGCTGGCGCAAGGACAGGAAACACTGCCTGGTCCTGCACCATCCCCATGATTGTTGCAGATTGTTTCATCCATAGCGACCATTGGTGATTTTCAGAAGTAGATTGTCATGCCTTTCTTCCTAGTCTGTCTTAGTCTGGAAGCTCCACAGAAACCTGTTCAGCATCGTAGCAACAGTTAAGCCTCCACTGACAGATGGGTAGTGGCTGTGCATGAGGTACAGTGGCCCAAAGAAACCCAGGTCTCCCACATAGGAAGTAAGAATTCTACCACTGAACTACCAATGCCCCACAGTAAAGAATGAATAAGTAAGCTTATTAGCTGCTATTTGAAGCAATGTTTCTTTTATGTTTTCAAAGTAATCCATTCAAGCCTTAAAATATGACTCCTATTTCATCAGAATTTTATGTTCTTTGACCCCACCATGCTACCAGTCTGTACTTTACCTCTGACCATTAGTCCAGAAGAAAAGAGTGAAACTTTTTTTTTAGAAAAAAACAGAAAACTTTGTGTATCAAACAAACAAAAAATCATTTGCCATAGATTGGCTCCAACTCATGGAGACCCTACGTGTGTCATTGTAGAAGGGTTTTCAATGGCTGATTTTTCAGTAGATTACCAGGCCTTTCTTCCAAGGCACCTCTGGGGAGAGTCAAACCTCCAACCGTTTGGTTAGAAGTTGAGCGTGTTAACCATTTGCGCCATACAGGGACTCGGCATATCAGTTAGAAATTGCATTAAGGTTCTAGTAACAGACTGTTCTATACTGGATTATTAAACAAATGAGGGGTTTATCTTATTACATTAAAGAAGCCTGAAGATGGACAGTCTGGGGCTGGTGTAGGGACACTACTAGCTCTTCAGAGACACATCTCCTCCTCTCTTTCTGCTCTTTCTCAGAGAATAGTCTCCAATCTCCAAGTCTATCCGTGGTACAACATGACAAGGGGTTTTGCTCACTGTGGATCCTGCAACTGGCTACTGTTTGTCTGACGTCAGGTTCTTGGGACTTGAATTAGCAGCTTACCTGCCATCTTGCCTGCAGATCTTGGGATTCCTCCGTCTTTGTGACCTGTAAGCCAGAGCCCTGCTGTCAGTCTTGCGGATCTTGGGTTTGCCAGCCCCTGCACCTGTGTGAATCAGGAGAAGCCTCCAGTGTGACCCACGAACTTGTAACATTCCAGCCTCTACAACCGCTTGAGTCATTTCCTTGATGTAAGTCTCTCTTTATGTATATTTATACACATTACTGGTTTTGCTTCTCTAGAGAACCTAGCCTAAGACATTTGGTACCAGGAGTAGGGTATGCTACACTCCAAAAGAACTGCTTGATTTCTAATATGTACAAACAGAAACCTAGGGAATATGTGTGGGAATGGCTATTAAGGGTGTTGGATAATGGTACAAGGAACTTAAAGTTAGATCAGTCTGAGTTTATTGGTATGGACCAACTAAGCACAGATTCTTCATTCAATGTTTCCACTCAAGAGAATAGGAAAGGATCTAATAGTTTATTTGATTGCTACACTGAAGCATGGATTACGTGGTGGCCTACACTAAATCAAGTTGAAGTACCAGATCTGCCTTGGTATTATAGAAGAAGTTATCCAAAGGCTTAGGGAAATTGGCATGTTAGAGTGGATTAATCAGGTTAGACTCACAGACCCACCCATAGGGTGCCCAAAGGACATACCTTTTACCACAATGGTGAGGAACAAATTTGTGAAAGGAGCCCCAGCATCCTTGAAAACAGCTGTGATTGCTATTTAACATAAGTCAGATTTGACAATGGGAACTGCCTTAACTAAATTAAGACACCTAACTACAATGGGGCTGACTGGACCCAATAGTGTTATGGGCCAAGTGGTGGCACTTAATCGACAAAGACAAGGTGGGTGTGGTTACCATAATGGACAGCAGAGTCAAAGCAGTAATCAGAATAGTATGAGTTGAATAGACTTATGGCATTGACTACTTAATCACGGTATCCCTAGGAGTGAAATAGATAGAAAATCTATTAAACATTTACTTGATCTGTACAAGTGGAAGAATTCCTGGTCAAGTGAACAGCAGTCTAACTAAAATCACCAGAATAGAGTCACCAGCCCCTCTATCAATTCTCATACTTGAGTGAGTTTAAAGACCCTCAACCCCATGAATGAAGGGGGGACCAGGTCCCCTTGAGGGAGGACCTCAGTACACAGCCAAAAATTTATACTGTTAATGTTTTCTCCCAGCCTTCCCCAAAGGGATCTGCAGCCTTTTACAAGAGTGTCTGTTCACTGGGAAAAAGGAAATAGATTTTTCGAGGATTACTGGACACTGGCTCTGAACTGACACTAATTCTAGGAGACCCAAAACATCACTGTGACCCACCAGTCAGAGTGAAGGCATATGGAGGTCAGGTTATTAATGAAGCCTTAGCTCATGTCTGTCTTACAGTAGGTCCGGTGGGTCCCCAAACACATCCTGTAGCAACAAGTATATATATAGCAACTAGCAGAATCCCCACATTGGATCCCTGACAAGTGGAGTAAGGGCTATTATGGTAGGAAAAGCCAAGTGGAAGCCATAAGAACTTCCCCTACCTAGGAGAATAGTAAACCAAAAGCAATATTGCATTCCTGGAGGGGTTGCAGAGATTACTGTCACCATTAAGGACTTGAAAGGTGCAGGGATGGTGATTCCCACCACATCCCCATCCAACTCACCTATATGGCCTGTGCAAAAAACAGATGGATCTTGGAGAATGACAGTGGATTATTGAAAGCTTACCCAGGTGATGACTCCAATTGCAGCTGCTGTGCCAGATGTAGTTTCATTGCTTGAGTAAATTGATACATCTCCTGGTATCTGGTATAGAGCTGTTGATCTGGCTAATGCCTGTTTCTCCATACCTGTTTCAAAGGACCACCAGAAGCAGTTTGCCTTCAGCTGGCAAGGCCAACAATATACCTTCAGTGTTCTACCTCAGGGCTGTATGACCTCTCTAGCCCTATGTCATAATTCAGTCCATAGGGACCTTGATTGCCTTTCCCTTCCACAAGATGTCACACTGGTCCATTACATTGATCACATTATGCTGACTGGACCTCGTAAGGAAGAAGTATCAATGACTCTGGGCTTATTGGTAAAACGTTTGTGATTTTGAAGATGACGTGAGTTGTGGGAAGAAATCAAGGTCATCATAAATTAAGAAAGCAAAAGACTATTTAAAAGACAGGAAAGAGAGAAAAGGGATGTCAGAAAAGACTCTGAAACTTGCCCTTGAAAGTAGAGCAATAGAAGAAATGATGAAATAAAAGCTGAACAGAAGATTTCAAAGGGCAGCTTGAGAAGACAAAGTTAAATATTATAATGAAGAAGACATGGAACGAGAAATATCATTGCTGATGTCAGGTGGATCTTGGCTGAAAGCAGAATGTGATTGTTAAGGATGTGTGTCAACTTGGTTGGGCCATGATTCTCAGTGGTTTGGCAGTTATGATGTAGTTTGGCAGTCGTATAACGATGTGATCACTTCCATGATGAGATTTGATATAATGTGATCATTACCATGACAGGATTTGCTGTGAATAGTCAATCAGTTGAAAGGGAGTTTCCTTGAGGGTGTGGCCCACATGGAATATAGGTGGACTTTCTGGCAAGCCTCAGGGGCTTTTGCTTGCTCTGGATCCTGCACCTGGCTCCCATTCATCTGAACTGCGATTCTTGGGACTTGAGCTAGCAGCTTGCTTGCTGTCTTGCCTGCCAATCTTGGGATTTGTTGATCTTCGCAGCCTGCAAGCAAGAGTCCTGTTGTCTGACCTGCCAGTCTTGGGTTCACCAGCCCCTGGGGCTATGTGAATCAGGAGAGGCCTCTATCCTGACCCACAGACTTGGGACGTTCCAGCTTCTACAGTCGCACGAGCCATTTCTTTGATATAAATCTCTCTATATATTTATACACTTTACTGGTTTTGTTTCTCTAGAGAACGCTGCCTAAGGCATGGAGAATACTGGAAAGATGTTTACTTGTGTTTTATTGACTATGCAAAGGCATTCGACTGTGTGGATCATAACAAATTATGGACAACATTGTGAAGAATGGGAATTCCAGAACACTTAATTGTACTCATGTGGAACCTGCACATAGACCAAGAGACAGTCGTTCGAACAGAACAAGGGGATATCCCATAGTTGAAAATCAGCAAATGTATGCGTCCGGATTGTATCCTTTCACCATACTTATTCAATGTGTATGCTAAGCAAATAATCTGAGAAGCTGGACTTTATGAAGAATGAGGTATCAGGATTGGAGAAAGACTCAACAACCTGCAATATGCAGATAACACAATCTTGCTTGCTGAAAGTGAAAATGACTTGAAGCACTTATTGATGAAGATCAAAGACTGCAGCCTTCAGCATAGATTACACTTCAACATAAAGAAAACAAAAATCCTCACAACTGGACCAATAAGCAACATCATGATAAACAGAGGAAAGATAGAAGTTGTCAAGGATTTCATTTTACTTGGATCCACAATCAACACACATGGAAGCAGCAGTCAGGAAATCAAACAACGTATTGCTTTGGGCAAATCTGCTACAAAAGACCTCTTTAAAGTGTTCAAAAGCAAAGATGTCATTTTGAGGACTAAGGTGCGCCTGACCCAAGCCATGATATTTTCTATTATCTCATATGCGTATGAAAGCTGGACAATGAATAAGGAAGACTAAAAAGAATTGTTGCCTTTGAATTATGGTGTTGGCAAAGAATACTGAATATGCCATGGACTGCCAGAAAAACGAAAAAATCTGTCTTGGAAGAAATACAGCCAGAATGCTCCTAGAAGCGAGGATGGTGAGACTTTGTCCCACCTACTTTGGGCATATTATCAGGAAGGACCAGTCCCAGAAGAAAAACATCATACTTGGTAAAGTAGAGGGTCAGTGAAAAAGAGGAAGACCCTCGATGAGATGAATTGACACAATGGCTGCAACAATGGGCTCAAGCATAACAACAATTGTGATGATAGCACAGGACTGGGCAGTGTTTCATTCTGTTGTACACAGGGTGGCTATGAGTTGGACTGACTCAACGGCACCTAACAACAACGACGACGACAGCGTTGTACTTCAGGATAGATCTTGAAATGTTCTTTTTGGTGATGAATGAGATGACGTTTCTCTTTGTCATTCCTGGCATAGTAGACCATATGATTGTCCAATTCAAAATGGCCAATACCCGTCCATTTCAGCTCACTAATGCCTAGGCTATCGACGCTTATGTGTTCCATTTAATTTTTGATGATTTCCCATTTTCCTAGATTCATACTTCCTACATTCCATTTTCTGATTATTAATGGATATTTGTTGCTGTTTCTTCTTATTTTGAGTCGTGCCACATCAGCAAATGAAAATCCCAAACACTTAACTCCATCCATATCATTAAGGTGTGGTTTGAGTGCCTTCCAACCTGAGGGACTCATCTTCTGACACTGTATCAGACAATGTTCTGCTGCTGTTCGTAAGGTTTTCACTGGCCAGTTTTTTCAGAAATAAACCTCCAGGTCCTTCTTCCTAGCCTGTCTTAGTCTGGAAGCTCCACTAATACCTGTCCACCATGGGTGACCCTGCTGGTATATGAATACCTGGTGGTGTAGCTTCCAGCATCACATCAACACGCAAGCCCCCACAGTAAGACATACTGCCAGATGTGTGGTGGTTGGTTTTGTGGTGTATCTTAATATCTAGTAGGGAAGTTCCCATTCTGCTTTTCTTTTTCAAAATTGACTTAACTACTTATGAACCTCTGTTCTTCCATATAAGTTTTAGAATGAGTTGTTGGGCTTCTCAAACAATGCAATGGATTTTTTATTGGAATTGCATTGAATATATAGACTTATTTTGGAGGAATTAATATAAAACTTTGCTATGTTAAGATATCCCACCCATGCACATTCTTGTTTTCTTTTTGCATCATTTATTCACTCTTTTTAATACTTTAATAAAGTTTTAACATTTTTTTTTTCTGAAAGGGTTTTGGGCATTCTTCCTTAGGTTATCTCCTGTGGTTTTATTGCTATTGTGAATGAAATCTTATTTTCTAGTATAATAGAGAGGAAAAGAAAACTCAAAGTGATGAATAGATTCCTAGTTTGGACAAAGGAGGTGGGAACTCTTGGAGAAGAATGTGTTGCATGGGGAAGGGAGAGATTCGTCAGTTTTGACAGTGTTGATTATATTGAGATTGAGGTGCCTGTAGGACACCACATACAGTGGTGGTAATGGCAAAGATATCAGGGTGGTACCTAAAGCAAATGTGAACAGTGAAGAAGACTTAATAATAAAGTCACATAAATTATATTTTAATTTGAACCATTGTTTTTAACAGAGAGATTTGACATAAAAAATCCAGATTTCTGGCTTTTCAGTAAGCAGAACGTTCAAGAAAGCCCATCTGAAGCTTAAGAAACAGATCCGGCTGTAGAACTAGCATGTAAAGCAAGCTCAAATGGCTTCAAGGACTAGGGAAATAAAGTAAATAAATGGACAGGACAGTGAGCAGTTATCACTCAGTTCCTGAGAACTGTGGAACCATGCAGGAATAAGGACCCAGTGTTGCTGAGCTTTTGATTTTTCAGAAAAGCCAGAAATCTGGATTTTTTATGTCAAATCTCTCTGTTAAAAACAATGGTTCAAATTAAAACGTAATTTATGTGACTTTATTATTAAGTCTTCTTCACTGTTCGCATTTGCTATATGTACCACCCTGGCATCTTTGCCATTACCAGCACTGCTGTCTTTGCCTCTCTCCTCCCCATTCTTTGTTTTTTTTTTAAATGACGTGTTTTCTTCTTATCCCTCTTTTCTCTTGTGTTTTTACTTTTGTTTAAAAATGTTTAAGTACATACATGTCTCACCAGCCAATAATACACCTCATATTCTTCCAGATGCCAAACATAATCAAAACTCTCCAAAATTTAAAAATAAGGTTTATTTTGAACAGTTATTCTATATGCATGTAGGGAGGCCATTTTGATTCCAGATAAAACAAATGTCTCGAAGAAGCTAGGCTTATAAACAGAAGAGGAGCTAGAAATATAGAAGATCAACCATTGGCTAATCTTAACATGATTGAGTGAACCCTGACTTTCGCCTTTACTGAGATCAACAGATATCAGTTTACTTATGGCCTGGTTGCTAATAATTTGGCCCTCACTGACATGTAGCCATGAGGTTTTTTTGAGATTTAAATTAGGAGGTAAGGGTTTCAGTACTATCTTTTTCTAGCAGGATAAGACAAATTTATGTTGCTATAGTTTCTGGCAGGCTTTTACAAATTGGATCGGGCCTTTTGTGGTTTATGTTTGGTTTCCTGGATAAGAAAAGTCTTAAAGTCAAAGTAAGATATCTGTTATTAATTTTCCTATTCAACACAGGCAATGAGTCAACTAAACCCCAGGTCTAATTTAATCTTCAGGTATTTGATCATTTATTTGAGTAGAACCCCCACACATCTACCAGTTTGTCATACTGTGGTGCTTGCTTGTTTCTGTGATGCTGGAAGCTATACCACTGGTATTCAAATGCCAACAGGGTCACCCTTGGTGGACAGGTTTCAACTGAGTTTCCAGACTAACATAGACTAGGAAGAAGGACCCAGCGGTCTACTTTTGAAAAGAATTAGTCAGTGAAAACCTTATGAACAGCAGTGGAACATTGTCTGATATAGTGCCAGAAGATGAGCCCCTCAGGTTGGAAGGCTCTCAAAACACGACCGGAGAAGAGCTGCCTCCTAAAGTCGACCTAATGACATGGATGGAGTCAAGCTTTCAGGACCTTCATTTGCTGTTGTGGCATGACTCAAAATGAGAAGAAACAGCAGCAAACATCCATTAATAATCAGAACATGGAATGTAGAAAGTTATGAATCCAGGAAAATTGGAAATCGTCAAAAATTAAACAGAACACATAAACATCAATATCCTAGGCATTAGTGAGCTGAAACGGACTGGTATTGGCCATTTTGAATTGGACAATCATCTGATCTACTATGCCGGGAATGACAAATTGAAGAACAATGGCATTGCATTCATCATTAAAAAGAACATTTCAGGATCTATCCTGAAGTAAACACTGTCAGTGATAGGATAATATCCATATGCCTACAAGGAAGACCAGTTAATACGACTATTATTCAAATTCATGCACCAATCACTAAGGCCAAAGATGAAGAAACTGAAGATTTTTACCAACTTCTGCAGTCTGAAATTGATCGAACATGCAATCAGGACACATTGATAATTACTGGTGATTGGAATGCAAAAGTTGGAAACCAAGAAGAAGGATTGGTAGTTGGATAATATGGCCTTTGTGATAGAAATGATGCCAGAGATCGCATGACAGAATTTTGCAAGACCAATGACTTCCTCATTACAAATACCTTTTTTCACCAACATAAACGGTGTCTATACATGCGGACCTCGCCAGATGGAATACACAGGAATAAAATAGACTACAATTATGGAAAGAGATGATGGAAAAGCTCAATGTCACCAGTCAGAACAAGGCCAGGGACCGACATCGGAACAGACCATCAATTGCTCATATGCAATTTCAAGTTGAAACTGAAGAAAATTAGAACAAGTCCACGAAAGCCAAAGTATGACCTTGAGAATATTCTACCTGAATTTAGAGACCATCTCAAGACTAGATTTGGTGCCTTGCACACTAATGGTCAAAGACCAGATGAGTTGTAGAATGACATCAAGGACCTCATACGTGAAGAAAGCAAGACGTCATTAAAAAGATAGGTAAGAAAGAAAAGACTACAATGGATGTCAGAAGAGACTCTGAAGCTTGCTCTTGAACATCCAGTAGCTAAAGCAAATGGAAGAAATGATGAAGTCAAAGAGCTGAACAGAAGATTTCAAAGGGAGCATCGAGAAGACAAAGTAAAGTATTATAATGACATCTGTAAAGACCTGGAGATAGAAAACCAAGAGGGAAGAGCATGCTCAGCATTTCTCACGCTGAAAGAACTGAAGAAAAAGATTCAAGCCATGAGTTGCAATATTCAAGGATTCTACAGGGAAAATACTAAATCATGCAGAAACGATTAAAGAAAATGGAAGGAATGTACAGAGTCACTAAACCAAAAAGAATTGGTCGATGTTCAATCATTTCAGGAGGTAGCATATGATTAAGAACCAATGGTACTGAAGGAAGAAGTCCAAGCCCCAATGAAGGCAATGGTGAAAAGCAAGGCTCCAGGAATTGACGGAATACCAATTGAAATGTTTCAGCAAACTGATGTAGCGCCAGAAGTGCTCACTTGTCCATGCCAAGAAATTTGGAAGACAGCTACTGGCCAACTGACTGGAAGAGATCCATATTTATGATCCATATTTATTCCAAAGAAAGGTGATCCAACTGAATGTGGAAATTATCAAACAATATCATTAATATCACACACAAGTAAAATTTTGCTGAAGATTATTCAAAAGTGGCTGCAGCAGTATACCGACAGGGAACTGCTAGTAATTCTAGCTGGATTCAGAAGAGGACATGGAACGAGGGATATCATTGCTGATGTCAGATGGAGACTAGCTGAAAGCAGAGAATACCAGAAAGATGTTTACCTGTGTTTTATTGACCATGCAAATGTCAATGGATCATAACAAATTACAGATAACATTTCAAAGAACGGAAATAACAGAACACTTACTTGTACTCGTGAGGAACTTGCACATAGACCAAGAGGCAGTCTTTGGAACAGAACAAGGGGATACTGCATGGTTTGAAGTCAAGAAAGGTGTGCGTCATGGTCGTACCCTTTTCACCATAGTTATTCAATCTGTATGCTGAGCAAATAATCCCAGAAGCTGTACATATATGAAGAAGAACACGACATCAGGATTGGAGGAAGACTCATTAACAGCTTGCTTTACGCAGATGATGCAACCTTGCTTGCTGAAAGTGAAGAGGACTTGAAGCACTTACTGATGAAGACCAAAGACCACAGTCTTCAGTATGAATTACACCTCAACATATAGAAAACGAAAATCCTCACGACTGGACCAGTAAGCAACATCATGATAAACGGAGAAAAGATTGAAGCTGTCCAGGATTTCATTTTACTTGGATCCACAATCAACACCCATGGAAGCAGCAGTTGAGAAATCAAAAGAAGCATTGCATTGGGCAAATCTGCTGCAAAAGGCCTCTCTAAAGTGTTGAAAAGCAAAGATACTACCTTGAAGACTAAGGTGGGCCTGACCCAAGCCATGGTATTTTCAATCACCTCCTATGCATGTAAAAGCTGGACGATGAATAAAGAAGACCAATGAAGAATTGATGGCTTTGAATTGTGGTGTTGGAGAAGAGTATTGTATATACCATGGACTGCCAAAAGCATGAACAAATCTGTCTTGGAAGAAGTACAACCAGAATGCTCCTTGGAAGCAAAGATGGCGAGACTACATCTCACATACTCTGGACATGTTATCAGGAGGGATCAGTCCCTGGAGAAGGACATCATGCTTGGTAAAGTAGAGGGTAAGGGAAAAAGAAGACCCTCAACAAGATGGATTGACACAGTGGCTGCAACAACGGGATTAAGCATAACAACAATTGTGAAGATGGGGCAGGACCATAGTGTTTTGTTCTGTTGTACCTAAGGTCGCTATGAATTGGAACCAACTTGATGGCACCTACCAATGGCAACAATTTGAGTAGATACCTTGGGAATCACATTAATGGCCCCAATTATTTATTGGATGCAATATCCACAATGTTTGCTATGTGACTTGTGTCTCTCCCTACTAAAGATTTGAAGTTTCCGCATCACCTTTGAATCTGGGTTTGGCTATGTTATTTGTTCAGCCAATACAATGAGGTGATGTGTCAGGATTCAAGAGGCCTTAATCTTTCCTCTGGCTGTCTTGTATCCCTGCCATACCATGAGGAGGACATGTCTGGGCATGTTTGCTGGTCTCAGGGAGAAGGATGAATGGAACAGATCTGTCCTAGTGTTTCCAAATGCAACGGGTTTGCCACTTGTACTTTCGTTAAGAGTAATTAAGAGTCAAGTGGATTTAAAGCAAGGCATAGTTTATTATTCACAGCTAGTAAGGAGACAGAAGGATCACTCTCAAAGCACTGTCTCTTCAAACAAAGGGCTGGAAGAAGTTTTATACTATGCAGGAAAGGGGAATCATACATATTCATTAATTTCATACATATTCAAAACGGGGTCAGGCTAGGATTTGGCACAGAAGTGGCTGACAGACTTCTCGCTTCTGAAATGGGCTTGGTCACCGCTCGATGACGTACGTCCGGTGATTTTGGTTCCTTGGCATGGGTCTTTTGATTCCTACGCAATACTATGGGATGGGGCCATCTGGCGGTCAACTTAGTCTCTTACCGCACATGCCCAGGATTTTAGTTTTAATTGGTTGACCTGAAAGACAGCTGCAAGTGGAAAGATTAGGAGGAAGCAGACAACATTGCGCTTAGACTTTAACCGCAGGTGAGGTAAACAATGTTTTGTGGTTGACACCATTCTTCTTCTAGAAAATTTTTAACTGACAAAACTTGTTCTTTAAGGCCTTTTCTGTCCCTAGCTGGTCTCACTAGCAGCTAAGATGCTGCAGCCAAGCTCAGCCTAGAGCAGAGGCCACAAGCAACCCTCACACACATTAGCAATCTCAATGAAGATCAGCAAATCCCAGGTGACCACCTGGGCTGTAAGAAATAAATACATGGTGGTTGTTAGAGCCATTCCAGGGGACTATGAGTTTCAGCAGGTTGGAGTTCAAGTACCCGAGCTATCACTATATTCCACAACATAGGAATATTGTCAATTAAATAAAACCTGATTTATTTCTAATTTATTTTAGAGTGTTTTAAATTCTATATTTAATGAACATTCACCTGTCATAATTTATGTTAGATCCTGTAAAGGGACAACTCTCCCTATCTGATCTGGCTGTTTGATGCCACTCAAGAATACCTGGGGAGCCATAGCACTTCAATAGTTCTGATTTATTGCTTCATATTATTTTTCCGGGTGAGAAAGCTGAGTACCTTCGAGCAGAAGGCTTGCTGGCAGAGTAGGGTACCTCTGGGCACTTGGTAGAGCTAAGTTTGCCAACCCACAGAGCTAAAGCTGAGTGCCTTCAGGCCAAGGCTTACTGGGGAAGTGGGGTGCCTCTGGGCACTTATCAGCAGAGCTAAAAGAGCTTTGTAACACTTGCTGGAGCAGGGCAGAGGTCTAGGGGCCAGAGAGAGGCAAGAGTGTCCTAATCAATGAACAGTATCCTAAGCATTCCTGAACCTGAATTGTAACCTGTTTACTTCCTTAATAAACCCCATAATCGTAAGTATCATCTGTGAGTTCTGTGAGGCAATTATAATGAATTATTGAACCCAGCAGAGAAGTAGAGAATGCCATGGGAGGGACGGTTGGTGTCAGAATTGGTAAAGGTGACAGAAAGAAGAGGCATATCTGACCTCCGCCTCATAGGTATCAGCCTTGGGTTGTTGATCTTGACTGTCCTTCCCCCTTGTGAAGTTACAAGAGGTCAGATTTTGCCCCTATGCCATTTTTACACCAGCACATTTCCAAGATAGTAAATGTTCAATATATGCTTGTTGAATTGAATTGCAAAACAGAACAGTGGCCGCAAGGACCAGAGTTCTTTATAAATAGATGGCTGGAGCAGTGTAGGACTGTCCAGGCATGGACCAGTAACTTGAAATTCACCTCCAAAAATGCAGGGTGCCAAGAAAGAGGCAGGCAAACCCAGTGTCGCAGCGAAGGAATTTTTATTAGACCTACAGACCAGGCCAAGTCATGGGAAGCAGCAGGACCAGAGCAGATCTCTGCACCCTGCAGTGGGAGAGCAGAGGTTTTATAGGGATAGTGGACAATAGTGGCTACATGCCAGGGACTTACATAAGGATGATTTAGCAAACGGTAGTGAACTAGCAGACCACATGAGGGTGCTCATGAAAAGCCTGTTTCCCCTTCAGTCCACCCCTTGAGGCTGGCTCTTACAATTTGGCACATTCTCCTTCTTGTGCCACAATACAAGAGACTAGTTCTCTCCCCACCAGGAACAGAGATAGAAGTGGTATTGGCCAGGTGCCATATGGTACTCACACATGAGCAAGAGACAGAGAAAGTTACTGAGTGTCCAGAACAGGGGGAAGCCTTTGCTGATAAGAAGCCAACCCAGTTCCCAGCCTCCCTATCAGAGATTGCTCTGGGCTGAAGGCCTTTACTTAGGCAACCAGGATGAGAGGTATAGACGCAGACCATTCCCCCAAACAAGGACTGTGGAATTCACAGAGTTTATGAGATGAAAAAAATTGTGTAAAACATGGGAGCTGTGTGATTTTTCCTTGGTCCTTTTGCCTCTCATCATGAGGCAGGATCCAAACATACACAGCAAGAGTTTAGCCACCCCTCACTTGACTCTTTCCCACTAAGTCTAGGCTTGATTTCATAATACTTCTCAATACAACTGCACCCAGTGGCCACAAACAAATAATGAGACCATCATATGGATGAAGCCTTAAGTCATCTGAGCCAGAACCAGAGAGCTGGGGCACAGGAGACCTACATTTTTAATGTGGTTCTGCTAATGCTGTTGTTCAGGTTGCTTAGCTTCTTTATTTCCAAAACACTATCCAAACACCTCAAGAAGTGTTATAAAGGCAAAATAGGATAATTTATTTATTCAGCAAATATTTATCAAATACCAACTACGTGCCAGCCAGGTGTGGCACTGGGCTCTAGGAGTACAATGGTAAGTAAAAATAAATTCATTTCATCATTATGTACAGCATACTGTCTAGTGAGGGAGGCAGACGTTAAGTAATCATGAATAAAAGTATAAGTACAGAACAAGATTACCAGTATTGAATGTAACTTATTCTATAGAATCACAAGTCTATGTAGACATAAAATGTAATAGAAATTTTGTTTAAAGTACAGAAGTACTAGCCTTGGGTGGGTTCTGGCAAAATTGCGCTCTAGGCAGAAGCACTACGCCGTCCCTCCACAGCAAAGATCCGAAAAACTAAGCCGAACAGAGAATACAACAATCCTGAAACCTTAAAACATCAAATGAAGAGATAAAGAACTCAGCCAAGCACCAAATGGGGTGAGAAAACTGACAGAGAACGGAGAGCGAGGAGAGATTCATGCAGAGGTCCCCTACCAGCTAACGCAGCGCAGATTCGCCATCTTGGACTCCTATCGGAGACCAGCAAACAGGGGGTACGAGAAAGCAGCCTCACGGAGCGTCTAGCGGGAGACATAACAACCGGTAATTTGCGATGTACGCTGTCCCACACCCCACCCTTCTTCACCCTGACTCGGCCTCCTCTGCTTCCCGCGGCCACGATCTCTTGACCGGGAAACACCGGCTGCTTTGATTCCACACATCCAAATGGGCTGGCTCTCTGAGTGCCATTTGTTGGCTGCTGGTGTTGCTTTTTTCCACTTCTTTTGATTTCTTCCTTACCTCTCACCACCTCTCCCTCCCTTCACTCAAATACCTGGCTCCATGCGCCATCTTTGCTTCTTCCTGAAGGGCTGCAAAGCTCTGGTAATTTGTGATATATGCTTTCCCACTCCCTATCCTTCTTCACCCACACTCGGCCCCCTCTGCTTCCCGCGGACACAGTCTCTTGTCCGAGAAACACCAGCCTGCACTAGCTGGCTCTCTGAGTGCCATTTGTTGGCTGCTAGTGTTGCTTTTTTTTCTGCTTCTTTTGATTTCTTCCTTACCTCTCGACACCTCCTCCTCTTTCGCTCAAATACCTGGCTCCGTGCTCCATCTTTGCTTCTTCCTGAGGGGTTGTAGAGCTCCGTTCGAGGGTGGAGCTGCTGCCCAGTCTGGGTTGCCATGCTGGTGGGATCCCAGGGCTTTTGTTTGTTCGTTTGTTTTGAATTGTTTATTTGTTTTCTTTTCCTTTTCTTGAGTTGGGAACCCTTTCTGACCAGGTGGTGCTGTGTGACAAGGAGACGTCCCCCTCGGCTTGCACAGATGTGCAGAGGGATCCCTGAGAGCATTTCTTTTTATGTTGGGTTTTTTTTTCTGTTTTTTTTTGGGGGGGCTTTTTTTTTTAATTTGTTTTGTTTTCTTTTCCCTCTTTTTCCCTTTTTGTCTTTCTTCATTCCTCAGTTTCTCATCTCTCTATATCTTCCTTCTCTTTCTGTTCCCTGAATACCTGGC
>NW_004443965.1:6240544-6284001 GCF_000243295.1 Trichechus manatus latirostris
GCTATGTGTATTTTCACCAAAAAAAAAAACAGGTTGAGAAGTTAGAGGGTTGACATGTTGTGGGGTTGTTAACCAATGTCACAAAACAATATGTGTACTACTGTTTCATGAGAAACTATTTGTTCTGTAAGTCTTCACCTGAAGTACAATAAAAAAAAAAAAAAAGTACAGAAGTGCTAAAAAGATAAAACAGAGTAAGAGGAGTCTTGTAACATGTTCTTTTGTTCCACTAACTACAGGTACAAAAAAAGCAATATAAGTTTTCTTTTAGAGGATTAAAACAGGCAACTGGGATAGAATAAATACTTTTTCCTTATTAGAGTCCCAAAACATGCTCAGAACCTTCCCCCCAATTCTCCCACGCTCAGGTAGCCTCCCTGGAGCAGTTGAGTTCATACAAGGTAAAGTGGAAAGATATCAATATTCAGACCGTTTTAATATAGAAGTTCATATGTTCTGCTTTTCTTTTCTTTGCTCCAGTAAAAAGATAGGATACAATTTTTCACCCTAGATTCTTGGAAAATTCCGAAGATCAATTTCTTTCTGTCCTCTCGAGGGACAAGGACGGGCTCTGAGTCTACTGCACCATCATGAAGGAACAAAAGACCAGGGTTTGTGGGAGAGAAAGTTGTATATTTAGAGAAGGCTAGGAGCTAAAGGAAGGAAGGGTTTTTCCTAAAATCAAAAGGAAATAAGAGTATGGAGGAAAGAGGAAGGCGGGGGTTTGAGATTGTGATGAGAATAACAAGTTGCTCAAGATCGGAGAGAGTCCATTGGCCTGGAAGAGCTGAGTCGGTGGATCTGACAGAGGACCACCATGAGGGCTGTTGATGCAGGGCTCGGTAACCTGCAGACTGCCCAGCTTTCATTCAGGGGAACTTCTCCACCACCAGCACAGAAGACTCTGCTAATTGTCTTCCCTTGGAGTCCATGAGGACTTCATTCCTTCAGCATCCTTCTCACGTGCTGATTGTCCAAAAGGACTCAAAATCAGCCTCCTCTCCCCCACACCCCTGCCCAATACATACAATACCCTCAAGACACCCATAGACCCAAGGAGAGGGAGAGGGCAGACAGGGTCCTGGACTGGAATCCCAGTGAAGTGGTATGAGGAAGCGTCTCACATTTGTTCTTGGGGTAGAGATTGCTGAGTTTAAGTCCATCTTGAGGCTGGAGGAGCCGTTTCTTCCCCTTTCTGCCTTTTTCTCACCAATGTGGAGCAATAGTAATTGAAAAGTCTCTTTCAATAGTTAAAAGATATTGAAGAATATACCAAAGGAAATTGAAATTATCCAAAAGAAAAATTAGAATGCCATGAATACATATTTACCTTCTTGTTCTAGAGAAGGGCCTGGACAAAATCCTATCAATGTTTTGCCTACTTACACGATAAAAATTTTCATAAAACATGTAAATCACTTTTGTGCACTGAATCATACTTTAACTGCACAAGTGAACTTGCTGATGAAAAAAGGTGTACATGAAATCATTCTAGAAAGGTTAGAAAGATTAGTAGGACCAGAGAGCTGAAAAGAAAAAGATTTATTGATCATTCCCTGCCTTCTTATGGGATTACTATAAAAATCTTTCCTTAATAATCTCAAGTAATAGAATAATCAAATGTAAAAGCACTGTGTAAAGTATTTTTTTAAAAAACATGTAGAAATTTAAGCTATAAATACCTGCTTTTTATATCCTAGGAGTCCTGGTGGCATAGTGGTTAAGAGTTCAGGCTGCTAACCAAAAGGTTGGCAGTTTGAATTCACCAGCTGCTCCTTGGAAACCTACGGGGCAGTTCTACTGCCCTAACAGATTCAGAACAGTATTCATTTGTGTGTGCACATGATAAATTAACCCCATCACCCTCAAATTGATTCTGACTCATAGCCACCCTATAAAACAAAGCAGAACTACCCCATGGAGTTATATGATATATAGACACACACACACACACACACACACACACACACACACACACACACACACACATATATGCACACCTTTGGAAATTTTCTCAAAGGAGATATAATATTCTGTCTATGAACTTAATATTCTGTTTGTCACTGGGGAAGTAGGATTGTTGTTCTGCCATGAATTTATCTTCTCTCATTCCGTTTTACTGAGATCAAATGATAACATAAAGAAATAACAGCTTGTGACCAGCAGATGGCAATGAAGCACTGATACGGTCAAAAGATTCCAGGCATGAGTTTTTTAAAAAACTAACTTACTATTTTGTGTTTCTAGGAAGTCAAAGTGGTGTCTACAGGTTGAGACAATCCAGCTCGTATGCCTGATGCCTTGGAGTGATACAAGACTTAGGAGCCCAGGCTGGAACATGCAAAGAGATGATTCAGATATACAGGCATGCCTCGTTTTATTGAGCTTTGCTTTACTGAACTTTGCAGGTATTGCGTTTTTTTACAAATTGAAGGTTTGTGGCAACCCTATGTTGAGCAAGTCTATTAGCACCATTTTTACAACAGCATGTGCTCATTTTGTGTCTCTGTGTCACATTGTGGTAATTTTTGCAATATTTCAAACTTTTTCATTATTATTATATCTGTTATGGTGATCTGTGATCAGTCATCATTGATGTTACTATTGTAATTGTTTTGGAGGCACCACGAGCTGCACCCATATAATATAAGATGGTGAACTTAATAAAAGTTGTATGTGTTGTGACTGCTCCACTGATTGGCTGCTCCCCGCCCCCCACCCCCCAGCTTCCGTATTCCCTGAGACACCACAATATTGAAATTAGGCCAATTAATAACCCTACAATGGCCTCTAAGTGTTCAAGTGAAAGGAAGAGTCACACGTCTCTCACTTTAAATCAAAAGCTAGAAATGACTAAGTGTAGTGAGGAAGGCGCAGCAAAAGCCAAGACAGGCCGAAGCTAGGCCTCTTGTGCCAAACAGCCAAACTGTGAATGCAAAGGAAAAGTTCTTGAAGGAAATTAAAAGTGCTACTCCAGTGAACACATGAATGATAAAAAGTGAAACAGCCTTATTGCTGATATGAATAAAGTTTTAATGGTCTGGATAGAAGATCAAATCAGCCACAACATTTCCTTAAGCCAAAACCTAATCCACTGCAAGGCCCTAACTCTCTTCAATTCTATGAAGGCTGAGAGAGGTAAGGAAGCTGCAGAAGAAAAGTCTGAAGCTAGCAGGGATTGGTTCATGACGTTTAAGGAAAGAAGCCGTCTCCATAACAAAGAAGTACAAGGTGAAGCAGCACGTGCTGTTGTAGAAGCTGCAGAAAGTCATTCAGAAGATCTAGCTAAGACAAATGATGAAGGTGACTACACTAAACAACAGATTTTTCAAAGAAGTCAAAACAGCCTTACAGCGGACGAGGATGCCATCTAGGACTTTCCATAGCTAGAGAGAAGTCAATGCCTGGCTTCAAAGCTTCAAAGGACAAGCTGACTCTCTTGTTAGGGCCTAATGCAGCTGGTGATTTTAAGTTGAAGGCAATGCTCATTTACTATTCCAAAAATCCTACAGCCCTTAAGAATTATGCTAAATCTACTCTGACTGTGCTCTATAAATGGAACAACAAAGCCAGGATGACAGCACATGTGCTTACAACAAGGTTTACTAAATATTTTAAGCCAACTGTTGAGAGTTTCTGCTCAGAAAAAGAGATTCCTTTCAAAATATTACTGGTCATTGACAATGTACCTCGTCACCCAAGAGTTCTGATGGAGATGTACAAGGAGGTAAATGTTGTTTTCATGCCTGCTAACACAACATCCATTCTGCAGCCCATGGATCAAGAAGTAATTTTGACTTTCAAGTCTTATTATTTAAGAAATACATTTTGTAAGGCTGTAGCTGTCATAGACAGGGATTTCTCTGATGGACCTGGGCAAAGTAAATTGAAAACCTTCTGGGAAAGATTTACCATTCTAGATGCCATTAAGAACGTTCGTAATTCATAGGAGGAGGTAAAAATATCAACATTAACAGGAGTTTGAAGAAGCTGATTCCAACCCCCATGGATGACTTTGAGGGGTTCAAGACTTCAGTGGAGAAAGTAGCTGCAGATGTGGTGGAAATAGCAAGAGAACTAGAATTAGAAGTGGAGCCTGAAAATGTAAATTGCTGCAATGATAAAACTTTAACAAATGAGGAGTTGCTTCTTACAGGTGAGCAAAGAAAGTGGTTTCTTGAGATGAAATCTACTCCTGGTGAAGGCACAGTGAACATTGTTGAAATGACAACAAAAGATTAAGAATATTACATAAACTTAGTTGACAGAGCAGTGGCAGGGTTTGAGAGGGTTGACTCCAATTTTGAAAGAAGTTCTACTGTGGATAAAATGCGATCAAACAGCATTGCATGCTGCAGAGAAATCTTTCGTGAGAGGAAGAGTCAATCGATGCAGCAACCTTTGTTGTTGTCTTATTTTAAGAAATTGCCCTAGCCACTCCAACCTTCAGCAACCTCTACCCTGATCAGTCGGCAGCTGTCAACACTGAGGCAAGACCCTCCACCAATAGTATGATTGTCATATGTCACTGAAGGCTCAAATGATGGTTGGCATTTTTTAGCAATAAAGTATTTTTTAATTAAGGTATGTACATTGTTTTTTTAGACATGCTATTGCACACTCAGTAGACTACAGTATAGTTTAAACATAACTTTTATGTGTACTGGGAAACCAAAAAATTCACGTGCCTCACTTTATCGCAATATTTGCTTTATTGCAGTGGTCTGGAATTGAAATTGCAATATCCCCGAGGTATGCCTGTACTGTGGTAAGTGCTGCTACTGGGAAAGCAAAGGGTGCTCTGGGAACAAGGTCAGCCATCTCAAGAGTGTGGCCCCATATCAGGCACTGTGGGAGGATATTAACATGGAACTAATTTTAAGAATATACATTTAAGCTAACTTTATTTCGTAAATGGAATGATTGTTGTTGTTGTTGTTAGGTGCCATTGAGTTGGTTCCAACTCATAGTGAGCCTACGTACAACAAAATAAAACTCTGCCTGGGCCTGCACCGTCCTCACAGTCATTGCTATGTTTGAGCCCATTGTTGCAGCCACTGTGCTAATCCATCTCATTCAGGGTCTTCCTCTTTTTCACTAACCCTTTACCAAGCATGGTGTCCTTCTGGAATGATTGGATGGAATGATTACTGGCGTATAATGGTATAATTGTGGTTATATTATTACAGGAAGTCCCCACTTACGACGGGCTCCATTTCTATTACTCCATAGTAAGTCGATTCTGACGTAAGTCAAATATAGGCAGTCCTTGGGTTACAAACATCTGACTTACAGACAACTTGTACTTAAGCATGGACTGCCATAAAGCCTATCATATTAAAAATTTGAGTTAAATACAGTTATTCATAATAATGAACGGGCATGTGCTACTTGGGTGATGCTCATGAAAACATTGTGTGGTTTAGAAGTGTTTCTTTAGTGTTTTATATGTATAGAAAGGTAAAAGATATACTATATGCTAGGACAAACATTTGACTAACAGACACTAAATAAGAGCCACATGTACGTGTTACGACTTACCTACAAATTCCACTTAAAGACAGACTTAGGAACAGATCTCGTTCGCAACCCAGGGACTGCCTGTATCTGATTTCAGATTAACAACTGATGCTTCTTATGGTATGAAACACTGAATAAGATGACGCTCTAGGCCTGGTCTACAGTGAAGTCAGCGTCAGTGTCATAACAATGAAGTCAGAGTCATAACGGCTGTTGGGCATGTGCATAGTTCGATTGTCATATGTCGTTAGAGTTGAACATTGACCAACTTTCTATCCCTTACAACTCCCGACACCTACACCCGCTTCATTATAGATCAGGCCATAGCCTGCTATATGGCAGTGTTTTGAACAGTAAATCATAAAATTGAACATCTGCAAGGGAACATCTGAGAACGATAGCATCAGCAAATTGTGCACAGCAACATTTATGTAGTACATATTACTAATGATAAGATGTTAAAAAAAAAAAAAGGACAGTTGTAAGCGTGGTTCGTGGTAACTTGAATACGTTGTAAGTCAAGGACTCCCTGTGTGTAACTCTTTGGTGAATTTTTTACCTCTGCCAATTTTACTGCATCTAAGAATCTGATTTTCCTTTCTTTGTTGTTCATCTAAGGAATGGGATAGAACTACTGGGAGAAATTGGCATATCTTTAATTTAATGCCCCGGTGATCAAGGAAAAAGACCCTGACACGATTTTCTTAATTCTGGAAGGGTACATTGGTACTGTTTGAAATAGACTGTGCCTGGGGTTCTAACGTTTACATATCATCAACAACTTAATGTAAATCAGAATATGCCTCATAAACCAGCAGAGTCTTTAGTCTTCTACCAAGTAAATGGCCAGCCGTAGAGACGCAGCAAGAATATGAATGTTTGCTATATTTTTGCACTATATATAAACCCAATACAAAATTATCAGTGATTTTATTAATAAATCTGTAAGAACATTTAGTTGGATACTTCTCTTTAACAGAGCTAGTCTCATTTCAATTGATCTTTATACACTGAATAGGAATGTGCATCACTTGTGTTATGGTCTTGCTGATTTGAATGGCAACTTGAAGAACTGAGTATAAGGCTGGGCTTATACTCTGACTTTCAAAAAAAAAATACTCAGCTCTTCGGCAGTTCTTACCAAGATGATCGGAAAGCTAGAAGATTAAAATATAATTGTATAATAATCCAGAGTCATCTATAGACCCTTATTTAAAAAAAAAAAGGAAAAGAGAGAGATATGCTGAGGATTTTGACATATTAATGTGTTCCATGCTCAAGTAAGCATGTGTTTATTTAAGATCTTTCTGTGTCATTAACTTTGTAGGTGCCATTTTCAACAATGACTAATGTGAATGTGAATGTTGGATAATTTAGGAATAAATGCATATGGAAATATGTAAAGAAAAGCTCTTTGACTTCATCTTAATTAACTTGTACTCACTTGCAAAAGTGGATACTATCAGCTATAGCATTCTATCATAGTCAAAAAACAATATTAACAAAACAATATACACAAAAAAGCATTAATTAGTCACAGTAGATGATACTAATGGTGCATCTTATTTTGGGTAACTGGCATATTTGTCCCGCCTTTCCTATATGAACCATGTTGTTGTTTTTAGGTGCCAAGTCTATTCTGACTCAGAGCGCCCCTGTGTATAACAGAACGAAACACTGCCCGGTCCTGCGCCATCCTCACAATCATTGCTATGTTTGAGCCCATTGTTGCAGCCACTGTGTCAATCCATCTCATTGAGGGTCTTTCTGTTTTTTGCTGTTCCTCTACTTTACCAATATGAACCATATCATTTGGTAACCAAATAATTTATTAAGGGTTACAAAATGCTAATATTCTAATTCTACCATTCTTTCTTCATTTGTTACCTGGAATGCTTAATTCTATCATTCTTTCTTCATTTATTACCTGGAATGCTTAATTATATCATTCTTTCTTCATTTATTGGTAATTCTAATTCTATCATTCTTTCTTCATTTATTGGTAATAAATGA
Source organism: Trichechus manatus latirostris (assembly GCF_000243295.1). Lineage (NCBI taxonomy): Eukaryota > Metazoa > Chordata > Mammalia > Sirenia > Trichechidae > Trichechus > Trichechus manatus. The sequence continues at coordinate 6,248,078 of NW_004443965.1, forward strand.
AGAAAGAATGATAGAATTAGAATATCAACATTTCACAACCCTTAATAAATTAATGGATCTAAATATTGATCATAGGAGCTGCAAACATCAAAAGAGACAACCAGACATTATATGCCTCTTGGTTAAGAAACCTACGACAATACTTATGAATGAATTTGTCCTGCCAAAAAATTCTAAACCAAATCTGCTCAAGCCTCTACCAATTTACAGGAAGTAAAATTCTTACCATTTGAATTCAATCATATCTCAGGTTTGATTGTACGATTTTGGGGCCTATAGATGATGAAAGCCATGTAAGAAGGCACATGTGATCTTTCTTCCATTTTGATCCTTCCCAGAGATTCTTGGCATGACTGAGAGCTTACTCCTCCTAGCCAAGAAAATCAGGCTCAACCTTGGCTGTTTACAGGAATCACCTGAGAAGTCTTTTAAAATTCCATTATGTGACTTCATTTCTGACCTATTAGAACTTTCGGGATGTGGCTCAGTATGTTTCAAAAGCTGCTCAGGTGATTCCAAGGGGCAGCAGGGGAAAGAACTGATTTAGAGACACAAACAAGCAGGTGAAAATCATCATCCTATATATTTGTATAATGAGTTAAGTTTGAAAACCTCAACTCACCTCTGCAGCCCGTCTATGGACCCAGTATAGAAATCTCTCACTGAGAGGCAGACATATAGTGTTATGGGTCTGGAAAGCAAAGCTAAAATATAGAAATCATTCATTCAGAAGGGAAAGAAGGCAGGACAGGTCCAGGGTCTGAGATGGACTCACTCAGGAGCAGGAGTGAGAATTGGGCAAGAACATGTAGTGAAGGATCAAGCTAGTTGGTAGGCAATGGGAGTCCATTGGGAAGATAAAGATAAGGCTCATGGAGGTGCAGGCTGCAAGGTGAGTTAGACTTCAAGGTGTCCCATAGCAGGAGCCAGGGACCTCAGACTTGAAGGTGTAGATCACTTGGGTCAGAGGACTGGCCACTGAGAGACAGTGAGAGATCCAACGTTAGTTTCCTGGGAAATAGATTGATCAAAGTGATGTGACAGATCCATAAAACGAAGTATTATTCAGCCATAAAGAGAAATGAAGTCCAGATACGTTCCATGATATGGATGAACCTTGAAAACATTATGCTGAGTAAAATAAGCCAGACAAAAAAGAACAAATATTGTATGATCCCGCTTACAGGAAATATCTAGAATAGGCAAATGCATAGAGATCAAAGCTTATTAGTGGTTACCAGGGATGGGTGAGGGGGGAAAACAGAGAGTTATTGTTGAAGGGGTATTGAGTTTCTGTTAAGAGTGATGAAAATTTTAGAAACAGTGGTTACAGTTACACAGCATAGTGAACATAATTAACGTCACTAAATTGACACATAAAAGTGGTTGAAATAGCAAATATTTTTGTTATATGTATTTCATCACAAAAAAAAAAAAAGGCAAAGGACTTGAATAGACACTTCACTAGAAAGATATCCAAATGGCCAATAAGCACATGAAAAGATGCTCAACATCATTAGTCATTAGGGAAATGCAAATCAAAAATACAATGAGATACCACTTCACACTGCCTGCATGGCTTTTTATTTAAAAAATTTTAAAAAAAGGAAAATAAAAAGTTGTCAAGAAAGTGCAGAAATTAGAATACTCATCTATTACTGGTGGGAATGTAAAATGGTTCAGCTGATGTGGAAAACAGTTTTGTGGTTGTCTTAGGCTGGATTCTCTAGAGAAGCAAAACCAGTAAAGCATATAAATATATATAGAGAGAGATTTATATCAAGGAAACAGCTCACGCGATTGTGAGGTTAGAAGGTCCCAAGTCCGTGGATCAGGGTAGAGGCCTTTCCCAATTCACGCAGCCATAGAAGCTGGTGAACCGAAGGTCAGCAGGTTGGAGAGGAGGGCTCCCCGCTCACAACCTGTGAAGGTCACCGAATTCCAAGATCAGCAGACAAGACTGCAAGGTTTCTTCTGATTCACGTAGCTGCAGGGGCTGGCAAACCCCAGATCAGCAGGTTGGGGAACAGGACTCTTGCTCACAGGCTGTGAAGATCAACAAATTCCAAGATCCATAGGTAAGCTGCTAGCTCAAGTCCCAAGAACTGGAGATGAGATGAAAAGAGGCAGCTGCTGGGTCTGGAACAAGTCAAAAACCTTGACAAGGCAAGCAGGAAGGAAGTAGCCAGGGGAGGGCAGAGGGATGAAGCTGAGGGGGGAGGTGAGCCGCCAAAGGCCCCACCCCCGCCGGGTACCACACAGCAGATTCCATCATGGGGGTGATCACATATCAAATTTCAACAGGGAAGTGATCACAACATTATACTACTCCCAAAACACTGAGAATCATGGCCTAGCCAAGTTGACATAAAATCTTAACCATCACAGTGGTTCTTCAAAAAGTTTAACATAGAATTACCATGTTGTTGTTGTTAGGTGTGGTTGATTTCGGTTCAAACTCACAGCAACCCTATGCACAACAGAACGAAACACTGCCCAGTTCTGTGCCATCCTCGCAATTGTTGCTATGTTTGAGCCCATTGTTGCAGCCACTGTGTCAATCTGTCTCATTGAGGGTTTTATTCATTTATTTATTTTTTGCTGGTCCTCTACCTTACCAAGTATGATGTCCTTCTCCAGGGACTGTAACATGTCCAAAGTACATGAGACAAAGTCCTCACTTCCAAGGAGCACTCTGGCTGTACTTCTTCCAAGACAGACTTGTTCATTCTTCTGGTAGACCAAGGTATATTCAAGATTCTTCACCAACACCATAATTCAAAGGCATCAGTTCTTTGAATTGATTATGGAACTCAGAATTACCATATGACCCAGCAGTTTCACTTCTAGATATATACCCAAAAGAATTGAAAATAGGTGTTCAAACAAAAACTAGTATGCAAATGTTCATAGTAACTCTATTAGAATAGCCAAAAGGTAGAAATGACCCAAATGTCCATCAATTCATGAATGGATAAACAAAATATGGTACATCCATACACCAGAATATTATTCAGCCATAAAAATGAATGAATACTGATACATTCTACAACACGGATGAACCTTGAAAACATGCTAGATGTAAGATACCAGACACAAAAGATCACATATAACTCCCTGTGCATGAAATAATCAGAATAGGCAAATCCATAGAGACAGAAAACAGGTTACTTATTTCCAGGGGCAGAAGGAAGGAGGGAATGGGAGGTAAATGCTTAATGGGTATAGGGATTTCCTTTTGGATAAAAATTTTCTTGAACTGGATAGTGGTGATATTTGCATAACATCGTGAATGTACCAACTGTCACTAATGATAAATTCTATATGTGTATTTTACAACAATAATGAAAAAATGCCAGAGAATTATACATAAAGCCCTATTGTATTAATATCCAAAGGTTGCTGTAACAAGCATCACAAAGTAGGTGGCTTAGAACAACAGAAATTTATTCTCTCACAGTTCTGAAGGCTAGAAGCCTCAATCAAGGTGCTGGCAAGGCTATGCTGCCTCTATAATCTCTAGGGAAGGATCCTTCCTTGCTTCTTCCAGCTTCTGGTAATCCTAAGTGTTCCTTGGCTTGTGGCAGCAAAACTCCAATCTTAGCCTCCATCTTCACATGGTTGTCTTCCCTCTTCATCTGTGACTCTTTTCTTCTTCTTCTAAGGACACCAGTCAGCTTGGATTAGAGCCAACCCTACTCCAATATGACCTCATGTTAACTAATTACATCTGCAAAGACACGATTTCCAAATAAGGTCACATTCACAGATACCAGGGGTTAGGACTTGAACATAGCTTCTTTGGGAATGCAAATCAACCCATAACATCTACAAAAAACAAAGCAAAAACAAAATGAATACCTACAAAAACTGGTAAAATCTGAGTGAGAAATGTAATCTAGTAATTGTATTGTACCAATTTCCTGGTTTTAATAACATACTAAAGTTATGTAAGATGTCACCTTTGGCGGAAGGTGGGTGAAGAATACATGTGACCTCTCTGTACTATTTTTGCAATTTCTTGTGAGTCTACAATTATTCCAAAATAAAAAGTTAAAAGAAAAACTTTATAAGGATGGTAGGATTTTTATTCCCATTTTACGCATGAGGAAATTGAGGCTTGAAGAGGTAAAGTAACCTGCCTCATTGCATTTAGCGAGTAAGTGACAGAGTGGTCATTCCAAACCAAAGCCAATGCACTATCAACCTCCCTTCAACATAGATACTCTTCAGATAAAATGGTGGTTCCTGCTACTCATAGAGTGTTTCTAGGTTCCAATGTAGTCTGAAAAATATGTAACCAAATTCAATTAGAGTACTGTGCTTGAAGGTACAATGCAGCACACTTAAAAGTTTAAGTATAGAAATTGTGATGAGTCTTTATCAAGAACAATAAGATGATGACATTCCATTTTATAGGCTTCTTTCAACATCAAATTGTAAAATACTAACACTTTCTTTTTTACCATTGTAAAACACCAGGTGTCAGATTAATAGTTATATGAAGATTTTATTCATTACCAAGAAAAATCTTAGACCTGAGTCACAAATAACAGACCAAGCATTTATTGTATACAATTCCGTCCTCTCTAATGACAAAGCATTTGGCAACATATTTCCAGAATACTGTTGTAAGTAGATGAATCATAGAGTTTTATATGAAACACTTATTAGAAGCATTTTCACTTCATTAGTCTTAATTATGGTGGCAACGTACAGCACGGGATCGATTGAGTACTCACATCTGATCTCAAGGTCTGTAAATGTCAGAAACACATGTCAATCAGAGACCCAGCACTTTTCTTTAATATATTATGTGCCTATAGAATTTAATTCATGAAGTATGAGTCAATGCTCTCTACAGTTTTATTAACTGCTTTGAGGGATTTCCCAAATGTTCTCAATTACTTTTACCCTCGGCTATTTCTTTTATTTGGTTTAGTGTGACATGGTCTTACCAGACTCTTGATAATTGGGTATCATTGGTGAAAATAACCCAAGATGCCTCGGTCAGAACCTGTTTTAGTGTGAAATGGGGCTATGCTCTGACCGGATTCAAGTGGACAGAAGAGACCCGGATGTGTCCTTTTGGGAACACAATGGCTGTATTCTTTCCTTGCCGAAAACTATCTTTACAAGGCAGGTTTTTCTGTACAGAGAGGGAGATGGTGACCCAGGCCCCAAGCTCAGTGTTGATAAGGGCTTGTTGGTGATAATTTTCACCGGCTTCACCAGGGAACAGCCCCTTGGCCTGTGGCTCAGTTATCTAGTGCTGCTATAACAGAAATACCACAAGTGGATGGCTTTAACAAACAGAAATTTATCACAGTCTAGGAGACTAGAAGTCCAAATTCAGGGTGCTAGCTCCAGGAGAAGGCTTTTTCTCTCTGTTGGCTCAGGGAGAATGTCGTTGTCATCAATCGTCCCCTGGTCTAGGAGCTTCTCAGCACAGGAACTCCATATCCAAAGGACAAGCTCCGCTCCTGGCTCTTATTGCTTAGTGTTAATGAGATCCTCCTCCTTCCTGCTTAATTCTCTTTTTTATATCTCAAAAGAGATTGACTCAACATATAACCTAATCCTATAGATTATGTCCTGCCTCATTAACATCATAGAGGTTAGGATGTACAACACATAGGATAATCACACCAGATCACAAAATAGTGGACATCCACAGAATACTGGGAATCATGGCCATGCCAAGTTGACACACATTTTTGGGAACACAATTCAATCCGTAACAGCCTGCCCACCAACTTGCAGTGAGGAAAACCAAACAGTGATTTCATCATTCAGTGACTAAAAATATAGCTTTTAGTCTGGGTTTTTAGTTTATCTATGTAAAATGTAACATAGATAAACTGATTATTATTTTCAGAGAGAAAAAAGAAGGAAAGAAAACCTAGTGTAAAATCATTAACAATTTTCAGTATTCTAATGTACTGCCATGTAACCAGTTTATCTCCATTTTTTGTCTTACTCATTTGTGACTGATTTGCATTTCGTTAGTATTTTTTTTTTTCACAGTGGACCTGGCATCTGAAGGTATCGAGAGATTTTTATAGACCACGAATTCTACTCAAATACTAGATTAGTGTCATAGGATATGCCTGATATTTAAAAGTTTCCAATATAGTCTCCGATACATTTTCCTTACAAAAAAATTAAGTAGATTTGATAAATAAGTACAGTTTTAAAAATTGTATCTCACATAATTTTGTTAAGGGTAAAATAAAGATCTTACACAACAAGCTATCGGGTAACTCTTCCAGGTCATGATGGAGTTAGGGGTTGCTGTAAGCACATAGGAGAGTGTGGGTCCCTTTGATGAGTGGGTGTATTCCTCAAGCTAACAAGATGGTCGAAGCTAAGAAACAAGATCTTAGTTGGCTTTGTAAAGAAAAAACTTGGGAAGTAATATAAGTGTAGAACTATAAGGGTTTGGTCCAATTATGGTACATCCATGCAGTGAAATGCTCTGCACCTGTCAAAATAGTGATATATATGTATATTAATTGTATTTAATTGCATTTAAATTGAAAGTTTTTAGTTTAAAAAATCAGATTATAAAACACTGTATGTAGTATCATCTGATTTCTATCTACACTTATATATGCGTAGAAAATAGCATGGATAGATAAACACCAAAATATATGTGGATGTTGCATGTGGTTGAGAGATGATGGTCGTTTTCCTCTTTATTTTTACTTGTATTTAGTTTCTAGCTTTCTAGATTAGCTTGTATTACTTATGTAATAAAACTTTAAAAAATAAAATAATGAAAAAGAAAAAAAAAGACCATATATTTGGTTGGTACTATCTGTAAACTCGTTGCTGTCAAGTCAATTCTGACTCATAGTGACCGTGTAGGACAGAGTTGAGCTGCCCCATAGGGTTTCCAAGGCTATAATGTTTATATAAGCAGACTGCCACATCTTTCTCCCACAGAGCAGCTGGTGGGTTTGAACCACTGTGCCACTATTATTCACTCCATAAATATGCAGCAAATGTTCATTAGCTACTTTGTGCACAGACCTTTGCTATATCCTGAGAAAGATTTGAATATTGAGTAGCAAATTCTGGGCTGGGAAGAAGCTTAATCTTAGTAGAGAGGCACACATGAAAACAACAAAATTAACCCACGGCCAAATGAAAGACATGGGAAAGGAACAAACAAGGCATCATGGGAAAACAGTGAAGGAGTCCGTGACCACGGACAAGCCACTGACAATAACAAGCCAGGGGACCAGAATGAGAAAGTGACCCATTCACCTGTTACGAGATACTTGGGAGGGAGGTTCCAAACCAAGTTGAGTGTCTCTGGTGGCAGAGCTAAGTCTATTTTAAGTTTTACTTAAATCAACCACCAACTTCATGCTCAAGCTTCTGAACGTGAGGCGTAAGTTTTTCAAAACAAGCAAGAGCACTTGCTGATGTTTAGTATTATCTGATCATCAGGAAATATATGGACATGTTGTCACTGAGGAGCTCTGGTGGTGCAGTGGTTAAGAGTTATGGCTGCTAACCAAAAGGTCAGCAGTTCAAATCCAACAGCCGTTCCTTGGAAACCCTGTGGGGCAGTTCTACTCTGTCCTATAGGGTCACTATGAGTGGGAATCTGCTCAATGGCAGCGGGTTTTTTTTTTTTTTTAATTGTCATTGAATGACTGAACTACATTTCCCATCACTTGCACCAATACACCCAGCAGATGGTAAGCAGTAGAGACTATGAGAAATCCTTAGACTACTGTGTCCCAGCAGTGACACTATGCTAGAAGATCGACAGCAGACATGCCATAAAGATGTTGGAAGAATAATTTAATTTAGTGGCAGTAGGGTCTGCCCATCAATTTTGGGGTTGATGGAAATTTTCTTTCTGGGGACTGGCTCCATTCCCATGCTTATGTGATTATTGATCTTGCTTTTCTCAGTTAAGCAGGATCAAGAAAGCTTTTTATCATTTTACCCATGTTAAATATATATACACATATTTTGTGGCAAAACATCAAGACTGGGATAATTTTCTGATATGCATAATACTGGGTAGGGTGTCAGCTGTAGCAATTTATTAAAGGCTGACTTTTCCTCTTTCAAGGAATGGAATTAAATTTAATGAAGACATGAACAAAGGGGCAGCGAAGCATTGTGTGTGCAGCACATTTCAAGGTTTATCCAACAGTGTCAAGTACTTTTCATTCACTAACAATAAACCTGTCCATTCTACTTAGCAAGCAGGCTGATCTCTTCCCAAGCTGGTAAGAAGGTGTTACGCTGCTATTCATCTGTAGTTAAGTACAACATTTTGGCAATTGGAGGTAACTCATCCATTTATATTACCACTTAATTTGCCCCTAAATTATGCATGGATATGCCTTTCTTTGTGCAGTGTGTGTTTTCTTGGGGAAAGCTATTTGATAATTGGATTGTTTTCTCACTGAATTGCATTATAATTTTATCAATGAGCCCAATGATTATTTTTCAGTGGGCACTAATTTGGTTTTTTAAATTTTTAATTAAAATTTTTTTTTAGTGTAGTAAACTATTAAGAGCTGATCATACACGTGCATGCAGTTTTCTAGTTAGTGACAAGTATACAAAGAATGTAAAACATGATCCCTGTTCTCCAAGAGCCTAAAATCCAATTATAGAAACAAGACATATAGATTTTAAACAATTGATTTACAAGGTAAGGGAGTAATGATTACGTGTAGATAATAGAAATAGATCTCCAGCTGGACTTGAATTACAGAGACTTTAAATAAATGAAAGTGAATAAGGAGGGCATTTTGGGCAGGGAGTTAGCCTGAGAATATATTTGTCATTATTGAACCTGGCTTACTTAGAGGTGTAGAGGTTTGTTTGGCAAATAGAAACACTTTGTATGGATCTAGTGATTTACCCCATGTATTAGTTTTCTATGACTGCTCTAACAAATTACCACAAACCTTGTAGCTTAAAACAACACGAATTTATAACCTTACAGTTCTGTAGGTTAGAAGCCACACACAGGTCTCAGTGGACTAAAATCAAGGTGTCGACAGGGCTGTGTTCCCTTCTGGAGACTCTAGGGTAAATCCATTTCTCTCCCTTTTCCAGCTTTTAGAGGCCAGTTTAGAGGCCATTCACATTCTTCCACCTTCAAAGCTGCAATACTGCACCTCTCTGACCATTCTTCCATGGTCATATCCCCCACCTGCAGCTGGAAAGTTTCTCTGTTTTTAAGAATTCATGTGATTAACACTGAGTCCACCTGGGTAATCCAGGCTAATCTCTCCATCTCAAGGGCTTTAATCTTAATTACATCTGCAAAGTCCCTTTTGCCACGTAAGGTACCATATTCATAGGTTCTGGAGATTAGTATGTGGACATTTTGGGGGGGCCATTATTCTGCCTACCACCTTCCATTTGTGAAGTATTTTTACAAATGATATCTTGGAGAGAGCTAGGAGTAGAGTTTGAGTGTGATGGTAAATTTTATGTGTCAACTTGGCTAGGCTATAGCGCCCAGTTGTTTGGTCAAACACTTGTTTACATGTTGCTATGAATGTATTTACACATGATTAACATTTAAGTTAGTTGACCTTAAGTAAAGCAGATTATCCTCCATAATGTGGGTGGGCCTGATCCAATCAGTTGAAGATCATAAGAACAAAAACTGAGGTTTTCTGAGGCAGAAGGATTCTGCCTCAAGACTGAAACTTAACTATTCTGCTAGAGTTTCTGTTTCTCTGGTGAACCCCGACTAATACAAAAAGTAAAGGAAGGAAGATGATAAATAGCTTTGAAGGCTGCTGTGGGATTAAATCTCATACACAATGAGGAGACTTTGAGTGTGAACAAGAAAAGGATATTACTGCTTTAAGATCATCTTTATGAAATTGATGTATGGGATGGATTGAAGTAGAAGAGCAACTCCTCCGAGGAGAGCAATTACCAGGCTATTTCTATAATCCCAAGTGAGGGTACAAGAACATAGATTAAAGCTGTGGTGATGGGAATAGAAAGGAAATAATTACAGAAAAATTTGGGAAGAAGATTCAAGAGACTTAGAAATTGATTGACTTACAGGGAATGAAGAAAAGGAATGGGTTTTATATTTCTTTCTCTCTTCCTCTGTCACGTAGCCACTGCAAACTCACACTTCATGAAGAGTAGTAGAAAAGCCATTACTTACAAGGATCTTGCAGTGAAAATTTTTGCAAAGATAAAAAAAAAATCACTTTAAAAAATATATACCAGCCCATTATAAGGTGAATAGCATGCTATAGTATATAAGCTAATTTTTATGCATGGGACACATATAATTTAAAATATGTAAATTAAAATGATACTTTTCTATGTAGCCACTGAAAACTCTAAAAGCAAACTACTATAAAAGTCATTTGAGGAAGTTTGTGTTTCTATGAAAGTGAGGGAAAAAAGTTTTATTTTCCAGGAAGCTAAGATACTATTATGTAAGCTTCCTTGGAAAGTGTTTACAGTGAGAAAGAGATGCCAAAGAAGAGCTTAATGGTTTTGGAAAATGAGGTGCCCTAACTGTTCATTTACAATTACATTATAGAGAGGTCTTCCTTTTCTGGGGCATGTGGGTCTGAGCACATCTGTGTGGCCCCATTAAATACAGGCATCTGCCCCAGGTCCCATGCAGCCCTGTTCATCGGAAGCTCTTACTGGGCCCAAAGAGTCCTGTTAATTTGGTGTACTGATTCAGGATTCAGATTAAGAATAACTGAAAGAAAGTGGCAAAGCTGCAGTTTTCCTCCAAAATCCATCTCCTTGACCACTGCGCCACACCATCTCTTTAAAATATAGATCAGTATTATAGTCTAATCCAAGTTGTACATGTATGGGCTTTGCTGCTATTCATACATATCCTGTATACGTGTATCCTGTATATACCCAAGAAAATGGAAAGATATTCTTCTGAAAAGATATATATTCTGAAAAGATACCCAAGAAACTGTCAATAGGATGAGAAGTGTGTTGTGACGGTGTGGGTGGGAGAGCATAGGTTGGTGAGGTGGGTGATTGGAAAGGCAACTTTAACATTCCATCTTACACTTTTCAGGACCAGTTGAGTTTTACCACACACATGCAGTTTTTAAAGTAAAGAAATAGCAAAATAATTTTTTCTCTAGAAAGCATACATATTTATTAAAGAAAATTTAGATGTGCAGGGAAAACTTCACTATGTTCCTCTACCCAAATACAACTGCTATTTGAAGTGAGTAAAATGTTATTTAAAAAAAAAAAAAGTCACACACTTCTACTCTCCAAAACATTTTTGAAAGTAAATATGGTTGGATGTCACCTTAACATTTCCTCTAAAGTGCTCCAAGTGTTGAATGAACAGTTCTAATTGGGCAGGAAGATGAGTACTTTTAGAAAATCAGTGAGAAAGCAGCCGTGTAGCTCATTAAGCTCTTGTCCCTCTGCTAGGTGCTGGTTGGTGAGGAGAGAAAGCAAAAACGAGTAACTCGGAAGAGTAAAAACACAACCTACAGAATGGGAAAAAATCTCTAGGGATGACATATCTGATAAGGGTCTAATCTCTAAAATGTGTAGAAAACAACTCAATGACAAAAAGACAAACAATCCAATTACAAAATGAGCAAAGGACATGAACAGACACTTCACCAAAGAAGACATTCAAGCAGCAGCAAACACATGAGAAAATGCTCATGATCATTACCTGTTGCCGTCGAGTCAATTCTGACTCATAGCAACCCTATAGGACAGAGTAGAACTGCCCCAGAGGGTTTCCAAGGCTGTAATCTTTATGGAAGCAGACTGCCACAACTTTCTCCCATGGAGCGGTTGGTGGATTCAAACCGCTGACCTTTTCATTGTGCCACCAGGGCTCCGTTGAACCAACAAAGGCCTGCATCATTCATCCATTTGTTTGGGTTTCAGGAAATTTCTTTGCATTATTTGTCATCAGGTACATCTTACTTTGTCACTACGTGTATGTTTTGCTTTATTGACATTTTTATCCTTCAGTCTTACTTCAAGGGCTGCCCGGAATTACAGACAAAAATCATGCAGCTCTGGGGGTTCAGGTGGCCACTCACCACCCTGGGAAATGGTGATAAGCAATGTTAGGTGATATAGGCAGGGAAGGAAGCTTATCCATCATCTAGTCCAACACCTCTGTTATACAGAAAGGACTGAGATCTAGAGGGGCGAAACCATCTGCCTGGGCACCCATAGAGCATCCCACTTGTTCAGAAACATCATGGTCTGCTGATATCATGTGGTATTAGCACAGCTCCTTTGGCTTTCCACAGGCCCAGCTAAATCAATTATGTTATTTGAGAAAGCTATTTGTACTGAAAAAGGAGCCCTGATGGCACAGTGGTTTAGCGCTTGACTGCTGTCATGGATTGAATGATGTCCCCCCCAAACTATCAGTCAACTTGGCTATTCCATGATTCCCAGTATTGTGTGATCATCCACCATTTTGTCATCCAATGTGATTTTCCTATGTGTTGTAAATCCTATCTCTATGATGCTGATGAGATGGGATTACCAACAGTTATGTTGATGTGGTGTAACTCAATCTACAGGACTGAATTATGTCTTGAGCCAATCTCTTTTGAGATATAAAAGAGAGAAGTGAGCAGAGAGACATGGGGACCTCATACCACCAAGAAGTAGAGCCAGGAGTGCATGTCCTTTGGACTCAGGGTCCGTGTGCTGAGAAGCTCCTAGACCAGGGGAAGATTGATGACAAGGACCTTCACCCAGAGCCAACACAGATAGAAAGCCTCCCCCTGGAGCTGGCACCCTGAATTTGGACTTCTACACTCCTATACTGTGAGAGAATAAATTTCTATTTGCTAAAGCCATCCACTTATGGTATTTCTGTTATAGCAGCACTAGATAGGAGCCCTGGTGGCTTAGAGGTTAAGTGCTACAGCTGCTAACCAAAAGGTCAGCAGTTCAAATCTGCCAGTCACTCCTTGGAAACCCTATGGGGCAGTCCTACTCTGTCCTATAGGGTCAGTATGAGTCAGAATTGACTCGACAGCAATAGGTTTTTAGCACTAGATAACTAAGACAAACTGCTAACCAAAAGGTGAGTGGTTTGAACCCACCAGCTGCTCCAAGGGAGAAAGACCAGGCAGTCTGCCTCCGTGAAGATTTACAGTCTTGGAAACCCTATGAGGCAGTTCTACTCTATCTTACAGGGTTGCTGTGAGTCGTAATGGGCTCGATGGCATGGGTTTGGTACTGGAACCCATTAACCTCTTTGCTTCCCAAGTTCATTTTAAGGTGGAGTTTTTAATGACAGGTTTTATGAATAAGTTTATCCAGTGAGTTGGGAATGGGATGCAGGACAAATTAGTTCTACGTAGGGGTGGGAAAAGATGGAGAAGGTCTGGGGAATTAATTCACTGTACAGAAAAAGAAAGTTTGCCAATCACTTTGAGAGGCAGTATAGTGTAGAGAACAATGACTTTGGAGCCAGACAAATCCTAGCCCTGCCACATGCTAGTTGCATGACTTTGGGAAAGTTACTCAGTAGTTTTATGTCTCATTTTCCTCATCTGTTAACGAGAAGCAGCAATCACAGGGCTTGTATTTGTAAAAAACTCAGTACAGCATCTGATATCTGACACATTCTCAATATATGGAAGCACCTGGTACCTAATAAGTCCTCCATGTGTGGAAGCCATCGTTTTCTCTCTCTCTCTCTCTGGGTCTCTTCACATAAAACTTAGCTTACATTTGCCACTCGTTTCTAGAATAAAACATGTCCAGATCTGTGGTGCATGATCCAATCATCATGTCCAAAGTCAGTGTACTTTTGTATGTGTGTGTGGGGGTGCTAAAAATACATATAACAAAACATTTGCCAATTGCGTCTTTCTACTTTTACCAAGAGCAGAGGGCTAGAGAAGGCTCCAGGAAGAAAACAGCACTGAGATGTCGTGTATAGTGTTCACCCCAAAGGCAGACTTCGGGGAAGTTAAATTTAGATTTTGATAATACTCCAGTTGAATCTATTTTAGGATAATTTTAAAATCTGGATTCAGTTTACCCACTGCCGTCGAGTTGATCTAGATTCATAGCAACCCTATAAGACAGAGTAGAACTGCCCCACAGGGTTTCCAAGGCTGTAAATCTTCGGAAGCAGACTGCCACATCTTTTTCCTGCGGAGCAGCTGGTGGGTTCGAAGTGTCGACCCTTTGGTTAGCAGCCAAGCTCTTAACCACTGCGCCACAAGGCCTCCTGGATTCAGTTTAGTGTTTATTATTTATTACTTTAGTTTTTGGGGGCATCTTCATCTAGAGAATGTAAACACGAGATCTCACAATACAATTGAGTAATTCTATTCAACAAATATTTGTTGAACTCATATCAAGTGTAAGACAGTGTCACGTACAAAGTTCTAAGGGACATGAAGGCGACTAAGAAACAGTTTTCACTCTTTGGTTTAAGTAACAAGTTCTATTGAACAAGATGGCTGAATGCCTCTAACGACATTTCTATATAAAAATAGATGAGGAAGGAATCATTTATAAAAGATTATCACATTGTCATGAATTTCTTCCAAATACGTCTTATCTACTTTGCTTCTAACGTCACAACATTATCCTAAACATCCATCTCTAATGTTCACTTCCCTACAGATATCCACTGGTGAACTGAGAAGTAAATTACATGATCAGAGATTATTCTGGGTGTCATCAAAGAGAAATGAAGGTTAATTTTCTGATGCAAAAAAATAAAGTGACAGCTCCATAAGATGGAATGTGTTCTTTTTCCCAGCTCACAAGGATATAGAACTGTAAAAGGAAGAGCAATTTCATGTTAGCTCTCTAATGAATACCCAGTAAGATTTTATTTTAAATTTTATTTTAAAAAATCTTTACAGGTCTGTATTGTCAATATTCATTGGAGGATTCTATTACATGCATGAATTAGTTGCTCAAAACCAAAAGTAGCAATATATAAAACTAGAGAAAGTACCTTTAAATGAAAAGTTTAATTAACTATTATTATCATTTTTTTCACGCACTTCCTGCAATAATCGGAACATCATTAACATTATCAAATGCTGAGTTCTACATACGAACCTTCAGTGGTAAGTGTTTAGCCAGCAGTCTAGAAACTCAGGAGTCTTGAGTGCAAATTCTAGCTTGGCATTAACTCACTACAAATCCTTCCACAAATTTTTCAATCCTGTGTTTCCCCATGTATTAAGTGAAGACACTCATGTCTATCTGGTTCACAGAGTTGAGTCAATGCACACTAAAGAAATAAAATGAAATGTTGTTTTTAGGTGTCATTTAGTTGGTCGACTCATAGTGACCTAAACGCTGCCTGGTCCTGTGCCATCCTCACAATCGTTGATATGTTTGAGCTCTTTGTTGTAGCCACTGTGTCAGTCCATCTCATTGAGGGTCTTCCTCTTTTTCTCTGACCCTCTGCTTTACCAAGTATGATGTCCTTCTCCAAGGACTGGTCCCTCCTGATAACATGTCCAAAGTACATGAGACAAAGTCTCACTAATCCTCACTTCTAAGGAGCATTCTGGCTGTACTTCTTCCAAGACAGACTTGTTCCTTCTTCTGGCAGTCCATGGTATATTGTTCAATATTCTTCACCAATACCATAATTCAAATGTATCAATTCTTCTTTGGTCTCCCTTATTCACTGTCTAGCTTTCATGTGCATATAAGGTGATTGAAAATACCACGGGTTGGGTCAGGCACACCTTAGTCCTTAAAGTGACATCTTTGCTTTCTAACACTTAAAAGAGATTTTTTGCAGCAGGTTTGCCCGATGCGATATGTCGTTTGATATCTTTTCTTTTTAATTTTATTGTGCTTTAGGTGAAAATTTACAGCACAAATTAGGTTCTCATTCAAAAATTTATACACAAATTGTTTTGTGACGTTGTTTGTAACCCCCGCATTGTGTCAGCACTCTCCCCCTTTCCCTTTACACCGCTGGTTCCTCACGTCTATTTGTCCAGTTTTCCTGTCCCTTCATGCCTTCTCATCTTTGCTTTTGTGCACGTGTTGGCCTTTTGGTATACTTAATTGAACTAAGCATGCTCCTGACGTGTGTTATTGTTTGTTTTATAGTCCTGTCTAATTTTTGGCTGAAAGGTGAACTCCATGCATGAGTGGCTTTAGTTCTGAGTTAGCAGAGTGCCTAAGAGCCACAGTCTAGGGTTTTCCTTCAGCCTCTGTCAGACCAGTAAGGCTGGTCTTTTTTTGTGAATTTGAGTTTTGTTCTACATTTTTCTCCTGCTCTGTCCGGGACCCTCTTTTATGATTTCTGTCAGAGCCATTGGTGGTAGCTGGGCACTATCTAGTTCTTCTGGTCTCAGGTTGGTGGAGTCTCTGATTCATGTGGTCCATTAGTCTTTTGGACTAATATTTTCCTTGTGTCTTTGGTTTTCTTCATTCTCCTTTGCTTCGGATGGGATGGGACCAACAGATGTATCTTAGATGGCCGCTTGCAAGCTTTAAATACCCCAGATGCTACTCACCAAAGTAGGATGTAGAACATTTTCTTTATGAACTATGTTATGCCAATTGACCTAGATGTCCCCTGAGACCATAGTCCCCAGCCCTTAGCCCTAGTAATCTGGTCCTTCAAGGTGTTTGAATGTGTCTAGGAAGCTTCTGTGACTTTGCCTTGGTTCATTTGATTTCTTGACTGCTGCTTCTATGGGCATTGATTGTGGATCCAAGTAAAATGAAATGCTTGACAACTTCAATATTTTCTGCATTTATCATGAAGTTGCTTATTGGTCCAGTCATGAGGATTTCCGTTTTCTTTATGTTAATGTGTAATCCATACTGAAGGCTGTGGTCTTTGATCTTCATCACTAAGTGCTTGCAGTCATCTTCACTTTTAGCAAGCAAGGTTGTATAATCTGCATATCTCGGGTTGTTAAAGAGTCTTCCTCCAGTCCTGATACCTTGTTTTTTCCATATAATCTAGCTTCTTGAATTATTTGCTCAGCATATAGATTGAATAAGTATGGTGAAAGGATACAACCCTGACACACACCTTTCCTGATTTTAAACCATGCAGTATCCCCTTGTTCTGTTATAATGATTGTCTCTTGGTCTATGTACAGGTTCTGTATGAGCACAACTAAGTGTTCTGGAATTTCCATTCTTTTCAGTGTGATCCATAATTTGTTATGATCCACACAGTCAAATGCCTTTGCATTGTCAATAAAACACAGGTAAACATCTTTCTGGTGTTCTCTGCTTTCAGCCAGGATCCATCTGATATCAGCAATGATATCCCTTTTTCCACTTCCACTCCTGAATCCGGCTTGAATTTCTAGTAGTTCCCTGTTGATAAACTTCTGCAATCATTTTTGAATTATCTTCAGCAAAATTTTACTTGCATGTAATATTAATGATATTGTTTGATAATTTCTGCATTCTGTTTGATCACCTTTCTTTGAAATGGGCATGAATGTGGATCCCTTCCAGTTGGCTGGTCAGGTAGCTGTCTTCCAAATTTATAGGCACAGATGAGTGAGCATTTCCAGCATGAAGTATTTTATGTTAAAAGAAATACAAATAGTAGTAATCAAACCTATTGGAGCACAGTATGTGTGAAGCAACCTAAGTCATACTAAACTTATATCATGCAACATATATAAATTTTATGCTATATTGGGCAAAATAGATCCAGAATATTGATTCTGTCTATCACAGTGGTACCTAGGAAAGTCCTACTGACTCATATTATATGACTTATTATATAACATGCTTAACTTCCTTTAATATTCAAATACATTCATTCAACATATATTATGCAAGTCTTTCATATGACAGCATGGCAGTGACAAAGATAAAGTCCCTGTCCTTTTGAATCTTACATCCTGGTGTGCAATTCCCCCCTAGATTTGTCTTTCTCACAATTTAATGTGTATGTGCATTGTCTGGAGACTTGATTTAAATGCAGATTCTGATTCAGTAGGCTGGTGTTGTGCCTGCTGGTCCAGAACACCACTTTGCGTAGTAAGGAATTAGATAACCAATGCTTTATCCTCCCAAGCAATGTGTTGTTGTTGTTAGAGCCGTGGAGTCAATTTTCAACACATGGTGACACCATAGGACAGAACTGCCCCCTAGGATTTTCTAGATTGTAATCTTTACAGGGGAGCCCTGGTGGTGTAATGGTAAAGAGCTACAGCTGCTATCTAAAAGGCCAGCAGTCCGAATCCACCAGCTCTTCTTGGAAACCCTACGGGGCAGTTCTACTCTGTCCTATAGGGTTGCTATGAGTTGGAATTGACTCGACAGCAACAGATTTTTTGTTTTGTTTTGTTTTGCTTTATATCTTTACGGGAGCAGATTGCCAGGCAATTCTATCGTGGAGCCACTGGGTGGATTCGAACTTTCAGCCGTTTGGTTTGCAGCCCAGTGCTTAATCATTGTGCCACCAGGGCTCTTCATGATGCCTTAGCTAAATGAAAATATCTTACTTCTTAAGAAAAGGGCCTTTAAGGGTTGACAATAATGTTGGGAATTTCAGGCAGGTGGTGGTGGCAGTGGGAGAGGTTTGTGAGCAAATGGATTTTTTGTGACCTCTCTGTGAGAAGCCTTGCTCAGAATGAATGTAATCACAGCAGCCTGGGAAAGGCAAAATACTCAGCTCCAAGTTCTCCAGGAGGGGATCTTCCCCTGAAGTAAGCCTACTTTGATCAACAGGACTGATTAAATATAGCAGGGGTTTTCAACCCTGGTTGTACATTAGAATCCCTAGACCAATCTAGGGCCCAGGCACAGGTACTTTCTGAAAGTTTTCCCAACTGATGTGCAGCCAAGATTCAGAATCACTTACCTATAGGTGGCAGCCCTGATGGTGCAACTGGAGCGGTTCTTATTTCAAGAATTTTTTTTATTTTCTTTCAAGGCAATTTGTTAAATACTAACCATAATTTGTTTTTTTTACAAATTTTTGTAAATCTTTTCACATACATTCATTTATAAATGGAAAACATCCTTTTATATAGCACTTACACTAATTTTTAGTTTGGATAATATAACAATTACATGGGGAATAATATCTACAACACATATGGCAGAACATTTAGTGTCACTGTTACCCAAAGCAGGTCCTGCCCAGTGCAGCTTCTCGTCAATAAAGAAATAAAGACACACTGAGGTGAGGAGGGAGAAAGAGCGTTTATTGCAAGTGTGCAGGCAAGGAGCAAGGAGGTCTATACCTCAAATCAAGCTCCTTGAGCAAAGGGAGGCAGAATCTTTTATACCTTCGCTCACAAGGAAGTACATACGAACATCATGGACTACATAGGTTACCATGGCGTGCAGGTGCAGTAAGACAAATGACATTTTTTCCCCTTAGTATGTATAGAAAATAGCAGATTAGTCCCATCCTGGGCAGAGATTTTAACATTCCATTAGGTCTTAATGAGGCTTAGGTTACTTTAGGACACTTTTGACTGATTTTTGGCTGATTTAAGGCAGAAGCTGAGTTACAGGCAGTGCTCCAGGTCTTGATGATAATGGCTTGCTTGGTAGTTCTTAAAAACCTTTAAGAAAAAGACAAACACTGCATTAGAAAAATGGACAAAAGCAATAAATAGGCAACTCAAAAAGGAGAAAATGCAAATTACCAATAAGCAGCTTTTAAAGGTTTAACTTCATTAATATGTTGTGTTGTTGTTAGTTGCCGACAAGCCGATTTCAACTCATGGTGACCCCAGCTGTGCAGAGTAGAACTGCTCCTTAAGGGTTTTCAAGGCTCTGACCTGTCAGAAAGCAGATCACTAGGCCTGTCTTCCAAGGCACCTCTGGGTGGATTAGAACTGCCAACCTTTTGTCTAGCAGTCCAGCGCTCTTAACTGTTTAAAACGAGACATGTCTTTTTGCCTATTAAGCTGACAATATTTTTTCAAATGACAATATCTAGTTTTGGCCAACTGGAGGAGAAATAGGCTCCCGATAGTGCTGATGGGAATGTAAATTGACCTCAACTTTCTAGAAGGCATTCATTTATTCTCGTACTCAACAAATGTTTATTAATTCCTACCTTGAGAGGACTCCAACTATATTAGTAATGCTTTATTTCTTAGTTTGGTTGATGGGTACAAGGATTTTCATTGTATTTTTCCTTATACCTTTTGTACACTTTACTATAAATTACACAATACAGTTTTTAAAGAAAAAATCAAATTAAAGACTTACTACGTCATAGTCAGCATAATTAGGTAAGAAGAGCAAAGTTGATATACTATCTACCCTCATGGAGCTTTTAGTCAGTGTATGAATGAAATGCCTTTCAAAGTACATTTCTTTGAATCCGCAGTTCCACAGCTAAGAACTTATCCAGAAATTATCATTAAGATTTCTTAGGATTTATGGTTAAAGTTGGAGGATTAAACTGCTTTTTTCTGAAACCCCTATAAGTAACCTGTAGATGGGTTTTTTTTTTTTAAGTCATAAAGATAAAGCGAATCAGGGAAGAGATAATACAACATCAGTTTGGCAGCTAGAAAATAGTATAAATGGTAACTGCGCTCAAGCAGACCCATGAAAATGGAATCGTAGGCCACAGCAAGGAATATAAATAAGCAATCTGTTACATACTCAAAACCTCCAAAAAGTCCATGAATTGTAAGTACCAGGTGCCCTTTGGAAGTGGTGTTGAAGGCAGGACAGAAAGCAGAAGGATTGAATAAAAGCTTGTTTAAAAGACCCTTGGAATATATCCATGTATTATTTGGCTATAAGAAGGAATGAAGTAGTGATGCATACTGCAACACGGATGAACCTTGAAAACATTATGCCGAGTGAAAGAAGCCAGTCACAAGATGACATAATATAGGATTCCATTTATATGAAATGTTCACAGTAGGTAAATGGATAGAGATAGAAAGTAGATTAGTGATTGCTTAGGACTGGAGGTGAGCGGATGGGGAGGGATAAAGAAGAAGGGAGCGTGCCAGTTAAAGGGCACAGGGCTTCTTTTTAAGGTGATGAAAATATCCTAAAATTAACTGTGGCAATGTTTGCACAACTCTGTGAATATACTAAGAACCAGTAAATTGTATGGTACATGAGTTGTATCTCAATAAAGCTGCAATTTAAAAAAAAAAAAGCCTGTGGACACCCCAGATTACCCTCCCCCACTCTACAAGGAAAATCCTCCTTCCTCACCCCAGCAGAAGACTGGAGATTTATTTTTAAGAGAAAGTCATTGAATTGAGGACACAGTTGTTGTTGTTGTTAGGTGCCGTGGAGTTGGTTCTGACTCATAGTGACCCTATGTACAATAGAACAAAACACTACCCGGTCCTGCGCCATCCTCATGATCTTTGTTATGCTTGAGCCCATAGTTGCAGCCACTGGGTCAATCCATCCCATTGAGGGTCTTCCTCTTTTTCACTGACCCCCTACTTTACCAAGCATGATGTCCTTCTCCAGGAACTAGTCCCTCCTGATAACATGTCCAAACTATGTGAGACAAATTCTCACCATCCTCACTTCCAAGGAGCATTTTGGCTGTACTTCTTCCAAGGATGGGGATACTCAACTGAAATGAAAGGGATTAAGTGAAAGCTTATGTACTAAATGTTGAAAGTCCCAGCCCTTCTCAGTTTACAGGGTGCTGGCAGCCAGGTGTATGTTCTCCAGGGAGGAGAGCATAAAAATCTGACCAGCCTAATCAAATGATCTTAAGGATATGGACATTCTGAGTTCCTCAACAAAACAACGCAGGAAGATTACCCTATACCAAAGCCCACACTCAATAACCCTTCCCCATACACACAGAGCTACTATTCCATGTTGTTTTTGTCACCTCACCCTTAAAGCTATCATCATGAAAGCCTCTACCATGAAAGATAAGAGAGCCAACAAAAAGATTGGAGAAAACAGAAACTATTTAAGGAGATGGAAACTAAAAAGAAAAAAAGTATCAATATTCTTAGAGATGAAAGAGAAGATATTACATTCTTAGAGCAAGAATAGGCAAAGTCATTACAGGTGCTGCTCTATTCACTGGAATGCTGTCATTAGCTGCCTGGAGTGGCTCCCGACTCATGGCAACCCCATGCACAAGATCAGACAGTTGTGATCCATAGGGTTTTCACTGGCTGATTTTTGGAAGTAAATCACCAGGCCTTTCTTCCTAGTCTGTCTTTGTCTGGAAGCTCCCTTGGAGCCTGTTTAGCATCACAGAAACACACAAGCCTCCACTGACAGATGAGCGGTGGCTGTGCATGAGGTACATTGGTGAGGAATCAAACCCAGGTCTTCCACACTGTTAAAGCCTTCAGCCACCATGTGAACAGTCTGATTGCCCCGAGGCCACCATGCTGTGAGGAAGCCCAAACTAGCCCATGCACAGAAACCACATGGAGAGAGATTCGGGGGCAGCCTCTAGTTGCTCCATCCTCTGCTGTTCCAGCTCCAGCCACTATCTAACAACAATCGCATGAGAGACCCTGCGCCAGATCTACCAGTTGAGTCTTTCTCAAATCCCTTTTCCACAGTAACTGTGAGAGATAATAAAATGATTGTTGCTTTTAGGTGATTTATTAACCAGCAATAGATAATCAGAAGGGAATTTGGTGCCTGGAAACAGGTTGCTGCCATAACAAAAATCTAAAGCAAGGGGCATTGGTTTTGGGAGTAGATGGTGGGCAGAACTGAAATGGCCTTGAGGAAACTGTTAGCAGAAGTTTAAAAGCCTTGAAGAGACTTACCAGCTCCAGCCACCATTTGATTGCAAGCACATGTGAAACCTCAAGCCAGAACCACCCCGATGAGTACTTCCCAAATAGTCAACCCACAGTAACCAAGAGAGCTAATAAAATGATTGTTGTTGTTTTAAGCCACCAAAGTATTGGGTAAACACATTGTCTTCTAGTCGATTCTGACTCATGGCAACCCCATGTGTTACAGAGTAGAACTGCTCCATAGGGTTTTCTTGGCTGTAACCTTTACAGAAGCAGTTCACCAGGGCTTTCTTTCACAGGGCTGCTGTGTGGGTATGAATCACCAACCTTTAAGTTAGCAGCAAACAATTTGCTCCACTTAGGTCCCCAAGTGTTGGATTTCCCAAGAGGTGAATGGAAATTTGAACTGTAGCAATTTAAAGAAGACGTTCCCATAGAAAGCCTTGACTTGAGCTTTGGGCAAGGGTAGGAACTGGTGTGGCCCTGTGAAAGGCTTAATTCTTAGGTATTTTTTCTGTAGACTGTGGGAGAAGTCTTATCTTTCACACAGTTTTAAATTCTTCTCTGCATATGTTTTGTTGTTGTCAGTTGCCACGGAGTTGGCTCTAACGCATGCTGACCCCACATACAACTGAATGAAATGCTGCCCAGTCCATTGCTAGTCTCATGATCACTGGCATGCTTGAGACTATGGTTGCTTCTACATAGGGGGCTCATCTTCCAGCACTATATTCAACAATATCCTGTTGTGATCCATAGGATTTTCATTGGCTAATTTTCAGAAGTAGATCACCAGGCCTTTCTACCACTTGTCTGTCAGTTTGTCATACTGTGGCGGATTTCATGCTTCTGTGATGTTGGAAGCTATGCCGCCGGTATTTCAAATACCAGCAGAGTCACCCATGGTGAACAGGTTTCAGCAGAGCTTCCATATTAAGACAAACTAGGAAGAAAGGTACACTTTTTGATTCCCTTTAATTTCCCTGCTTCATCAATAAAATTTTCAACTTGGTACCATGGTGCTAAGAAGCCCTGGTAGCACAACAGTTAAGCGCTTCACTTCTAACTGAAAGTTTGGAAGCTCAAACCCACACAGTGGCTCCGTGGGAGAAAGATCTGGCGATCTGCTCCTGTAAAGATTATAGCCTAGAAAACCCTATGGGACAGTTCTACTCTGTCACATGGGGTTGCTATGGGTTGGAATCAACTCCACACACAGTACTTAACACCGACAACATGGTGCTAGGGAGGGCAGTGAAAACGAGGACCTTGGATGAATGAGAGCTGCACTGCCCTCCCAACCCACATCTCGTCAAATGGGACAGTGGTCCACGAGTCCTCCAGGCCACAACTCAGAGTCAAGAAAGAAGGGGGGAGTGGAGGGTGGCAAGAAGCAGAGGTCAAGGAGATGCCTAAACAAGGGCAACCCTCTTCCCTTCCCCGAAGTTAAGGCCATAGCCACAAACATAACACCAGGGAAGGGGAGTTGTGTGCCTTTCTCGCGTCTCCACCTATAGTGAAAAGTCACTGAAGCATAACAAATAACGAGAAGTTTCAAACCATCCAGAATAGCTAAACATAGAAGCTTTTGTGTGAGGTGTGGGTTGGGGCTGCTGATGAGCAGATATAGCTGAGAATGTGATTCTCCTTCTGAGGAAAAGTACATCAGGTGTTTGGTTATAAATGGCCAGAAATCCCACTTAACAAGACAGGGGTATTGATCAGGAAATAATTGTTTGCTGGAAACAGGGCAGTCTTTTCAGTGTGTAATTAAGATGGTGTCACTTGATAACTACTCGCAGGAGAATCGCTCTTCCAGCGCCATGTCATTAACCTGGTGTCATGGCAACAGGCTGGGCTCAGGCTTTCCCTGAGGAGCTTTGTTTTATTAATGTGTCTCCTGTTCACAAGTCACAGCTTGCTCCTTCCGTTGTGTTGCTCCAAACACAAGCCACAAGGTGGAAAGAAAGTGAGGTAAATTTTATTATTTAGCCTTCAAGGTCTTAGGAAAAGCAAAAACAAACAAATCAGCCAGCAGCTAGCTACACTGAAAGGCAATCTCCTTCCCCCACGTTGTTGTTAGCTGCCCTTGACTTAGTCCCGACTCATGGAGACCTCATGCGTATGTCAGTGTGGAACTGTGCTCCGTAGGGTTTTCAATGGCTGATTTTTCGAAAGTAGATCACCAGGTCTTTCTTCTGAGGAAACTCTGGGTACACTTGAACTTTCAACTGTTCAGTTACCAGCTAAGGGCGTTAACCATTTACACTAACCAAGGACTCTCCTTCCTCCCTATATGTCTTTCTATCCTTGTGGATCATGGACCAGTAGCTTCCGCCTCGCCTCAGAGATCGTTAGAAATGCAGACTCTCAGGCCCCACTCCAGACCTACTGAATCAGGCTCTGCTTTTTATCAGGATCCCCAGGTGATTCATAATCACATTAAAGTTTGAGAAGCACTGACAAATATAGACTTCCTTTAAATATAAACACCAAGGGCAGCTGTCTGTCTGCAAGGGGTTTCTCTTCTGAAGCACCACCCCCCCCTTTTTTTTTTCGTAGCCTCAGTGGCCTGATAAGATTCCAATAAAAAGTAGAAAATAGTCACTGTTTTTTCTGGTGAGGAGAAGGCTTGGTAATTTTGGCTGAGCTAATCATAAGAAAAATGTTTCTAGGGTGTGCCACGTATTTAATTCACAGGCTTTTCTTATGCTCTGTCTAGTTTAGGATAGAGTCCCTGGGGGTGCAAATGGTTAAGAGCTCGGCTGCTAACTGAAAGGTTGGCCCATTCAAATCTACCCCGAAAGGCCTGGAAATCTGCTTCTGAAAGGTCACAGACATTGAGTGGAGTTCTACTTTGAAACACGTGGGGTCACCATCCGTCGGACTTGACAGCAACTGGTTTTTATTTTTTTTTTGTTTTTGGTTTAGCTCACCCAGTCAGCCTAGAGACTCTGGTCTGTGAACCGGGTACTATGTTCCAGCAGCATTAAATAGAGGAGGCTTTTGTTCTAGAAAATATCACCTGGAAACTTTGTCAAATAAAAGCTTACTTTGTTTCTTATAGCCAGGATGCAGAAGGAGGCCTTGACTTTCTACCCATCAGGGCAACGAGTTTCTTGACTAAATCTTGGCCTAAGGCTCATTACGGAAAATGTTTAGACATCACAGAACACCAAGTCTGAAAGACTTCCCTTCATTCCTAGTAAACCCGTTGCCGTTGAGTCAATTCCGACTCATAGCGAGCCTATAGGACAGAACTGCCCTATAGGGTTTCCAAGGAGCGTCTGGTCGATTCAAACTGCCGAACTTTTGGTTAGCAGCCGTAGCTCTTAACCACTACGCCACCAGGGTTTCCTCATTCCTAGTAGACATATGAAATGCCATGTCACGCCATATGACAAGCCACATCACTACAATTAAAATGAAACAAAAAATGAAGGGAAATTACTCATATCCATTTCCATTAAGCAGAAAATAATAAAAGCAAACCCATTGAGTTATCTAGGCAATTTTTTCCAAGCCATGGACTTTTCGATTTGGGTGGAAGGAGGATGGAAAAGAATGGGTTATAATGAAAGAGCAGAGGAGGGACTGTAGAAAGGGTAATATAGAAGGACTGATAATTAGAACTGAGGTAGGTCATTGTTGCCATGAATCAACCAGACCAAACAAACATGAATTGTTTGCCATTATGGGTGGACTAGCCGTATGACTATGATCAAGTGTCTTAACCTCTCTGTCCCTCTGTACCTTTATTTGTAAAATGAGGATAATAATGCACTTCTTTGGATTGTTGTGAAATTAAATGAGATAATATATGTAAACTGTTTTACAGTGCTTCAAAAAACAGAAGGAAAAAAAAAAACCTGTTGCCATTAAGTCACTTTCAACTCATGGTGACCCCGAGTGTTAAGGAGTAGAACTGCTCCACAGGATTTTCTTGGCTGCAATCTTTATGGGAGCAGATCACCAGGTCTTTCTCCTGCAGAGCTGCTGGATGGGTTTGAACTGCCAACTTTTCAGTTAGTAGCAGAGCGTAAACAGGTTGCACCACCCAGGGTGCTTACAGTGCTTAGTGCATAATAAACCCTGAATATATATTTGTTGTTATTGTTAGGAGCCATCAAGTCGATTTTCAACCCATAGTGATCCCTTGTGACAGAGTAGAACTGCTCTATAGGCTTTCCTAAGCTGTAATCTTTACAAAAGTGATCTTTAGCTCTTAACGTATAGAGATTAAGTTAGTTCTGGGGCTAAAAGATTGTCTTAGTGCAAAATTTTGAGTATTAATTAAAATCTACATACATAAAAAAGTGAAATGAAGAGTTGAAGTCCTTTATCAGATTTTAAAGAATAAACAAAACAAAACAAAATGACTGAAAGGGGAATTAGGACATTGGAAGGTTTATCCTGAATTACTATTTTGTCTATCTACATTCATTTAATTAATCACAGAGGTCAGTTCTCTACATCATCTTTACGCATGTCACTTTTTGTAATAGTAATTTTCAAAAGAGCTATTTTAAAAATCTGCAAAGTATCTGAATATATTCACCTTTTACAGTAAGGAGAAACAAAATACCTCAGAGCAGTGGTCCTCTCAGATATACGTGGCTGCATAGTATTCTATCCTTCTTATCTCCTATCTTTTCTTTTAGAACTGATTTTCTCATTAGCTGTGTCCACTCTACTGTTGAACCCATTCATTATATTTTAATGAAAATTCTGTTATATCTTAAATTTATTACCTTTCTAAAAATTAATCTTCTGGGTTTTTTTTTTAATCCCCCTCATAATGTTCTGTGCTTATTACATAGTACCATTCCAGATGTTTCTCTGATCCTAGATAGAGAACCACCACAGAGTTTCACACTCATTCCAAGCACATCTTGTCAATGACCTGAGGAGACACATTGTTCATTCACGCATGAGGGAATGCTTCTAATTAAAGATGTTGTGTTGAAAGAGACTTACAAATTGGTTTCATTGAGAAGAAATGAAGGAAGCTAAAAGCCTTTACTTTAGATTTGACAACAATAGCCTGAAAACCTTTGTTAATCATGAATGTTAAGTGATAACATTTAATTAGTATGGGTTATAAACAGAATGTTCCTTGGAATTTACGTAGGCAGGATCTTAGGTTAACTGTTGGCTGTTCCGTCTTCTGTTTCTCTTTAAAATGGGACGACGACATCCCACAACCATTTTTATTTTGGACTTACTTTTCAGAGATATTATTTGGGTGAGAACTGGGTTTTATTTTGGTCTTTGCCATAGCCAACACCTGGTTCTCTACTAGGTGGGCTGAAGGCGTATGGGGAAGGTGCTAACAAATCTGCTGTCATTCATTCTTTTGTCTTTTTGTGCTCCTGTAAGCGAAAGTCAGTTTGATGGTGAGCAGGAGGGCCAAACAGGACTGTGTGAGGAAAGAAAAAAAAAAGACATAATCACTTCAGACCCTTCATTGGTAAACAGGAATTTAGCAACAACCTTGCCTACAACACATACAGCTGGGTACAAGTGAAAGATTGTCAGAGGGGAAAAAAAATTAGTATTATTTGGCCATTCTGAGAGTTGGAATTAGAATTGCCAAAGTGGCAAAAGCCCTAAAATCACTTTGAATAGTGTGTTTTGATAAAGGTATAAGGGCCAGAAAGCCTTCGATGTCACTGATAACTGAAATCGGTGCTGGTGGAAATGCTCCTGGGGGCAGGGCTTCATACTTATTCTCGTAATAGTCTCTGCTGCTGCTGTTGTTGTTAGTGCGGTGGAGTCAGTTTCGACTCCTAGTGAGCCTGTGTGATAGCGTAGAACTGCCTCATAGAGTTTTCTAGGCTTTAATCATTATGCAAGCAGATTGCCAGGTATTTCTCCCCTGGAGCTGCTAGGTGGGTTCAAATTGCCAACCTTTCAGTAAGCAGCAAGGTGCTTAACTGCTGTGCCATCAGGACTCCTATAATAATAGTCTTTGGCAGGGTTTAAAAAAAAAAAAAAAAAGACAGCTGCCGTCAAGTCCATCCCAACTCATGGTGACCCCATGTGTGTGAGATTAGAACTTGCTCCAGAGAGGTTTCAATGGCTGTGATCTTTTGGAAGTTGATCACCAGGTCTTTCTTCTGAGGCACTCACCAGGCACTTCTGAGGCACCAAAACTTTCTGTTAGTAACCAAGTGCTTAACCATTAGTACCACTCAGGGATTCCTGTAGCAGAGTAGTACAATAATAAAGTGTGCAAGTGAACCATTAATAGCACAATGTCTTATACTTTAGAAATGGGAGGTGGGGTGGTAAATTAGCAGGAGAAGTCCATTTTTTAATTAGGAAACCCTTTCCAAAATCTGATAACCCTTCTAGTTATAAAGATCATGGTTTCATCTGGCTCATCAACTTCATGTCCTGGTGTTGACATTGTATTTTTCCTTGAAGCACAAATCACTTCTCATGTTCAATTTTACAGCTGCAGAAGTATCTAGAACACTGTTGTTTGGGTATACCAAGAGCAAAGCCCAGAGTCCAATTTGGAGACCTTGATTTTCAGTATGTTTACAAACCCTCTAATCAAGCCTTCTTTCTCTCACCCATATTTCCTCTTTCACCTCTCTGCTTCTTCTTTCTTTGTATAGTTTGCATTAACACATGAAAAAAAAACTTTTCATGCAAAGAGAAAAAATGGATGGTAACTGTTGCAAATGACCCACTAAAACTGAGGCCATTCAACCTGCTTATTTGAACATACAAAGGTTTTTCTCTTCTGAAATACTCCACTGCACGGAGAAGAGTGTATTCAGATATAATTTTGTGTGATTATCTTATAATAGGAGCTCATTTCCACAACTCTCTGTTGGGTGTTGTTGAGCATATAAACAAACTGCCTACAGGTAAATCTTGTTTATCAAACTGTTATTTTTCTTTCATGAAGGTTGTACTTTGAAGCTATTAAAATAGCAAGAAAGGAAAGTTTGAAGTTGGGAGAGATCTGGAAGAATCTTTGTCATAAAAAATGTGTCCTGTGACAAATGTATTTCCTCCCTAGGGAAAAATCACATAGCAAGCGAATAAAAACTCATCTAGTAAAAGGCAAAATTAAATAGTTAAATGTACAAGCAGAAACATTAATTTGCTATGATGAGCCTATTTTGTAGCCAAATTAATGAATGAATGTTTTTAACTAATACTGAAGAGGGGCACCTCGGGTTGAGAAGACTGGTATGATATTGACTTTTACCCATCATTCACTCCTAGAGTAGGGTGTCTTATTCTTAAGGCCCTTGGATGGACTTCAGAGATCTGTGAACTCTCAGAAATTGTGGCGGTATTTTTGTGTACATGAGCTTTTTTTGTTTTGTTTTGTTTTCCTGGAAGGTAAGCTACAGTTTCTGTCAGATTTTTAAAAGGGTCTAGAAATCCCTGTTCTAAAATTATTTAAAGGATATGGATAAATTGGATACAGTTATATCAGTTAAAGCTTGGTGCTCATGAGATCAAAGCAGTGAATTTCAGGTATTTTACTTTGGAAAACAGGTTAGGCCTGTCGGGATAGTCACAGCAATATAAGACAGGACAATTAGGGAATAGCTAAGATTTTGATTTAGACAGGTCCACGGTATGAGGTATGGTAAGTAACACTTTCTGCTATAACAACAACAACAAAAATCTCAGTGGCTTAACAAAATAAAGCTTATTTCTCATTCACACAAACTCCAATGTGGATAATCTTGGTTAACAAGCAGCCTTCCGTGTAGTCATTCTGGAATCTAGGTTCCTTGAATCCTATGGCTCTGTCTTCCTATATGGCTTTGGAATCCTCCGTTTGGACGTCTGCATTTAGCCAGCAGATAGAAGAGACAGAGGTTTGGAGGGTCACATGAGAGATATCTCTGCACCAAGGATAGACATCGCTTCCATCCACATTTAGTCAGAATTCAGTCACATGATCAAACCTAACTGTAAAGGAGCTTGGAAAATATAGTCTAGCAGCATACCTAGGAGGCAGAAGAAATGGATTTTGGTGATTTATATAGCATTTCTTCCCTACTCACTAGAATGAAGCAACAATATGAGGAAGGGGTTGGGGGCGAGGAAGACATGCTACTTTAGGTAATGAGAGAAAGTCCAATGTCATAGGCAGACAAAGGTATTCTACAGAAGATAGTGGCGAAAGAAGAAGGCTTAAAGGAGGTAGAAAAGCATCCAGAGGATGGTATGGGCACAGTGACATAAGATCTAAGAGCAAAAATGCTCAGAATTTCAGTCATGGAGGCAAGAGGAATTTGAGGATTCAGTTATCAGCAGTAGAGCCCCAGTCACCTAACTGGTATTTAGGAAATGTGCTTGGCTGCTAACCAAAAGGTTGGCAGTTTGAACCCATCAGCCGCTCCACAGGAGAAAAGACCTGGATATCTGCTTCCATAAGGATTACAGCCTAGGAAACCCTGCGGGGCAGGAGTAGGTCCCTGGGTGGCACAAATGGTTTACACTCCTCTACTAACCAAAATGTTGGAGGTTTGAGCCCACCCAGTGGTGCTGTGGAAAAAAGTCCTGGTGATATGCTTCTGTAAAGATTACAGCCAAGAAATCCCGATAGAGGAGTTCTATTCTGTAACACACGGGGTTGCCATGAGTCGAGATCTACTTGACAGCAATGGTTTTGGTTTTGGTTTAGGGGTAACAGTGGGGGTAAGAGTAGGTTCAGGCAACAGCTAGGGTGAACTAAGAGCTGCGGAGGTAATAGAATTTGAATAAATGGGACCTCATAAAAATTAAAAACTTGTGTTCATCAAAAAACTTTACAAAAAAATGTGAAAAGACATGTTACCGACTGGGAAAATGTCTTTGGAAACCATATATCCTGTAAGAATCTAATGATTAAAATATACATAAAACTTCAACAACTTAACAAAAAGAAAAATAAGCCAATCTTAA
The DNA here is from genome assembly GCF_000243295.1 of Trichechus manatus latirostris. Lineage (NCBI taxonomy): Eukaryota > Metazoa > Chordata > Mammalia > Sirenia > Trichechidae > Trichechus > Trichechus manatus. Next base: position 6,279,697 of record NW_004443965.1, read on the forward strand.
AATGGGCAAAGGACTTGAATAGACATTCACCAAAGAGGACATTCAAATGGCCATCAAACACTTGAAAAGATGCTCAACATTATTAGCCATCAGAGAGATGCAAATCAAAACCACAAGGAGATACCATTTCCCTTCCACCAGGATGGCTAAGATAAACAAACAAACAACAACAACCAGGAAATAATATATGTTGTTGAGGAGGTGGGGAAATTGGAACCCTTATTACTTACTGGTGGAAATGCAAAATGTTACAGCTGTTGTGGAAAACAGTGTGGTGTTTCCTCAAAAAACTAATAAAAGAATTACCATAACCTGTTGCCGTCAAGTCGATTCCAACTCATAGCAACCCTATAGGAAAGAGTAGAACTGTCCCATAGGGTTTCCTAGGCATAATCTTTTTTTTTCCCCCCTCTTTAAAGTTTGTTTTAATGGGTCTCAAAATTCTGTGACAGATTTTTGGTCAAGTTTTTTCCATTTAAAAAGTACTGATTTTAAAAACTAATAATACTGGGACACAAAAAAAGAAACAAATGGTCCACCAAATATTTCTGTCCTTCTGAAGGCTTTAGAATGTATTATTATCATTAATCAGTCTTTTACTATTAAACTTAAATGGCCAATGAGACAAACAGTTCTGAGACCATTCTTCCACCACTGATTAAGACTAGGGTGGCAGGTGTTATTGGTAACATTCGTTTAGCCTTCTGAGCTTTCTGAGCAGCCTTGGTGACCTTGCCATCTCCAGCAGCCTTTTTGTCCACTGCCTTGATGACACCCACAGCAACTCATTGTGAACAGCAAAATGACCCAGAGGGGGATAGTCAGAGAAGCTCTCAACACACGTGGGCTTACCAGGAGCCATGTCAACGATGGAAGCATCACCAGACTTCAAGAATTTGGGACCATCTTCTAGCTTCTTACTAGAATGGCACTCAATCTTCTCTTTGAGCTCAGCAAACTTACAAGCAATGTGAACTGTGTGACAATCCAGCATAGGTGCATAGCCAGCACTGATTTGTACCGTGTGCTTCAGGATGATCACCTGAGCAGTAAAGCCACCTGCTTCCTTTGGTGGGTCATTTTTGCTGTCACCAGCCACATTGCCACGATGAACATCTTTGACAGAGACATTCTTGCCATTGAAGCCTACATTGTACCCAGGTAGAGCTTCGCTCAAAGCTTCATCATGCATTTCAACAAACTTTACTTCATTGGTGACATTGACTGGAGCAAAGGTGACCACCATGCTCGGCTTGAGAACACCAGTCTCCACTCTGCCCACAGGGACAGTGCTAATACCACCAATTTTGTAGACATCCTGGAGAGGCAGACGCAGAGGCTTGTCAGTTGGATGCATTGATGGCAGGATGCAATCCAGAACTTCAGCAGCGTGGTTCCACTGGCATTGCCATTCTTATGGGTGACTTTCCATCCCTTGAACCAAGGCATGTTAGCACTTGGCTCCAGCATGTTGTCACCATTCCAACCAGAAATTGGCAAAAATGCTACTGTGTCTGGGTTGTAGATAATTTTCTCAATAAACGTGCTGACTTCCTTAACGATTTCCTCATATCTCTTCTGGCTGTAGGATGGCTCAATGGAAGCCATTTTGTTAACACCAACAATTAGCTGTTTCACACCCAGTGTGTAAGCCAGAAGGGCATGCTCATGGGTCTGCCCATTCTTGGAGATACCAGCTTCACATTCACAAACATCAGCAGCAACAATCAGGACAGCACAGTCAGCCTGTGATGTTCCTGTAATGTTGTTTTTGATAAAGTCCCTGTGTCCTGGGGTGTCAGTGATGGTCACATAATAGTTGCTGCTTTCAAATTTCCACAGGAAGGTATCAGTGGTGATACCTCATTCACATTCAGCTTTCAGTTTATCCAAGATCCAGACAACTTGAAGGAGCCCTTTCCCATCTCAACAGCTTCTTTTTCTCAAATTTCTCGATGGTTATTTTGTTGATCCCATCACATTTGTTGATCAGGTGACCAGTAGTGGTGGACTTGCCTGAATCTACACATCCAATGATAATAATGTTGATATGGGTCTTTTCCTCTACCATTTTGGCTTAGACTTGGTGATAGTTTTCACCAACACCTGTGTTCTGGTGGCAAACCCGTTGAGAAAAAGCCCTAGGCATAATCTTTATGGAAGCAGACTGCCACAGCTTTCTCCCATCGAGCGGCTGGTGGGTTCAAACCACTGACTTTTTGGTTAGCAGGTGACTGCTTAACCACTGCACTACCAGGGATCCTTATAGAACTACAGTATAACCCAGCAATCCACTCCTAGGTATATATCCAAAAGACCTGAAAGCAAACACTCAAACAGATAATTGTACACCGATGTTCACTGCAGCACTATTCACAATAGCCAAAAGGTGGAAATAACCTAAATGTCAATCAACAGTCGAATGGATAAATAAAATGCTGTACATACATACAATGGACTACTACTCAGCCAGTAGGAGAAATAAAGTCTTAACACATGCTACAGTTTGGATAGAACTTGAAGACATTATGCTCAGTGAAATAAGTCAATCACAAAAGAACAAATATTATATGACCTCACTTATATAAACAGGCAAGAAAAGGCAAATGTATAGAGACCAAAGTTTATTAGTGGTTATCAGAGGCAGGAGGGAAGAAGAAAAGGGTGGTTAACAGTGATGGAAAAATCACATTGATTAAGGTTAGAGTTGCACAGCCAGTTATTGTAATTGCTGTCAATAAGTTGTACACTTATAAAAAGTTGAATTGGCAAAAGTTATACTTACAGTGACAAAAAAAAAAAAAAAAGTAGCTGCTGAGGCTCCCTATGTACAACTAAACACCTCATGGGATTTTGTTCCTTGGTTTGGAGGTTTAGGGTCACAGTTTCAGAGAACATCCAGTTAATTAGACTAACATGTTTAGTGCTTCTGTTCTACCTCCTAGATTGTTGTGTAGTGCCTGGTCTTAAGAGCTTGCAAGCAGCCATTCAAGGCACAACAATTGGTCTCTATTCACCTGAGGCAACAGAGGAAGAAGGACAGTCAGGAATAGAAGGAGGATATAGAATGTGTGGCTAATTACCTCCATGAACAACTGCCTCCTTTGCCATGAGACCAGAAGAAATGGACAGTGCCCAACTACTATTACTGAATTTTCTGATCAAAATTCTGTAGCAGAATCCTGATCAAAAGGGAGAAATTGCAGAACACAACATCAAGTTCTAAAGGAATCCAGAACTTCTGGCACCATGGAGGCTGGATGAACCCCTGAAAATATTGCCCTGATATCATCTTTAAACCCTAAGCCAAAAATATCCCCCAAAGTCTTTTTAAAACAATAGTTTAGTTTAATTAGTAAAGAATGTCCGCCTTGAGCATTGTGCTATTTTTTAAAAAAAATTTATTGTGTTTTAGGTGAAAGTTTACAGTGCAAATTAGGTTCTCATTCAAAAATTTATACACAGGCAGACTTCTGGCAAAATGGCGCTCTAGGCAGAAGCACCATGCTGTCCCTCCACAGCAAAGATCCAAAAAACTAAGCCAAACAGAGAAAACAGCAATTTTGAAATCCTAAAACATCAAATGAAGAGATAAAGAACTCAGTCAAGCACCAAATGGAGTCAGAAAACTGATAGAGAACGGAGAGCAAGGAGAGATTCATGCAGAGGTTCCCTATCAGCTAACACAGCACGGATCCGCCATCATGGATTCCTATCAGAGACCAGCAAATAGGGAGTACGAGAAGGCAGCTTCACGGGGCTTCCAGCAAGGGACAAAACAACCAGTAATTTGTGATATACATTTTCCCAGCCCCCACCCTTCTTCACCCCCAGTCGGCCTCCTCTGCTTCCCATGGCCACAGTCTCTTGGCTGGGAAGCACTGGCCGGCTCCCTGAGTGCCATTTGTTGGCTGCTGGTGTTGCTTTTTCTGCTTCTTTTGAGTTCTTCCTTACCTCTCACCACCTCCCTCTCCTTTTGCTGAAATACCTCGCTCCACGTGCCATCTTTGCTTCTTCCTAAGGGGCTGTGGAGCTCCATTCGAGTGTGGAACTGTTTCCCGGTCTGGGCTGCCATGCTGGTGGTATCCTGGGGCTTTTGTTTGTTTCTTTCTTTTGAATTGTTTGTTTTCTTTTCATTTTCTCGAGTTGGGAGCCTATTCTGGCCAGGCAGCTCTACATGGCTTGGGACCTACTACATCAGCTTGTGCAGATGCGCAGAGGGATCCCCGAGTACATTTCTTTTTTAGTGGTGTTTTTTTTTTTTCCTGTTTTTTGGGGGGCTTTTCTTGTTCTTTTTTTTTTTTT
>NW_004443965.1:6289574-6352613 GCF_000243295.1 Trichechus manatus latirostris
ATCTACAAGAAAATCCAACACCTCTACAACAAAAAGACAAATAATCCTATTAAAAAATGGGCAAAGGAAATGAGCAGACACTTCACCAAAGAAGACATTCAAGTGGTCAACAGACACATGAGGAAATGCTTGCAATCACTAGCCATTAGAGAAATGCAAATTAAAACCACAATGAGATACCATCTCACCCCAGCATTACCAGCACGAATCAAAAACACTGGAAATAACAAATGTTGGAGGGGCTGTGGGGATATCAGAACTCTTATGCACTGCTGGTGGGAATGCAAAATGATACAACCATTTTGGAAAATGATATGGTGCTTCCTCTGAAAGCTAGAAATAGACATACCATTCGATCCAGCAATCCCACTCCTAGGAATATATCCTAGAGAAATTAGAGTCGTCACTCGAATAGACATATGCACGCCTACGTTCATGGCAGCATTGTTCACAATAGCAAAACAATGGAAACAACGTAGATGCCCATCAACAGATGAATGGATAAACCAACTATGGTACATACACACAATGAAGTACTATGCAACGAGAAAGAACAATGATGAATCTGTGAACCATCTCATAACATGGATGAAAGTGGAGTGCATTATGCTGAGTGAAATAAGTCAATCACAAAAGGACAAATATTGCATGAGACCTCTGTTGTAAAAACCCATGAAAAAGTTTACACACAAAAAGTAACAATCTTTGTTTGTTACCAGGGATGGGAGGGATGGGGTGGGGGGGAATACTAAATAGGCAATAGATAAGCGGTATCTTTGGTGAAGGGTGAGACAGTACACAACATTGGGGAAATCAGCACAACTTGTACAAGGAGAGGTTGTGGAAGCTCCATAGACACATCCAAACTCCCTGAGGGACTGAATTGCTGGGCATAGGGCTGTGGGGACCATGGTCTCGGGGAACATCTAGCTCAATTGGCATAACACAGTTTATAAAGACAGTGCTCTACATTCTATCTTGGTGAGTAGCGTCTGGGGTCTTAAAAGCCTGTGAGTGGCCATCTAAGATACTCCACTGGTCTCACCCCTTCAGGAGCAAGGGAGAATGAAGAGAACAGGATACAAGGAAAAGATTAGTCCAAAGGACTAATGGACCACAGCTACCAAGCCTCCACCAGACTGAGTCCAGCACAGCTAGACGGTGCCCGGCTACCACCACTGACTGCTCTGACCAGGATCACAACAGGGTTCTGGACAGATCTGGAGAAGGATGTAGAACAAAATCCTAACACACACAAAAAAGACCAGATTTAGTGGCCTGAAAGAGACTGGAGAAACCCCCAGAGTGGCTCCCAGACACCCTTTTAGCTCAGTGGTGAAGTCACTTCGAGGTTCACCGTTCAGCGAGGGATTGGACACCCCAATAAAACAAAACGGGACTAATGAGGCACAGCAGTCCAGGGACAAGGACTAAAAGGCAGAAGGGGACAGGAAAGCTGGTGATAGGGAACCCAAGGTTGAGTAAGGACAGTGTTGACTTGTAGTGGGGTTGTTAACCATTGGCATAGGGCAACGTGTACTGTTCAATGAGAAATTATTTTGTTCTGCAAACCTTCATCTGAAGTGAGAATAGCAGCACAACTGGAAGAACATAATCGATGTCACTGAATTGTGCATGTAGAAATTTTTGAAATGGTGTATCTTTGGCTATGTATATTTTCACCAAAAAAAAAAAAAAAAGTTCGAGAAGGGAGAGGGTTGACACGTCATGGGGTTGTTAACCAATGTCATAAAACAATATGTGTACTACTGTTTAATGAGAAACTGTTTGTTCTGTAAACCTTCACCTGAAGTACAATAAAAAAATATATATACATATATAAATTTATACATAAATTGTTTTATAACATTGGTTTCAATCCCCGCAATATGTCAACACTCTCCCTCTTTCCCTTTCCATCCTGGGTTCTCCATGTCCGTTTCGTCCAGTTTTCTTGTCACTTCCTGACTTCTCGTCTTTGCGTTTAGACAGCTGTTGCCCATTTGGTTTCGTATACTTGATTGAACTAAGCAGCACGTTCCTCAGAAGTGTTATTGTTTTATACGCCTGTCTAATCTTTGACTGAAAGTTGGACTTCGGGAGTGGCATCAGTTCTGAGTTAGCAGAGTGTCTGTGGGCCATAATCTAGGCGGTTCCTCGAATTTCAAATAAGTCTGGTCTTTTTTGTGTGTGAATTTGAATTTTGTTCCACGTTTTTCTCCCGCTATGTCCAGGACCCTCTATTGTGGTTCTTGCCAGAGTGTTCGGTGGTGGTAGCCAGGCACCATCTAATTCTTGTGGGCTCAGGCTGGTTGAAGCTGTGGTTCATGTGGCCTATTACTACTTTGGACTAATATTTTCCTTGTATTTTTGGCTTTCTTCATTCTCCTTTGCTCCAAACATGATGGGACTAATAGATGTATCTTAGATGGCCACTCCTAAGCTTTTAAAACCCCAGATGCTACTCACTAAAGCAGAATGTAGAACATTTTCTTTATGAACTATATTATGCCATTTGACCTAGATGTCCCCTGAGACCATGGTCCCCAGCCCTCAGCCCCAGGAAGTTGGTCCCTCAAGGTGCTTGGATGTTTCTAGGAAGCTTCTATGGCTTTGCCTTGGTCAAGTTATGCTGACTTCCCCTATATTGTGTGTTGTCTTTCCCTTTACCAAAGTTAACTTGTCTGCTCTCTAGTTAGTGATTTCCCCTCCCCACTCCTCCACTCTCTTGTAACCAATTCTGTCATCTGTTCTAAATGATTGTAGTTCAATCATCGAGAGTTCTACTAGCTCTAAGAAGTCCAAAACGGGTTAGTCCAGCATTTGGTTCTGCACCACATGACAATACTATTTTCTGATGATAATGAGGAACTCCTTAGGAAAGGAAATAAAGTACAATGTCAAGGTATCAACATTCTGAGTATATTTATTTGTATTTGTGGATGGAAATTGTCTCCATGCTACAAATTTTGTTAAAAACAAGTTATTAGAAATCAATAATAGACACAACTATCATCTAGAACAATAAACGGAAAACAAACAGATGTCACTACTTTAGCAAACACCAGACTTTGAATTTTTTCTGTTACAAAATTTATATGAGGGCCACCATTTTTCTTTCTTTGTGGTATTTTCCCTTGAGATACAGTATTTATATTGCACATTGCTTTGCCCTTATCTTACTAGTTCAGGCTTGTAGCACACCAAAGAATTGCAAATATTTCCATTCAATACTATTTTCTACCAAATAGGTGCTTATTTTCTGCCATTTGATCATTTATATATTACAACTGAAACAGAAGCAAGGTACAAAAATTAACACAGTCATGTGTATGTGGTATGTGCTCAAGGCTGGGAATACTGACTGATATGAGCTTGTAGTAAGCTGGTCGTCAAAACCATATATAATCACCATGTAACCAGCAGCATTGGGTTGATTATTCAAAGATGAGACAAACATAATTCCCTGATACTGTTCCCATTTGGGTTTTCCAGTTCATACGGTTCCAGCTGACGATACTCAAATGTCACACGATTTGTGTGTTTTCCACTGGAGACCATGCGCACCACAGTGTTGTCACAGCCAATTTTCATTTGGGCTATAATTGATGGGGGGAAAAAAAAGTTTCCCAGAAGGTTAGAAACCACACAGCCAAATCATTTCTGTTCACCAGCATAACTTAAGCACGATGAAAGCAAGGGAGCATATCTTATACTCATGTACTCAAACCAGTTACCATCACGTCAATTCTTACTCATAGCAACTCCACATATGTCAGAGTAGAACTGTGCTCCATAGGGTGTTCAGTGGCTGACTTTTCAGAAGTAGATCACCAGGCCTTTCTTCTGAGGTGCCTCTGGGTGGACCTGGACCTCCAACCTTTCAGTTAGCAGCTGAACACATTAACTGTTAGCACCACCTGTTGTTGTTGTTAGGTGCCATTAAGTCAGTTCCGACTCATGGCGACCCTATACACCACAGAACGAAACACTGCCCGGTCCTGTGCCATCCTCACAATCGTTGTTATGCTTGAGCCCATTGTTGCAGCCACTGTGTCAATCCATCTCATTGAGGGTCTTCCTCTTTTTCGCTGACCCTGTACTTTAGCAAGCATGATGTCCTTCTCTTGAACCACCTAGGGTCTCCCATTTTTAGTATAATAGATAATTAATATAGAATAGTGAAATTGAACTCAGCCTTTCTCTCTCATGTCCAGGAATACTGTTAACTAAATAAAACTGGCTGGAAACGGGAGAAGATACCTCCTGGCCTTTTCCTTATTTTTCTACCTGCAAGACTTTGTAGGTAAAGACAGATGAAGGCAACAGTCTGTGAATCCTGCACCTTCGTTCTAGTTGAGGGTTCTCAGGGGGCAGTACTGCCCTGTAGGGACAGGTTGGAAATCTGCAGGTGTCGTTTTTGGTAATAATGTCTGGGCATGCAACTGGCATTTAGTGGGCAAGGGCTAGAGGAGGGAATGTCTCTGGACATCTATGCAGGCAAAGCAAACAAACAAAAATACTGTTTGTTTTCTGAGTCTAGATAATAACTCTGTTACACAATAAACATATAAACAAAAAACATATTTTGCATGGTTTTAATATAGACTGAATATACTAGTTTTTGTCCTATTGTCCACCGGTACTTCTTCTCTCTCATTTTTTTCTATACTTCTCATATGGCATGGCTTCTTATCTCCTTAATTCTCTTAACCCAACCTTATTCATTACCTGAATAAGACGCTGATAACTCATATATATCTCCTAGTACAGACGTGCTTGAACAGTTATATATTGAAGTTCATTTTATTTTTATTAAAAATTACTTTGATTTTATTTCTTTGGCCTCAAGTTGGTTCCTGAAGCAAACCTTATCTGCCCCACAATATTCCTTTCTTCTGTTTTAATTTTTCACAGTCTTTTTTTTTTTCCCTCACATTGTCTTTATAAGGCCTAAAATTTGAGAAACACTAGCATTGCCATCGTATAACAAGTACCTCACAAATACATACTTCGGTTTAAATGAAGTAACACAGGCAGAGTTATCGAGGTAAAAGTCAACTTGCGGATATTATAACTATAAACCCTGTAATTATTATTTTACTATAAACACCAGGGAGTCCAGGTTAAACTTCTACCAGGAGGTCCAAATGTACCAAATGTATTTTTCTTTAAATGATCTGGAAGGTCATTCTTTTTCTGATCTTACTCTGAACTTTAATCTATTTAACATGCCTTATTTCCTTTAGTTACTGTGCATTTTATTTCAAAGTATTTTGACAAGCTTCCTAAGAAAATCCAATTTAAAGGGCAGGGTTCCTAATAGTTCTTCACTGTCTGAACAATTTAGGAGGGGCTCATCAAAAACATAGTGAAGTTTAAAATGAAGCAATGAGTCATATAATTCAAGCCTCAAAATTGTTCCAGCTTCAATTATCTAGATAATTTAGTCCAAAGTGGTTTGTTGGCCTCAGTCTCACAATTTTACCTAATTCGAGTCGTACAATCCAAGCAGAAAAATTACTCCGGCTTCAATTATCTAAATTTTAAGGCATGAGTGGTCCTTAGTCCTAAACTTACCTTTTTACCCAGTTAAAATGCATCTCCTTATAGGTACTCTCCAATCATCAGCATGGATGCGATTTAGTGCCTCAGATAGCGCATGCAGAAGCTAGAGAGACCACCTGCGCTGACAGTTTAAGCCAAGGCTCAAATGTAAATTAGCATAAAATAATTCTCTAGTTTTAGCAGAGTGGGGTTTTACCTTGATAGGAAAGTTTGCCTTGAGCCCAACCAGTAAAAAGCCAGTTACTATCAAGTCAATTCCAACTCATGGAGACCTCATTTGTGTCAGAGCAGAACTGTGCTCCATAGGGTTTTCACTGGCTGATTTTTTAGAAGTAGGTTGACAGACCTTTCTTCTGAGGTGCCTCTGGATGAACTCGAACCACCAACCTTTCAGTTAGCAACTGAGGACTTAACCCAACTGAAACTTTATACAGGTATATGGGGAGAGGGGGTACATATCATGTCTCAGCACTTACCAGCGTATATTAATCCTATTTCAGAGATGTTTCATTTATTAAGTTCCCAGCATTAGCTCAAAGAGACAAAATACTGGTGGGCAAATCTGGTATTAAAACAGGGAACAGTTAACAGAAAGACCTATGTGTGCTGTACACTTTCTGATTTGTAGCTTGGTTGTCTAGCTTGTTAACGATCTGTGGAGACAGGAGAGAAAGAGGGCTATGGTAGGAAGTAAGAATTAACTATGCGATTAGAGATTGTTGTTCTTTCTCTTTCTCTTCTGTTTTACTTTTGTCTCTTTAAAAATAATCTAAAATTCCTGCATCTGAAGTGAAGAAATGGGAACCGACTTTTGTAGAAATGTTTTATGTAATCCTCGCCCTCTTGCTTTGGACTTCATTAATCTGTTTGATCGCCAGTGGGTCAGTGATCAGTAATTCCCACCCACCCTCACCCCACCTGAGCATAATCCAATGGAGCATGTTCCCTGGCCCTTGACAAAGACGATGTGGTTCTGTTTGGCATGCAGTCCTCTAAACCAGTCTTTTATTACCGGTGACCACTTTTAGACTTTAGAATTTACCTCTAAATTGCAGAGGAGATTCAGCAGTTCTGAGAACTTCTAATGAAGTTTACCTCTTTGTTTTGTACACACACACACACACACATATATACACATATATGGAAAACTTTAGATATTACTTCATTATTATACTACTGCTAATTGATATAGCTACATAAGCTTTACATTTGTCAGACAAAATGTTTAATTTCTAGAGGATAAAGGCAGGGATCCCCAAGAAGGTAGAAAGGGCATAGAATAGGAAAGCTTTGTCTTTTTCATAGTTTTACTTAGGGCCAACCTTGAATATACATCTTTATTACTCATAGGTTCCTCTCCCAGTGTCAGATGTTCTGGTAATGGAGTCTATGCTTACGTGCGTAGGATATAGGCTCAAACGTAAAATCTTCACATTGGCTCAATGCACAAATTGAAGTTTTTCGGTGGACTCACTTTTCAATTTATAAAAAATTTACGACGTTTAATTTAAATAAATAATTTTGATAGGCACACAAATAATCAAAGAAACATCTCACCAGGGCCATGAAAGGGGTAGCAGAGCTCAGCTAGAGGCATCATCTTGGAAGGGTCCAACCCATTTCCTCCCAGCAGCTCCACAAAGTCTCCTACTCCCCCACAGCCTGCTGAGGATTTCTGAAAGAATAAAGCAGCAGAAAAAGACTTAAATCAGTTATGAAAGTCAAATCATTCAACCTATGACAGGCTTAGTGAATTCTCTCAATCAGCCCCAGACAGCCTGCCAGTACCATTTAATTTCTCATCCAGGATCCTGGAAATTAAGACATTTAGAAGGAAAAAGAAAAGTCATAAGAATTGCTTTCCTAAATCGATTGAGTAATCATTTTCTTTAAATATGTGTGCATGTTTTCTTTTTTTAAGTTCGAGAACTGGAATGATGGAATGGGAGTCTGTAAACTCCATATAAGGCATAGGAAAATTGAGCCTGAAAATGCTTTGCTTTTCAAATCATTTGGGCATACATACTGAATTATTTGAATTCTTAATGCATGCAGTCAAGGTTAAAGGAAGTCAAATATCTGCGTTTTATAAATAACAGTTTCACATCAGTTTTTCCTTCAACTCACCTCTTTTCCTCTTCTTTACAAAGGACGTTTTCTGCTATTAGTTAGGAGACACTATTTCTACTGGTAAGAATTTAGATTAGTATGGGAATATTGAAGAGAGAAGAAAACCCTAATTTGGGGCCTAAGTAAGCCAGAGTTTCCATGGTCTTTGTCAACTAAAACAAATTGATTTCAAGCTACTCAAAGGAAGAATCGATTCTAAGACATTGTGATCTGCTGTAACCACCTTTTTCTGCTTCTCTTCATCTTCCCACGTTGTCTCATCCATAGCAATTCCTTGTGCCTCACTTTCCCACAAAAACAAAGCAATCACTCTCCGTCCCAAATGTTGCACTTTGGGTCTCTCATCTTAATTTTTTAACTAAGCGGCCCTGTGCTTTCATTTTGCACTCTGCCCCACAAATTATGTAGCCAGTCCTGCCTGGAATCCCCTTGTCCACTGAAGCATACTCATTAAGAGATTCAATGGCGTGTGGCAAGGTGCTCAGAAGTTAACCAGATAGTCCCTGACATGTAGGAACCAAAATCTAAGATAGAAAACTTTAAGCACACACATGCATACACAAACACACACATTCGAACATTTAGAATACTGAAATGCAATCATAACGAAACAACAAATTAGAAAATACTATAATGGCAACTGTTTGGCCAATGAAGGCAGGCAGGTGGGAATGTATATTTTTAAATTAAAGGGTCTACCATGTTCTGCATCTATGCTTAGGTGCTTTTCATGTAATTTCATCAAACGAATAAATAGAGGTTTAATTAGCCCCAGTGTATACAAGATTTCATGTTCTCATATGGAGAGCTTAATAAGTTATTTAGGGGTGAAGGAAAAAAAAAAAACTTAATCGCCTTTCCCTCGAGTAGATAATATTCAGGAGGAATACCTCTTAAGACTAAACTTTTCACTTGGCTCTATAGGTTCCAAATTTCAGCAGGTGGTGAAGGGAAAGAGGCAGACTTGGTGGAGAAAAACGGGAAATAAGGATGTTGGGAAGAAGTAGTAGCTAAAACGAGGAGAACAAAACAAAGAAGCAAGGAAGTTGGAAGAACTTATTCCTTCGCATACAATGACTTTTTTCTCTGCTTCCTAAACCTCTCAGCTGTTCTCATACATGCTGCAAGAGTTGTATAGGGATCTCTCTGAGGTTCAGTTCCACAACAGTGATCCCTGGGATTTCTTTGTGGAGGTTCTTACCTCCCTGGAATATGCCACTATCATCTCTTGCCTAGACTATGACACTGGCCTCCTAAATGGACTCCTTGACCACTCTTGCCCCATGGCCCATTTACCACGTGGGAGCCCAGAATGACACTGCAGTGTAAATGAGACCCTGTTGCCTCCCCGCCTAAGCCCCTTCAGTGGTTTCCCACTGCTCTTAGAATAAACTCAAACTCCTTAATACGGTCTGCAGTCTCTATGACCTGGCCCTGTCCATCTCCCTGGTGCTGCTATCTCATACCACTCCCTCTCTACCTCTGCCTTCTCTCCATTTCTGGAACACAGCAAGCCCATTGCTGCGTCTGAGCCTATGCACTACTGTTCCCCCGTTTCCTGCTCTTCTCATGGCTCTGGGTCCTTCTTGCCTATTGCTCAGATCTCACTTTAAATGTCTCCTTCTCAGACATCTCAAGTAGCTCGCCACCTCTCCCTCTACTCCCTCATCCCTAATCAATGTCTATCACACCACTCTTCTTGTTGTCTGTATAGCACTTACTGCTATTTGAAATACCGTATCATTTTGCCATCTCCTCCCCCCAGAATGTAGGTTCCAAATAAGTGGACTTGTTTGTTCATTGCTAATTTCCAGTATCTAGAATAGTGCCTTGCACATGGTTGTTGTTGTTGTCGTTAGGTGCCATTGAGTCGTTTCCAACTCATAGCGACTCTATAGGACAGAGTAGAACTGCCCCATGGGGTTACCAAGGAGCAGCTGGTGGATTTGAACTGCCAACCTTTTGGTTAACAGCCAAGCTCTTAACCACTATGCCACCAGGGCTCCTTGCACATGGTAAGCACTTAAAAATATTTTATAAAGGAATACTAGAACACTATAGATGCTAAATTCATAAAAGGAATAATACCAAGGTTACTTGCCGTAGTGAAGAATAACTTAAAACACAGATCTCCCAATCTGCTATCACATGGGAACATCTTCTGTATTATACATCAAAAATGACATACAAACAATATCAAGCCAATACGGCTGTACTGAAGATACCTGTTTACCCCTGGTCCTTACCAAAGGGTTATTCTTCCACTAAGGCCCAACAAAAAGGACAGACACTGGCCCATGAATTCAGGCTTTAAAGAGAACAGATATATTCCTTTTCTCAGTCCGGGTCCAATTCATTTGGTTTTCACTGAATTCTGTCTGAGTAGGAGCCATAACTGTCTTTGATGTTAACAAGTGCCTAGGCTTCTGAGAAAGCAAAAGGCAGTGAGGAAGACTTAGAGGGAAGAAGCTAACAGGGCAAGTAAATGTGGTTAGGCTCAGTGTTAATGTTAAGGTCATGGGAGAACACGTTGATGGGGATCCTCAGCTAACATTTTTGATGCAAAATGTAGTGAATTAAATGGAATGCAAAAATACTTCTGAAAACTTTACTGTATTTTGCAATATAAAAATCCAGTTCCGTATTTTATGCTACACTTAGCATTCCTCCATGGCACAGTTCTGTCAATGAGATACTTCCTTCACGTCAATAGAAAATTCCAACAGTCAGAAAAGCAGCTGTGTAGATGACTCATACTAGGTTCCGCTAGGAGAGAATTTTTGTAAGAGGCAGGCACAAGAGAATTCAATTGTAATTATATACCACAACTTCGCCAGTTGAAAACATTTTGCATCACAAGAAGCGTATTCAGATAGTCAGACGGGGCACCTGAGTACGTGACGTGCACCCTAACTGAAATAGAAGGGGCCGGGCGGCAGTTGGTTAAGAGCAGGGAAGGCAAGTACTTGTGAGATTTAATAGCCAATCAGAGGTGGGCTGGTTGATTAACACAACTGATCCAGTCTGCTAATGTCCTGGTTTATTGTGTATGATTGCTTTTGCTCTGATATAGCCGAGTCTTAGGAAATGATTCAGAAGCAAGTAAGTAACTCACCTTTAACTGAAGGCCATTTAAGTGTCCCAGGGTGAGATCAGATATTTTTATCGCCACAGGATAAATGACGGAGAAGCTGCAGTTGCGATGCTGATGTGGAACTACCAGGGTAAACCTTCCATTTGGGGTCTGGGAGATGACATTACAGGCTTTGTAGGGGAAAACAAAAAAACAAAAATATACCACATTTGCATTACTTGGTGTGCTAGGTTTTTATTTATAGAAACTCATTCTATCCTTATTCTAGGCTCCTTATTATTGGCCTAGGACCTGTGCCCAGGAAGACAGTATATATCACAAAGGCAATTTGAAGACAAAGAGTTGGGGAATAAAAATCATCAATGACATGGACATTGTCGGGAGGCTTGGATTTACAAGGAGGCTTGTAATCTCAGGGGGTTACCTTGTTTATAACAATGACAAAATATAAATCAAGAAGCAAACACAATATTATCTGGAAGTAGATCTAGGAACACTTCATTTAAGTAGGGTCCAGGTCCACACGGGGGACTGAAAGAACTGAGGCCTAAAGCTGAAGCCAGAACTCAGAAGCTGTCTGGCTGAAGCCTTCCTTCACTGAATCAAGAGCTGTAATGTTAGTTTTAAAAATAACATAATACATAAATAAATAATAAAACAGTCACAAAATAGGCTGAGGAAGATTAGAAAGACAGCAGGCTTAGGTCTGACAGAAAAATATTTATTAAACGATAAGTTGACTGAAAGGTAAACTTTTAATATTTAATTTACTCCCAAGGATTTCTGAAATTTGTTTTATGTCTCAAACCTAGACTTACAGTATGATTCCTCTAGCTATGAAACTAGAAGCTCACATTTTTTGCCAATTATAAGGACATACATTTTCTGATTAATCAGAAGCGCCTCTTACTTCCTATATTTTTAATTACACATAATTTCAAGAAGAAGGAAAAGTTCTTGATGATTATAGAAGCTTTCTGAATTTTAACCAAACAAAATATAAGAGAAACAATTCATTCTCTCCCCTAGGATTATTTTGCTCCAATTCTCTGAAATAGCCTTTTTTGGGAGGCTTCTTTTAAAAATTCTTTTTTTTTTTTTAAATAAAAATCTGAAGATTAGTCATTACATTCTTCTTTGGTAGATTAGGCTCCGTTCTTCAACCACATAATATCATAATATTGTTAATATTAACATTATACAACCTATGATGAATATGTTTTAACTTTTTTTTAAAAGGAATTTTGTCTTGATGAGAAGAAAATAAGCAGATGAACAAACTCATTTGATTAAGAAAATGTGCTTTAGGCCTAGGCTGTTCAGTTTTACAGAATCATCTATGTTCTTCTTTGTCAGAAATAAGCTAAATTAGAGTGATAGGCTCAGGATCAGAAGGCAGTGATGAGGTCCTCTGGTCCAACCCTCTGTCCAGAGAATGAAGTCTGTGTACCACATCCCAGACAAGCAGTCTTTCAGTCTTTGCCGAAATATCCCTAGCATTGTTACTTCATATCTGATCCCTCAGCTTAGCCCGGATAAATGGAATGACTTGGAGAGCTTAGTTTGTCACTGAATGCACTGTAGTGCCTTAGGAGATCAAAACAAGACTTTGGGGAAAAAACAGAATTTTAGCTGCCATAATATAGTACACTTCTTAGCCTGGGGATAAATTTAAAACTGTGATTTGATTTGCATGATGATTAATAGAAAAATATCTTTTAGGTCATTTTCTAATTACCAAAGAATTATCATTAAAATCATGGCTCAGTTCAAATTTCTTAATCTGTGCAATGATATTAAGCAGGTTTGACCCTTAAAATCTTGCTTTTCAACTGAGAAGGCAGAGGGCCCACTTACGAAAGAGGTTAGGCTTGGTCTTTACGGTTAATGTGAATCCATTTCCTGGTTCCTGGACTCGGAAGAAGATCATGGCCACGTTCTGGGAGGATCTGATGCTCCTTCGGCTGAGACTACTCTCACAGAAATCTATGTACCGCTCAGCTGTGGGGAGAGGATGATCCTGGGAACTGGGGAACTTCTCCCCCTTGAGAATCCAACCATCAAATACCTTCCAACAAAAAATACAAAAACAAACGATCACTTCCATCAGCTGCTGATATCATGGGTGTGTTGAAAGGGGGGCAAGGGGAGTTATCTAGCAATGGATCTTCAGTCATAAGTGAGGAATTGACACCTACACTCCCCCTGCCTGCTTGCTTCTTAGTTGTATATATCTTGACTGTGAAGATTGTTTTGCAAGTAATATGTTATTTTTTTCCTTTATACACCTTAAAGTGTATATAGCTTTAAATAAAAGTAAACTATTACACAGGCAGTCCCCGGGTTACGAATGACATCTGCTCCTAGCGTGTCTTTAAATTAAAAACTGCAGGTAAATCAGAACAGGTGCATACGGTTCTTTAGTGCAAGAAAAGGCTCGAAATCATTTTCAATTTTTCGATGATTTAAAAGCTGCATGTGCAGCAAGTGAAGGTGATTGTGATGAAGAATTTGTTGCAAGGAGGGGTTGGGTCAATTATTTCAAAATGAGGGCAAATTTACATAATGTTAAAGTGTAAGTAAGTTCGTCGTTCGTAACCCGGGGACTTACTGTATTTTATACGTTTTTGTCTTGCTCACATTTTCTCCGTCCCAGCTTCAGAAGAATGCCACAAAAACATGATTTAAGTTTCACTCCTGTGTTTACTCACTGAAATGAGAACCACAAAATACCTCAAAAATAGCGAAAGAAAAAGCTGAGGCAGCAACTTTACTTGCTAATACCTATATACCCATTTTCCTCATTTTAAACTATCATCACATGTTACTTTAAAATATCGATAACTGCTTCAACACTCAAGACAATGAAGGCTGGTAAGCCACTTAAGACTTTTTTCCTCGTTAACGGTTGCAGTTGGACAAAGGGTGGACTTTACTCTCAAAATCACCACAGGCGGGCAGGATCTCAGTTTAATGAGTCCATCCTAGTCCATATGAGCAAAATTACCAACAACCCAATGACAAATTACTTCACCAGACCAGTCCGGTTCTAATTGACAGGTTCCAAAATAATTTCACATCGGAGGTTTTAATCGTGATTATTTTTAATTGGGCAATAGAACTCCACCAGCCATCCTAAGCTGACCTGTTAGATTTATGGAGAATGACTGGAAGTTCAAGTGCGGATATTGTGAGGTTGGGGGCCTTGTCATCCCTTCCCACCTGACTCAAATTAGTTTCTCTCTCAGCAGCCAGTGCTCTACTGCTCCAAAACCTAGCCAACCTGACACTGAAAACAGACCGTGAATCTGGAACAGCTCCGCCGAGAGAGGGCCTAGTAGGAAAGAGGCAGGCAAGACCTCAGACAGGTGTGTCTGGCTTCTACCCAGGACCGGCCCGCTTCGGAGAGCCAGTTCCAGTTGGGTGTTCGTTTTGTTGTTGTTTATGTTTTTCGTGCGCTCTAAGTGGCACCACAGCGTTTCGTACCGCGAGTCCAAGTTATTTGGAAGCGCCCGCGGCCTTGAGGGCGCACAGATGCGCATTTAAACCCCCGCGCATTTTAACCCCCGCACATTCCGAAGCACCCGACCCTGCGGGATGTGGGACGGGGTGTTGGGGCTGTGAGCGGCCCGAGCGCGCCTCTCCGACTCGGGCGCTGGCGGAGTGTTTAATTAAGAGTTACCACTCACGCCCCACACTCCGCAGCCCCACGCTGGGCGCAGCACCCCAGGGCATCGCACCCTTCCGTGTCCCCCCAGCTGGGGCTGCGCGGCGGGCGCGCCTCACCTTCAGGAAGTCCCCGCCCTGACAGTCGATGGAGACCAGGTCGTAGTGGATAGTGATGAACTCCTCCGGCTCGCCAATGAAGAAGGCGGCGCAGTGCAGCTGCGGCCGGTTGGCGGTGAAGGTAAACTGGCCCTGGAGGCTCACCATGTCCAGGCACCCTGGGGGGAGGGCAGCGGGGCCAGCAGGTTTGGGTTTGCAGCCACCGCGCGCCCTATGTCCTGGCTCTGCAGTGCCCTGCGCCCCAACTCCCAGCCTGGGGCACATCACTCCATCTCTCCCCGGGCGCGTCTCCGCGGACAGATCATTAGCCAGGGCAGTCGCGCCCCTGGCGGTGCTGACCCTCCCTTTCCCGCGGTGCCCCGAGCCTCCCGGTCTCCGTGCATTGCCCCAACCTCCCCGCCTTCCTCCCGCCGGCGGACTCGAGCCGGGCGGCCAGAGACTCACGCAGAGCTCGGCGGTACAGCTGTTCCTCCGCCGGCTCCCGCTTCAGGTTGGCGCTGAAGCGCAGGAAAGGGTCGTGGTCGGCTCTTTCTCGCAGCTGGAAAAGAATACGGGTCACTCCGGAAAAGTTCAAGGAGTGGGAAAGAAAGGGACCCAGGGGCGCGGCACCCTCCCTGCCCCGCAGGAAAAAACACTAAAGAGAAGGGATCGAGGTCTCCCCGGGTCAGGAGAAGACCGGGAGGGCTTAGATCCTTTCCGTCAGGCCAGGATATCCAGCTGCCAGAGGAAGGCTGGCAGTGGGTGTGCTCGGAGACAGCGAGGAAGACCAGTCTAGGGGAAACCAGAGGAACTAGGCGGCCAGCAGACAGGGAAGAAACAGCTAAGACCAATAAAGGCTGAGAAAAGAGATCAAGCAGAGGCAGCCAACCCATTGCCCAAGGCAGGACACTTATGCAAGGAAGATGTGAAGAGTCAGTGTAGGGATGGCTCACCTCCAGGTGCCGGCTCACCTCCAGGTGCCGACTCTCCCCTCTTAGGGCCATCAGGAGGATCAGAATGAAGTGACACTGAAGTTTGAAGGTAGACGACATGCTGGCCTTGCCTCTGCAGCTGGTGTACTCTGCTCCTGATGTCTAGGGGTTTCTTTCTCACACTGTCGTCTAGGCTGAGAGCTAGAAGCTGGTAGGGTCCCTTGGCTGGATCTCTTTATAATGCAGTGGGGAGGGGAGGCTCTCTAGCCCTCAACTGAGCCGAGCTCAGTAACCATGGGTTACCCTGTCTCAGTGACAAAGTGCGTGGCGATGACGAGGTCCAGCTCTCAGCCACAAATTTTCAGCGTGGTCCAGCATTATTCACCCAGAATGATTTCAGTCACTATAAGTTGGTGAACTAAAGTGTGGGAGGAAGAAAGAAATAGAGAAGAACAAAGACAGAGAGGAGGCATTTTACTTGGCCTGACAAATGATGCATTCCGTTCTCCTGTGGACATTGGGCTAAAACGGTAATGGATGGGGGGATTTTTGGTTTGGGAAAGAAAAGTGACAAAGTTACACACACGCATAAAATATCCAAACACATATAAATTAATCATACAGCCTTGTCCCATAACTTTGGATGGAATCATTCAGGAAATTGTCGGAATATAGTACTCATTCAATTGCTTGTGCTTCTCAGGAAGAAACTGGAAGTGTTTTCCACTCCAAAGAGAAGCTGAACAGGGGCTGCAAGTCTGATTTTAGGGAATTTTGCAGTAATGCCGTTCAAGCTTTCTTTCTGTTCCTAAATCTTTGCTTTAGCCTGGTTCATATTTCTTACAAGCATTTATTTAATGGAAAGCTACCTCTGGACTGTGGACTAGTCTGTGGACTGCTGGACTTTAGCTGAGCTCTGTCATGTGGCCTGAAGTTGCCAGGATGTACACACTCGTGGGCCAGGTAATTACAGCCATGACCTTAGCATTCCTCCTAATCACTGAGAGATGAAGCTATTCCATTTCCCCCCTTCAACTACTTGGGTTACTTAAACACTCTGGTAGAAAAAAAACTGCTGAGAAGCTTTATTATAACTGCTAACCAGCCAATCTATAAGGCTAAACAAATGGCTTTTTTGCTGCTGTTGTTAGTTGCTATCGAGTCGATTCTGACTCCCGGTGACCCCACGTGTACAGAGTAGAACTGCTCCATAGGGTTTTCAAGGCTGTGACCTTTTGGAAGTAGATTACCAGGCTTGCGTTCTGAGACACCTTCGAGTGGATTTGAACCACCAGCCTTTCAGCTAGTAGTCAAGAGCTTAAATAGCAGTGATCACTCTTAAATAAGAGTTATCACTTATGCCACCTAGGGACTCTATAAACAAATGACTTAGGGATCCAGAAATAAGTTAAATAAGTTATAAACTTTGCTGATTAGGAGAGAAGAAAATTGCTTCTTTTATATCCAAAATTGTGAGAAATATGGGAACATGCCACTTTTTGGCTTTCCCACCACTTTTCCCTATATCTACTCTCTAAGCAAGGCAACTACAGATCCTAAAAATTTCATGCTGTTTTTACCTTTGCCTGACAAAAAATACGCTTACTATCTGTAGCCGTGTTATTAAAATTATTACAAATAATGAAACCATAATACAGGGTTTTAACTCAAGAAAATGGTTCTGTTTTTAGTTCATCAATACTCAACATTAAGCAGTAACTTTCCTAGTGGTGTCAGAGCTTGATATTTTCATACTCAAAATAATTCTGACCTCTAGAGGGACTACCTCTTAGTTGTTTGACCTCTTAGTTATTTAACCATAAGGTCTTCCTTATGTGGTGGGGTGGCTTTCATAAACCCACAACAATGGACTCAGACATACAATTATGAAGATGGTGCGTGTGTAGGCAGTGTTTTGTTCTGTTATATATAAGGTTGCCATGAGTCAGAGCCGACTTGATG
This sequence comes from Trichechus manatus latirostris, assembly GCF_000243295.1. Taxonomy (NCBI): domain Eukaryota; kingdom Metazoa; phylum Chordata; class Mammalia; order Sirenia; family Trichechidae; genus Trichechus; species Trichechus manatus. The sequence continues at coordinate 6,307,026 of NW_004443965.1, forward strand.
GCAACTGTCCACAACCATAAGTACAGTCCAACTTTGTAAACAATCCTTAGACCACAGAGAGGCTGGCAGTAGGGATATGCCTGAGAGGAGAGGAATGGGAGATGGATGCTGAAGCAGCAGCGAAAGGGGAAAGAGCACCCAGTGGTCCAGGAACATTGGTCACCATGTCCTTCTCCCCATTCCAGGGCCTGTTTAGACTTCTGAATTTTAGAAAGGGTGTAAAGAAACCTGAGAGGAATAAAGGAGGAGAAAAACAAATGACTTAACCCCAACTTTGCTTAGCCTCAAACATGCAGGCCTTCTTCAGGTCTATCTCCGACCTTGCTTATTCCTGGAGGGAGGCTCGGCATGCTCAATGTGCGCGTTCCTGGCCCATTCTCCTTTCCCAGCCACTTAGTCATAACCGGAAACTCTGGTGGTGGCGTTAGTGGTTAAGAGCTATGGCTGCTAACCAAAACGTCGGCAGTTCGAATCCACCAGGGGCTCCTTGGAAGCCCTATGGGGCAGTTCTACTTTGTCCTATAGGGTCGCTATGAGTCAGAATTGACTCGACGGCAACGGGTGTGGGTTTGGTTTGTTTAGTCATAACCATGACCAACCCTTACAATTCAGTTCAGCACTCACCTTGGAATCTGTCCCACTTTGAGGGTCTGGCACCTGGGCGTCATTCCAGATCAATGCTGCTTTCTTAGCTTCACCATGGAGACATTCTTCTCCATCACCTCCCCACCAGACACACAAATAAGCACATGGACAACGATGATGTTCCTAAAGTGTATTCATGATGCTTCCCCCTCAGGATCCACATACCGGAAGAGATAGGATGAATGAGGGCAAACATAATGACACACAGTAACCTCCAATTTTACACAACAGTCCACAAAGTAGAGCATCATAACTTCGATCCCGCCAAATCCAATACGGGGAAAGTACAATGTGTCATTTTCAACAGCTTGGCAGATATCTACTAAGTCAGTGGAAACTGATTTTCTCTAATTAAGGGTAATTAAAAGATGAAAACTAGAACCTGTGGGGGGAAATTAAGATAAAACTGGAGGACAAGAATAGCCAGCTAGCCATTTTTTATGAACACAAGTGTTAAAAATTGACAAGAGCAATGGAAGAGTATTTTAAATTCGAAGGAAGTGTTTCCAGCCAATAAGTAGGGCTGTGTCTAAGGACTGAAGACAAATTGTTTTTGTGGACTGATATAGCCACTCAGAAGATTAGCTTAATATTTGAAAGCTATGTGTTCAACTAAATTGGATGGTTGTTTTGAAATATGTTCTGGGTAAACTCAGAGTCCAAGCATGCTGGCTGGAGACTATCTGTATGTTCACCTCCATTCTCTGGGCACATTTTAGTTTGCCTCCATATTTTTCTAGATAGTCTCTTCAATGTTGATGTTTGTACAGTATCTGACAGGTGTTTTTTAGGTCTTAAAATGTGAGGTAGGATTAAGATTTTTGTTATTGTTAGACATGATTAAAACACTTTTTCTTTCACAAACTCCCAGAGAAAACTGTCCCCCATGCTAAGCCTGAATGTCAAGGTGGCCACATAACATCAGATCCATATTCAATCTATGAACATGGGGGTGGCGGGTGGGGGATTAAAAACTGTGCTGAGAATGAAGAGGTACACACGACAACTTCTAACTAGCATGCAGAGGGAGTTTGTGTCACCCTGGAAATATGGCCTATCACCTGATTGTGACAGACCAGTGGAAGGCTATGTAGTCTCTGCCATGGCTTATGCACTGAGGTGTCAGAAATAGCAAAGGAGACTAATCTCAAATTCCTTTCTATTTTAGAATCCTATAACCCCATTAAGTATTCCCTTCCTGTAAAAAGGAGCCCTGGTAGTGCAGTGGTTAAGACCAACAACTGCTAACCAAAAGGTTGGCATTTCAAATCCGCCAGCTGCTCCTTGGAGACCCTATGGGGCAGTTCTACTCTGTCCTATAGGGTTGCTATGAGTTGGAATTGACTTGATGACAACAGGGTATACCTGTAACAATCAACTTTTTGTTTTGTTGGTCTTTTTAACAGAAAACATTGACAATGCATGCTTTGAAGACGTTTTTTGCCCTATTTCCTGAGCAATTTTTTGAAATGTTGGGAAATGAGACATATGATTGAGTTCTTTAAGAAATAAAAAAAGGTAATCAAATAAAACTGGTTGTAATTGTTGTTAGGTGCCATCGACTCAGTTCCGACTTACAGCGACCTTATCACAACAGAACAAAACACTCCTTGGTCCTGTGCCATCCTCAAAATTGTTACTATGCTTGAGCCCATTGTTGCAGCCACTGTGTCAATCCATCTCATTGAGGGTCTTCCTCTTTTTTGCTGACCCTCAACTTTACCAAGCATGATGTCCTTCTCCAGGGACTGATTCTTCCTGATAACATGTCCAAAGTATGTGAGATGTAGTCTCACCATCCTTGCTTCTAAGGAGCGTTCTGGTTATACTTTTTCCAAGACAGATTTGTTCGTTCTTTCGGCTGTCCATGGTAAATCGAGTATTCTTCTCCAACACCACAATTCAAAGCCATCAATTCTTCTTTGGTCTTCCTTATTCATTGTCCAGCTTTCACAAGTGTATGAGGTGATTGAAAACACCATGGGTTGGGTTAGGCACACCTTAGTCCTCAAGGTGACATCTTTGCTTTTCAACACTTTAAAGAGATCTTTTGCAAAAGATTTGCCCAGTGCAATGCCTCTTTTGATTTCCTGACTGCTGTTTCCATGGGTGCTTCAAGTCCTCTTCACTTTCAGCAAGCAAGATTGTGGCATCTGCATAACGCAAGTTGTTAAAGAGTCTTCCTCCAATCCTGATGCCCCATTCTTCTTCATATAGTCCAGCTTCTCAGATTATTTGCTCACCATACAGATTAAATAAGTATGGTGAAAGGATACAACCCTGACACACACCTTTCCTGATTTTAAACCACACAGTATCCCCTTGTTCTGTTCCAACGACTGCCTCTTGGTCTATGTACAGGTTCCTCATGAGCACAACTAAGTGTTCTGGAATTCCCATTCTTTCAATGTTATCCATAATTTGTTATGATCCATTGACCTTTCCATCGTCAGTAAAACACAGGTAAACATCTTTCTGATATTCTCTGCTTTCAGCCAGGATCCATCTGATATCAGCAATGATATCCCCGGTTCCACGTCCTCTTCTAAATCCAGCTTGAATTTCTGGCAGTTCCCTGTTGATATACTACTGCAGCTGCTTTTGAATGATCTTCAGCAAAATTTTGCTTGCATGTGATATTAATGATACGGTTTGATCATTTCCGCATTTGGTTGGACCACATTTCTTGGGAATAGGCATAAATATGGATCTCTTCCAGTCAGTTGACCAGGTAGATGTCTTCTAAATCTCTTGGCATAGACGAGTGAGCACTTCCAGTGGTGCATCCGTTTGTTGAAACATCTCAATTGGTATTCCATCAATTCCCAGAACCTTGTTTTTCACCAGTGCCTTTAGTGCAGCTTGGACTTCTTCCTTCAGAACCATCGGTTCTTGATCATATGTTACCCACTGAAATGGATGAATGTTGACCAATTCTTTTTGGTATAGTGACTGTGTATTCTTTTCATATTCTTTTGATGCTTCCTGAATCATTTAATATTTTCCCCGTGGAATCCTTCAGTATTGCAACTCAAGGCTTGAACTTTTTCTTCAGTTCTTTCATCTTGGAAAATGCTGAGCATGTTCTTCCCTTTTGGTTTTCTATCTCTAGGTCTTTGCCCATATCATTATAATACTTTCTCTTCTCGAGCTGCCCTTTGAAATCTTCTGTTCAGCTCTTTTACTTCATCATTTTTTCCTTTTGCTTTAGCTACTGGACATTCAGGAGCAAGTTTCAGAGTTTCTTCTGACATCCATTTTGGTCTTTTCTTTCTCTCCTGTCTTTTTAATAACCTCTTGCTTTCTTCATGTATGATGTCCTTGATGTCATTCCACAACTCGTCTGGTCTTTGGTCATTAGTGTTCAAAGCATCAAATCTATTCTTCAGATGGTCTCTAAATTCAGGTGGAATATACTCAAGGTCGTACTTTGGCTCTCGTGGACTTGTTCTAATTTTCTTCAGTCTCAACTTGAACTTGCATGTGAGTAATTGATGGTCTGATCTGCAGTTGGCCCCAGCCTTGTTCTGACTGATGATTGCAGTTCACCAAAAAAATTTTTATTCAGTTATTTTCAAGATGACTTGTTTGAATTAATTTGACTATTTTTAATGCAGCTGTTTTTCATGGCTAACATTTATTTTTCAGGTGTATTTCAGATCAGGAAGGAAGAAACTAAGCAAATACCCTTTGGAGAAGTAGTATAAATTAGCCTTTGAATGAAATACTTGTGTGCAAGCTATGTTCAACCCATATCCTTTATCTTTCACTATGGTTCAAATCACCAGCAGTCAGTAGAAGTTAGGACTTTGGAAGGTTCCAAGGGACTGATACCCAATATGAGCTTAAGCCGAAAGGGGAGTTAATTATCAGTTCACAAGGATGTATGGGTGACAAAACTAAAGGTTGTTTGTTAGGTGCCGTCATGTAGATTCTGACTTACAGTGAACCCATGTTCAAAAGAACGAAACACTGCCCCATCCTGCACCTTCCTCACAATTGTTATTATACTTGAGCCTATTGTTGTAGCCACTGTTTCAATCCGTCTCGCTGAGGGTCTTCTTTTTCATTGACCCTCCATTTTGCTAAGCATAATATCCTTATCTAGGGTCTGGTCCCTCCTAATAATATGGCCAAGGTATGTGAGATGAAGTCTCGTCATCCTTGCTTCTAAGGAGCATTCTGGCTGTACTTCTTCCAAGACAGATTTGTTTTCTCTTGCAGCAGTCCATGGTATATTCAGTATTCTTCACCAACACCACAACTCAAAGGCATCAATTCTTCTTCAGTCTTCCTTTTTCACCTGTAAAAGGATATCCCTTTTACAGGTGAGAAAACTAATGATCAAAGAAGTTAGCAGCCAAGCACTTATATATATATACATGGAAACCCTAGTGGCATAGTTGTTAAGAGCTATGGCTGCTAACCAAAAGGTTGGCATTTTGAATCCGCCAGGTGCTCCTTGGAAACCCTGTGGGGCAGTTCTGCTCTGTCCTATAGGATCTCTATGAGTTGGAATAGACTCGACGGCAAAGGGTTTGGTTTTTAGTTTTATATATATATATATATATAGTATATATATAGTGCTTGGCTGCTAACGTAAAGGTTGGTGGTTTGAACCCACCCAGTGGCTCCATAGGAGAAAGATATAGCAATCCATAAAGTTCTGCTCCCATAAAGATTACAACCTAGAAAACCCTATGGGACAGTTCTACTCTGTCCCATGGGTTTGCTATGGTACCTGACAAAATTAAATTTTTATAGGAATTAAATCTTAAGTGTAACATAAAGGATATAGCATTAAATGGTAACTTTTAGTAAATTATACTAATCATATTGCCTGTCTTTATCATTAGGGTTTGACATCTTTGATAATAGTCTTGTAAGAGGGCATATATGGGGTATATTTTTATATTTTCATTAAATTAGAACAAATGACTTCCTAGTAGAACATTAACAATGCTTAAAATCTGTTTTAAAGACAGAAATAAGTTGAAATATAATTATAGAACTGCATTTCAAAAAAACTAGATGGGAATGGGTCCCATTAAAGATTATGCACAATAATGGAAGGCAGCCTAGTTGCATAAGAGAGAAAAGCTGAAATGTAGAGAGTAGTGAAATTGAAAAGATGGAGGAAAGAAGGCAACTGAAGTTTCAAAACAGAAACAGAAGATAATTAGGAACTGCCCAAAGAAGGTAGCATATTGATCTCATATCAGGAACTACTGAATTCATTATCTAGTTGTCATTATATGCCATCCAGTCGATTCAGACTCATAGCAACCCCATGTGACAGAGTTGAACTGCCATATAGGGTTTTCTAGTCTGTAATATTACAGGAGCAGCTTGCCAGGTTCTTTCTCCCACAGAGTCGCTGAGTGGGTTCAAACCACCAATCTTCGGGTTAGCAGCCAAGCAAAGGTTTCCAAAGAGCGATGATAGAAAGAGAGAAGGAGAGATTAAGTGATCTGTGCAGACTATCACAATGAGTCAGAAACAAAGTCCAGACTAAAAAGCTCTCTCTATATCCAGTCAGGTAATCAATCCTTCTTCAAAGATAACAGCCCTGGAAATTAATCCCAAACATTATATTCTAGGTTTTAAAAATGGTTAGACTAGTGGCAGAAAATGAGATGGCACAGTCCAAAGCAACAGACGCCAGCAGATCAGTAACTGTAAAGGAGGTTAGGGGTTATTTGTGTTTGTGGAATGGTGTCCTTGACTTTGGAATGACATTGTTTTCTCAACTCCCTTCAGGCTTTCCCTAAAATATGCCATGACTAACATCTAGGCAGTAGATCATAATGAAATGCCGTTTACTATCCCTCAGTGCCTGCATCAGAGAGAAAAGTACAGCTGGGTCCAGAAATGTCAGTGTGTGTATCATTAGGTGCTGGTGACGTGCATCAGCATGGAACGTCAGCCTCTTCCCTGATGGAAGAGAAATAAAGTATAAAGAGCTGCATTTTTGAATGCCTTAGAATAGATCTAAAAGAGAAAAGTCTGCCAGCTATGGGGAGTGACACCACAGGTTCTAAATAAGGAGACGGTAGGGAAAACTGCAAGTTAGACGATGGTTAGCTATCAGTGGTGCATTCTTATTGCACTTTTGTGGGGCCAGCCTGCCTCTCCCCTCTGCCAACCTTTCCTCCTCTTCTCTCTTTCTTCCTTCCTCCTACAAACTCAGAGCAACAAATTTAGTTGCTCTGTATTTGTAGTGTTTTATGTGTACCCTTGAATAGTTTTTATTGTATTTTACTATAATTTTTAATGTGTCTTTCTTCAACCCTAAATGTAAACTCCTCAAACGTCAGTTTTGCATCTGATCCATCTCTGTCTTCAGCACCTAGCACACGCCCTACCTAGCACTCCTGGGTGGTGCCTAAAAGCAAATTGAATAAAGGGACTTCTGTTCCCACCTAATAACAAGAATGCTGTTGCTGCTGGGTACCATCGAGTCAATTTTGACTCAGAGCAACCCTGTGTGACAGAGTAGAACTGCCCCATAGGGTTTGCTAGTCTGTAATCTTTATGGGAGCAGGTCTTTCTCCTGTGGAGCTGCTGGGTGGGTATGAGCCGCCTATCTTTTGGTTAGTAGCTGAGCGCTTAACCATTGTGCCACCAGGGCTCCTTAAATTAGAGAATAGTCACCAGTAAAATGTTAGCTGACAACATCCAAACGTGGGACAGCAGCCAAGCAAGGAAAGTTGAATGGTACAAGTTCAGGAAAGACAGAGAAGAAAGGAGGTGCTAAGACTGTTTCGGGAGTCAGCTCAGGAGTGCGGTAGTGGGGCAAGCGGGGGAATGGAGCTCGAGGCACAAGGACAGACCAAGGTGAGGCAAGTGAGGCACTCACCTGGAGCACAAGAGTTAAGGGGGTGCCAAAAAATTCAATAACCAAGATAAAATTATAATTCAATACATTATGAAGTATGTATTGAAAAATCCATGATGAGCAAAATATCCAAATGCTAAATAAAGGCACGGTCAGTATTAGTGATTTTTCCTTTTGCCTCAGGCTCCATTATGGCTTGACACAGCACTATGGAGATAGCATGTAGGCAACACCTCATAGGAGTGATCCGGAGTTTTAGGGGTTACATTCTGCTATCCATGTGTGTTAGCCAACAGACTAGAAACAAAAAAGACCTGGATTAGGTGTCCCAAACCTGGGTCACTGACTCTGAGCTTGGGTAAGTCATTTGGTCTTATCTCTAAGATAAGGGATACGGGTGTAACTGTTAAGATTCAGCAGGAAACAGATGGCAATCTCAAAGTGGGTAATTTGAGGAGAGTTTAATAAAAGGACTGTTTACAAAGTCTGGGCAGTGTACAGGGAAACCACAAAGGAGAGTACAGGATCCCAGGACTAATAGCAGAAAGAAGCTGTTACTCAGCCTCCTGGGCCACAGAACAGGGTAGAGGAGGGTGCAGAGAGGAATGAAATGGGAGGCACAGATGGAAGACATCCACCTCGAGGGGGCTACCGGATCTCTAAGATTTTGTAGTGGTTTTAAAATGTGTCTTCAAATTATAAATGGTGCAATTCTACTCAGTGCTGTAGGGTTGCTATGAGTCAGAATCATTAGATGGCAATGGGTTTGGTTTGGTTTGGTTTGGTTTGGAATGGGTTGATAAATATACATAATATGTTGATTAAAAAAACAAAACAAAAAAAGATACATGGAAGTCCCAACCTCCAGTATCTGTGAACGAGACTTTGTTTAGAAGTAGGGTCTTTGAAGATGTTATCAGTGAACATGAGCTTCTACTGGAGTAGGGTGTGTCCTAACCCAATATGAGTGATGTCCTTATAAAAGGAGAGACACAGACACACACAGAGGGAAGATGGCCATGTGAGGATGAAAGCAGAGCCTGAAGTGATTCATCTACAAGCCAATGAACGCCAAAGATTGCCAGGAACCACCAGAAGTTGGAAGAGGTAAGGAAGAATTTTCTCTTCAGAGAGAGCATTGCTATACTGACACTTTGATTTTGGACTTCTGGCCTCCAGAACTGTGAGGCAATACATTTCTGTAGTCACCCAGTTTGTGGTACTTTGTTATGATAGCCCTGGGAAACTAATACAGCACTCTTCCCACAAAAAGTGGAGTTTTATTCTCTTTCTCTAGAATATGGGCTGATCTCAGTGACCTTCCTCCCCCAAATCCTTAACCCCAGTCTAATGATGAGAAAAACGTCAGGCAAATTCCAATAAAGGGGCATCCTACAACATAGGCTTATACATATATTAAGCATTCCCCTCAAAACTGTCGAGGTCATTAAAATCAAGGAAAGTCCGAGTAATTGTCACAGCTAAGAGGAGCCTAAGGAGACATGACAACTAAATGATGGAATTATCCTGGAATGAATTATGGACAGAAAAAGGACACTGGGTAAAAACTAAACAAGTCTGAATAAAGTATGGACTTTAGTTAATAATAATATCTCAGCAGTGTTTCACTAAATGTGACAAATGTACCAACTAATGTGAGAAGCTAGTAATACGGGAAACTGAGTGTGGGGTATATGGAAACTCTGCAGCATCTTCTCAGTTTTTTCTGTAAATCTAAAACTGCTCTAAAAAATAAAGTCTATTTTTTAAAAAGTGCCTGATACCTGCTACAACATAGATGAACCTTGAAAACGTTATGCTGAGTGAAGTAAGTCAGTCATGAAAGGGCAAATATTGTATGAGCCCACTTATAAGAAATATCTAGAATAGGTAAGTGCATAGAAATCGAAGTTTATTAGTGGTTACCTGAGGCAGGTGGGAGGGGGAGGCAAAAGAAGACATACTGCTTCTGTTAAAGGTGATGGAAAAATTCGGGAATGGTGACGATTCAACAACATGATGAACATATTTAATGTCACTGAGCTGTAGATGTAAAGAGGGTTGAAATGGCAAATGTTTTATTTGTTGGCTTTTTATTTACCATAATAGAGAGAAAAAACAGAAGTAAACATCCATGTATGCGCTTCCTGGCATCAAAATATATTTGACATTTGCCAGGCAAGAGTCAAGGAGGTTTTATCTACAAAATGTCTCAGGCCTTCCCTACCATCACTTAAAAATTGTCTCTTACTTGAAAGCAGCAACACAAACAGATAAACATGTACACCAGTGTTCGCTGCAGCACTATTCACAATAGTCAAAAGGTGAAACAATGTAAATGTCTATCAATGGATGGATGAATAAACAAAACGTGGAATATACGTACAATGGAATATACTCAGCCATAAGGAAAAATGAAGTCCTGATCCATGCTACAGCATGGATGAACCTTGAGAACGTTGTTGAATGAAATGAGTCAATCACAGAAAGACAAATATTGTACGATCTCACTTAGACGAAATAACAAGAAAGGCAAATGTATAGAGACCAAAGTCTGTTCGTGGTCACCAGGGGTGGGAGGGATGGAGAAAGGGAGAGTCGTTGTTTAGGAAGCAGTGAGTTTTTGTTTATGGTGATGGGAAATTTGGAAACAATTATGGTTGATGGTTGTACATTATGATTAATGTAATTGATTATCACTGAATTGTATACCTGAAAAATGTTGAATTGGCAGATATTGTTATACATATTTTTACAACAGTAAAAAAAGTCTTAATAATTCTATTTGTATCTTTAGTTGTGCCCTGTTTTTTTCTTAGCTGCCTTTATTTACTCTGGCTTCTACCTCCACCATGCTGCAGAAACTTCCCTCACCTAGGTCACACCTAATTTTTATATCTTGATCACCTTCATTGTTCCTGACCTTTCTGCATTATTTTGACACTTTTTTTTCTTTTAAAACTTTTATTCCTTTGGTTTTTGTGAAACTTGATTTTTTTTATGAGGGTCAGACATATACAGGCAGTTGCCAGGTTACAAATGAGATCCACTCCTAAGTCTGTCTTTAATGCCGATTTGTGGGTAAGTCGGAACAGGTACATGCGTTTCTCACTTAGCATCAGTTAGTCAAATGTTTCTTTACCTTTCTAGGCAAAAAAAAAAACTTCAAAAACACTTCCAAACCATGCAGTGTTTTCATGAGCGTCACAAAGTAGTGCATGCATTAGTTATTATGAACCATTGTATTTAACTCAAATTTTTAATATAATAGGTTTTATGGCAGTCCATTCTTAAGTACGATCGTAAGTTGGACATTCATAACCTGGGGACTGTCTGTATTGAAAACGCTGGAAAAAAATGAATTAAACTCCAATTTTATTTCATACTATTTCACCCTTTATATGATACATATAAATTTATAGCACCAAACTTAATAATTGATTGTTTATAACTGTCAAAACTCATCAAAATGACCAATGTCACAAAACAACATGTTAATTGTTTAATGAGAAACTAATTTGCTCTGTAAACCTTCACCTAAAGTACAAAAAAAAAAAGCTCATCAAAATGTACACTTAAGATCTGTGTGTTTTATCATCCATAAATTGCTTATTTTTATGCAAATAATGCTTGAGTTCTAAGGTTTTTTTTGCCAACTGCACCCTCCCACCTTGAGGAATTTTTATAAGCAAACTATAAAAAGTGGCATAGCATGCTTACGAAAATACCTCACGGGGTCAGGGAGGGCACAGTTGGCAAAAAAAAAACTGTAGAAAGTGTGTGTTATTTGTGTAAAATATGATAATACTTCCATTTAAAAAAAAGTTTTGGGGAAAAACACCATGAAAAACTAATGTGTGATATATTTTAAAATGTTCAAGAGACATATCAGCAAACTTTTGTTCCCTGAGGAACAGTATGGGGTGTGACTGAGAGATCTAAACTAGGATGAGAGTAAAAAAGAAAGAAAAGAGAGGGAATGAAAGAATAGGGGAAAAAAGAATAGAAAAGAAGAAAAAGAGAAAAAATACATACGGAGACAAGAGGTTTTAAGTTGCCTACTGCTGGTGTTCATCCAAGTGCTATCTTCTTGGGAAAACACCAACTATTTTTGAATTGTAGAATATGTAATAAATAGAAAAGAGTGTATAAGATGTACATTTATAGCTTAAACAAGGATAACAAAATGGATTACCACCTGTGTTCCTACCAGTCAGGTTTAGAAATAGACCACCACCAGGATTCTACCCCAAGTGCATTCCCCTTCCTCTTCTAGTGCTACAGTAACATAAATTCCACAAGAGGTGGCTTTAAGAAAGAGAAATATATTTTCTCATAATTCGGGAGGCTACAAGTTTGACATCAAGGCTCAAGGGAAGGCTCTCTCTGTTGATCTGAAGGAAGATCCTTGTCTCTTCCAGCATTCCTCAGTTCCCTAGTGATCCTCGTGTGCGCATCTGTTTTCCCATTTGTGCTTGCTTGTCTCTGTGTCTATGCTGTTCCTTATAACTCAGAAGTGATTAAGTTTAGGACATGCCCTGCACTAATATGGTCTCATTAACATAACAAAGGTAACCTTATTTCCAAACAGGATGGCATCCACAGGTATAGGGGTTAGGATTCCAACACATATTTGGGGGGGACACAATTCAGTAGATAACAATCACCTATATATGTATCTCTAAATAATTGTTTCGTTTTGAAATCTTGAGGAGCAAGCACATGTTTAGCCTGTGCGATCTGGAAGGTTGAGAGTCTGACTGCTAGTGTTCTGGGAGCTGAGTGCAAAGAAGGGTCTGCATTCGAGATTTGGTGTACAGAAGGTCACTAACTACTTCTGTTTTTGGTATGGTTCTCAGACTTTCACTGGTGTCTGGTGTGCCGCAGTACAGAGACCTTCTCCAGAGAATAAGCCTCCAAACTTCTGTGGGGGAGGGAGAAGACAAATGTTGAGGACTCACGAGAGACTGCATCTTGAGATCTAGCAGCTTCTCAAACAGCTTTCACAAGTGCTCCTTACTTTAGTTGCCCTCACCTCCTCCCCACTGCCCACTATCCACTTCCCACCCCCGGTCCCATCACCCTCAATTCCAGTGGCAATTCCTAGGAGGATTCCACAGAATAAAATATGTTGGTTTGTAGCTTTCCCCACCTTGGGACCAGCTTTCTCTAGCCTACCAAACCAGTTACTGCTCTCACACCTGCTTTCCAAAGTGCTGTTGACTCCTCCATGGTGCTCCGCGTGTGTGTGTATTTTTAAAGTCATTTATAGGAACTTTAATGGAGTTCTGGGAGACAGTGAAATTGGATTGCTGGGTTCAATCTGCCATGTTCGCTTCACAATTTAAAAATATATTAGATTTTTTCTCTTGTTGTTACTTGTCAAGTTGGCTCCAACTGATGGTGATCTTCTGTATAACAGAATGAAACGTTGCCTGGTCCTGCATATTGGAGTTTTCTCCTCTATATACAAAAAAAAAAAAAAAAAAAGGTAAAAAAAATTTTAAAATAGAGATGAAGAAAGAGGAAAAACCATAAATCACTCTAATCCTACTGTGTAGCTATAGCCATGGTTAACATTTTGGTATTTATCCTTCCAGATATATACATGATTTTTCCTTATAAAAATGAGATTATAGTACACATTCTATTTTGTAATCTGCTTTCTTCATGTCGTATACCACGAACATGTTTTTATGTCATTAAATACACTTTTCTCACATCATTTAAATGGTTGCATAGCATTTTATTGGCATGGTGTATCATTTTAATTAACCGGTCCTCTACTGTTGACATTTCTATTGTTTCCAATAGTTTACTATTGTAATCAAACTGATGCATAATTGAAAATCTCTTGTTTTTATTCTCTACACAAAGCTGAAGTGGAGCATCACATAGGTTCTCAAATGTGCTATACCTTTGATTCTTGGATCAAGGATAAATCAACAAACCAGGGAAAAGTCCGTACCATATATGGTACAGGACGAAAGACTGAGCAATTACTTTTCATAAAATCATGAACACTCTAAATGGGATGAGCCAAAACCAAAGCACCCGTTGCTATCAAGTCAATTCTGACTCATAGTGATCCTATAGGACAGAGTAGAACTGCCCCATAGGTTTCCAAGGAGTGGCTGGTGTATTTGAACTGCTGACTTTTTGGTTAGCAGCCAAGCTCTTAACCACTGCGCTACCAGGGCTCCCTGAATGGGATACCTCCCCCAATATTCACTCATTGCCTTCTTTGCAATTTAGAAGAGAGTTTGAAACGGAGGGAGTAGAAGCGTACAGCCAGACTGGGCAAAGTTGTTGCTTTATTTATGAGTCTAAGAGGGTAGATTTTAGATTCGACATATGGCATCTCATATCACAGTATTCCCGTCTGTAAAGACCTCTGGGTATTCTGAGATCCAGAAAGATCAAATTAATCTCAATGATGTGTCAAATTAGTAATCATATTAATTCCGTATTGTCACCTGTTCTCTGGCAGGTTTGATAAACCATATGTTAAATTGATTATGCAAATTATCTTAGGTAAATTAAAACATCTGTTCCACACATCACTAGATTTCAAGGTGAAAGTCTTCCTGAAGGTGAGTTTTCTTTCAGTCTGGCACTAAATATGACATATCTTTTGGCTACCCTGTGTATTGGTTTGCTAGCAACTCAACTCACCACTCATATCTTTCTTTTCTCATGCCACACATCAGGATGCTACCTTTTGGCAGCAATGGGCGATAAGCTAGTTTGTTTTTCACACATAATACAAGTTGACATGAACCATAAAAATGGGAATGAAAAATTTGGCATAACTGTAAGAGATTTATATTTTCACTTCATAAAAGGATAAGTCATGAGGCCACAGAGGAGATAAGGGCTGGACAGACTGGAGGTCATTCCAGGAGAGCCCAACAGAATATACAGGCTTTGACAACTTCCAGAGTCTTGGATCTCAAGTGAGATCACTTGAGTTTGTTGTTAATGCCTTCATGTTCTCTGCTACTACCTTTTCTCGGCTGCATTTTCAATAGAGAAAAATGAAGCCATTCTCAAACTTTAGTTTTACATAAAAATCAACTGGTGAAGTTGTTAAAAATAGTACCCCAAAAGATTATCATTCAGTAGGACTGGGGTGAAGCCCAGGAATATACATTTTTTAAGCACTGAAGGTGACTGTGATGTATAGTGGTCTGCATTTGGAGAAACACTCCTGCCAAGATGGTTAAGAGCATGGGCTTGGAGTGTGACATCCCTGGATTTGAATTCCTCCTCTGCCGCTTATTCATTTTATGGCCCCAAGCAAGTTATGTAAGTCTCAGTTTCCTTGTCTATAAAATGGGAATAATAATTCCTGCTTCCTAAGGTTGCTGTCCACCACTTGTCGGTGAGTTTGTCATATTGTAGTGGCTTGCATGTTGCTATGATGCTGGAAGCTACGCCACTGCTATTTCAAATACCAGCAGAGTCACCCATGGTGAACAGTTGTCAATGGTGCTTCCAGACTAAGACAAGACTAGGAAGAAAGGCCTGGTGAGCTATTTCCAAAAATTATCGAGTGAGAATCCTATGAATCACAAAGGAATATTGTCTGATATAGTGCTGGAAGATGAGCCCCTTAAGTTGGAAGGCACTCAAAATACACAGTGAGTGCAACAATGGACTTGAGCATACCAGTGATCATGATGATGGCACAGGACCAAGCAGGGGAGGATTAACTAGTAAGCAAGGTACACACGGGCTTACTTTGTGTTTACTTACTAATCTGTAGTGAACAATTTCACATGGGTCTTATCACATCGTTGACGTGGTAGAAAACAGGTGAAATTGTTCACTACAGATTAGGAAATTCACACAAACTCATGTGTACCTTGCTTATTGGGTAATCCAGCCCTGGGACCAGACAACATTCATTCTGTAGTACATGGGGTCACTATGAGTTAGAGCCAATTTGACAGCAACTAACAACAAAGGTTGTTGTGAATATTGAATGATATATGAAAAAAAAAACTTAACACAGGGCCTGGAGAGTAGCAAATGTTCAGTGGAGGGTTGCTACCACCTGAGTAAAAGACAATAGCTCTTGCTATACACAGCAACACTCCCCAGGCTGCTCTGAGAGGGAGAGCGGGTACACAACAATGCCCTTCAGATCAGACAGGGACTTGGTCTGATCAGAGTCTTCTCCGTTCTCTGAGGGGCCTTCGAATTGTCTAGCGGGCAACCTCACGATTCCAGAACCGTTTCTAGACGAGGCTGTCTCACTCCATTGGATTCTCCCCTTTTGTACCTGCTCCTGTCCGAGGAGACTCACCGCTAGGACAACATTCTTTTCGCCATACTGTCCCTTGAGTGAGGCGAGAGTTCCACCTAGCAACACGATAGAGAACAGGAAAGGGGAAGTCTCGCCCTGGGGACCCAGTCTGATGTCAGGCTTCCTGCCTGGCTTCTCTGAGGCTCGGGGTCATCCCACCAATGACGCAGATGGTTGAGCTCTCCCTTTCTGAAGTCTGAGCAGCTGCTTTTATCTCGCGTCACCTGCCTATCCTGATGTCCATGTCTTTCTCCCTCTCCTTTGAATCATCTCTACCCTATACAAAACTTAGCAAATTATTGGCTCTTAAAAAAATACATCCTTAAACATTCCTTTTAAAAAATCTCCCTCAGTTGCAAATAACAGGAACCAAGATTATTACACTGAATTAACTTTAATTACAAAAGCACCTCTTTGTTTCTCCTTGGGTTTATTTTAGCATTGATGAAGTGAATATAATTTTGATTTCTAACTAGTTTTTAGCTCCCACTGTTACTAAGCTGCTTTGTTTAGGTCTTAAATGTTACAAAGCATCTTTAAAAGTGTTTCTTTTAAAAAACCAAGCTTTCTTCTGAAACCTCACTAGCAAAAAATAAACCTAGCTTCATTTAGTTTTTATTTTTGAAACGTTGATGTATAAATAAATGCCTTTTCTTTGAAAAGGGTAATGATGAAGTCATTCATCTGTGGGCTGGAGATAGGTGGGCAGCTGAGTGGGTTCGATTTTTCTAACTGGAGTTTCATAAATGGTCTTAGTTCTGTCTTGCCACAATAAGGCCGTTAAAAATCTCATGTTGTTGAAAGCCTATGGGAAAGCTCAGAAAAATACTTATTTTTCAACTTAAGTTATATTACTTCACTTGCACTTATTAAAAAAAACCAAACCCACTGCCATCAAGTCGATTCCGACTCATAGCGATTATATCAAAATAACTAGTCATTCCTACCCAAAACCTCAGAATGGATAACAAAAGCAGCAAATCTCTTGTCAATTCAGTGTGAAAAACAATGACCAAGAGTTAACATTAAATGCTTGAATTTACAACCTATTGTTTTGAAATATGTGCACACAGTACAAGTGACCTTTGAGAAAGCTACAGACGTGAAAAGATACATTGGGAGGGTTGTGAAGACTATGGAACGCAGGTCTACTCTGACACGCGTGGGGTTGTCATGAGTCGGAATTGACTTCACAGAAACTGGTATTTGTACAGTATATGAATCTATATATATTTTTCATATATATACATATATATATAAACAAGCTCATTTTAGAAAGAATCAAACACTACAGATGAATATAAAAGATAAAATAACTCATAATTTCACCATCCAGAAATAACTACCATTATAGACTCTAATCCTATTTTTGTTCCTCTGTATCTTTCTTCATATGTGTTTGTGTGTGTGTGTGTACATGGTGGAATCAAATTTTGTACACTATGATTTAGGTGTACAAAAAAAAGAAAAAAAACTTTATTTCTGTAAGTGATCTCATTTTGTTCTCAAGACTGTACCTTGCTTCTGGTTATTAGGCTCCCATAATCAGCAGCCTCCTAATTCCAACTCCAATGTTCTCAGATTCCCTACCCATCTGGTTGTTTCTACAGCACTTCTCTATCTCTGTTCAACTGCACGAGGGAGCCAGAAGGAAAGTGAAGACACTTCCATTTTTAGCTGTGCAATTTCAGGCAATTTATTCACCTCTCTGTGCCTGAGTTTCTTTGCTGTAAAACGGGGACTATCTTACATACTTTTTAAGTTGTTGGGAGGATTAACTGAGATAACGTGCCAGAAGCTTTATATCTGTACTAGATACAAAACGGAGTCCCTGTGGTGCAAGCAGTTAATGGGCTCAGATGCTAACTGAAAGGTTGGAGGCTCAAGACTACCCAGAGGCACCTTGGAAGAAAGGCTTGGCAATCTACTTCAAAAACTCAGCCATTGAAAATCCTGTACAGCTACCCTGACACACATGGGCTCACCATGAGTTGGAATCAACTCTATGGCTATTGGTATTTGTACAGTATATGGGCATATGGCTAATTTTTAAGATGTCAGTAAATCATAAGTCAGGTATAAAATGCACTCAGTTGTGTTGTTAGCACTTACGTTTGTTGTGGGGGCCATTTTGGACGATGGAGGAACACTTTCTATAAAGAGCACATCTTCATTTTCAGGGCTCTTTTGTTCTCCAAGCACTGGGCACAATTTGAAACAGTTGCTATGGAGTCAATCCTGACTCATGACAACCTCATGTGTGTCAGAGTAGAACTGTGCTCCATAGGGTTGTCAATGGCTGATTTTTCAGAAGTAGATTGCCAGGCCTTTCTTCCAAGTGCCTCTCAGTAGACTCAAACCATCAAACTTTTTTTTTTAATTGTACTTTAGATGAAGGTTTACAGAACAAACTAGCTTCTCGTTAAACAATTAGTACACATATTGTTCTGTGACATTGGTTACCAACCCCACGACATGTCAACATTCTCCCTTCTCAATCTTGGGTTCCTTATTACCAGCTTTCGTGTCCCCTCCTGCCTTCTAGTCCTTGCCCCTGGGCTGGTGTGCCCCTTTAGTCTCATTTTGTTTTATGGGCTTGTCTAATCTTTGGCTGAAGAGTGAATCTCAGGAGTGACTTCATTACTGAGCTAAAAGGGTGTTTGGGGGCCATACCCTCAGAGTTTCTCCAGTCTCTGTCAGACCCATAAGTCTGGTCTTTTTCATGAGTTAGAATTTTGTTCTACTTGTTTCTCTGGCTCTGTCTGGGACCCTCTATTGTGATCCCTGTCAGAGCAGTCAGTGGTGGTAGCAGGACACCATTTAGTTGTGCTGGACTCAGTCTGGTGGAGGCTGTGGTAGTGTAGTCTATTAGTTCTTTGGGCTAGTCTTTTCTTTGTGTCTTTGGTTTTCTTCATTCTTCCTTGCTCCAGATAGGATGAGGCCAGTAGAGTATCTTAGATGGCAGCTCACAAGCTTTTAAGACCCCAGATGCTACTCACCAAAGTAGAAAGTAGAACATTTTTTTTATAAACTGTGTTATGCCAAGTGAGATAGATATTCTCTGAGACCATGGTCTCCACAGCCCTCAGCCCAGCAGTTCGGTCCCTCGGGGAGATTGGATGTGTCTATGGAGCTTCCATGATCTTGCCTTGGACAAGCTTTGCTGGCTTCCCCAGTATAAGTGTACTGTCTTACCCTTCACCAAAGTTACCACTTATCTATTGTCTATTTAGTGTTTTTCCACCCTCACCCCTCCTCTCCCTCATAACCATCAAAGATTGTTTCTTTTTGTGTGTAAACCTGTTCATGAGTTTTTATAATAGTGGTCTTGTGCAATATTTGTCCTTTTGCGATTGACTTATTTTACTCAGCATAATGCCCTCCAGATTGATCCATGTTGTGAGATGCTTCGCAGATTCATCATTGTTCTTTATCATTAAGTAGTACTCCATTGTATGTACGTACCACAGTTTGTTTATCCATTCGTCTGTTGACGGGCATCTAGGTTGTTTCCATCTTTTTGCTATCGCGAATAATGCTGCAATGAACATGGGTGTGCATATGTCTATTCGTGTAATGGCTGTTAGTCCTCTAGATTATATTCCTAGGAGTAGGATTGCTGGATCATACGGTATTTTTATTTCTAGCTTTCTAAGGAGGTGCCATATCATTTTCCAAAATAGTTGTACCGTTTTGCATTCCCACCAGCAGTACGTAAGAGTTCCAATCTCCCTGCAGCCTCTCCAACATTTGTGATTTTCTGTTTTTTTGATTCATGCCAGTAATGCCAGGGTGAGATGGTTTCTCACTCATTGTGGTTTTGATTTGCATTTCTCTAATGGCTAGTAATCACGAGCATTTCCTCATGTGTCTGTTAGCCACCTGAATGTCTCCTTTGGTAAAGTGTCTATTGAATTCCTTTGCCCATTTTTAATTGGATTATTTGTCTGTTTGTTGTAGAGGTGTTGGATTTTCCTGTAGATTTTAGAGATTAGACCTTTGTTGGATTTGTCATAGCCAAAAATTTTTTCCCAGTCTGTAGGTTCTCTTTTCACTCTTTTGGTGAAGTCTTTTGATGAGCATAAGTATTTAATTTTTAGAAGATCCCAGTTATCTAGCTTATCTTCTGGAGTTTGTGTGTTGTTAGTTATGGTTTATATCCTGTTAATGCGTGTATTAGGGCCTCTAGCATTGATCCTATTTTTTCTTCTATGATCTTTATAGTTTTTTGTTTTATATCTCTTTGATCTATTTTGAATTAGTTTTTGTGTATGGTGTGAGGTATGGGTCCTGTTTCATTTTTTTACAGATGGACATCCAGTTTTGCCAGCCCCATTTGTTAAAAAGACTGTCTTTTCTGCATTTGATGGCAGGTGACGGTAGGAGAATGAATTTACATCTGGGTTCTCAATTCTGCTCCACTGATCAATGTATCTGTCATTGTACCAGTACCAGGCTGTTTCGACTACCGTAGCCATGTAGTAGGTTCTGAGGTCAGGTAGTGTAAGTCCTCCTACTTTATTCTTCTTCTTCAATAGTACTTCACTTATCCAGGGCCTCTTCCCTTTCCATATAAAGCTAATGATTACTTTTCCCATCTCTTTAAAGAATGCTGTTGGTATTTGTATCGGGATTGCACTGTATTTGTGGATTGCTTTGGGTAGAATTGTCATTTTCACAATGTTGAGTTTACCTATCCATGAGCATGGTATGTCTTTCCATTTATGTAGATCTCTTCTGGTTTCTTGAAGTAGTGTTTTGTAGTTTTCTTTGGATAGGTCTTTTACATCTATGGTTAGATTTATTCCTAAGTATTTTATTTTTTTAGAGGCTATTATAAATGGTATTGTTTTTCTGATTTCCTTTTCATCATTCTCTTTATTGGTATATAGGAATCCAACTGATTTTTGTATGTTTATCTTGTATCCTGCTGCTCTGCTGAATCTTTCTATTAGTTCCAATAGTTTTCTCATGGAGTCTTTTGGGTTTTCTATGTATAGTATCATATCATCCACAAATAGGGACAGTTTAACTTCTTCATTACCAATTTGGATGCCCTTTATTTCTTTTTCTTGCCTTCTTGCTCTAGCTAGGACTTCCAACACAATGTTAAATAGGAGTGGTGATAAAGGGGATCTTCGTCTTGTTCTTGTCCTCAAGGGGAATGTTTTCAGCCTCTCTCCATTAAAAATGATGTTAGCTGTTGGTTTTGTATAGGTGCCCTTTATTATGTTGAGGGAACCATCAAACTTTTGATTAGCAGCCAAGCAAGTTAACCATTTTGCACCATCCAGGGACCCTCTAGGTACAAAATAGGATTCAACAAATGCTAATTCCTGCCTCCGCTCTTTACCTGTCCAGAAAAAATAGGCCCCATGTAAACTGTTGTTGTGTGCCGTAGAGTTGATTCCGACTCATAGTAACCCTATAGAGACCCTGTGGACAGAGTAGAACTGCCCCATAGGGTTTCTTAAGCTGTAAATATTTACTGGAGCATATGGACAGGTCTTTTCTCCCACAGAGCCGCTGGTGGGTTTGAACCACCAACCTTCTGGTTAGCAGCTGAACACTTAACCATTATACCACCAGAGCTCCTTCGATGTAAACTAGTTCACGTAAATTACTAAAAATTGTATTCCCTCTCACAGGAATTAATTGACTTGCAAAGGAATACTTAAGAGTTTTTAACCACTTTTAGTTTATGGTATCAGTATGTGTTAGCATGGGCTTTCCAGCACTCAAATCACTTCTCATGAAGTGCCATTGTTCTTGCAAGAAATAAAAGTACCCTGTAAACCAGAGATTTAATTGTCTCTATTGTTTTACCTTTTTATTTGCTACTAGTGAGTCCATAGACTTCAAACCCAGATGTTTTAAAGTCCTCTTTGACTTCAGAGCAGTCTTTTGACTCCACTCCAAAATCACAAATGGCATATATCTATGTGCAAAAATATAAGTTAACATCAATTGAGTTTTGGAAGTTTGAGGATTTGTTTATGACTGTACTTAGGATAAATACAGAAACCACACGTTTGCACCCAAATAAAAAAGGAATGAATGTGTCTACCTTAAATTAACATCTTAGGCAGAAAATGTATTTATAGGACTAAATCAACAACTGCTTCTCCATCACAGATTACAAATGATCTTTCAGAGGACCCAAGGGGGTTCCCCTAATGCTAGATCAGACTTTACTTTTCTGCAGTTTCTGTAAGTGTGCCGACCTCCTCAGCACCCCACGTGCCCCACCCTTTCAGGCAAAGAAGCTCTTGGCTTTGCAGACACCAGCCTAGCTTGCCTGAGTTGCTTTCAAGTTAATTTAGGTACCAGTTGCCACAAAAAGGCTGCAGATTATATTTTTAAAAATATTTCCTCCAGTAGACAATCATAAACTGTTTCCCAAATGGGTAGTATGCCAGGAAGTTGTAGGAGCACAGACACCCTTGTACTCCGTGGATCTCCCCTTTACCCTACGCTTCAGACAACGGTCAAGTGCTCAAAAATACCAGAGGTGAGTCAGATGCAGTGATCAATAGAACAGAACTCCTTGGTATTAAATAGATTTATGATCAAAAGACAAAGTTAAGGAACTTCAGTTCTGCAGGTGAAGAACTAATCAGGACTTCTGAGAACTGGGTTGTGGTATCTTTTCTAGGGTGTCATTTGAGAGCCCAGTAAAGAACTTCCTGCTGCAGGTTGAATAGCAGGGGTTGGTCCAAATCACCTCCTGCTCTAAGCCCTGAAACCCACACTGTGAGACTTTTGCTTATTCACATGGAAATTAAATTAGAGTTGGCTTTATGTGCTTTGCGAACCCTGGAGGCGTAGTGGTTAAAGCTATGGCTGCTAACCAAAAGGTTGGAAGTTCGAATTCACCAGCCACTCTTCGGAAACTGTATGAGGCAGTTCTACTCTGTCCTATAGGGTCGCTATGAGTCGGAATCGACTCAACAGCAACGGGTTATGTGCTTCAGAACAAGTTCAGTCCTGGCTCTGCTGTGACCCAAAGGACCTTGGGTATGTCACTTCTGTGGACCTCAGTTTCCTCCTTTGTAAAATGCAGAATCGCAGTAGTCACGTTACCAGACTTGCCCAAGCGTGAGAATGGAGCACAAAAACCAACCAACCAAACAAACAAACATAAATAAATAAATAACCCTTGTCATCGGGTCGATTTTGACTCAGAGGGACCTATGTTTGTTAAATAGATCCCAAGAGTCTCTCTGGAGATTCTGGTCGAGTCCAGGGTGGAGTCTAGGAATACGTATATACAACAAGCATCACAGATGCTGCTTAGGAAACAGTGGATTTGGAGCTTGCTGGGATCTTTTCTAACTCTCAGCTTTCTTTATTTTAAAAATGAAAAGCTATTCCAGGTGGGAGAAGAAGACACCTTTACCGCAGCGCCTTGCTATGTTACAGGAAAATCAGGCCAGCGACTTGGTGCATGAGATATTTTCGTTAGCGTTCACCTCTTCACACGAAGGTCTACACGTCTACCATCTACATGCCTATCTACTTTCCTGTCACCTGTTAACTGAGCCTCCTTCCTTGAGCATGTTCTACTCTATAACACACGAGGTTGCCATGAATCGCAATCAACTCAACGGCAACCGTTTGGCTTTTGGTTTTCCTTCAGTGGGAGGAAGTTGGCATCTCTTTCTCTGAAACGGTCAGGGGATTTCTAGGTGAAGTGGACACACACAAGTCAAAGCCTCACTAATGAACTTTTCTTCAGGATCTTCCCCTTTCTCCCTGCTATGTAAAAATCTGGGGATGAATATATAACTCGAAAACAAACGTTTTCTTTTGTGTGTTTTTCCTGTGTTGGGAGCATTGTTAAGCTAGGAGCTTTCATTCCACGTTCGAGGCCCTGTAATTTTCTTTCTGCTGCATCCATCAACAAGATTGATTAGTAAGTTCCTCTTACTGTGGCTCAGACTCTAATAATGAAGGTAACACAGGAGCCAGCCAAACCATCAGCTTCTAACCCAGTAAGTGACATAAAGAGTTTGCAGAAGATTATAGAGCTTCATGTGAATATGAAAAGAGCCCTTGTTTTTTTACTGGGCCTGAGCTGCTTCCTCCTTCTATCATTTTGAAAAGGGAAATGGAAGCTGTGTGTGGCTTTGACAGTTTGCTACTTTCTGCACCATAATTTGGAAGGAAAGCAGAGACTTTAAGCAGCTTGCCCCTCCTGGCTCACCCCTTTCTCATACAGGTTTCTCTTATTATTATGTAAAATATGTTATGAGGGACAAAGGATTTTCTCTCCCACCTTGAAGATGCAATATCTCATTTCCCAAACAGGCTGTGAACCCATAAGCACACCACCACTTACATTTAATCCTGCCAGTAAAAGATTACTCAGGAAGCAATCAAACTCTAAAATTTCAGGAATCTTTTTGCCGCTTAAATGTTCACCTCCTCTGCACTGGGGAGATTATTGATGGTCCAGTTATAGTCCTTGTTTCTTTTGCAATTGGAGGACCAAAAAGCTATAATTTCTAGAGGTCTCTATTGTGTAAAAATGACAGTGCATTAAACTCTTCGTTTCAAAACACAGGAAGCAGTTCTGACTCAGGTGCTTCTAAAAGATACTTGAAATCAATACAGACAGAGAGTGTGAGAGGTGTTCTTAGCTCTAATTCCCATGGGCCTTTTAACACCTCTGTAATATCAGCACATACACCCCCATCCCCCATGTCTTCAGAGCAGATAGGGCAGGGTTGTGGAATAAGACACACACACACACACACACACACACACACACACGCACACACACACACATGCACACACACGCACACACACACGGGCTTAGATCCAGCCAGACCTTAGCTTGAACCCTGGCTTGCCACATACTAGCTGTATGATCCTGAGAAATTTGCTTAACCATTTTGAGCCTCAGTGTCCATATCTGTAAAATGGGGATACTAATTCTTACCTCACAGACTCATTGAGAAAGTAAGGGTGGTAAACAAGAAACTCTGCCACTCCCACTAAAGATATTTTTGATTTGTTTTTCAGCTTCTGACCTTCTGGAAAATCCTGGCCTGGGTGCTAGAGGCTGGTGGCTGGAACCAGTTAAGACCAGCTGCGGCCTGCAACGCATGCACAGGGAAGCTTCGTGTGTTCTTAAGATGACGTATCTGAAACAAAAGTGCCATTAAGACTGGAAGGAACCAAAGTGCTACAGTACCAAACTGAGGGAAAACATTCAGAAGCAAGAGGTCCAACACCAGCATCCGGCCCAGAGATCTTCCCCCACCCTGCTGTTATTATGCATATGATTCCCCATAAATTTAATGAATATGTATAACTTCCTTATTCTGCTGCCCCATAAATGTGTAGCACACCCCCTGAGCGGGAAGCCTGATCTGAGAAAATTTCTCCTGGCGCCTTGGTTGCGGGCTCGCAGTAAACATTGCTTTCAATTTCCCAAATGCCGGAGTCTTGGTCATTGGCTTTCCTTGCACGCCGGGCAAGGCCCACATTTGGCTCACTAACAAGAAGATTCAGTGTCATAACAGGTAAAATATGGAGACAAGGCATGGATCTTAATGAATCTTAGTCCTTCTTCCCCTAGAACCCCCTTCCTATACATGTCATTTCATATGTTGAAATTCAAATCCTTGTCTCGTTTGTTCCTTCACTGAAATGCTGTTTGGATTTTCTTTGATAGTTTCCTGACAGTTTTCCTCTGGGCCTTAGCCACCACTGAGAGGATTGTTAACTTCCCCAGACCTTTGAGGTGAATTATCTTGTAACAGAGTCTGATCGCATCTAAAAGCGGTAGTTGAAGCCTAGCTTGTTCCCAAGACGGGATTTAAGTGTAAAGAGAATGGGTCAGCTTGAGCTTTCCAGGCTTGGAACCTTTCACAATTCACTCATGCATTCAGTAAATCATTTTTGAGCATTTACTAGATATTGGTAACATCATAAGGAGTTCCTGGCTGGCGCAAATGGTTAAGTGCTCAGCTACTAACCGAAAGGTGGTTGGTTTGAATCTACCCAGAGCTGCCTGGGAAGAAAGGCCTGGCAATCTACTTCCAAAAGGTAATAGCCATTGAAAACCATATGGAGCACAGTTCTATTCTGAAGTATGTGCGGTCGCCATGAGCCAGAATCAGCTCAAGGGCAACTGGTCTGGTCTAGTAACACTGAAGGGTGTTACTAGATGCTGGGCAAACAGCGGTAAATAAGGCAAACCACAATTTCCTCTCCTGGAACTCATGATCTGATGAAGATAGACACTTAATGATCAAATACATCACCTGGGTACCTTCTGATACTACAAGTGCTCTGAAGATAAAACAAGGAAATATGACCAAGAGTGATTGGGGAAGGGTCCTTTAGATAAAGGACCAGGAATGGCCTCTCTAACAAAGTAGAGATGAGAAAGATGAGAAGGAGTCAGCCACATGTGGATCTGGGGCAGTGAGAAAAGCACAAACTTAGCATCCTTGATTGTACCGTCAAACTTCAGAAAGAGGCCAGTGGGCTGGAGCTTGAGGGGACATGGTGTGAGTTGAGGATGGAGAGATAGATAAGGGTCAGATCATAAGGACTTTGTAGGCCAGACTAAGGAACTTATCTTCAGAATACATATCACACAGGAAAGACCTTCAGTTATTCAAATGACACTTGCTTTTGGGTCTTCCTGGACAACTACATTTACTTCTTGTGAGTCAGCATTTTTCCTTTGGGTCATTTATTTTATTGTGGTAAATATATATGTAACAGAACAGTTACCATTTCAACATTCTTCATGTACAATTCTGCGACCTTAATTATTCCTTTGGATCTTGATGTCACGCTGTGGGGTTTACAATTTACCTAAAGAATTTGGTTTTTTTCCTTGGTTCCTGAATGATAATCTCTGTTGTTTATTGTTGTGTGCCATCTAGTTGATTCTGACTTGTAGTGACCCTATATGACAGAGTAGAACCGCCCCATAGGGTTTCCTAGGCTGTAATCTTTAGGGGAGCAGACTGCCACATCTCTCTCGCTTGGAGTGGCTGGTGGGTTTCAACTGCCGACCTTTCAGTTAGCACCTGAGCACTTAGCCATTGTGCCACCAGGGCTCCTGAAACCTTGGAATTTCCCCACTGACTGGAGTCTTTGTTATCCCTGTGGCCTCCAGACTACACCTGAGGGCCTATGCTAATGAGGTGACTCTGGTCGAGGCTGGCCAAACCAGAAAGACCTGCCCTGTGATATCAGCCTGACCTCAGGGGAAGGGGGCTAGAGGTTGAATTCAACCACATGAGCAAAGATTTAATCAATCATGCCTGTGCAATGAGAAGCCCAATAAAAGCTCTGGACACTGAATCTCCATGAGCTTCCTGGTTGGTTATAGACATATAGACATTGATGCATGGGAGGGGGTAGCACATCCTTTGGGACATGGAAGCTCTGCGTTACGAACCCTCCAGTCCTCAACCTCTGTGTCTCTTCATTTGTATCCTTTTTGCTGTAATAAAATTGTAATCTTGAGTATTGTCCTTTCCTGAGTTCTGTGAATCGTTCTAGTGAATTATCGAATCCAAGGGAGTAGTGGGACTCCTCAAATTTGTAGCCAGCAGGTCAGAAGTGAGGGTATCATGGGGGCCCCCAGGCCTGTGGCTGGCATCTGAAGTCTTGGAGTGCCTTGGCAGTCTGGAGGACTGTGCCCTTTAATATGTGAGGTTGGATCTAGCTGCGGATGATTAGGGTCAGAGAAAAAAGTGCTGCAAGTACAGTCAGAGAGGATATTTAGAGTTAGATTGAGAATTTAGAGTTGGTCTTACAGAAGATGGACTGAGAGAAATCCTTTACACATGCTCTTACCACTGTTAGTGTAAGAAATGCCTTAGAGAAACACCCAGATTCTGTCAAAATAAAGCAAAAGAGATTTACTGAAAGCACAAGAACATTTGAATGGTGAGTTATGGACCTCCAGCAAGTGGAGACCACAAATCCAGAGAGGAGTGGTTTCAAACCCATTATTTTATAAGGCTAAAGGAGGAAATTAGGATACAATATTCAGACTGGTCTAAAAGCTGTCAATCAGATCAAGGGCAGGACATTTCAGAGCCATGCTTTTCCTAAGATTGGCTACAATGCTATAGGTGGCTTTACGTGATTTGCCACAGGGCTAAACTGCAGGAGGATGTGCTGGGAAAGGGGTCGTCAGCCACAAGATGATTACAAAGTGAATATTTCAAGAACAGGTTGTCAGAATGTCTTGCTTTGAGAAAACATTTCCTAAGAGCATCTTACACATTGGGCTGTGATAGCTCTTTGTCAAAAGCCCTAATGGAACATGCTGGTGACCTGCTGGAGCCTCCCGTCTTAACTAACCGCAGGGCAAACACTCCAGAGTTACAGGCTTAGATCTGTGTAAGAGGTTATCAGCCTGTCAGCAAGAAGCAGAAATTAAGATGGGTCATAAGTCGGACCCTGGATCAGCTATTTTACTACAGTCAAGTGTCCTATAATTTGGACTCCATGACAGAAGAAAGTGGAGGAAAAATCCTAGAGCCATGCACACCTAAGAGAATAACAAGCAGACTGAATCGGGCTGTTGTCATGGCCATTGCGTGAAAGAAGGTGTCAATAACTGTGTTACTGACAGACAGCAACACAACACTGTGGTGACTGACAACAAAGTCAATAAAAAAATATTCAGAGGAACAACGACAACAAGGAAATTAAAGACAGGATTTTGCCGGGTGAAAACCCCAGGTTTTGCTCGGCGTGACTTGTTACAGCCAATAAACAAGAGGCCAAGGCAGGAGATCAGAAAGATGCCTTTATTTCGTTGCACAAGGAAAGGAGCAATTGGGACTTCAGCCTCCAAGACTGCTCACAGGCAGCTTGGGGAGGTGGGCTTTTACAGAGAGCAGACAAACCAAACCAAACCAAACCCATTGCCATCAAGTCAATTCCGACTTATATCGACCCTATAGGACAGAGTAGAACTGCCCCATACGGTTTCCAAGGAGCGGCTGGTGGATTCGAACTGCTGACCTTTTGATTAGCAGCCATAGCTCTTAACTACTATGCCATCAGACAAGGAAATGTAAACTCATCATGAATATTCAGGATTGACCTTCACGCAGGCGCTCAGGGCTTGGGGATGACTATGCATTTTCTCTACACAAGGATTCAATTCTCCGGGATGGAGGAAAGGGTTGATTTTCCTTCATTAGGGTGTGAAGTCTCCATCCAGAGGCGGGTTGAGGCCATCTATGGCCCGTTTTGTAGTTATCTTGTCAAGGACAATTTCAGAAGAAAGTGCAGCTTATTCTGCTCTGTGTAGGAGGATAAGCCAGAGCAGGTGTCTCTTAAAAGATCTGGGCTCTGAGGCTGCCTGCCTCAAGGACACTGAGAGAAAGAATATCTAATACTTTATTCACTATGGAAATTTCTAAGAAAGTAAAAAGCATAAACCAGATACCTTTGCAATTCTTTAGGATAATCATTTCCTTTTTATTTTGGAAAGATGACTCCCTTGCTTTTGGTTGGAAACTCTTAGTATCCTTGGAAGAGAATTTCAGTCTGATCCTCACCAGCCTATGCTCTCTCCAGCATCCCTCTTACTCAGCCCCCTCTCTGCTTTCTTCTGTTTCAGATGTTCTGTTATTGTTGTTGTTAAGTGCTGTCAAGTCCTGACTCCTAGCAACCCTACAGGACAGAGTAGAACTGCCCCGTAGGGTTTTCAAGGAGCGGCTGGTGGATTCGAACTGCTGACCTTTTGGTTAGCAGCCGAGCTCTTAACCACTATGCTACCAGGGTTCCTCAGATGTTGGACGTACTTTGTTCTTCTCCCACCTCTGGTATTTAGCCTGCTCTTCAAGGCTGGGCATTAAGCTGTCCATGTTTAGTTTTCTCTTCAGCCTCTCTCCCAACTCCAGATCTCCTAACCAGGTTATAGGATGCTGTTTTTGCAAATTATTAAAAGAAAGCCTAAGGGCTTGCAGCAGCAAATCAGTAGAGCAACCAGTGAAGAAATAGCTAAATTTTAATGCCCACTCATTTCCTCAGCCTTGGGCAGCTCCATCACTGAAGCAAGACTTTCATTTCTTCCTAAAGCCCATTACCAGAATGTTGCGGGGAAAACAAATTTGTTTTTCATTTCTTTATTGGTGAAACATACATAAAAGCGAGTCTTCCTGGAGTATTATCAGCTTCTATTTGGCAGTCACGCTTCCCCAACCCTTGTGGTCATTAATCACCAACTCTGACCTTGTCACTCACCAGATTGGATAATTCTATTGCTCTAATATCTGCAGTTAGGGAAGGTAGCAGTGTAGAACACCAGGCGAGTTCTAATCATCACTCTTTTCAGAAAGAACAAGCTTCTCCACTGTCACGTATCTGAATCATCTCCTGTTACTCTGAGTAACTTTCCCCTCAGGGCTCCCCTCTATAGCCCAGATGCCACGATTACATGCCACAATTATATCTATAGCTCAGATACCACAAAGGGATACATGGATAAACCTTCAAAAGTATTGTGCTCTTATTTTTTTTTTTTTTATTATTGTACTTTAGATGAAGGTTTACAGAACAAACCAGCTTCTCGTTAAACAATGAATACACATATTGTTTGTGATATTGGTTACCAACCCCAAGACATATCAACATTCTCCCTTCTTGAACTTGGGTTCCCTATTACCAGCTTTCCTGTCCCCTCCTGCCTTCTCATCCTTGCCCCCGGGCTGGTGTGCCCCTTTAGTCTCGTTTCATTTTATGAGCCTGTCTAATCTTTGGCTGAAGGGTGAACCTCAGGAGTGACTTCAGTACTGAGTTAAAAGGGTATTGGGGGCCATACTCTTGGGGTATCTCCAGTCTCTGTGAGGCTAGTAAGTCTGAGTTACAATTTTGTTCTACATTTTTCTCCAGCTCTGTCCAGAATCCTCTGCTGTGATCCCTGTCAGAGCAGTCAGTAGTGGTAACCGGGTACCATCTAGTTGTGCTGGACTCAGTCTGGTGGAGGCCGTGGTAGTTGTGGTCCATTAGTCCTTTGGACTAATCTTTTCCTTGTACCCTGTTCTCTTCATTCTCCCTTGCTCCTGAAGGGGTGAGACCAGTGAAGTATCTTAGATGGCCGCTCACAGGCTTTTAAGACCCCAGATGTTACTCACCAAAGAAGAATGTAGAACATTTTCTTTATAAACTAAGTTATGCCAATTGAGCTAGATATTCCCTGAGACCACGGTCCCCACAGCCCTCCGCCCAGCAATTCGGTCCCTCAGGGAGTGTGGATGTGTCTATGGAGCTGCCATGACCTTTCCTTGTACAAGTAGTGCTGGCTTCCCCAGTATTGTGTACTGTCTTACACGTCACCATGCCCTTATGTTTTTAATGTAACTATCTTAAGTGATTTCTTACTGTCAGCCATTTAAGTTCTTCCTAAGAAGAGTAGTATAAAATGTCCAAAAAGTTACTAAAGAGGAAATCTGTAACTTTTTTTTAAATAGCACTCGTGGGAAATGGGAGGTTGAGAACAAATCATGCACATGCAATTTTCTGCAAGAGGCAGACAGACTCAAGACAAGTGAGAAGGGACCTGGAAATGGTAAATTGAAGCTTTGCTTCTGGGATGAGATGAGTGAGTGTGACTGTGACTCTGTTTCTAGGAGGAAGTCTCCTGTGCTCCTCACAACAAGGCAGAAGCTCCGATCAATGAGACATTGGTGGTCCTGTGGTAGAATTCTCACCTTCCATGCAGGAGACCCTGATCTGATTCCCAGCCAATGTACCTCATGCAAAGCCCACCCCCACCCCCACCCCTGTTTGTCAGTGGAGGTTTGTATGTTGCTATGATGCTGAACAGGTTTCAGCAGAGCTTCCAGACTAAGACAGACTAGGAAAAAAGGTCTGGAGATCTACTTCCAAAAGTTAGTCAATGATAAAATGGCCCTCAATATCCCGCCCCCTGGTGTTCATGTCTTTTATAATCCCCTCCCACATTATAGCAGGTGTGTGATCAGTAGAATACAGTACAAGTTATGGTATGTCATGTCCAAGATTAGTTATTTAAAACACTGTGACTTCTCTCTTTTTCTCTCCCCAATCGCTCACTCTTGGGAGCCCCATGTCATGAGTAACCCTTAAAAGAGGCCCTTGGGTCAAGCAACTAAAGCCTTCTGCCATCATCACATGAGTGAGCTTGGAAGGTGATCCTTGGGCTCCAGTCAAGTCTTCAGAGACTGCAGCCCTGGCCAGCCACTTGACAGCAACCTCATGAGAGACCCTGAGCCAGAATCACCCAGCTAAAGTACTCCTGAATTTCTGACTCTCAGAAAAGATGTGCAATCACAAACGTTTATTTTTTAAGTGACTCATTTTGGGGGCAATTTGTTACACAGCAACAGGTAATACAACTGCCCTCATCCCTCTAGTTGAAACCTAACTTCTCTGGGGTCCTGTAGACCAGTGAGTCTCAAACTTTAAAACGCATGCTAATCACCTAGAGAAACTTGTTAAAATGCTGGTCCTGATTTAGTAAGTCTGGAGTGAGAGTTTCTACATTTCCAACAAGCTTTCGGGTGATGCTAACACTGATGTCCACAGAGACACTTAGAATAATAGCAAGGCTGTTGTCATGGATTGAAATGTGTCCCCCCAAAATACCTGTCAACTTGGCTGGGTCATGATTCCCAGTATTGTATGATTGTGTAATCTGATGTGATTTCCTTATGTGTTGTAAACTCTATCACTGTGATGAGGTTATATGTGATCTCCTTATGTGTTGTAAACTCTATCACTATGATGAGGTTATACTGATGACGTCTACAAGATTGGATAGTGTCTTAAGCCAATCTCTTTTGAGATATAAAAGAGAGAAGTGAGCAGAGACACGTGGGAACCTCATACCACCAAAAAAGCAGTGCCGGGAGCAGAGCATGTCCCTTGGACCTATGGTTCCTGCGCAGAGAAGCTTCCAGAGCAACGGAAGATTGATGACACGGGTCTTCCTCCAGAGCCGACAAAGAAAGCGTTCCCTTAGAGCTGATGCCCTGAATTTGGACTCTAGCCTACTGGACCGTGACAGAATAAACTTCTCTTTGTTAAAACCATCCACTTGTGGTATTTCTGTTAAAGCAGCACTAGATGACTAAGACAGCTGTAGAAATAGCTTGCCTGTGATGGAGCTATGGAGGCATTGTGGGTTGGATGAGAAAATATTCCTTATCTCAAAGCAAAGTCTGGTCCTGCACCCCTAAGGGTGAGTCAGAGCTGGAAGAGGAATCTCCATGGGTGGGAGTGTATTTTGCATTTGTCTTGGTATTGTCCTCTCCTCACCTCCTCACTCACTCCTGCAATCTGAGTCCAAACCAAACCCATTGCTGAAGAGTCGAGTCTGACTCATATTGAACCTATAGGACAGAGTAGGACTGCCCCCACAGGGTTTCCAAGGCTGTAATCTTTATGGAAGCAGAGTGCCACATCTTTCTCCTGAGAGCGGTTGGTGAGTTCAAACCACCGACTTTTTGGTTAGCAGCCGAGTGATTGACCACTGCACCACCAAGGCTCTTTCCCTCTGGCCCACTTACTCTAAAAGTGAGCAATCAGGCACTGTAGAGCTGCTAACGCCATCTGGACTACACAGCACCCCCTGTCAAGTACTCCTAACAAAAGAGTCCAACTTCCTGGAGCCATGAAGTTTGGATGAACCCCTGAAACTACTGCCCTGAGATAATCTCTAAACCTTAAACCAAAAATATCCCCTGAAGTCTTCTTAAAACCAGACAATAGTTTAGCTTAACTAGTAAAGAATGTCTGCCTTGAGCATTGTGCTTTTTTAAGACCTATCTATATGGGATCAAACTGACCAACAGCAACTCTAAAGATGGAACCTTAGGGAGCAGTGAATTTATGTTAACAGAGGAGGAACAACTCAGAAAAGGACAGTGAGAATGGTTACACAACTGGATGAATGTAATCAATGTCACTAAATATACATGTAGACACTCTTGAATTGGTGTATATTTTGCTGTGTATATTCTCAACAACAACAACAAAATACATAAAATTATATTAAAAAAAGAGTCCGACTCACTCTAATCAAGGCCCTAGAGCTCACTTCCATTGAATGGAAATGTGAGTGATAGAGGGACAAATTAAATGAAATTAGAAAGAAGCAAATAGACAAATCAGAATACAGGGCATTCCACAGGTTTACTAACTTGATTTCTGCAAATTGGCATGTAGGAAAAATGAGAGACGACTGCTGAGAATTAAAGTAGCCTTAAGAGAAAACCAAATATAATTTGTGGGCCTTGTTTTATTCCTGATTCAAACCAAGTTCGAGAAGAGACTTTTTTTTAAGATAATCATGGAGATTTGATTATGAACTGAGTATTAGATGATAGCATGGAATTAGTATTAAGTTATTAGGTGTGATAATGGCATTGTGATTTTTGTTTTTACTTTGTCTGAAAATGTTCAAAAATTTTTTATATAGGTGTACTTAAACATGTAGGGATAAAATAACATGATACTGAGGATTTGTTTTAAAAGGAAAGTGGATGGAGCAAATATGACAGAATCTTGAAAACTGATGAATCTAGGTGTTTATTGTAAACATTCCCTCTTAAAACTTAAAAATAAAAGGATACTGTGGTTTTACTATATCCAGTGCCGTATTACCCACGTATTACTTTTATAATTAGAAAAAAATTAATATTTAAAAATAATTAACATTCCAAAAGAAAGGAAGGCAGGAAGAAGAGAAAAGAATATAAAATGTTGCTACCTTGTAGAATTTAGTTTCCTCATTTGTAAAACTAGGAGTTTGAATGCCCATCCAACAAAAAAGAACAAGAATTTATTCCGCCTTCTAATATGTTGGCTTTGTGTTGTTAATATCAGAAAATTTAGAAATAATCTAGATGCAGTAGGGAGTTGAGTGAATGTACTGTGGTACATCTATCCAAATACTACACAGACAAAAATAATAATATAGCTGTATTTATATTGAACTGGATATATATAAATCACAAAGGATGTTCTTCAATGCAATCTCATTTTTACAAACCACAGATATGCTTGGGAATATTTGGAAGAAGATGTTAACAATGATTATGTCTGAGCGTTAAGATTATGCTTGATTTTTTTCCTTTCTTGGTTCTCTGGTTTTTCGTGGGTTTTTTTCCCCTTGCAATAAACCTGTATTACTTCTGTACTGAGAAATGGTTTTTTAAAAAAAAAAACCTTCATTGTAGAAGCTGTGAATTTTGGGGTAAAATTATGTTCTTTAGGCATGTCACAGCTGCGGAGGCCAGCGTGCTTCCTGCTTCCTCCCCAATTTATCATCTTGAGAAGGCCTCAAGCAGCTAGTTCAAAAGCCCCCAGAGCTCTAGCCACTACTTAAGGCATCCCGTGCTATTCCAGGCAGACCTTCTCCTGAGAGCTATGCAATCCCACTCTTAGGTATTTAGCCAAGAGAAATGAAAATTTATGTCCATGCAAAAACCTGCTCACGAATATTAATAACAAACTTCCTTATCGTCACCCAAACGTCCTTCAGCTGGTAAATAGATACACAGATTGTTGTACATTCATGCAATGAAGACTACTCAGCAATAAAAAGGAAGAAACCACCGATGCCCACAATGACATGGATGAATTTCAAATGCGTTTCGGTAAGCGATAGAAGGCTACATACAGACTGGATAATGATTCCATTCATAAGACATTCTGGAAAAAGGAAAAACTACTATAAAAACAAAAAACCAATCAGTAGTAGCCAGGCACTGGCAAAGAGTAGGGGTGCAGATGGGGGAAAAGCAACAAGTTTTTTTTTTTTTCTTAAGAAGAATGCAAAGATGTTTCTTGTTTGTTTGCTTTTTAATTCTCTTCCTTAAAAAAAAAAAATGCTCCACTACAACCTGGTGAATGGAATCCCAAATGCACCGGTGACCAATGCTAGTGCACTTGCCTAATTTGCAAAATGCGCTCATTCCCCAAGATGGTAAGCCTACCTTAATGTTGTGTGGAAAGAGAGCATCTAAAATTGAAACTACTTAAGTGAACATCAGGGGTTTTTAAATGTTCTTGGGCATTAACTTTTAATTATTTCTGTGATGGCACTAGATAATGTCTGATGGCAAAATTTCTATCATATGGGGATTGTTGATAGGGACATTTGCCAATAACCCCTTTAAAAAGATCATTTCTTGTTTATCCCTGTGGGACTCCACATTATAACTTGCTGTCTCTCAGTTCAGGGGCAGATGGCTCTGTTATTTGGTTGGCGATATAACTGTACACACTAGAAAAGCTTTACAACAGTAATGATGTTAACAAAGAGCATCCTTGGCATTCTCAAAATAAGTTTGTTTCAAAAAACATGCAGTTAGCCTCTTTGATGGGTAGGTGCTGTGCTGGTGGAAGCGTGTTTACAAAGAAAATAAAACAGTACTGAAGAGAAAGTGGCAGGAGCAAAGCATGGCTGAGGACGTGATCTCTGAAAAAAAGACATTTTGGTTGGGGAATTCTCTAACGAAAATAAATAACATAGCACTTTAGTCTCATTGTTTTTCATTGTTGAAACACCAGAAATTGCATAAAAGTATGAGGAAAAAATTTAAATTGCCAATAATACCACCATCCACTCACAACCTTGGTAAACGTCTTGGTGGGCTTCCTTCCTGTCTTTTCTCTGTGTATATGTTAAAATTTTGGCTGAGGTCTCGAGACTATAGATGCCACATTCAAAGGGAAACTTTGAGAATGCAATGTGAGACTTACAAAAGAAGATGGTAGAAAACCAGAGTGCACACTTAACTGATCACCCCCTCCAGCCTGTAACAGAAGATGGGGAGGCCAAGGAAAGGTTAGATATTAGACAAGGAATCTTGGGAGAGGTCATGTGAGTGCTGGGAGGCTCACCCTCCTACATGGGCATCCATAAAGCTCTCTCTTTTCTCCAGAGCTCAGGGAAAATCTCTTTATATTCTCAGAGGAAATCCTTCCCTCATGACCATCCCCTTTCTAGAACTTGGCATTTTCCTCTGAGGTACCTAGCATAATTGCCTCAATGCCCCAGGCTCTTGAAAACAAAGCTAGAGAAGGAAGTGGTTTACTTTCCACCCTATCACAGGCCTTCCCTATACAAGAAAGCCTGTTCTTGATTAAGAAAAGGAAAATTGTAAGTAGAAACAAATTAATACCTTTGAAAATTATGCTGCATCATTTTTAAACCAAATGGGGACCATATCAAACATCCTGTTGTTTAAGTTAATATTATATAGTAGACATTTTCCATCATGGTAAATATTCTTTGAAAACATAGTATTCCACCTTTCGAAAAGGAACCCTTTGAGAAACCTGGAGGAATCAAGGGAAAAATAGCCATTTAGGAGTGTCCACTTTTCCTGTGGCAGTCAGCTGACAGATATCTCTGGTGGAGACCAACTTGGGAGGGTAGGTAGGCTGGATAAGACTGGACTAGCCATGTGATGTGGAAACTAGGCTAGGCCAGAGATGTTCACCCCATCAGCATTACCACCACTGCCATCATCATCACGGTTACCATTTATTGAGCACTTACTATGTTCCAGGCACTTGTTGTTTTATTTTGACCATCAGAGTTCTAGTTCTCCAACTTTAGGGTGCAGAAAGATCACTCAGCGTGCTTGCTATCAATGCAGATTCTTGCCCACTCCTCCCCCATTCTGATTCATTTGGTTTGGGCTGGGGCCTGGGAATTCCAATTTCCAGTAAGTACCTCTAGCTGATTCTGATGCAGGTGAGCCATTGTAGTTGAAACATTTGAGAAAAACGAGGCTTAAAGAGGTTAAATACTTTGCCCAAGAACTTTGACCCATTTCTTTGTAGAAAAGCAAACTTGCTTATTCTCAATTAGGGAATCACAGGGACCAGGATGTAGGGGTCTTGGTCTAGCCACTTCTCCCCACAGAGAGATTTGTCCTCCATTGCTGTGATGGTTAAGTTTGTGTGTCAACTTGGCTGGGTCATGATTCTCAGAGGTTTAACAGTTATGTAATAATGTAGTTTGGCAGTTATGTAATGATGTAACTTGGCTGTTAAGTAATGATATAATTTGACAGTTATGTAATGATATAGTCATCCTTCATGATGTGATCAGCCAAGCAGTTGTAAGGCGTGTTTCTTCATGGGTGTGGCCTGAATTCAATATACATATAGATGTTCTGGCAAAGCTTGCTTTATTGCTCTGGATCCTGCATCCAGCTCATCATCATCTGACCTCTGGATCTTGGGACTTGAGCCAGTGGCCTGCTGTATTGCCTGACAGTTTTGGATTTGTCAGCCTCTGCAGCCCAGTAACCAGCAGTCTGCTGTCTGACCTGCCGATCTTTAGTTCATCAGCCTCTGCAGTTACGTAAGTCAGGAAAAGACTCTAGCCTGACGCCTGACCCATAAACTTGGGACTTGCCAGCCTGTATAACTGCATGAGCCATTTCCTTGCGATAAATCTCTCTCTCTGTACATATATATGTATATATATACGTATATGCTTCACTGGTTTTGCTTTTCTGGAGAAACCAGCCTAAGACAATTGCCAGCTTTGGAAGACCTATTTATTATTACATGTGTGTGTTGTTATATTTAAAAATGGTAAAAGTATTCTTAAATTTCGAGGCTCTAACTGTGCATCAGTTCGATCATTGTAACATATTTTTCTTCTTAAGTAGGATTTGTATTAAACAAATCTTTTGACAGCTCTAAAATACAGTTTGGAACAATTAGATGATATTATGAAATTGTTAATTCATTTAGGCATGATAATGGTGATAATATCCTTATTCTTAGGAGATACGTGCTAAAATATTTACAGTGAAGTGTTATGACGTATGCAAATTGCAAATGGTTCAGGAGAAAGTACAGATAGATGCATATAGAGGAGAGAGAAAGCAAATGTGGCATAATGTTAACAATTGGTGAATCTAGGTAAAGGGTTTCTAATGATTGAAAATACTGTTCTTTCAACTTTTCTTCTAGTTTGAAAGTTTAAAAAAAAACATGGGGAAAAAAATATATATATTTTTTAAATTTAAGGCTTGGGTGTTAGTTTTTAAAGCTGTCTAGCTATTTGCATGGTCAGCCACATCTCAACCCCCGGGCCCAGGCGCTGCTTTAATAACCACATTAGGAAAAAGTTAAACATCAGAATGTGCTAAACTCAGGAATGATCCTTGAATGTTCTCTAAAGTTTATTTAAACTCTAGCAAATGCAAAGGTCAGTGCTGCTGGGCATAAGAAATAATCATTTGCCTCCACAGACTTATTATGTGTACCTAAGACCAAAAAGAAAGCTGCTCCTTTACTAGAAAAGAGGTTTTGGTATACTATGTAATTCTTACTCATTTGAAATAGAATTTGAGACATAAATTTCATTCCTCCACTTATGATTGATTTTTAGAAACTCTAAGAAATGAACATTGTGTTTCCATTTACTTCTTTATGTTGAAAATGTCCTTCCTAGAACAGAAAGTGAGAAATTTTGGATTTAATTTGTTGTCATTTTAGGTGCTGTCTAGTCAGTTCCAACTCATAACAACTCTACGTACAACAGAACAAAACACTGCCCGGTCCTGCGCCATCCTCGCAATCATTGCTATGTTTGAGCTCATTGTTGCAGCCACTGTGTCAATCCATCTCGTTGAGGCTCTTCCTGTTTTTCACTGACCCTCTACTTCACCAAGCATGATTTCCTTCTCCAGGGACTGGACCCTCTTGATAACATGTCCAAAGTATGTGAGACGAAGTCTCACCATCTTTGTTTCTAAGAAGCATTCTGGCTGTACTTCTTGCGAGACTCATTTGTTCATTCTTCGGGCAGTCCTTACTATATTCAATATTCTTCGCCAACACCATAATTCAAATGCATCAATTCTTCTTTGGTCTTCCTAATTCATTGTCCAGCTTTCATATGCATATGAGGTGATGGAAAATACCATGGCTTGGGTCAGGCACACTTTAGTCCTCAAGGTGACATCTTTGCTTTTCAACACTTTAAAGAGGTCTTTTGCAGCAGATTTGCCCAATGCAATGTATCATTTGATATCTTGATTGCTACTTCACTGCAGTGGCATCACTAGGGTTGGTGTCACCCAGTGCGGTGACTCATGGTGTTACCCCCCATGCTAATTACCACAATATTGTATCTAAAACACCAGAAAATTTGACAAGATGAGTAACTGTAAAAACACCTGCTGTGATGAAAACAATAGCACATGCATACAGCACATGCAGACGAAACCACACGGCGTTGTGATTGGGTAATAATGACAGCTCTGACCAGAGCATATTAGAAGGTTCAAAAAGTAAATTAGCATAGATTTTTAGCCTTGTAGGTATGTTGATATACGTAAGCTAGGCTTACAAAAAAAAATTTTTTGTTGTTATAACTAACTATGGGGATATTTTTATAAAAAATAATAAAAAGGCATCAATTCTTCTTTGGTTTTCCTCATTTGTAGTCCAGCTTTCGCATGCATATGAAGTGACTGAAAATATCATGGCTTGGGTCAGGTGCACCTTAGTCCTCAAAGTGACGTCTTTGCTTTTCAGCATTTTAAAGAGGTCTTTTGCAGCAGATTTTCCTTATGCAATATATCGTTTGATTTATTGACTGCTCTACACTCTTGAATAGTAGCTAAAGTGAACAGAAGAAATGATAAAGTAGAAGAGCTGAACAGAAGATTTCAAAAGACAGCTCATGAATAAAAAGTAAAATATTATAGTGAAATGTGCAAAGACCTGGAGTTAGAAAACTAAAAGGGAAGAATACTATCAGGATTTCTCAAACTGAAAGAACAGAAGAAAAAATTCAAGCCTCGAGTTGCAATATTAAAGGATTCTACAAGAAAAATATTAAATGACACAGGAAACATCAAAAGAAGATGGAAGGAATACACAGTAACTGTACCAAAAAGAATTGGTCAATGTTCAACCGTTTGAGGAGATGGCATACAATTAGGAACTGATGGTACTGAAGGAAGAAGTCCAAGCTGCACTGAAGATGTTGGAGAAAAACAAAGCTCCAGGAATTGATGGAATACCAATTGAGATGTTTCAGCAAATGGATGCAGCGCTGGAGGTGTTCACTCGTCTATGCCAAGAAACTTGGAAGACAGCTACCTAGCCAACTGACTGGAAGAGATCCATATTTGTGCCCATTCCAAAGAGAGGTGATCCAACAGTATGCAGAAATTATCAAACAATATTATTAATATCACATACAAGTAAAATTTTGCTGAAGATCATTCAAAAGCGGTTGCAGCAGTACATCAACAGGGAACTGCCAGAAATTCAAGCCAGATTTAGAAGAGGACGTGGAATGAGGGATATCATTGCTGATGTCAGATGGATCCTGGCTGAAAGCAGAGAATACCAGAAGGATGTTTACCTGTGTTTTAATGACCATGCTAGGGCATTCGACTGTGTGGATCAAAACATTATAGATAACATTGCAAAGACCGGGAATTTCAGAACACTTAATTGTGCTCATGAGGAACTTGTATATAGACCAAGAAGCAACTGTTTGAACAGAACAAGGGGATACTGCGTGGTTTAAAGTCAGGGAATGTGCGCATCAAGGTTATATCCTTTCACTATACTTATTCAATCTGTATGCTGAGCAAATAATCCGAGAAGCTGGGCTATAAGAAAAAGAATGTGGCATCAGGTTTGAAGAAAGACTCATTAACAACGTGTAATATGCAGATGACACAACCTTGCTTGCTGAAAGTGAAGAGGACTTGAAGTACTTACTGATGAAGATCAAAGACCACAGCCTTCAGTATGGATTACACCTCAATATACAGAAAACAAAAATCCTCACAACTGGATCAATAAGCAACATCATGATAAACAGAGAAAAGATTGAAGTTGTCAAGGATTTCATTTTACCTGGATCCACAATCAACATCCATGGAAACAGCAGTCAAGAAATCAAATGATGGATTGCATTGGGCAATTCTGCTGCAAAAGTCCTCTTTAAAGTGTTCAAAAGCAAGACGTCACTTTAAGGACTAAGATGCGCCTGACCTAAGCCATAGTGTTTTCAATTGCCTCATATTCATACGAAAGCTGGACAATGA
Source organism: Trichechus manatus latirostris (assembly GCF_000243295.1). NCBI lineage: Eukaryota > Metazoa > Chordata > Mammalia > Sirenia > Trichechidae > Trichechus > Trichechus manatus. Next base: position 6,348,904 of record NW_004443965.1, read on the forward strand.
ATAAGGAACACCAAAGAAGAATTGATGCTTTGAATTATGATGTTGGCAAAGAATATTGAATATACCATGGACTGCCAGAAGAATGAACAAGTCTGTCTTGGAAGAAGTACAGCCAGACTGCTCCTTAGAAGCAAGGATGTTGAGACTTTGTCTCACATACATTGGACATGTTATCAGGAGGGACCAGTCCCTGGAGAAGGACATCATGCTTGGTGAGGAAGATGATCAGTGAAAAAGAGGAAGACCCTCAGTGAGATGGATTTACACAGTGGCTGCAGGAATGGACTCATGCATAACAATAATTGAGAGGATGGCACAGAACTGGGCAGTGTTTCATTCGGTTGTACATGATGTCACTATGATTCGGAACAAACTTGACAGCACCTAACAATAACATGAGCTAAATATTGAATGATGCAGGAAGCATCAAAAGAAGATGGAAGGAATACACAGAGTCACTGTGCAAATAATAATTGGTCAATCTTCAACCATTTCATGATTTACTTTTAGTGACCCGTTTTTAGAATATGTAAACTTTGGACCTAATTAGAATTAAAAGTTTAAACTGAGAAACATTCAGACTTTCCCTTGGATGGAAGAACCTAAACATATATGAAATATGTCTTCTGTCTCTTTCCTCTTCTAATTTTTTCTTCCAACCTTTTGAGAGACAGGAGTATCAAGGGCACACATTCCTTCTTATCTTGAATGCTCTGCCTTCTAAATTTTCCCTGTCTTATAGGGTTGCTATGAGTTGGCTTGAAAGCAATGGGTTTTTTAATATGCTCAGAACTGGTTGGAGGGAGACACAAAAATATTGTTCTATTTGAAGAAAAAATGGCAGTTCTCACAATTGGCAGGTCCTTTCATTTGTTCACTGAATAAATATTTATTGAGCACATACAACCTGCCAGATAGGGAGTTTGGCACTTTTCTAAGCAAAATTAGACTCTTATCAGCGTCCCTGACCACCAAACCAGTTGCCATCTGACTCATAGTGACTGCTTGTGTACAGAGTAACCCTCCTGGTTTCCTTTCTCTCTAACTGGCCATGAGTTAGCATCATTTGCTAGCTCCTCCTTTTCTTGATAGCAGCTCTTGGACCTTTCTTCTTCTCTATTTACATTCTCATCCTAAGTGATCTCTCTAGTTCTGAGGCTTAAAACAATATAGATGATGATGACTCCTAAATCTGTATGGCCAGACCCCTGTTTACCTTGAGCTCTAGACTAGATTATATATTCAACTGCCTAGTTGATATCTCCACTTAGATGTCTGATAGGCATCTCAAACAGAGCTATTGATTTTCCCCCAAATCCCCATGCCACAAAACTTCCTCCCTCAGCCTTTCCCATCTTAGTAATATTGCATCATTTACTTGACCAAAAAAATCCAAAAAAGTTAGAGATTATATTCTGCTGCATGTAACAAAATCCAACTTAACCAGAGAGTGATCATTTTTCCCACAAAACAAGAGGACCAGAGGCAGGTAGACCAGGGCTGTGCAGAGGCTCTTCAATGGCGACAATGTCCCAGGCTTCTTCTATCTTTCTTCTCCACCATCCTCATAGTTGCAAGATGGCAGCCCCACTTCCAGCCTCACATCCACATTTCAAAGGAAAGAAAAGGGAGAAATTAACAAAATGGGAGGCATAGAACCTATATTAAAAAAGCAAAACTTTCCCAGAAATTCCTAGTAGATTTCTGCTTATCTCTCATTGTCCAAACCTGTGTTTTGAATCCCACCCACCACACTCTATCTATAGGAAAGACTGCAGCTTTTTAGCTGCACACATTGCTACCCTGCACAAATCAGAGTTCTGAAACATGGAAGAAACTGTGAATGAACATTGGATAGGTGAATAGCAGTTTCTGCTATGTCATCCTGGACTCCTCTCTTCCTCACCCTTCACTACCAACCTATCAGCAAGTCCTGTCAGTCCCACCTCCAAAACATTTAACAAATTCAACTGCTTCTCTTCATCTCTGCTGCTGAAACCCTGGCCTGAGATACCATCATCTCTCACCCAGACCACAGCAACTGCCTCCTGACTGGTCTCCCTCTTCCACTCTTGGCCTCTCTATCGTCCTTTCTCCACACAGTAGCCAGGGTAATCATTTAAAAGTACCTGAATATAATCGTGCCACTTTCTTCCTTAAAATTCTCCAAAGGATCTGTCGAAGTTTGGATTCCTCCAGAAGCAGACCCTGAGACAAGGATTTGAGTGCAAGCCATTTATTTGGGAGGTGCAGGAAACACAGGGTGGGGGTAGTACAGAGAGACAAGGAAGGGAAGGTAGTCTAAAGAGGGTGTATTAGCTCACTGGCCTCCCCAAGGGTGACTGAAGCTTAACCCCAAGGGGAAGCACTAGGAAATGGTGTAAAACACATGTTTTGGGATTATCTGACCCAAGGGGCGAAGGAGGGTATTTATGCACCCACCCCCAAGAATTGCTGGCTTCAGCTCTATTGGCTAAGCACCTACTCCTGAACCTCACAGCTTTTTCCATTTGAAGCAGAATCACAAGAGGGTGGGAAAGGGTCAGTTAATTTCTTTAATAGAATAAACAAAAGAACCAAACCAGTTGCTATCTAGTCAACTCTGACTCATGGAGACCTCATGTGTGTCAGAGTAGAACTGTGCTCCATAGAGTTTTCAGTGGCTGATTTTTTTTTTTGTCTTTTATTTTATTTTAATATATGCAATACAACATCTGACAATTCAACTTTTTACAGGTGTGCAACTTCTTGACATCAATTACAATGATTTACTGTGAAAACATTACCCTTAATAAATGCAAATTTTCACTCACCATAAACAGAAACTCAGTGCTCTATAAGCAAAAACTTCCTCTTTCCCTCTCCCCGCTACCCCTAATAACCACTAATACACTGTTTCCATACATTTGATTCTTCTTGTCTTTATATACGTGAGTTCAAACAATGTTTGTCCCTTTGCAATTGACTTATTTCACTAAGCATAATGTCTTCAAGTTCCGTCCATATTGTAGCATGTATTAGAATTTCATTTCTTTTTCTAGCTGAGTAATATTCCATTGTATGTACATACCAATTTTTTTTTTTTATTGTACTTTAGGTGAAGGTTTACAGAACAAATAGTTTCTCATTAACCAGTCAGTACACATATTGTTTTATGACATTGGTTAACAACCCCACGACATGTCAACCCTCTCCCTTCTCGGACTTTTTTTTTTTTTTTGGTGAAAATGTACATAGCCAAAGATACACCATTTCAAAAATTTCTGCATGCACAATTCAGTGACATCGAGTATGTTCTTCCAGTTGTGCTGCTATTCTCACTTCAGACGAAGGTTTGCAGAACAAAATAATTTCTCATTGAACAGTACGCATTGCCCTATGACAATGGTTAACAACCCCACTACATGTCTACACTGTCCTTACTCAGCCTTGGGTTCCCTATCACCAGCTTTCCTGTACCCTTCTGCCTTTTAGTCCTTGTCCCTGGACTGCTGTGCCTCATTAGTCCCGTTTTGTTTTATTGGGCTGTCCAATCCCTGGCTGAACGGTGAACCCTGAAGTGACTTCACCACTGAGCTAAAAGGGTGTCTGGGAGCCACTCTGGGGGTTTCCAGTCTCTTTCAGGCCAGTAAATCTGATCTTTTTTGTGTGTGTTGGGATTTTGTTCTACATCCTTCTCCAGATCTGTCCAGAACCCTCTGTTGTGATCC
>NW_004443965.1:6352713-6365480 GCF_000243295.1 Trichechus manatus latirostris
AGACCCCAGACGCTACTCACCAAGGCAGGCTGTAGGACGTTGTCTTTATAAACTGTGTTATGCCAATTGAGCTAGATGTACCCCGAGACCATGGTCCTCACAGCCCTCTGCAGTGGCTGATTTTTTGGAAGTAGATCTCCAGGCTTTTCTTCCAAGGTGTTTCTGGGTAGACTCAAACCTCCAACCATTCAGTTAGCAGCCCAGAGCATTAACCTCTTGCATTACCCAGGGATTCCTTTAATAGGATAGGAAGTTGAAAATATGATGTCAGGATCATGAATGGCTGTCTTAGAAATCTGCCAAATTTTAGCCTCGTTTGAAAGTAGCTAAATTTTTGTGATGCTGTCTTTTTGACAGACAAAAATATGTATAACATCTTTAATGATATAGGAAAATTTCAAGTAAGCAATAATAAGATTTGAAATAATTGTTTGAAATCAATACATTAAGGCACACATCACTTAATAACATTAGCAATTGATTATACGTGTACTATATCATTAAATGGCATTACTGTTGTCTATAAATCTGCAGAGCATACGCAGATGAATGCTGATTAAATAATCTTGGATACATTGTTGCCTTTATATTAGCTTACTACTTTACTTTCCTTTTTTCTTCAATTGTTCTACAAAGTAATCATTACAAGCAACGGTCAGAGCTGCCACCATGACCACGAATTCATTAAAATCCACTTCTTTGTCCTTATTGGCATCCAGGTCCTTCATTGTCTCATCAACCAACTGTGGATCCTGTTGGCACTAAAAGGAAAAAGAAAATTTCTAACTCCCTGATTTTATGGCTCGCAATGACAGTTGAAATCGTATCTTCCTTTTATTTCCATTACAGTTTTCATTCCCATTTTTAGCACCTAAGACAACGTCTAAGCCTATTTGCTGGTAGGTTTGTACCAGGCACACATTCTAACGGAGTCTAGCCTCTGCCCCCAGGGCCATGTAACTCTGACTCAGACTGCAAGACCAAGAAGAACAAACAACAGATGATCAAAATGAGCCACTGATGCTGACCGTGCACTTGCGCCACACCGCAGGCTCTGGGGCCAGGACACTGGAAGGCAGTCAGGCAGCTTGCAAAGTGGGAGACTTTGAAGCCAAGAAGAGTTAGCAGCTCTACCATTTACCAGCAATGGGACTGTGAGCAAATCACCTAACCTCGTTTTTTTTTTTCCTTATTTGTAAAATGGAGATAATACCTACCTGAAAATTGGGGGGATGTTTCAACACAACTTTTGAAAGTGCTTAGCACCAGAATTACTAGATTTAGCAACTAAAAATAGAGGATACCAGTTAAATTTGAATTTCAGATAAACAACCATTGCACAGGGCATACTGTATTTTATCTGGCAACCATGCTTAGCACAATGCCTGACACAAAAAAGGGAACCCAATAAAGTATAGCTCTTATAAGGATGGCTGCACTTCATGGGATTCAGAAAGGGTGGAACTGTGAGCATCCACCTCTCCTGTGGTTAGTAGTTGATGAGAAATATTTCCAAAAGGTGTTCATTTCCTCCAGAAATTCCCCATTGCCCTCTTATGAGCTGCCAATCATTCAGTGGTTTGAAAGTTAAATTTAATTGATCAAAATCAACTTGATGGAAACAATTATAAATTTCACTTGAATAAATCGATGCGCCAAGTTTGACCTACTGAGCCTTTTACTCTGAACATTGTATAATACAGGAGCCAAACTAGGTTTCAAAACAACAAAGCAAACAAAAGTTCCTGGGGACTTCTAAAATGTCTGAAAAGATATCATGCAGTTATTATGTTAAAAGAAGTTTTACTTTAAGCTTTTACCGTAAAGAGTCGGGAGAAAGGAGTATCATAATTAAATCACTGTAGCCTTCATACAAGGTTCAACTAGAATAACGTCATGCAAGGGTGACGTATCATGCTAAAATCAGTTCAAGGCAACTCCATAAACATCAGAACGAAGTGTTTTCCCCAGAGGAGTTTTCAAACACTGCACTACAATGCTTCGCACATAGATTTATTGAACCCCTTGCTATTTTAAGATGTGAATCTGGTCTTGCACTGACTTACATTCCAGACACATTCTTGCCACTGATCCCAGTCAGCTTGTGTTTGGCTGACAAAGCTCTGTAAGCATTTGTCATTCTCTATAAAATTTGCCACCACAACATAAAGAACCCCAGGCCTAATTTCTGACTCAGTACCTAAGATTAATCTACAGACATCCGGACACAGCTCTTGGTATAACTTGCTTTATCTGTCATTGCAGCACTATGATGTTGACTAATTGATGAAAGGCTCAAATAGAATTTTTAATATTTGGAAACCCTAGTCGATGTAGAGGAGTGCACGTGACGATATCCACAGAAAGCAAAGGTCTCTAGTGTTCGCTTCCCATGTACTTTGAACCTCAGTATTAATCCTGCTGTTTTTGTGACAGGATCATAGGAGACTATGTATGGAAAGTTGGTCCCTGAAGCCATACCTCACCCACCTTGGCCTGAATGGGGCAGAAAGGCCGTGACTCACCGAGAGGAAGTCTGTGAGCTCTCGCTGCAGGAGTAATTTCAGTTCCCCCTTGTTGAGCTTGAATTTGCCCCCTCCCTTGCAAGAGTACCGATGGAAGATTTTAATCCTGGTGTCCATGGCAATCCCCAGCTGGGTGGGCATGCTGGCAGCAGGATTGATCTCTCCAGGGGCAGGCCACCAAACTCAGGGAGAAAACACTTGTTCAAATAAACAGATAGGGAAACATCAGCATTTTCATTCACACAGGATAATACCTTCCCCCAAGTCACCCCACTATGCAAGTGATGGTGGTTAAAACACAAAAATCTTCAGTTAAAGAAATCGTTCCACCCACTCCAGGGCATACTGCAAGGAGACCTTTGTAGGTGACTTTTTTCTCTTCCCCATCCTTACTTCTCCAAGATGTAACAGGTTCAGCATGCTCATAAGTTAGCAAACAGACAACTACAGAGTCATATTAAAACATAAGGTTAAAAAAATAAAGCAAGAAGAGGAAGAAAATAGCTAACTTCATACCTGGTCAGCCAATGCACAGCTCTGTCAACGGGTGTTTACAATTTAACTGTAAGCACTTATACGTGGGGTTCCACCCTAGCACAACTGTTCCCTGAGAAAATGAAAACTACCAGTGACGAGAGGTTCACATAGAGGTGCTTCTGTGTCTGTTTTTAATCTCCGAGGTGAACAGGTGTGAGCTGCTGTCCTTTGGGACACCCAGGAAGGGCTGGAGCCTGTTGTGTGCATTAGATGAGAAGGCAAAGAGGGAAAACGGAAGCCTCACTTATCCCTTCGCTATGGGAATTCGCTAGAAATGCAATTAGTTGCTAGGAAGTTCATGACAAGAAGAGCTCTAAAAACAGACAAGTGAAGAAGCAACACTGGTTCAAACCTGGAGACTCCTGGGCAGAGCCAATAGCAAGGTCAAGGGAACAAACAGAGCAGGCTAACACAACGGACCAAAACCCAAAACTAAACCCAGCCCGTAGCATCGGTTCCAACTCATAACGACACTATAGGACAGAGTAGAGCTGCCCCAGAGAGTTTCCAAGGCTGTAATCTTTACGGAAGCCATCCAGTGCCAGCCCCTTGCCGTGGAGTTGATTCTGACTCACAGCAACTCTATACAACAGAGTCGAACTGCCCCATAAAGTTTCTTCGGCTGTAATCTTTATGGAAGCAGACTGCCACATCTTTCTCCTGAGCAGTGGCTGGTGGGTTCGAATTGCTAAACTTTCAGTTAGCAGATGAATGTTTTAACCACTGTGCCACTAGGGATCCTTAAACAATGGACCAAAAAACCCAAAACTAAACCTGTCGAGTTGATTCCGACTTATGGCAACCCTATCAGACAGAGTAGAACTGCCCCATGGGGTTTCCAAGGAGCAGCTGGTGGATAAGAACAACTGAAATTTTTGGTTAGCAGCTGAACTCTTAACCACTGCACCACCAGGGCTCCACACAATGGACACTTCTGTAAAAAAGGAGGAAGCCCTCCATGTGTTGATTTGTTGTTGTTGAATGCTGTCAAATTGATTCTGACTCATAACGACCCTAGAGGGCAGAGTAGAATGGCCCCATAGGGTTTCCAAGGCTGTAATGTTTATGGGAGCAGGATTGCCAGGTCTTTCCAGAGTTGCTGGTGTGTTTGACCCATCGACCTTTCAGTTAGCAGCCAAGCTCTTAACCATTGCGCCACCAGGGCTCCCTATGTGCTGATTTAGAAAGGTACAAAATGATTATTGTGTGTAAGAAAGGAATAAAAATAAGAATATACATGTGTATTAAAAAAAAAAAAAGCAAAACAAAACACATTGTCACTGAGTCAATTTCAACTCATGGCGATCCCATGTGTTACAGAGTAGAACTATTCCACAGAGTTTCCTTGGCTATACTCTTCACAGAAGTAGGTTGCAGGCCTTTCTTCCGAGGTGCTGCTGGGTGAATTCAAACCGTCAACCATTAGGTTAGTAGTCAAGCACAAACTATTAGCGCAACTCAGGGGCCTTGCGTGTGTATAATAGGCTTGTGTTTACCTAAAGAATCACTGAAAGGCTACGTAAGAAATAAAAGTTGTAACTATAAGGGATTAGGAGGAAACAGGATGGAACGAAGTGGTTGAAGACTAGGGTAGGAGCAAGACTTCTCAATTTATACTTTTTAAACCGATTTTAACTTTTCAATTTTAGGAATATATTCCCTATTCAAAATATTGAAATAGAATGAAGCCCAGAGCAGCTGCTTATGCAGGAAGCCGTAGGGGGCATCTCCCAGTAAGAGAGATGGATAAAGGAAAAGAATCCCTTGGGAAACAAAAGCCAAAAGTTGGCCGTTGTGCTTTTAAATGCTGCCTGTCCTTCTCTCAGGACTGAAATTTAATTATGTGAAAAGAAAGCCAGTATCTCCTTTATATTGCCTTTCACCAGTCCTGTTGGGATATATCCTCAAACAGTCTATTCTCCTCTCGCCCCTTACCATCCTGGCCACTTCACTGAAACCAAAGCGAAACTCATCTCCCCGCCCTCCAAACCTGCTCCTCCTTCTGTTTTGACCATCTCAGCCATCCAATTCCACCTTGACTTCTAGCACCATTTTTAAATACCGGTTGAACGCATCCTTTTTCTCCTTTGTACACCACCTTCAAGGCCTCGTCATTTTTGGTCCGGTAGTGGTGCAAAAGGTTTGTGCTTGACAGCTACCCTAAATGTTGTGGTTCGAACCCAGCTGGTACCTTGAAAGAAAGCCCTGGTGATCTGCTTCCATTAAGATTACAGCACAAAAAAAAGCCCTATGGAGCGCAGTTCTACTCTGACACACATGGAGTGGCCATGAGTCAGAATCAACTTGATGGCAGTGGGGCTGGTTTTTGGTTTGTTACTGTGACAGTTTCCTTATTCCTCCATTCTGATCTCCATTCCGCTGTCAGGGTAATTTATCTAAAACACAAATCAAAACCCACACTCCCTGAGCATTCAAAAGGCTGAGCCTGCCTACTTTTCTGACTTCAACTCTTGCCACATCTTAAGAGGCAGCTATGTTCAGAACAAACTGACCAAAATATTCTCTCTCATTCTTCCATGCCTTCGCAGTCTGGGCCCACTGCCTGGAATGCTTTTTCTCCCTTCCGCTTCGCCAATTCTGTCTAGTCCTGCAAGACTCAGTTCAGACAGCATCCCCTCTTGGAAGTTTTCCTGAACTTGTCCCAATGCACAACCTCCCCCTCCTCCACCTTCCCAGAATAGGGGACCACTTCTGTCCTTTCTTATTCCTGGTGTATATCTTTATCTTTTTATCATTTCACTTATCACACATTCCTGTAATCATTTCTGTTTATACCTCCCAGACTTTGAATGAGTCCCTTGATGGCAGAGTTGATATCTGGTTCATCTTTGCATTCCGCAGCATTTAGTACAGGATCAGGCATATGGAAGTACTCAGAAATCTTTGCTGATATATGGATCAATACGTAAATGGATTAGAGTGGAAAACTGTAAGATATCCGAAGACTTGAGCCTTGCCTAGTTTAGCTGTCCAAAGAATTGTTTGATCATCTCTATTCCACAGAGAAAATTTACTTTATTAGGAAAAAAAAGAGAAAGAATGACAACAGTCATTTCAATGAATTGGGAAAGTTTGAATTGAAATGAAACATTATCGGGTTAAGCTGCTAAAGTTATAAATACACTAAAATGGGTAAGCCTTAGAGAACATGTGGGTCTCAGCAGTATGTTTAAGTCATTTTCATCCACAAATTAATTTACTTATTCAGTAGGTGGAAACCCTGGTGGCATAGTGGTTAAGAGCTTGGCTGCTAACCAAAAGGTTGGCAGTTCGAATCCACCAGGCCCTCCTTGGAAACCCTATGGGACAGTTCTATTCAGTCCTATTGGGTCGCTATAGTTGGAATCAACTCGATGGCGGCAGGTGGATGGTGGCAAGTTTGTTTGTTTGTTTGTTTTTTTTGGTTATTCAATTGGCAGGCAAAACTCTTAATTGAATAGATGTTTAAAATTGTAATCATAGGAATGATGTGGTTGTTGAAAAATAGTTCACATTCAAATTTGCTATATTTAATAATAACATTTTAATATACTTTAAAACAAAAGAAAGACTTTTGAATAGAAGATGTTTATTTCTTAGTTATTTATGTGGCTGCTATGTTGACATAATAAAAACACAACTTTATTGTTTTTCTCCCCCTCAGAAAAATTGTACTGCTGTAACTTGAATCAAGAATGAAAACCTGATCATTTTTGAAATTTTTGAAAGATGAGCAACTCCTACCAAAGTAAAAAAGATGGATTTTTAAAAATGAATTATGCCTTTTTTTTTACATTAAATTTTTTAAAAAGGTGTATACAGACACACATAGGGAAAAAAAGGTCTGGAAATTATTTAAACCAAAAGTCCACAGAAATAATTCACAATGGTTGGATTACAAGTGCTTTCAATTTTCTTCTTTTTGCTTATTTTTATTGTACCATTTCCTCCAATAACCAGTATTATTGTGTGATTATTTAATATACAGGTAAATAAATAAAATAATTACACCTCTGCACACTTTTTTTTTTTTTTAACCTGTTCACGCTTTAAAAACAGATTTTGCATCAGTGATTTTGGTCTCTACATTCTCTGTTCTTGGGCTTTGAAAGCCAGGCGGTTTCCGAACTGTTTATGCTCGGCTTAAGCACAGCTAGACGTTTCCTTTGGTACATGCTGCCCCTTAGTGTCAGGCTCCGGAATTGCAGCTGGAAGCTCTAATTCCCAGAAGCGGTGGAAATTGTGTTTATGAAACACATGGCCCGTCTTCAAGTGCTTATCTGTGATGTACGCCAGCCCTAGCCTCTGCCGTCCAGAAGCTTTTCAGAAACAATCATAAAAGACCCAACCAAACCACTTGCCGTCGAGTCAGTCCTGACTCATGGCAATCCCATACGTTACAGAGTAGAACTGTGCTCCGTAGGGTTTTCAATGGCTGGTTTTTCAGAAGCAGATCACCAGGCCTTTCTTCTGAGGAACCTCTGGGTGGACTTGAACCTCCAGCCTTTCGGTTAGCAGACGAGAGCGTTACACATTTGCACCACCCAGAGATTCCCTCAGTCAGGCAAAGGATACAGATTTACAGGTGACCTGAAATCCCAGGATGGGCAGAGGAGACACACCTGTTGATAACATAGAACAGTTGCCCAAAGCTCCAGTGGCACCTTGCTTGCTGTGTTAATAATTATAGTTTTACTTTTCAACTCTTGTTATGTGTCATAATCTTAAGGCTAAACGGTACAACTTTACATTCAAGATAGTGTGCAAAGAATGAAGGAAATAGAAATATCAGGCTTTGGGGAGTTTAAAAGTAAGGGCTAATTTAGATAAAGAAAAAAAGCTGGTGCAAATCCATGAAGGAGAGAGCAAGAAGAGTAGAGACATTTGTCAGTGAGGCTTTGGCCCTAGGGCCTGAAAGAAAGGAAATACATGAAAAATAGGCAACCCTATTAACTGAGAGGAGCCCTGGTGGCGCAGTGCTTAAGAGCTCAGGTTGCTAACCAAAATGTTGGCAGATGGGAATCCAATGAGGCAGCACTACTCTATCCTGTAGGGTTGCTATGAGTCGGAATGGACTCAACAGCAATGAGTATTTTTTTTATTAACTGAGACAAGACAGATACTCTCCTCAGGCTGAGGACACTTCCAGGTGTCTGGACACTGCCAAGAATTCCCAGGAAGGTTTGGCTGTGCTTAGGAGGTGCTCTGGGGCCAAGGTCAAAGTCAGACATGAGCCCAAATTTCTTCCAAAGTTTCCAGCTTTTGTCTTTTTATGTAACTTGATCTAAATGTTCTGTCATTTTCATCACAATGTCATAGATGAATCTCAAATAATTATGGGTGGCTGGGGGGACGGATCACAATGGGCATGAGGAAAATTTTGGGGGTGATGGGTATGTTCATTATCCTGATTGAGGTCATGGTTTCATGGGTGAACACATGTCAAAAGTTACCAACGTATACATTTTAAATATGTGCATTTTATTGTTTGTCAATTATAACTCGATTAAACTATTTTTATGGATTTAATTGTATCCCCCCACCCCCATTTGTGCTTAAGTCCTAACACCTGGTGTCTGTGAACCTGATCTTGTTTGGAAATAGGGTCTTGGAAGATGTTATCAGTTACTTTATACCAGAGTAGAGTGGGTATGACTCTAATCTGAGGAGTGTCCTATAAAAGAAAAGAGACACAGAGAGACAGATGAGGGAAGATGGCCGTGTAAACAAAGAGTTATGCTGCAGCTGCAAGCCAAGGAATGCCTGAGGCTACAACAAGCTGGGAGAGACATGAAAGGAACTTCCCTATAGCCCTTGAGATAACAGGGCCCTGCCCACACCCTGAATTCAGACTGCTAGCTTCCAGAAGTGTGAGACAATAAATTTCTGTTCTTATAAGTCACCCAATTTGCGGTACTTTGTTATGGCCGCTTTTTACGTACAGCTATACAGCTATTTGCAAGAAAAAAAGAAAGGAAAGGAGGGAGGGAGGGAGGAAGAAAGGAAGGAAGGAGGAAAAAGAAATTTGCTTAGAATCACTTAACTACATAGTGGCAGAGCTGAGGTTCAAACCCATGTTTGTGTGACAAAAAATATAAATAAAATCGGGTAGCCATTTAAAATTAAAATTATAAAGATTATAGAAACAAAAAATGTCAATGAAATGATAAGGGAAACTAGCAAAATAAAAATCACATTATGTTGTAAGGATAAAATTTGTGTGCAAATAGTAAATAAGAAAAATACAATTAGTTTTAATAGTTATTTAATAAAATTATGTATAATTTTATAATTCTTTAATGTTGCTGTTAAATTGCAATTTTAATTAAAATATTAATTATAATAATACAGTATTTAAGACTGTAATATATATATATATCCATATCAGCCACCATCTTTTAAGTTATAAGTTATCCTTTAAGTTATAATGTTGAATTTAAAAATTCAGCATATAAAAGTCTAGGTTCAAAATGATTACACATTATGCTTTTCTTTGCCCATAAGAAAAGATTTTAAAAATATACAAACATATTAGTAGGTATTTGTCTTAGTTTTGCTAATGCTGCCATAACAAAAATATACCACACATGGGTAACTTTAAATAACAGAAATTTATTGTCTCACAGTTTTGGAGGCTTAAAAGTCCAAATTTAGGGCATTGACTGGGCTAATCTGTCTTTCTCTCTTTCTCCCTCCTTCCTTTCTTCTCTCTCTCTCTCTCTCTCTGTGGGCTGTAGGGAAAGATTCTTGTCTCTTTTCACTTCTGTAGCCCTGGGCATTTCTTCGCTGCTTGTATATGTATCTTCACATGGTACCTGTCTTCCCCCTGTGTGTATCTGTGTCTGTTCTGCTCTTTTTATAAGACACCACTCAGAAGGAATTAGGTTTAGGGCTCACACTACTCCCACACAGCCTCATTAACATAACAAAAGAAAACCTCTATTTCCAAACAGAGTCATATTTACAGGTTCAGGAAATAAGACTTCAATATAACTTTTGGGGGACACAATTCAATGCATAACAGTATTTTCTTAGGGTGTTTGTTTTTTCTTTCTGTTTGTGTTGTTCTTATTATTTTTGGTAATTTTAAAACTTCAGTAATGCCTATATTATATTTTTACAATGGAAAAAATGAAATAAAGTGTTTCAAAAATGATAGAGTAGGGACTTCCGGCAACATGGCACTCTAGGCAGAAGCACCAAGCCATCCCTCCACAGCAAAGATGGGAAAAACTAAGCCAAACAGAGAAAAAAGCAATCCTGAAATCCTAAACATCAAATAAAGAGATAAAGAACTCAGCCAAGCACCAAATGGAATAAGAAACTGACAGAGAACAGAGAGCAAGGAGACATACACGCAGAGTTCCCCTATCAGCTAATGCAGCATGGATCCGCCATCTTGGACTCCTATCAGAGACCAGCAAACAGGGGGTACGAGAAAGCAGCTTCATGGAGCTTCCAGGAGGAGACAGAACAACCGGTAAACAGTGATATAATCTTTCCCACCCCCCACCTTCTTCACCCACACTTGGCCTCCTCTGCTTCCTGCGGCTACAGTCTCTTGGCCAGGAAGCACCGGCTGCTTGGATTCTACCCGCCCGCACTAGCTGACTCCCTGAGTGCCAGTTGTTGGCTGCTGGTGTTGCTTTTTTCTGCTTCTTTTGATTTCTTCCTTACCTCTCACCACCTCCCCCTCCTTTTGCTCAAATACCTGGCTCCGTGCACCATCTTTGCTTCTTCCTGAGGGGCTATGGAGGTCCGTTTGAGTGTGGAACTGCTTCCTGGTCCGTGCTGCCACCCTGGTGGGATCCCGGAGCATTTGTTTGTTTGTTTTCAATTGTTTGTTTGTTTTCTTTTTCTTTTCTTGAGTTGGGAGCCTGTTCTGGCCAGGTGGTGCTGTGCGGCTTGGGACCTACGCCCTCAGCTTGCACAGATGCTCAGAGGGATCCCTGAGAGCATTTCTTTTCTCATGGTTTTTTTTTTTTTTTTTTTTCCTGTTTTTTTAGGGGTTTTTCTTGTTCTTTTTTTAAAATTTGTTTCATTTTCTTTGGCCTCTTTTTCCCTTTTTGTCTTTCTTTATTACTCAGTTTCTCCTCTCTATATACCTTCCTTCTCTTCCTGTCCCCTGGATACCTGGTGCTGAATACCTCTACGCCTCCTACCCAGGCTGTACTTCAACAGCTGGGAACAACTTCCCCAGACCTCATAGCCACACTGGTGGGATCCCTGGGAGCTTTGCTGTTCTTTTTCCTTTCTAATTTTTATTCATTCATTCTTTTATTTCTTCTTCTTCCCCTTTTTGTTTTTCTCCATTTTATAGTCTCTCATATCTCCACTCCAATGGCAAGCTCCCCAGCACTCTTTTTTGTTTGTATTTTTATGGCTGCTGCTCCTCTCTCCTCTCTCGCATACCCATCTTAGCTCCAAACATTACAATCTCCCCCCTCCATCCTGCCTACCTGCACTTTGTGCTTAACATCACACCACCAAGCAGGACAGGGATGGCCTACAAGAACCTGCCCTGCACTGATTACCGACCCACCCTGGTGGCTGTAGTAAGTGCCACAAACAACCCATCCCAGCAACTTCTCTTCAAGCTAGACCTGCCCTGCTATACAATATCTGAGCGACTGAACCTGCCAATTGGAGAAGGATGCGAAAAGTATCATGCCTACAGATGAGCAAATAACAAAGAACAGACAGCCCGCCTGCTCAGACATAGCCAAATTAAAAAAAAAGGACGAAACAAACAAATCTACAATCAATAAACAAAAATAACTACTGAATGCCCTGAAGACAGCAGACAATATAAAAACATTTACAAAAACAGGAGAGGATGGTTCCAGTAGGCATCCAAAATAAAACACCAGATGACTTTCCAGTAAAAGAAAAGGCACTAGAACTACCTGATAGGGAATTCAAATCTCTAATACTCAGAATATCCAAGCATTGAAGCAAAAAGCAGACAAAAAGCAGGAAAAAATAGACAAATTCATGGAAAAGACATACAAATTCATGGAAAATGCAGACAAAAAAATGCAAAAATTCAGGAAAATAATATAGGAACAAAATGCCAAAATAAATTCAGAAGTAGAAATTATACAAAAACAACAATTAGAAATCCAAAAGATAAACAACAAGATTTCAGAAATGGACAGTGTCATAGAAGGTCTGAGGAGCAGATTTGAAACGGTGGAAGACAGGATCAGCAGAATTGAAGACAAACACTTGGATACAACTCTGTTCGAGGAAAACTCAGAAAAAACACAAAGAAAAATGAAGAGACCCTGAGAGTAATGTGGGATACAATCAAAAGCAAAAATCTGAGAGTGATTGGAGTTCCAGAACAGGGGGATTAAACAAGACACAGAGAGGGTCATTGAAGAACTGATGACAGAAAACTTCCCCAATATCATGAAAGATGAAAAACTGACCATCCGAGAAGCTCAACGAACCCCATATAAGATAGACACCAAAAGAAAATCACCAAGGCATATCATAATCACACTTGCTAAAACCAAAGACAAACAACGAATCCTGAGAGCAGCTCAAGAAAAACAAAAAGTCACATACAGAGGAGAAACAATAAGACTAAGCTTGGATTATTCGGCAGAAACCATGCAGGCAAGAAAGCAATGGGATGACATATATAAAACCTTGAAAGAAAAAAATGGCCAGCCAAGAATAATATATCCTGCAAAACCC
>NW_004443965.1:6366636-6369495 GCF_000243295.1 Trichechus manatus latirostris
ACCAGATTTACTGGCCTGACAGACTGGAGAAACCCTGAGAGTAGGGCCCCCGGACACCATTTTAGCTCAGTGGTGAAGCCCCTCCCTAAGTTCACCGTTCAGCCAGTGATTGGACAGCCTCATAAAACAAAACAGGACTAATGAAGCACAGAAGTCCAGGGACAAGGACTAGATGGCCAGAGGGGACAGGAAAGCTGGTGATAGGGAACCCAAGTTTGAGAAGGGACAGTGTTGACATGTCATGGCATTGTTAACCATTGTCATAGGGCAATATGTGTACTGTTTAATGAGAAACTATTCTGCAAATCTTCATCTAAGGTTAAAAAAAAAAAAGAACTATCTATGTGAGATCAAATTGACAACAGCCACTCTAAAGGTTTGATGGGAAGCCTAGGGGACAGTGAGTTGAAGATAATGCTGATGGAATAATTTTGGAAAAGGATAGTGAGAATAGCAGCAAAACTGGAAGAATGTAATTGATGTCACTGAATTGTACATGTAGAAACTTTCAAAATGGTGTAACTTTAGCTGTGTATATTTTCACCAAAAAAAAGGTCCTCAAGGTCAAGAAGGGAGAGTGTTGACATGTCGTGGGGTTGTTAATCAATGTCATGAAACAATATGTGTACTAACTGTTTAATGAGAAACTATTTGTTCTGTAAACCTTCATCTAAAGTACAATAAAAAATTTTAAAAAAAGATAGAGTTGTCAAAGCATTTCAATTACCTCAATATTGATTTGTCAGTCATAGTGACAACTTTCCTACAGCACTTTCTAGTCTACAATGCCCTTTCACACACACAATTAAGCCACAACTATTTGCCCAGTGCTAGGTAGTCTGTGAGAAATAGCTTACATATAATTCAAAACAAATACTCAAAATGTTATTGAAAAATACATTACAGTTATTACTAAACACAAAACCTACTGTAAGTTATGTGACATAACTGAGCCTCTTTTTCCACAAATATGAAATGAGAACCTTGGACTAAATGACCTTGAAATTCCCTTGCCATTAAAAAAAATTTTTGTTCTAGGTTTGACTTCTGGGCAACATGGCACTATAGACAAAGCACCAAGTCGTCCCTCCACAGCAAAGACCCGAAAAAGTAAGTCAAACAGAGACAAACGTCAATCCTGGAACCCTAAGCATCAAATGAAGAGATAAAGAACTCAGCCCAGCACTGAATGGAATAAGAAACTGACAGAGAACAGAGAGCAAGGAGAGATACAGTGATACAGGTGCAGAGGTCCCCTATCACCTAACACAGCATGGATTCACCATCTTGGACTCTTGTTGGAGATCAGCGAACAGAGAGTATGGGAAAGTAGCTTCATGGAACTCCCAGCAGGAGACAGAACAACTGGTAACCAGCCATATACGCTTTCCCACTCCCCACACTTCCTCACCTCTGCTTCCTGTGGCCACAGTCTCTTGGCCAGGAGGCACAGGCTTCAGCCCTGTGCTGCTGGGATTCCACCCACCCACACTGGCCAGCTCCCTGAATTTCATTTGTTTGTTGCTGATGTTGCTTTTTTCTGCTTCTTTTAGTTTCTTCCATACCTCTCACCACCTCCCCCTCCTTTCTTTCAAATACCTGGCTCCATGTGCCATCTTTGCTTCTTCCTGAAAGGCTGTGAAATGCCGCTCAACTGTGCAACTAATTCCCAGCCCATGCTGCCACACAGGGGGGACCCCTGGGGCTTCTTTTGTTTGTTTGTTTTGATTTGTTCTGTCTGTTTGTTTGTTTTCTTTTTCTTTTCTTGACTTGGGAGCCCCTTCTACCCAGGCTGTATGGCGCGGCTTGGGAGCTTCTTCCACATTCTGTGCAGCCGCGTGGGTGTAATCCCTGGGAGCATTTCTTTTTTCATTTTTTGTTTTCTTTTCTCTTTTTCCTTTTTGTCTTTCTTCATATCTCAGTTTCTCATCTCTGTATACTTACCTTCTCTTCCTGTCTCCTGAATACCTGGTGCTATGTGACACTTCTACCCTTCTAGCCAGGATGTACTGGGAACCACTTCCCCAGTCTTCACAGCTGGACAAGTGGGATCCCTGGGGACTTTCTTTTCTAATTTTTATTTATTTATGTTTTTTCATTTACGCTTTTTCTTTCTTTTTTTCCTTTTTTTGTTTTTCATCGTTTCTTGGTTTCTCATCTCTCCACCCCAACAATAAGCTCCCTTAGTGATCTTTTGTTTGTTTATTTTTCACTCCAGTTTCTCTCTCCTCTCTCTCCTCTTTCCCATACCCATCTTAGCTCCACACATCACGATCTCCCCCCTCCTTCCTGCCTACCTGCACCATGGACTGAACATCACACACTCGAGCAGCACAGGCACGGCCTACTGGAACCTGCCCTGCACTGATTCCTGGCCCACCTCATCAGGCCTAGTATGTGCCATAAATGACCCATCCTAACAACTCCCCTTCAGCTGGAGCTGTTGCTCCATAGCTGAGCAACTGACCCTGCCCATTGGACAAGGTGAAGAGTATCTTGCCCACAGACAAGTAAACAACAAAGAATGCACAGCCTGCTTGCTCAGACACAACAAAATAAAACAAAAAGCGGGAAAAAACAAACAAACAAATCTGCAATCAATAAACGAGGAAAATAACTACTGAATATCCCAAAGACAGCAGACGATATCAAAACATATTAAAAAACCGGACAGGATGGTTCCAGTAGGCATCCAAAATAAAATACCAGATGACTTTCCAGTAGAAGAAAAGGCATTAGAACTACCTGATAGGGAGTTCCAATCTCTAACATTCTGAGCTATCCAAGAGGTGAAACAAAAATCAGACAAAAATGAGGAAAAAATAGACAAATCCATGGAAAATACAGACAAAAAAATGG
>NW_004443965.1:6372823-6374382 GCF_000243295.1 Trichechus manatus latirostris
GGTAGTCAAAACAGCCTGGGACTGGTACAACGACAGATACATTGACCAGTGGAACAGAATTGAGAACCCAGATGTGAATCCATCCACCTATGGTCATTTGATCTTCAACAAGGGCCCAAAGTCCATCAAATGGGGAACAGACAGTCTTTTTAACAAATGGTGCTGGCAAAACTGGATGTCCACCTGCAAAAAAATGAAACAGGACCATACCTCACACTATATACAAAAACTAATTCAAAATGGACCAAAGACCTAAATATAAAGCCAAAAACTATAAAGTTCATGCAAGAAAAAATAGGATCAACCCTAGAGGCCCTAATACACGGTATTAACAGGATACAAACCATAACCAACAACACACAAATCCAGAAGATAAGCTAGATAACTGACATCTTCTAAAAATTAAACACGTACGCTCATCAGAAGACTTCACCAAAAGAGTAAAAACAGAACCTACAGACTGGGAAAAAAATTTTGGCCATTACAAATCACACAAAGTTCTAATCTCTAAAATCTACACTAAAATCCAACACCTCTACAACAAAAAGACAAATAATCCAATTAAAAAATGGGCAAAGGAAATGAACAGACACTTCACCAAAGAAGGCATTCAAGTGGCCAACAGACACGTAAGGAAATGCTCGCGATCACTAGCTATTAGAGAAATGCAAATTGAAACCACAATGAGATACCATCTCACCCCGACATTACTGGCAGGAATCAAAAACACTGGAAATAACAAATGTTGGAGAGGCTGCAGGGAGATGGGAACTCTTATGCACTGCTGGTGGGAATGCAAAATGATACAATCATTTTGGAAAACGATATGGTGCTTCCTTAGAAAGCTAGACATAAAAATACCATACAATCCAGCAATCTCACTACTAGAAGTATATCCTAGATGACTAAGAGCCGTCACACGAATAGATACATGCACACCCATGTTCATTGCAGCATTGTTCACAATAGCAAAATGATGGAAACAACCTAGATGCCCATCAACAGATGAATGGATAAACTATGGTACATACACACAACGGAATATTATGAAATGATAAAGAACAATGATGAATCTGTGAAGCATCTCATAACATGGATGAATCTGGAGGGCATTATTCTGAGTGAAATAAGTTAATCACAAAAGAACAAATACTGTATGAGACCAGTACTGTAAAAACTTATGAAAAGGTTTACACACAAAAAGAAACGATCTTTGATGGTTACGAGGGAGGGAGGAGTGGGGGAGGGGGAAACACTAACTAGATAGTAGAGAAGTGCTAAGTTGGGTGAAGACCAAGAAAGTACACAATACTGGGGAAGCCAGCACAACTTGTACAAGGAAAGGTCATGGAAGCTCCATAGACACATCCACACTCCCTGAGGGACTGAACTGCTGGGCTGAGGGCTGTGGGGACCATGGTCTCAGGGAACATCTAGCTCAACTGGCATGACATAGTTTATGAAGAAAAATGTTCTATATTCTACCTTGGTGAGTAGCGTCTGGGGTCTTAAAAGCCTGTGAGCAGCCATCTAAGATACTCCACTGGTCTCATCCCTTC
>NW_004443965.1:6376088-6426319 GCF_000243295.1 Trichechus manatus latirostris
GACATGTCGTGGGGTTGTTAACCAATGTCATAAAACAATATGTGTACTGTTTAATGAGAAACTATTTGTTCTGTAAACCTTCATCTAAAGTACAATATAAAAAATTTTAAAAAAAACCTCTAAAAAGTTTTTAAAAGGAATATAAAAATTCCTTATCCAGTAATTTTATACTGTATATTCTCATCAACAAGAAAGTCTATTTAAAAAGAAAAGAATGTCCAGGTTCTTGCCCTAAGATAATCTATAAACCTTAAACCAAAAAATCCCCTGAAGTCTTAAAACCAAAAAATAGTTTAGCTTAACTAGTAAAAAATGTCTGCCTTGAGCATTATGCTCCTTTAGTAACTATCTATGGGGTCAAATTGACAACAGAAACTCAAAAGATTAGATAGGAATCTTAGGGGCCAGTGAGTTTATGTTAATGTGGGAGGAAAAACTCAGAGAAGGAGGGTGAGAATGCTTGCACAACTCAAAGAATGTAATCAATGTCACTAAATTGTATATGTAGAAACTGTTGAATTGGTATATGTTTTGCTGTGTATATTCTCAACAATAATAAAATAAATAAAATTTTAAAAAAAAGATGAGAATGTAAGGGGGCAGGGAAACTAGATTAATGGAAATGAAACAACCAAAATGGAAATATTGAGAATGTTCACGCATTGTGAAGAATGTAACCAATGTCACTGAATAACTTATGTAGAAATTGTTGAATGGGAACCTAAACTGCTGTGTCAATCTTCACTGAAAACACAATAAAATATTATTTAAAAAAATTTTTTATTCTAGAAGTTGTGTAAGGATATGTGTATGTGTTGGGGGGGGGGGTGCATACTTTACATCCACCAGAAAAACAATTGGAACAATGAAGTGAAGGTCAAAACTCCCTCAAGGAACTTGAAGTACAGTGACGACAGCATGTTTTTTCTCCTGGCCCTTAAACTCCAGAAAAACAGGTTTAGAGAATTTGCCACACATTTCTGCCAGGAAAGTCATATACGTCTCTGCTCCAGGCACACTGGAAAGATTTCCTTCTCTGTTCCTTAAATGATGTCTCTTATGCCCCTTTAGTTCTCTGCTGAATTAAAGGCATTTTATACTGCCCTTTACCAACAGGCTAAAGCTGAAAGTCAAATAGAAGAGGAATTTTAAAAGCAAGCGTTTGGATATTAATTTTCCTTTCACCAAGCAACATCCTATTTCCCTGCATGAAATGAGAAGATTTCTGTGATTTGCTTCATAATAGTCCATTGGGTGGGAGTTTGGTTGTGTGGTGGGAAGTGAATAGAAAAGACGTTAAACCAGGCTGGCCGTGAGTCAGTAACTGTTGAAGCTGAGCGCTGGGTACTCTGAGGTTCATTAGACTCTTCTCTCTATTCGCCTACATGTTTGAAACTTTCCATAGTAAAAAGCGAGTGTGTGTATGCATGTGTGTATCTCCATCCCTGTCAGCATGAGGAAGTTAACAAAACAAATTATTTTGCCAGAAGAGGAGTTGCGTTGAGATGACAATAAACAAACCCACTGCTGTCGAGTAGATTCCGACTCATAGTGAGTCGGAAGCTGTAGGATAGAGTTGAACTACCCCATAGGGTTTCCAAGGCTGTAAATGTTTGAACCGCCAACCTTTCAGTTAGCTGCTGAGCGCTTAACCACTGCACCACCAGGGCTCCTTCACTAATCCTGTACCTTTACTTAAATAGAAACATCAAGTATACATGGGATTATTTAGAGGAGTGGCTGACCACTTGCTTTTTCTCACTGCTGCAATCAAGTGAAGGAGAATAACTGAAACCGTTTAAAAGAATAAAACATCCCCTACCCATGAAAGCTGTTAAACATTGAAATAATTACTAGGGGAACTAGCTAAGGAAATTCTTTCTCTGAAAATAGAGAATGAAACCGAGTTATTTACACGGACAACTGAGAAGTGGAACGTGAATAGTTGCCCTACTAATTTAACCTTGGGCCAAAGGAAGTGGATGAATCTTGATCTGATCCTCAGCCAGTCACGCTGGCCAAACTGAAAATAAGCAGGCAGGATGTGTTTGGGCAGGTGATGTGCACCTATGCCACAGGTCTGAACCCCAGTTCATGTTTATTGTCAGGACCAGCTATTAGTGAGCCCAATAACAACACTTCTGTTGTCAACTGAAACCACGCCTGTTCTCTGTAATGAGGCCTAAGCAAGATTCCAGTGACAGCCAGCGTTCAAAATGGTCCCCGATGATCCCTGCCTCCTGGTATTTATGCGCGTGTGTAGTAACCTCCAAGGAGCCCTGGTGGCACAGTGGTTAAGCGCTCGGCTGCTAACCAAGAGTTAGGTGGTTCAAGGTTTGAACCCACCAGCCACCCTGCGGGAGAAAGATGTGCAGTCTGCTTCCGTAAAGACTACAGTCTTGGAAATCCTATGGGGTAATTCTTCTCTGTCCTACAGGGTTACCATGAGTTGAAACTGACTCAACGGCAATGGATTTGGTTTTTGGTTTTGCAGTATCCTCCCACATTGAATAGAGCTGCCACGCAATCAATAGAAAGTGAGTAAATGACAGTGTGTGACTTCTGGGACTTGGTCATAAAAGATATTGTGCTTCATCCTTGCTCTCACTTGAATCATTCTTTCTAGGGGAAGCCAGCTGCTTTGTTACAGGATCACCCAAGAAGCCCAATGGCAAGGAACAGAGGCCTCCTGCCAATAACCAGCACCAACTTGCCAGGCATGTGACTGAGCAGCCTTAGAAGCATATTCCCCAGCCCTAGTGAAGCCTTTAGACAGCGGCAGTACAAATTTTTGAGAAAACTCAAGCCAGAACTACAAACTAAACAACTCCTGAATTCCTGACCCACAGAAACTGTGAGAGAAAATAAATGTTTATTTTTGTTTTAGGGTAAATTGTCATACAGCAATAGATAACTATACAGTGTGATAGCTGAAAATTTAACCTTTTTACAAGACTTTTGAGAAGAATGATGCAATGTGAATAAAATACTTTTCTTCTTTTAGATCTTCTGAGAAGTAAAAAGGTGAGGAATGAAATTCTTACATTGGCCTCAGAAAGGGCACGTGTGCCAGGCTCTTACAGGAGACAGCACTGTTTCCTGTTTTCTACAGCATCTTTCACCACAGAGAGGTAAAGGAAAATTTTAAGGGAAGTAACAGTGGGTTCTCTGCCAGCGGCCTCCTTGAATATCTTAATAGAATTAATACTGGGCTATTAACAAATCACAGTTTAACCAAAACTCATTGTTTCTGATCCTAAAAGCATCACCTCACATCACAAAGTAGCACTGCTTTGTCACTCCGCCGCATGCACTGAATAATGTCTGCTCTGTTAGAGCTCCTCGGATTATTTCCACAGTTCTTTGAAAATCGTTAGTACTTATTTGACGTGAGTCTGTTCTCATGCTATGCAACCCAGAATGCTAAGGGCCTTCCACAGGCAGCAGCTGGGAGGGCAGTGCTTATCTGAGAAGTCTGCACAGAGAAAGGCTTCTTCTCCTCGGTCCATCTCTACCCTTTCTCAGTAAATGGCAACCCCAGGAGCAGATTATCCAATAAGCAAGGTAAGCACGGACTTACTTGTGCTTACTTATTAGTCTGTAGTAAACAATTTCACATTTTTTCACCTCATCAAAGATTCTGCTTCCAGGGATGGCTGGCATCTGTCTTTCTCCCAACCCCGCAGCACCTACCTACAGAATCAAAGCCTTTTTTCAAATTTACAATCCCTGACAGGGACGGATTACCCAGTAAGCAAGGTAAGCACACCTTACTTGTGCTTACTTACTAATCTGCAGTAAACAGTTTCACATGTATGAGAGATAGGCGTTATCGTTACACCTATTTTGCAGCTGAGAGCGTTGAGCTTAGGAGTAACGTGCCCAAGTTCACACAGCTGGCAAATGGTGGAGCAGCTCCAAAGCCTAAAGTCTTTTTCTCTTTTCTTTCTTTCTTTTCTTTTCTTATAGACAACAGCTTTATTGAGATATAATTCAATACCATAAAATTCACCCTTTGAAAGTGTACAGTTTAGTGGTTTTTAGTATATTCACAGAGTTGCTCAATCAAAGCCCAAGTTCTTACAGATGATGCTGAACAGCCTCCAAGCAGAAGACCCAAGTCCTGGGGGCCCCATGGGGCATGAGGCCATTTAAACCCATTGCTGTCGAGTCCATTCGGACTCATAGTGACCCTATAGGACAGAGGAGAAGTTAGGGTTTCCAAGGCTGTAAATCTTTACAGAAGCAGATTGCCACATCTTTCGCCCACAGAGCAGCTGGAGAGTTCAAACCACCAACTTTTTGGTTAGCAGCCAAGCGCTTAACCACTATGCCACCAGGGTTCCTCTTGAGGCTGTCTGCTAGGCCCTAAAAAATCAGGTGTTGCCCAGCTGAAGTTGAGGAGACAAAGCAGTGACCCTTTGTAATCTGAAATGATTCTGTTCAGAGGGCAAAACAATAACTTTCAGTTAAACTTGATTTGTTAAACATCCAATATTAAGAAAGCCCCTCCCAATATGGATTTCAGTGGGAGCTGGTGGCTACTGGAGGCTAAATCTCCCCTCTCCCCCTCAGGCAAAGAGGGGCTACTTCTTTGCTCCATAGTCCCGGAGAGGGGAGCTTATCAGCCTCTCTGCTCCCACCTGAGATCGCCATGCTAAGAATGAATGTTGCTGCTGTTATTTGTCCTTTAAAAAAATTTTTTCTAATTTACTTGTAAAATCATATTTTAGGTTTGGTTTATTTAACTGAGATCACTTTTAGCCTATCTTTTATTTGATTTGATCCTAGCCAACTTCCTTTTCTAAATTTTAGCTTTAACCTTCCTATCTTGTCCATTGAAACTAGTTTTTATCGTTACGTCTTATTTCCTTTGTTATGGGAGTAGAGAGAAATTTATGATAAATTCTTATGTACCCCGACCCCCCCCAGCTCAACAGTCTTGCTTCATCACACCCTACCCACTTTTCTCTCCTTGAATTATTTGTTATTTCTATTTATTTTTATTCCTTTTCAATTATTCTTAGCATTGATTTTTTTTTCCTTTACTCTTACGTTCATCTGGCTTTTTAAACATTTTATTTCATTATCTTCTTTTTTTTTTTACTGTTTTAATAATGTCTCTTCCCATTTTGTTGTCGAAGTTTTGCCTTTGACTTTTAAAAACTAGTTTTATCCTTGGCTTATGAACAGCAAGCAAAAACTGGCGGTAAAGGAGACAAGAGTGGGAAGGTGAGAAGTGTATGCAACCTTCAAGTCTCAGCAGAGGCCACAACTCCCTTCTGGGGAAACAACCCAAGGTAAGTGAAACTGCATTCAGCAAAACACCCTGCCTCCTCGCCTCAACCGGCCAGAACAAAGACCCAGCCACATTTGTCTTGGACATAAATCAGATAACCATATATCCAGATTTGCCTGGAACAGGTCAGGTTTATCCCTGTTGTCCCAGTGTCCTGTCTGGTTAGAAAATATCCTGGTTTTTTTTTTTTTTTTTTCTTTTTTCCTTTTCACTTTTCCAGTTCCAGTTCCAGTTGCCATCGAGTTGATTTCAACTCATGGTGACCCCATGTGTGTCAGAGCAGAACTGTGCTCCATAAGGTTTTCAGTGGCTGATTTTTTGGCAGCAGATCACCAGGCCTTTCTTCTGAGGCGCCTCTGTGTGAACTCAAACTGCCAGCCTTTCGGTTAGCAGCTGAGCTTGTTAACTGCTTGCACCACCCAGGGACTCCTTTTTCATTTATTGTTGCATTAAAATAAGCCAGTCTTGTGTGGTAGTGTGTGGAATGCATGTCCAAGGAAGAGTTCTTACTTACTCTAACATGTGGTTGAATCTGAAAGACAATTAGCCATAACCCAATAATCCAGCTCCTTTCAAGGACAGCATGCAAACTGCTTGCTCATAAAAACAAGCTTCGCTCAGACAACAGTGTTAGGGACAGCTAATTTCTTCTTGTCATGGTGCTGGTGGGAGAAGTAGTGGACGCTGTTGTCTCGCGTGGTTTTACTGAGGCTCATGCCTTTGTCTCTGAGATGCACAGTCTCCAGGCTGCAGTGAGTGGGGTCAGTGGAAAACTACAGGCTGTCTGTAATGAAATACGGGCAGAAATTAGAGGTTGAGCAGTCCTGATGTAGAGCAAAGAGAGTAGTCTGAATGCTCTTGTTACAAAGGATTTGTTCTTTTCTACATGGGTAAACCGACAACTATTTGTTGTTTGGTCACACTTTTCTATTTTGCAGTAAACCCTTTCAAGCAGTAATGAGCACCAAAAAAACTGTTTGCTTAATTAAAAAATTAAGAACTAAATTTCCATTTTGAGGAGGTTGATGATGAAGATCTTACACAAAATGTTTGACAATATTTACCACCTAGTTTGAGGATCGTAGGCATATTATAACCACATGAAAAGAAGACACATACTTGCCAAAGAAGCATCAACATCTACCGTAAAAGTTATTAGTTACTTTAAGACTATGCCCAAAGATGACAATTTAATTTTGAAGCTGCAGAAAGTGTGTTCAGATATCATTCTGTGAATCATGAAAGGAGCTCTGGTGGCGCAGTGTTTAAGCGTTCTGCTGCTAGCTGAAAAGTTGGTGGTTTGAATCCAGCAGCCCCTCTGAGGGAGAAAGATTGGCGGTCTGCTCCTGTAAAGATTACAGCCTTGGAAACCCTATGGGGCAGTTCTACTCTGTCCTATAGGGTCGTTATGAGGCTATGAGTTGGAATCAACTCGATAGCAATGGGTTTTTTGGTTTTGGTGACTCATAACTGTTCATTTAGATCAAACTTCTGTTCTTCTAAATTAATGGTGCTCGTTATCAATTTCAAGTTTCCTTGTAATAGATAACTGTTAATGTCTGAACTCCATTAGCAAAGGCACTTCACCATTAGTTAAATGATTTTTTGAAAATTGCCTTTGAGTGGATTCTGACTCATAGTGATCTTGCAGAGCAGAGTAGAACTGCCCCATATGGTTTCTTAGGCTATAACAATTACGGAAGTCGACTGCCACATCTTCCTCCTGCAGAGTGGCTGGGGGGTTTGAACTGCCAAACTTTTGGTTAACAGCCAAGTGCTTTAACCATTGCACCACCAGTTTCCTTAGTTAAATAATAGCAATTTTATATCAGAATTATCAGATACTTCAACTAGAAATCAAGTTAAATGAACTCTAATTACATTTCAGTTTTTATCATCCAATTCATGAAATCCAGGTAAAGTTTTGAAAATACGTTATTGTACATGCTTTGTAAAATCATTTAAAAAGTTCAACATTGAAGATAGAATTATTTGTTTTGTAATCATAATACAATCAACTTTTGGTGTAATATAGCATCATGTAAAAATGGAAATGTGAGGAAAATTGATTTGGTAC
The DNA here is from genome assembly GCF_000243295.1 of Trichechus manatus latirostris. Classification (NCBI taxonomy): domain Eukaryota; kingdom Metazoa; phylum Chordata; class Mammalia; order Sirenia; family Trichechidae; genus Trichechus; species Trichechus manatus. The sequence goes on from NW_004443965.1 coordinate 6,383,465, forward strand.
ACACATAATTGTGTCCAAACGAGCTACAGCAGTGCACTGAAGCTGAAATTATCAAAATTAACAAATATTTTAATACACAGTTTTCAGAATTGAATTGCAAAATTTGGTGACAAAGCTGATATTGAAAAAGTACTTCAGCATGACATGAGTTTTCTCTCTGTGAACAGCAAAATTTTCTATGAACAAGTATTCTAAATGTGGGCTGCATTTTATTTAAAATCAGTTGGAAATCTTTAATCAAAATACTTAACAAACGGAGTACCAACAGTCTTCCACTTTTTGAGTGTTAAACAAATTACAATTTTAGGAGGAGGGGAAAAGCACAAAAACAGGAAGATCTTGAAGTTTATTCCTACTAAAGCAAGACAGAAACTGACCAAATTAATCAATGAGGGCTTAAACCATGTTGTTGTTGTTGATAGGTGTCATCGAGTCAGTTCTGACCAATAGCGACCCCATGTACAACAGAACAAAATACTGCCTGGTCTTGTGCCTTCCTCACAATCGTTATGCTCGAGCCTATTGTTGCAGCCACTGTGTCAATCCATCTCATTGAGGGTCTTCCTCTTTTTTGTTGACCCTCTCTACTTTACCAAGCATGATGTCCTTCTCCAGGGACTGGTCCCTCCTGAAAACATGTCCAAAGTACAGAAGATGAAGTCTTGCCATTCTTCCTTCTAAGGAGCACTCTGACTATACTTCCAAGACAGATTGGTTTGTTCTTCTGGCAGTCCATGGTATATTCAACATTCTTTGCCAGTGCCATAATTCAAAGGCATCAATTTTTCTTCAGTCTTCCTGATTCATTGTCCAGCTTTTACATGCATATGAGGCAATTGAAAACAGCATGGCTTTGGTCAGGTGCACCTTAGTCCTTAAGGTGACATCTTTGCTTCTTAACACTTTAAAGAGGTCTTTTGCAGCAGATTTGCCCAATGCCAGTACATCGTTTGATTTCTTCATGGCTGCTTCCATGGGCAATGATTGAGGATCCAAGTAAAATGAAATCCTTGACAACTTCAATCTTTCCTCCATTTATCCTGATGTTGCTTACTGGTCCAATTGTGAGGATTTTTACTTTCTTTATGTTGAGGTGTAATCCATACTGAAGGCTGTGATCTTTGATCTTCATCAACTCCTCTTTGCTTTCAGCAAGCAAGGTTGTGTCATCTGCATAACACAGGTTATTAACAAGTCTTTCTCCAATCTTGATGCCACCTTCTTTTTCATATAGCCCAGCTTCTCAGGTTATTTGCTCAGCATATGGATTGAATAAGTATAGTGAAAGGATATAACCTTGATGCACACATTTCCTGACTTTAAACCACACAGTATCCCCTTATTCTGTTCAAACAACTGCCTCTTGGTCTATGTACAGATTCCACACGCACACAATTAAGTGTTCTGGAATTCCCTTTCTTTGCAATGTTATCTATATTTGTTATGATTCACACAGTCAATGCCTTTGCATAGTCAATAAAACACAGGTAAACATCTTTCTGGTATTCTCTGCTTTCAGCCATGATCCATCTGACACCAGCAATGATATCCCTTGTTCCACGTCCTCTTCTGAATCCGGCTTGAACTTCTGGCAGTTCTCTGTAGATGTACTGCTGCAACTGCTTATGAACGATTCTTCAGCAAAATTTTACTTGTGTGTAATATTAATGATATTGTTCAATAATTCCTGCATTCTGTTGGATTACCTTTCTTTGGAATGGGCACAAATACAGATCTCTTCCAGTCAGTTGGCCAGGTAGCTGTCTTCCAAATTTCTTGGCATCAACAAGTGAGCACATCCAGCGCTGCATCCATTTGTCGAAACGTCTCAATTGGTATTCCGTCAATTCCTAGAGCCTTGTTTTTTGCCAATGTCTTCAGTGCAGCTTGGACTTCTTCCCTCAGTACCATCAGTTCTTGATCATATACTACCTCCTGAAATGGTTGAACGTTGACCAATTCTTTTTGGTACAGTGACTGTGTATTCCTTCCATCATCTTTTGATTCTTCCTGCATCATTCAGTATTTTGCCCGTAGAATCCTTCAATACTGCAACTCGAGGCTTGAATTTTTTCTTCAGTTCTTTCAGCTTGAGAAATGTTGAGTGCATTCTTCCCTTTTTGATTTTCCAACTCCAGGTCTTTGCCCATGTCATTATAATACTTTACTTAGTCTTCTCTAGTCGCCCTTTGAAATCTTCTGTTCAACTCTTTTTATTTCATCACTTCTTGTGTTCAATTTAGCTACTCATCGTTCAAGAACAAGTTTCAGAGTCTCTTCTGACATCCATTTTGGTCTTTTCTTTCTTTCCTGTCTCTTTAATAACCTCTTGCTTTCTTCATGTATGATGTCCTTCATGTCATTCCACAACTTGTGTGGTCTTCAGTCATTAGTGTTCAAAGCGTCAAATCTATTCTTGAGATGGTCTCTAAATTCGGGGAGGGTATACTCAAGGTCGGAAACCCTAGTGGTGTAGTGGTTAAGAGTTGGGCTGCTAACCAAAACGTCAGCAGTTCGAATCCACCAGGTGCTCCTTGGAAACCCTATGGGGCAGTTCTTCTCTGTCCTATAGGGTCACTATGAGTCGGAATACTTGACGGCGATGGGTTTTTGGATTTTTATACTCAAGGTTGTGCTTTGGCTCTCATGGACTTGTTCTAATTTGCTTCAGTTTCAACCTGAACTTGCACAGGACCAGTTGATGGTCTGTTCCACAGTCGGCCACTGGCCTAGTTCTGACTGATGATATTTAGCTTTTCCACCATCTCTTTCCACAGATGTAGTTGATTTGATTCCTGTGTATTCTATCTGGTGAGGTCCACGTGTATAGTTGCTGTTTATATTGTTGAAAAAAGGTATTTGCAATGAAGAAGTCGTTGGTCTTGTGATTTCCAGTATCATTTCTATCACAAAGGCCACATTTTCCAACTGCAGATTCTTCTTTGTTTCCAACTTTCACATTCCTATAATCAGTAATTATCAATGCACCTTGATTGCATGCTTAATCAATTTCAGACTGCAGAAGTTGGTAAAAGTCTTCAATTTCTTCATCTTTGGCCTTAGTGGTTGGTGCGTAAATTTGAATAATAGTCACATTAACTGATAGTCCTTATTGGCATATGGATATTATCCTATCTCTGAGAGCACTGTACTTCAGGATAGAGTTTGAAATGTTCTTTTTGATGATGAATGCAATGCCATTCCTCTTTAATTTGTCATTCCAGGCATAGTAGATCATATGATTGTTGTCATGGTTTGAATTGTGCCCCCCAAAAAATGTGTGTATCAATTTGGCTGGGCCATGATTCCCAGAATAGTGTGGTTGACCTCCATTTTGTGATTGTAATTTTATGTTAAAGAGGATTAGGGTGGGATTGTAACACCACCTTTACCCAGGTTACATCCCTGATCCAATGTAAAGGGGGTTTCCCTGGGGTGTAGCCTGCACCACCTTTTATCTCTTAAGAGATAAAAGGAAAGGGAAGCAAGCAGAGAGTTTGGGACCTCATACCATCAAGAAAGCAGTGCCGGGAGGAGAGCCCGTCCTTTGGACCGGGGTCCCTGCGCCGAGAAGTTCCTAGTCTGGGGGGGAACACTGATGAGAAGGCTGAGAGGAAAAGCCTTCCCCTGGAGCTGACACCCTGAATTTGGACTTTTAGCCTACTTTACTGTAAGGAAATAGACTTCTCTTTGTTAAAGCCATCCACTTGTGATTTCTGTTATAGCAGCACTAGATGACTAAGACAATTGTCCAATTCAGAATGGCCAATACCAGTCCATTTCAGCTCACTAAAGCCTAGGATATCGATGTTTATGTGTTTCATTTCATTTTTGACGATTTCCAGTTTTCCTAGATTCATACTTTGTACATTCCACGTTCCTATTACTAATGGATGTTTGAAGCTGTTTCTTCTCATTTTGAGCCTGGCTACGTTAGCAAATGAAGGTCGCAAAAGCTTGACTTCATCCACGTCATTAAGGTCCATTCTACTTTGAGGAGGCAGCTCTTCCCCAGTCATATCTTGAGTGCCTTCCAATCTGAGGAGCTCATCTTCTGGCACTTTAACAAACAGTGTTCTGCTGCTATTCATAAGGTTTTCACTGACTAATTTTTTTCATAAGTAGACTGCCAGGTCCTTCTTCCTAGTCTATCTTAGTCTGGAAGCTCCGCTGAAACCTATCTACCATGGATGACCCTGCTGGTATTTAAACACCAGTGGCATAGCTTCCAGCATCACAGCAACATGCAAGACACCACAATATGACAAATGACAGACGTGTGGGGTCAAATCATGTATAAAATCTATAAAATCTTATTTTGATATTTTAGAATTGAAATTTTTTAAGTATCTCCACTTGTGAGAAAAATTCAGAATGCAATGAAATTCAGAAAGCCTATGATTTCTTTCAGAAAAAGAGAAATGAAGCAAATAAGGCAAAATGTTACAATTTGTTAAGTTGTATGGTGGGAAGAAGGGTATAGAATTTTTCTTTCTCTATGGTCTTGTTATTTTTAATTATTTTCAATTGCCTTTAATCTTCCTCATAGTTTCATTTTGTAACCAATACATTTGAAAATGTAGAGAAAACACTTTGTCTACAGGTATTAAAGTAGAAAGAATAATTCATTCTTCAGAAAAAAATCCCAGTGACACAGTGTTAAAGACTGATACAGCTAAGAAACCGATTAAGGTACATGATTACCTAACAAAATAAATACTCTACTTATGTTTTTCCGTTTAACATTTTACTTTATTAAGAAATATTTCAAACATATAAAAGAGGAAATACTCCTCTTTCCACCATACAACTCTAGCAAATTTTAACATTTTTTTTTATATTTGCATCACTTTTTTTTCTGAAGGAAAGTATAGATTCAGTGGCAGTCCCCTACCTTCTTTTCCTCCCTCTCACCAAAGAGCTAACCATTATTATGAATTGGGTGTTTCTTGTTACCGCATGTGGTTTTATACTATTGCTCATGCATACATACACATTTATTAACTATTTATGACTTTTCATGTATATGCTTTCAAACTGTAAAATTTTGCTTATGTTATTTTTTAATTTAATTGATGTAAAGAAGTTTTCGTTTTGCTTTAATGTATACAAATATATGTTATTTTTAGGAAATAATTTTATTTTAGAAAATAATTTTTGAATGGAAATATTTTATAGAACTACCAATATAATAAAGCTAATTTTTCTTTAATAAATAACTATTTCAATTTATGTGATTTTCATGATTTATTAATGTCCTCTTTCACTCTTATAAGTGTCTTACAAGGGAAGATAAATTATGCGGTCATCCTAGGCATGAGGAAGCCACTGACTCTGAAGTGGCTTTGCCATAATGGCATTGTCGGATGGTAAAGAACTCCCAGTCAAACCTTTCTTTGCGAGGCGGTGTGGTGCGGGGAGGAACCCTAGAATTGCCAGTGAGTCCTAAAAGATGATGAATTATTATTCTCGGTATCCTGTAAGGTCTGCTGTCCTTCCTGATTTTGGAAACCCTAAGGCTCTGTTGACCATGTGAGTACCAGTACACATTGCGGTCAAGTCTATTCCGAATCCTGGCGACCCCATGTGTGACAGAGTAGAACCATGCTCCATAGGGTTTTCGATGGCTGATTTTTCAGAAGTAGATCACCAGACCTTTCTCCCAAGGCGCCTCTGGGTAGATTCAAATCTCCAACCTTTTGGTTAGCAGCTGAGGACATTAGCTTTTTCCATCACCCAGGAACTCAACTGTGTGGGTAGTGGGACTGTTCACCAGCCACCTCCTTGTGCTTCCTCTCCTGCCTGCCTATCCTTACAATGAACTCCTCCTTTGATGGAAGATAAATTGGACTTGTCTTTTCCTTGTTAATTTAAAAGAGCTTAACTGATATACCCTTGATGCTTCTTACCCTCCAGTTATCCTGCAGCAATGCTTCCAGCTCTCACTAATGGATTTCTCATAAATTATTGAAAGCTAACCTAAATGGTTTAAGAAACTCATGAGATTATTGCTTTCCCAGTGCTATCAGCACATGGAAAATGCCAGAACGGTGGTGCTCTCAGTTCTGCAACATCTACCTTCTTTATGTTGTTGTTGTTAATGGGTGCCATCAAGTTGATTTTCACTCATAGTGACTCCATGTGACAGAGTAGAAGTGCCCCATAAGGTTTTCTAGGCTATAATCTTTATGGGAGCAGATCACCAGGTTTCTCTCCCATGGATGGGTTCACACCATCAACCTTTCAGTTAGGAGTTAAGTGCTTAACTGTTGTACCACCAAGGCTCTTTGCCTCCTTTATAAGAAGTTTATTTATCTAAATTCTCTCTAGTCTGTGTCATAACCAGACACAGCATTTTTGGGCTATGGACCCATTTGGTAGTGTGCTGAAGCTATGGGCCCCTTCTCAGGAAAAGTTTCTTTAAATGCATGGAATAAAATATATAGAATTATAAAGCAACCATTTATAGCAAAAAAAAAAATTGTGCCTTGTTTGGGAAACATTAAGTTTCTGTTTATGGTGATAGAAAATCTGGCAACAATTGTTGGTAATGGTTGCACACAAGATTGATGTAATTGACATCGCTAAATTGTAGAACGTGTGAAAAACAATGAGTAGGGAAATGTTATATATATTTTTACAACATTAAAAATTATGACGTGGTAATATATATGATTATTTATGAACACATTAAGTAACAAGATCTAGCAGTGAGTCTAGTATCTACTGTAATTTCAAACTAGTGTGAGTGTAAAAGAAATTTTAAGATATCTGCAACAACTCTAAGAGTTAGTAACAAAGTGACAAATGTAGCACAAAGAAATACTAAATTTCAGTGAGAGATTAGAGAAATAAAGATGAACTTTTTTTCATATCCAGGTTCTTCAATCCGTTGAATCCTATCCATAGACTCCCAGTTAAGAAAGAACCCCAACTTTAAGGGATTGCCATCGTTCATAGGCATCGTCATGCTCAAGCTCACAAGAAGGAAGAAGCAGGGTGGAGAGGAGACTCATCCTGGTTTTAAATCACTGACCTGAGAGTAACAGATCACTTTCACTTAGAAGCCAACGGGCAGAACTTAGGACATATGGCCACATCTAACTACAAAGGAGACATGGAATACAGTGTAACTGAGCCCAGCTATGATTTTATTACTGTGGAAGAAGGGAAGAAAGGAGTTTGAAAGAGAGTAGATGTCAGCCATACGTACTGTTCTTCCACTTTAATTCCATTACATAGCTCCTTTGTACACCTCCTGCTGAGGCTCAGATTCCCATGTCTGACTCCACTCTCCCCAGGTTATCAGGTTTTTAGGCTGCACAGAACCTTTGAACACCTTTCCCATATTTGGAGAATTTCTGACCTTATGAGTTCCACCTTCCCAGAGTTCTACCCAGAAAAATTATGCTTCCAGCCTCCTCAGCAACAGGCGCACAGATATATGAGCTAGGCCCCAATAGTCCCACTCACCCAGGAGAAGCTTCCATCTGAAAGTAAGCAACTTGAGGAAGGAGGATCCATTGTGTTGGCAAGGCAAATGGCAGATGCAACCAGTTTTCAGGGGTAGAGAAAGACAGAAAGGTAGATTTCCTGGTGCAGAGGTAGCATCTGTACTGGCTGCAGTAACACTTGCTGCAAAGTCAGGTTATTGGCAGCAGGGCAAACTAATGGCCTCCAATGCTTGGTGGCCACAGTGGGAGTAGTTTCCTCATCTGGCCAATTCTTCGGTGTGGTTTTAGACATCATTCCTGGAAAGTTCACCTTGAGCCTTGTTTCTGCACAACTTTTGCAACAGTTTTATGAGCTGCCCACATTCATTTTAATGAATTTCTTTTCTCCTTAAGCAGCTAGAGTCAACTTCCATTGCTTGCAATTAAGAACTGTGACTGATACGCCCTTCAAGACTGACTCACTCAAGTCGTTGAATCTCTATGAGCTCTGCCCTTGGGGGTCTAGAAAGCAGCAGACTCTCTGCACAAAGAATTGGGCTTGATAAACTGGATCTGCCAGTTTCAGGTTAAGTTACAAATGCAAATTATCTGAAGTCCCAAAGTCACAGAGGCTAATTATGGTTGCATCCTTCTAGACAGCTAGAGTCACTGGAGTTTGGGGTTTGCCTCTATGTGACTAAGGCTCCTTACTTCAGAGCTGGCTGGGGTCCTGGTGTAAATATTCTACATTATTTGCTTTTTTTTTTTTTTGGTGGGGTGTGGGGGAAGCTTTAATACTATATGTCCCCAGAAGAACTAGACTCCAGAAAAAACGTCTCATTTTTAATGTGCTAACTCCTGTTTCCGGCAGTTCAAAGATAAAATATTGGTGATGGTAAGAGTGGTACATCAACAGGGAACTGCCAGAAATTCAAGCCAGATTCAGAAGAGAACCTGGAAAGAGGGGTATCATTGCTGATGTCAGATGGATCTTGGCTAAAAGCAGAGAATACCAGAAATTTTACCTGTATTTTATTGACTATGCAAAGGCATTCGACTGTGTGGATCATAACAAATTACAAATAACCTTGTGAAGACTGGGAATTCCAGAACACTTAATTATGCTCATTAGGAACCTGTACATAGACCAAGAGGCAGTCATTCGAACAGAACAAGGAGATACTGCATGGTTTAAAATCAGGAAAGCTGTGTGTCAAGGTTGTATTCTTCCACCATACTTATTCAATCTGTATGCTGAGCAAATAATCCAAGAAGCTGGACTATATGAAGAAGAACATGGCATCAGGATTGGAGGAGGACTCATTAATAACCTGCAATATACAGATGACACAACCTTGCTTGCTGAAAGTGAAGAGGACTTGAGGCACTTACTGATGAAGATCAAAGACCACAGCCATGAGTATGGATTACACGTCAACATAAAGAAAACGAAAATCCTCACAATTGGGCCAACAAGCAACATCATGATAGACTGAGAAAATATTGAAGTTGTCAAGGATTTCATTTTACTTGGATCCACAATTAACACGCATGGAAGCAGCAGTCAAGAAATCAAATGATGTATTGCATTGGGCAAATCTGCTGCAAAATCTTTAAACTGCTAAAAAGCAAAGATGTCACCTTGAGGACTACGGTGCAGCTGACCCAAGTCATGATATTTTCAATCGCCTCATATGCATGTGAAAGCTGGACAATAAATAAGGAAGACTGAAGAAGAATTGATGCCTTTGAATTATGGTGTTTGTAAAGAATATTGAATATACCATGAACTGCCAGAAGAATGAACAAATCTGTCTTGGAAGAAGTATAGACAAAATACTCCTTAGAAGCAAGGATGGCGAGACTTTGTCTCACGTACTTTTGGACATGTTATCAGGAGGAACCAGTTCCTGGAGAAGTACGTCATGCTTGGTAGAGGGTCAGCAAAAAGGAGGAAGAACCTCAGTAAGCTGGATTGACACAGTAACTGCAACAATGGGCTCAAATATAGCAACAATTGTGAAGATGGTGTGGGACGGGACAATGTTTCATTCTGTTGTATGTGAACAATCGCACAATGCTGGGAATCATGGCCTACCCAAGTTGACATACATTTTTGGGAGACACAATTCAATCCATAACACCATCCATTTCTCCAGATTTTCTAAAATTATCCCTATTTTAGGCCAGATCACTACAGAATTATGTTCCCAAATGGTATCATATGGGCTGCCCCTAGAACTGCTTAAACAGTTGTGCTTTGGGGAAATCCCTCTTCACTATTATGCTAGAATCAGTCTTAAGAGACTCATATTTACCCTGAGGCTGTTGTTTGACTGTATCATTCTCTCTTAATGAAGACTCAGCAGAAAGTTCTGTCTGGTCTTTGTGTTGGGAAAAGTCCTGATTTACCTAAGCAATCATCTTATGGACACTATGAATTAACTGGTGGCTATAAGGTGTCCTCTTTTTCTTTGGCTGCCAGAAAGTCTAGAGTCAAGTCTGTAGCCCACCTAAGCCAAATATATAATTTTACCACCTATTGCAAACATATAGGGTCACTATTAGTTGGAATCAACTTGACGGCAACGGTTTTGGTTTATTGCAAACTCAAATACCTACAGCAGGGGTCATATTCAAACTATTTAACAACAGTTACAACATCAATCAGAATGAACATCAGTCATAAACAACAGGCATGAGCGTGCCTCCAGGGGCCAGGCAGCTAATGTGACAGGTAAAGTAGACTGAGTAAGAAAAATCATTGGGCTCTCTCGATTTATTTTTGTTTTATCACATTTAATAGAGATGTGAGTTCAAAGAAATAGTCCATGATGATAACACTCTGCCCCAGTGTTGGGGAGACAATAGAGAGTAAACTAGTGAGTTGGAGAGCCCATGCCATCTCAAGAAGGGGTGGCTGCTTCTCAGATCCAGATAATTGTTGCCAGACAGAAATATGACTCAGAACTTCCTATTTTTTAGAAAAATCCAGAAATCCTGGTTTTTGAGAACTCCTGAATTCTAAGCCTGTAACTAAAAACCTTATGGGACAGTTCTACTCGTCCTATAGGGTCACTATGAGTTGGAGTCGACTTGATGGCAATGGGTTTGGTTTGGTTTTGGTTTAACTAAAAACAAACACACAACATAAAACTATGCAGGCCAATGCAAAAACTCCAAATTCTGTTGCCATCAGGTCAATGCCAACTCATAGAGACACCATAGGACAGATCCAAACTGCCCCATAGGGTTTCCAAGGCTGTAATCTTTACAGAAGCAGACTGCCTCATCTTTCTCCCACGGAGTGATTAGTGAGTTCAAACCGTTAACCTTTAGTGCTTAACCACTGAGTTAGTTGAGTCCAGCCAGCCTGTGACTTCTGCTTTCTGCTGTGTATTTTGTATTAAACTCACCCCTTCCTCCATTTTACATTCCATTCTTGTTTTTCGTTCTACTTTTTCACCTACAGAATTTATATCTTACTCTATTTTATGTGTCTTCACTTATCACTTCAAGCCCTACAAGAGTACAAATAAACCGACTATAGGACATCTCCATCCAGATAACACACTGGCGTCTCAAACTCCGATCATACCACACTGAATTTACCATTTTCACTCCCTTCCTCCCCTCACTCCTCTGCTCCAGCTGATCCTCCTTTATTTACTATCTCAATCAACAGCAGTACCCCAATTCACCCAACTGCATGAGCCAGAAACCTTAGTTTCCTGCAATTTCTGGTTCCTCCTCCTCTCGTTCACTCAGTTGCCAGGTTTTACCTCTTGCGTCTCTCATTCCCCCTTCTCCAGCTCTAGCACCACTGTCCTATTTCAGGCCCTTGTAATTTTTGGCCTGGATTAGAGACCCTGACTCATCTCCTGCACTCACTTTCTGCTCTTCAAAATCAGCTTCCCACAGCTACCAGATTGCACACCTGACCTCCTCCCTACTTTAACCTCACCTTAACCTTAATCTACAGGTTAAGTCTAAACTCCGTGATGTTGAGATGAGCCCATCTCATCTGCCCTTTCCAGGCGTCACACTTAACACTCCACTACTGTAATACCCAGGTACTCAGGTTAGGCATCATGTCCCCGAAAGGAGCCTCCCTGGACACTTAAGGAGCCCTCCTCTGCTCCCAAACCACCTCTTGCTTTCCTCTATCCCTGCACAAGAACTCGCCCTCCATGCTGGAGACTGTGGTTTGATTCCTGGCCAATGCACCTCATGCGCAGCCACCACCTGTCCCGCAGTGGAGGCTGGCGTGTTACTATGATGCTGAACAGGTTTCAGTGGAGCTTCCAGACTAAGATGGACTAGGAAGAAAAGACTGGCGATCTACTTCTGAAAACCAGCAAACAAAAATCATATGAATCACAATGAGCAGATCCTCAACTGATCATGGTCCACAATCAATCATGGTCCACAATCACTCTTGAGGATGGCACGGGACTGGGTAGCATTTTATTGCACTATGCATGGGGTCACCATCAGTCGGGGGCCTACTCCACTGAGATAACAAAAACATTGATTAGCACTTACTCTGTGCCAAGCACCGTTCTAGGCGGCTTAAATGTATTAACTCATTTTCTTCTCAAAAATCCTCTGAGGCATTATTAGCCCTGTTGCACAGATCATTAAGTGAAGGTACAAAAGGTTACATAAGTTTCAGCAAGTTGTGGAGAGAGGAGCTGAACCTAGGGAATCTGGCTCCGGAGAATACGCTCTTAACTACCAGGAGGGGAAAGTGGGGGAGTTCTCCATCCCATACCATTTCTTATCAGATTCACTGCCTTCCGGTTCTTTTTACTCAGAGATTTATGGGCTATAAGTCATAAATTAAAGCTCTTCCTGCTTCCCCTCCCGATAATGAATAAACATGCCTGCAACGCCCTGAATCTAAACTGTACAAAGCCACAGGGTCTTTTCTCAGACCTGTGCTATTCACAGCCAGGGCTTCTGGCTTTGAGAGGAAAAGGATTACTAATCTCCACTCCTTGAAATCAAGACAAGAAGATAAAATCATTCTCCTTACCTCATCTCCCCAGAAGGCAATTTTTTTAAAAAAAAAACAAAAATCTTCCTGTAGAAGGTTCTCATTTCTAAATCTAGTAACTGAAGTTTGAGGAAGGAGAGCTCTAGGCCACAGGGTGGTTGGGGAGAGCAAACAAAGGCAGGGCAGGGCTGCCTCAGAACTTCCTCTCTAAACGGTACCCTTACCCTGGCTACAAAGGAGCGTGAGAGAGCGAGAGAAAAAGGGAGAGAGAGAGAAACTAGCCTGAAGGAGACACAGAGAGAGATAAACTAGCCTGATGACAGCTCGAAGTCTTGAGGTTCCAGTAGGTTCCAGTAGGCTTCGGTAGGTTCCTTTCCCTGGCTCCACACAGTTTGATTCTAGCTTCTTGGGACCATCCTGGCTTCCTGCTCAACCCTCACTTCATCTTGAGAAACTCAAGTTTCATGTTCTTGTCCAGGCCTAAGGACCTAGAAGGAGCTTCAAGTTGAAGCTCGGCCACACCGGATCTACTCAGAGGATTTAACTTAATTTTGTTTAATCCTTCCAGATACCAGTTTAAAACCTTTCCCAAGAAGACACAGCAGTGTGGGTGCAGGCACATATGTTCAATGAAGACTCAAATAAGGATGCTCCTCAGACATAACCAAACACCTTCCAATATTGGTTTGCTGGGTTTGAAGGCTTAGGACCATAGTCTCACGGGACAACTCCGTCAATTGGCATAACATCCAAACCCGTCGCCGTTGAGTCAATTCCAACTCATAGCGACCCTATAGGCCAGAGTACAACTGCCCCATAGGGTTTTCAAGAAGCGGCTGGTGGATTCGAACTGCAGACTTTCGGTTAGCAGCCAAGCCCTTAACCACTGTGCCACCAGGGCTCCTGGCATAACATAGTTTGCAAAAATCATGATCTGCATCCTAGCGAAGTGAGTAGTGTCTGGGGTCTTAAAAGCTTGCAAGCAGCCATGTAAGACACAACTAAGTGTCTCTACTCACCAGGAGCAAAACAGTAAGAAGGTAACCAAAACTGTAGAGAAGAAACCACTCTACATGAGCCACAACCTCATCTACCCTGAGACCAGAAGAACTAGATAGTGCCCGGCTACCACAACTGACTGTTCTTACCTGGGTCACAATAGTTGGTGCTGTATAGAATGTGAGGAAAATATAGAGCAGAACTCAAATTCTTATTTAAAAAAAAAAAAAGCCAGACAAACTGGAACAGTAGAGAACACAGCACTCTCTGAAACTATTGCCCTGAGATCACCTTATGGTGAAATAGCAGGGTGGCAACCAAAATAAAGAATATTATCCATAAGATCAGTACCCTACTTAAAAGCCATCAGTATGAGACCAAAAGGTCAACAATCACTCAAACTAGAATACTAGAAGGGGAACAAACTGAACACTATTAAAAAGAATGCTGACACATTGTGATAAATGTAACTAATGTCACTGAACAATTTGTGTGGAATTGTCAAATGGGAACCTAACTTGCTGTGTGAACTTTCACCACAACTCAATAAAATATTACTTAAAAAAAAAAAAGAGGACACAGCAGCAACTCAGACTCCTTCTCCTCCTCAGATTGGACAGTGCAGGACGTTCCCCTGGGCCATCAGTCCTAGGGCCAAAGGCTGCTATTGGCCTAGATAACCGAGATTCAAACGAGAGAAGGGCTGGTGCAAGCCAAGCAATATCCAGTACAGACAATATCTTGAAAGAAAGAGCTCAAAGATAGATTCTGAAGACTGAAACATCTCTATTTCCAAAATAACAATACTATCCTGTCTGCAAACAAAAATTAAGATCCAAACTGTAGAATTATATAGAATGATGGACGATCTACAGAGATGACGAGAGAACAAATGGAGCAGAAGGTCCAAGTTAAATGTCAGCCTTGCCAGTTCCATGTGATGAATCCTTTCAGAGTGCAGCTCCCAGGAAGAGCAACAATACCAGGGCCAGACAGATTCAGACAGTGCCCTGGGGTCCTGTTCTATCCTGCCCATATTAAGATCACCATGAGGCAGCCACAACGTAGAAGAACAAAGTGACAAGAATTTCCCCGTAAGTTCTAAAAGTACAGTTGTATAATCAAAGTTCTTGGCCAACATAGCCTTTTAATTTCCTGAAGTATGCCTTTTAAATTTTCAGTTCTAGGCACAATCAGTAAAACCCAGACTGGAAAAATCTACAAACAACCTTGTTTTTTCAACAAATAAAGTGCAAGAAAAAATGATGAATTGGGAAACTTAAAAGACATCAACCAATCTCAATGTGTGAGCCTTATTTGGATTCTGATTTATTAAATAACTACAAAAGAGACCACTTATGACATTTGATAGGTGGAAATTTGAACACTGACAGGATATATTTGATAGTAAAGTTTTTTAAGGTATGATTTTAAAATTCTGACACTGAAACATTTGTAAGAGAAACACTATGATTTCTGAGACTTGCTTCAGATTAAACAGAGGATGGGGATGTGAATGGAGTAGAATTGATCAAGGGTTGATGGTTGTTGGGACTGAGTAATGGGTACATGAATGTTCATTATACCATTCTGGCCCCTTCTTTGTGGCTTCAAAATTCTCCACAATAAAGTTTTCAAAAAGGAAAAAAGAAATTCCAATTTTAATTAATGGAAACTATCATGGGAATAAATACCATCATTTTCTTCCTTACTCTGTGTCTTTGGCTGGGTTCTCTAGACAAGCAAAACCAGTGTAGTGTGTATGTGTATATATATATATATATATATATGTGTACGGAGAGAGAGAGATTTATTTCAAGGAAATGGTTCATGCAGTTGTGGAGGCTGGCAAGTCCCAAATCCATGGGTCAGATGTTAGGCTGGAGGCTTTTCCTGACTACATGGTTGCAAGGGCTAATGAACCCAAAATCTGCAGGTTAGACAGCAGGCTGCTGGCTCACATTCCAAGATCTGGAGGTCAGAGGATTATGAGTTGGATGCAGGATCCAGAGAGGGCGCAATTTGCTAGAACATTTATATATATTGGATGCAGGCCACACCCCCAAGGAAACTCCCCTTTCAACTGATTGGCTGCTCACATCAGATCACAAAATGAAGGATGATTACATAATATCTGCGAAACCACTGAGGATCATGGCCTAGCAAGTTGACACATAACCTTAAGCTTCACACTGTACAAATTTTTAGCCATAAATTCTGCTAAATCATTTATGAATATTTAATAACAATGTTTCCAATCTACACAAATCTCTAGCTAGGGGGAAAATCTGTCTTTCACTAATAAGAACTAGACACAGTACCCTTAAGTGCCCAGGTGGCTTCTGAAAGAGCTCAGAACACACGGGTTGGCTAAAGATGCTTTCTCGGGATTAGGTAATTAAATTTACCCAATGCTGTATAGAAACTGTAATCAAACCCTTTTTCACAGACTTAAGTCATTCACCCTAGGCTACATGGTGAAGCAGGGATGAGGAACTCAGACCTGAGCCAAGAGCCAGCAATGCTGAGAACTAATCCTTAATTTGCAGATGAGATGGCTAGGGCCCAGGGCTCAGACTCCAAGCTCTTAGGTATCAGCTATAGTGCTGCAGCCATACTCTCATATTCCCCATGAAGGAATGATAGAGAACTTTCTAAAACAAAGGATGGAACAGAAGTTTTTTGCAGCCCACCCAAAAGAATAGCTTAGCTTCAATGATCCAGCATCTGCCTACCTCTTCAAACTACTTGTCCCGTACTCTTCTCCCCGTCACCTTCTCACTCCCATAAGGCCCTTATTTGGGGATCTTCCCACGTCTGGCTCTTTTTTGTCCTTTAGATCAGAACTGAAATTTTGCTTCTTTAGAAACCTTCCCTGACTTCTCAACATAAAATAGTCCCCCAGTCACTATCACACACCCTCTCTTAGCATTTATTACTATCTGATACTTTTCTTATTTGCTTCTTAGTCTCTCTCCAATTAGAAAATAAACTCCATGAGAACAGAATTCTTGTCTATTTCATTCTCCACAATATTCCTCAGTGCCTAGGACATCATTTGGCGCATAATGCATGGTGAATGGATACTGAACACTTTTCAAAGATATAGAAAAAGAGTCACTCAAGTAGTGCTTGTATAGCAATATAAAATATATATATATATATGTATATGTATAGCAAAAAACTGGAAACAACCTAAAGGCTGGAGGAGTCCTTAAATTATGGTGCATCAATGGATACTTCCATTTAAAATAATGAGGTCAATGTATAAATGCTAATATGGAAATAATGACCAAGATGTGTTCATACATGTAGTGTGGTAGCCAGCCTCCAAGATGGTCTCCAATGATCCTTACCTCCTAGTATTTATGCAGTATGTAGTCCCCTCACAAATTGAATCGGAGCTAGTCTGTGTGACCAATAGAATATGGTGAAGGTGACGGTGTATGACTTCTGAGGCTTGAATCACTAGTTTTGGGAAAACCAGCTTCTGTGTTATGAAGCCACTCAAGCAGTTCTGTGGAGAAGCCCACAAGGAGAGAAAGTGAGGCTTCCTGCCAACACCGAGCATAAACTTGCTAGGCATGTGAGTGAGCCACTTTGAAAGTAGATCCTCCAGTCCTAGTCAAGCCTTCAGATGACAGCAACTTCGGCCAATATCATTTTTTGTTGTTGTTGTAAAATACATATATAACACAACATTTACTAATTTTTACATATACAATTCAGCAACACTAATTACATTAATCATGTTGTGCAACCATCACCAGCGTCTGTTACCAAGTTTCCATCACCATAAACATATTCACTGCTTCCTAAACAAGGACCCGCACTTTTTCCCTCCCTCCTGCCCCTGCAACCACTAATAAACTTTTTGGCTAATATCTTGATCGCCACCTCATGAGACCCCAAGCCAGAACCATCCGGCTAAACTGTTCCTGAATTCCTGACCCATAGAAACTTATGGTCGTAAATACTTATTGTTGATATAACCAAAACCAGTTACCATCAAATCGATTCTGACTCATGGCGACCCCATGTGTGACAGAGTAGAACTGTGTTTCACAGGGTTTTCAGTGGCCGATTTTTTTCCCCAGAAATAGATCACTAGGCCTTTCTTCCAAGGTGCTTCTGGGTGGACTTGAACCTCCAATCTTTCAGTTATCAGCCAACCATATTAACCATTTTTACCACCCAGGGACTTCATTGTTGTTTTAAGCCACTAAGTTTTGAGGAAATTTGTTATGTATAAATATTAGCTAATACACATAGTATATTTCCCTTCTATTTTTAAAAAACATATGAGTATGCATACTTCTACATGCATAGACAATATCTTAAAGGATACACAAAGGGAATAACTGGGTTCTGGCATGGGTAGGTAGGGAGGGGACATGTTCATTTTGCACCATATGCTCTTATACTCTTAAATGTATTTATTTTAGAAGAACCACTAATTACTTTATAATTTTTTTAAAATCATAAGCAAAACAGTGTTAAGAGGGGTAAGCCACAATAGTGGTCCTTTGTAAACTATTTTGTCTTCTGTGTTTTCCTCGATTTCCTTCCACTCTCAAGAACGAGCTTTGGAATAGGCTTTCAAGTAGCCCAAATACTGGACGGTTTGTCGTTGTTGTTTCGATATTGATGCATTTCACTGAGAACATCAGCTCTACAACTGGGCTGTCAGCTACTTAAGGTGGGAATCTGGTTCAGTTATTTGCATTTAGCACGCCCAGTAAATGTTTGTTGGATAAACAAATGAACCAGTCACGCTGTTGCTGGGTGCTGATGACTTGCCTAGAGTTTGTGATGGAGGCTCCAGGTTTGGGGCTGTGGTTTCTCCAGAAAGAGGAGGTCCATGACTCTGGCCATGCCTAATTTCTCACCAATAAAGTCAGAGACTAGGCAAGAATCTGTAAGACTGACCAACTGGTAGAGAGGCAAGGGCAGTTCATGCCCAAAGCATAGAATTCATCATCGTCATTGTGTGCTGTCAAGTCAATTCTGACTCAAAGCAATCCTATAGGACAGAGTAGAACTGCCCCGTAGGGTTTCCGAGGCTGTGATCTTTACAGGAGCAGATCCCCAGGTCTTGCTCCATGGAGCTGTTTGTTAGGTTTGTACAGCCAACCTTTTGGTTGGCAGCCAAGCACTTAACCATTGCACTACCAAGACTCCTTTGAATTCATCATTTTCTACTGCAATAAAGACATTTCCAAGTTGTGGCTGAGTGATCCCAAGTATTTATAACCACTTGTCAGCAAGTTCCAAAGCTGGAAGAAAATGTAGAGACTTGATTCCTCAGAGTTGTTTTTATTCAGAATTGGGATGGGGGGCATATTTGTTTTGACTAGTGTGGAATCCGAAACTTCTCTTCTTAAGAAGACATTCAGACTCTGCAGAACAAAACCATAACTTAATCCACAAGACTAGGAGGATAGCTGTGACCAACTTAATCTTTGATTCTTCAATATATCCCAGTCCTCTCAAGGGCCTCCAGAGGAGTTTCAGGAAGAAAGTTGTAATCACAAAACTATGCATATTAATCAAACTGTAGCCCCAGGATTTATGATATCTTGATAACCAGGAAATTACACATTTGAAACTCCTGCTGCAAACTGAAGTGACACAAGGAAATCCTCAGTAAATTTAGCATATATGTCCCACACAGCAGGTCTGCAAATCTGCATTCACTTTCAAATTAAGAGCACCCTCTTTTTAGTAAATAGTCAGTGGAATACAAAATATTCAAATATTCAAGCTATTTTAGGACTCAGCTTAGAAAAACCAGACCACAGTAAGACATGAAATACAAGAGCAGACACCCACATCCGAGGTACTTCCCTAGTCTGGGCCAGAGTTCCTCACACATTGAATGAGGGGCCTACCTCAGGCAGGCTTGGGCCTTTTTGAGCCGTCTCTCAAAGGCAAGTGAAACAAAATTATTTGAAAAGCTTCTGCTTTCAGCAAACAAAAATTCTTACACTATTTTCTCAAATAATTTATGCTTCTTAATGTAGATTCAAAGACTTGGTGAAAATGAACCAAGAAAAGCCCTAGTGGCACAACGGTTAAGAGCCTGGCCGCTAACCAAAAGGTCAGCAGTTTGAATCCACCAGCCCCTCCCTGGAAACCCTGCGGGCAGTTCTACTGTTCTATAGGGTCGCTATCAGTCAGAATTGACTCAGTGGCAACAGGTTTGGTGTTTTCTTTTCGTTTTTGGTATATAGGTATGAAGGACCCCTGGTGGTACAGTGGTTTAAGCACTCGGCTACTAATCTAAAGGTCAGCGGTTTGAACCCACCAGCTCCTCCACAGGAAAAGATGAAAGATGTGGCAGTCTACTTCCGTAAAGATTTACAGCCTTGGAAGCCCTATAGGGCAGTTCTACTCTATCCCATAGGGTCACTATGAGTCAGAATTGACTTTATGGCAACAGGTTTATTAGGCATCAATACGGTACTAATTGGTCACCCATACATGGACTACTATGTGCTCTTAAAAATATGAGGGAGATCCATATAAACTTATTTAGAAGTTAACATATAAATGCGTATGTGTCTGTATGTATGTACATACATATTCATTCTTATTTTAAGAATGTATTTTCTATAAACAAATTATTATAAAAATTAGTTCTCTCTGGGAGATGAGAATGGGTGTATGTAGCCAATAAGAAAAAGTTTTATTTTATCTTTCTATTCAGTTTGACCTGGTCATTTTAATTCCAGGAATTTGTCCTACCGAAATACTCACAAAGATGTCTGCGCACAGATGTTCAATGCAGCACTGTTTTAATAACAAAAAAAGAAAGACAGAGAGAGGGAAAGACAACTTAAGGACCCATCATAAGGAAATGGCTAAATATATCACAATATATCCAAAACACTAAAGAGTCTGTATCCTTTACCACTGGAGGTCAACCTATAGATGTGGGCATGGAAAGAATTCTAAAACATGTTTTTAAATGAAAAACAATTTGTCACAGAACAGTATGTACGGTATAGCACCATTTGCATAAAAAAATACGGTGTTAGTAGTGCATCATTTCTTCTTAGAAAAAGAGTGATGCTATGGCTTCCTTCTCCCTCCCCCTCCTCAAAAAAAAAAGAAAAAAAAAACACTCAGAAACAAGTTGTAAAAAACAGATGTTCTTTATAAATCAATCATACTATACGATCTATAAAATAGTTATTTTTAAAAGTCACAAATAGAGCAGTTATATAAAACCTGCTTGGAGTCAAGTACAGTTCAAACATGTTGCAAATCACATCTACTTTAGTGCTATCTTCCGAACAGATGTGGTTTAAACCCAGTGAAGCCTTGTATAATTTCATATTTAATAACAAACAAACAAAACAGACTATAAATATCCCAACTGTCATTTTGAAAAATACTAAGGGGTGAATGTTATTCTTCGTTACAAAACCGTCTATTACTTATACTACCTGAAGATTTCACTGAAGTCAGTAAAAAGTTATCCAAAATTTGGATTTACAAGTTTAAAATCTTCATTGTATTTTCCATGAAGTAAATAATGATACATACAAAAGCTGAAAGGATTAATAAAAATGAAAATTCCAATAAGTCAACAAACAGATTTCACTCAAAACCAGACATAAAAGAGGAAGCAAAAGCATTCTGCTTGCCTCTCTCTTCAGCATCTACTATGACACCTCGTCAAGTGGAACACACACATAGTCCATTGGTTCTCAAACCCTGGTGTCCATAAGGATCACGCACAGGCTGGTTAAAATGCAGACTCTTGGGCCTGTTCACCAAGCATCTCAGTATTACTGAGTCTGAGGAACCTTCGGGCTTTTAACAAGCTCCTTGATGATGTTGGAGACCCGGGGTGGTGCAAACGGGTAAGCGTTTGACTATTAACAGAAAGGTTGGCGGTTCCAACACACCCAGAGGCTCCTATGAAGAAAGTCCTGGCAATCTGCTTCCGAAAGGTCACAGCCTTGAAACCCTATGGCTCAGTTCTACTCAGCACACGTGGGGTCACCATGCGTTGAAACTGACTCGACAGCAACTGTTTTTTATGATGATGTCAATGGTGTCACACGAACCACGCTGAACACTTGAATTCTCCTGCCCAATCCTGACTCACAGCCCTTGTTTGGAAACTTGACTGTGGGAAGGTCACTTCTTTAGTTTTCTCATCTATAAAGTCACTTGTTGTACTGATAATCTCTGACAGCTGGCCCTTAAGCCCTAATAAGGCTGGACTGGGCCCAGATGTAAAAGAAATATAGTTTCAACTAAGAAATTAGTCTTCAAGCCAAGACTGATTTTTCCAAGTCACAGAATTCTGTCTTTTTGCCACCTTCTGGAAAGTCAGGTTCTGCCAGTTCAGTTTCAGGAAGCATCTGAGAAAAGGAATTCAGAAACTGACAACATCCTAACTCCGGGGCCATTTCTCATGCAAAGAGGGAAGCTTCTAGCAATCCTGAGGAGGTGCTGCATAACCGTGATATGTGGTAAGACCCACTTGGTTAGGAAATAACAGGAACATCCCCATAACGTTAAGCAGGGTCCAAATCTTACTGTAAAACTTCCATCTGGGGAGACAGACAAGTCAATAGGAGGTTTTAACACTGGTTGAACTTGTAGAGTAAGAGCTGGGCTTCCTGGAGAATCTACTTGAGGTAAGGGATATTTGCATCTGCTTTACAGTTCGGACACTTCGACAGAGCAGAGTGTTCTTTGCATGATCTCTGAAATCTTTTGAAACAAAGTAATAGACAAAGGGGTCAATGCAGCTGTTGAGAGTGGAGAGGCAGAGGGCTATGAGGTACAGGGCATAGACGTGGCTCTGGTCCCGGCTTTTAATCAGGAAATAATGCACCACGAGTAGAAGATTACTAGGAGTGAAGCAGATCAGGTACATGGCCAGGACAGTGACAATGAGTTTGATGGCTCTCTGCCTTTTCTTCCCCGAGTTTTCGTCCATGGCAGAAGATCGGAGCACTCTGATCATCAGCACATAGGCAGAGGCCGTCAGGAAGGCTGGGAACAGGAAGACTCCAATGGCCAGAGAGAGGAAATAATTGAACATGTCCCCCACCAACACCTCCTCAGGCAAAACATCGTGACAGGTTGTGATGTTAAGAGCTGGAATGTAGATGGTCTGCTTCACAACATACAAAGGGATGGTAACCAGCAGAATCAACAGCCAGATTCCCAGGGAGACACCTATGGCAATGTTTGCCTTCTTCCTGGGGTGCGTCATGGGGTTCATGATGACCCAGTACCTCTGCACACTGAGACAGGTCATGAAGAGAATGGAACAATACATGTTGCCGTAGAAAAAGCTAATCAGCACCTTGCAGAGAACATCCCCATACACCCAGTTGTTGCCATGTATGTGATAGGCAATCTTCAAAGGGAACCAGATAACAGAGAGGAGGTCTGCCAAGGCCAGATTGGCCATGTAAATCACTGCCGGGTGCTTCCTCTGTGTTCGAAAAACAAATACCCACAGGGCCATGCAATTACTCGGCAAACCAACCACAAATACAATCGTGTAGACAACTGGGAGGAAGACAGTGGTCAGTTTTCCAGTGAGAACGGAGGCAGAAAACTCATCCACGGAAAAGCCTGGTTTCACTGTAACTCCTTTTCCAGTGACTTGAAATGAGCCATTACTCCTACCAATAAGACTTCTTCCTTTAGAGCTTTTATTGAATCCTGTACAAAAAAGGCAAGGCAGACAAGGGTTACTACAGAAATAAACATTTCAGCACTAATGTTGTTTTGTTCAAATAAAACCACTTTAGACTAAGGCAGAAATATACCATTGGAGGGGGACCCAAAATGCTTACAGGGGCTTTCTCTGGGTGGTGGGGTTACTGGGATTTCTAATGTCTGGTTTTGTTTTCTTCAATGAGTATTTTTTTACTGGGGGGTTGTGAGTTGTATGCAGAACACATTGACGTCTATGAATTTTGAAAACACCGATAGTATTTTCATTTATTTTTACAAACTGTCCACAGGCATTAGTTCCTTACTACTCTTATCACATGACTATCAGCAGCCCCTTGATGGGTCAATTAGTAAAACTCAGTCTAGGATTGTGCAGTAATTCCTTTCCAAACCAAATTCTCAAGTGTGAGAGATAGGAAGAAAAGCCTGGCGATCTTCTTCCCTAAAATCAGCCAATGAAAACACTGTGGATCATAATGGTGCGCTCTACAACCAATCACGGGAATGGTACAGGACCAGGCAGTATTTTGTTCCATTGCGTACAGTGTCACCATGAGATGTGGCCAACTCAATGGAGGCTAACAACAGCCCCAGTGCCAGCTTTTGAATTTCTCACCTCATAATGGCTCTCTCTGCCATTCTGGCCCTAAGCAAGAATCCAGCCTGGCCCATCAGTCATTCCTTACCCTTGAGCCCTGCACAGGAAGACTCCCAGGGGCACAAGGGCCATTCCTCCTCCACCCACAAACACAGCCTCAGCAATGGACAAAGGACCACATCTGAACACATATTGTATGATTCCATTTTATTAAACATCCATAACAGGCAAATCCATAGAAAGCAGATTAGTGGTTGCCTAGGGTTGGGGGGAGGAGACCTGGCAGCATGACCGTTATGAAGGTTGGCAGTTGGAACCCACCCAATAGCTCAGTGGCAGAAAGACCTGTGGATCGGCTTCTGTAAAGATTACAGCCAAGAAAACCCTATGGGGCAGTTCTACTCTGTCACTATGAGTTGCTATTAACTCCAAAGCACCTAACAACAACAATAAGGCTGGGGTTGGTGTAGAGAATTTGCAGGGTGATGACTAAGGGGCATAGGGTATTTTGGGGGAGATAATGAAAGCGTTCTAAAATTGATTGTGGTGATGGATACACAACTCTGAATATACTAAAAGCTATTGAATTGTACACTTTAAATGGGTGAATTGTATGGCATGTGAAATATATCTCAATAAAGCTGTTAAAAAGTAACCCAGGAGAAGGGGCAAGAAGTAGGCTGGGGCCTAGACGAAGCAAGTTTGGCCAGGAGTTAATTACTGAAGCTGAGTGATGGCGATATGAGATTCATTTTAATATTCTACTTTTGTATGTTTAAAAATTTCCATAAAAACAAGCATATACCAAGTCCAGATGGCTGATGTAAGGAGAGACCCAAATTGGTTTTAAATAAGAATGCTAAAGTAGAGTGGGAAAAAGGAGTGAGAGAGGCAATATAACAAAGGAAATATGGCTTTAGGTTAGGTACAAGAAATACAAACTTGCTATCGAAGTTGTCAAGGATTTCATTATACTTGGATACACAATCAACTCCCATGGAAGCAGCAGTCAAGAAATCAGATGACATATTGCATTGGGCAAATCTGCTGCAAAAGACCACTTTAAAGTGTTGAAAAGCAAAGACGTCACTTTGAGAACTGAGGTGCCCCTGACCTAAGCCATGATATTTTCAACTGCCTCATATGCATGCAAAAGCTGAACAATGAATGAGGAAGACCGAAGAAGCATTGATGCATTTGAATTATGGTGTTGGAGAAGATTACTGAATATACTGTGGACTACCAGAAATCTCTCTGGAATGCTCCTTAGAAGCAAGGATGGCAAGACTTTGTCTTATCTACTCTGGACATGTTATCAAGAGGGAACGGTCCCTGGAGAAGGACATCATGCTTGGTAAAGTAGAGCGTCAGCGAAATAAAGGAAGACCCTCAACGAGATGGATTGACACAGTGGCGGCAACCATGCGCTCAGACAGCAACAATTGTGAGGATGGTGCAGGACCGGGCAGCATTTCATTCTGTTGTATATAAGATCGCTATAAGTCAGAACCGAATTGACAGCACCTATCAACAACACAAGAAATACTAAAAAAAAAGGAGAGAAAGAGTTCCTCCTGAGACTATTCTAACTTACAACCTTAAACGGTCTCAATCAAAATATTGTTTTTATTAATTGTGTTCATTTTACCTATCCTAGAACACATACAACAGCATGCTGCTTACATGTGAGTTATAATGCTGGTAAATGTCAAGACACTGCTGGAAGGTCCCCAGCGCAGTGCAGAGAGATTTTTGCCCTGTACTGCATTCTGTATCATTCACCAAAAGTCACATAACTTGTCCAGAGAAATGATGCTGCTCCAGCTCCCAGCTATATAACCTCACTGTGAACCAGGTAAAATCATTTCTATTTTACAGGGTTGAGAAATTAAACGCACATATGAAATTTAAACACATACAAAGTACCTAGCTATAAGAGCATCCTCATTTCTAGGGCTGTCCTATGAGCAGCAGTCCAACAATACCTGCTCAAGTATGAAAGAACACACACCTACAAATACTCAGTGCAGCACCCCTCACCCCCAATTCCAAATAAACAGGAAACAGCCAATATTTATCAACCCCCATTCCTAATTTATTCTGTCTCCAGCAGTCTCTGGCTGTAATGAAACACATTGCCATTGAGTCAATTCCAACTCATGGTGACCCCATGTATTATAGAGTAGAATTGCTCCATAGAGTTTTCTGGGCTGTAACCTTTATGGAAGCAGACCACCAGGCTTTTCTTCCAGGCTCCACTAGGTGGGTTTGAACCACCAACCTTTAGGTTAGTAGTCAAATGCAAACCATTTGCACCACCCTGGCTCTGGTAATAAAAAACCAACAAACAAACAAAAGGAGCCCTGGACATGACATGAAGAACAGGCTTGATGACACCCAAATGCCTTTCCCTTTCTTATATTGCTGTGCTAATGGCTTGATGGAGCAGTCACTGGCAGAATCCTGGGAATGTCCTTTCACCAGTGTGAAGTGAATGAAGGCCAGGGATTCATCTTCATGGAGCCTGGAACATCGAGTTTTGCTGTCCCCATTGAAATGAGTTCCCTCCCTTAGTTATGATGTCATCCTAGCCCATTTACTGTCCCAGATGAAATTTTCTTATTTATCCCTGGCTTATTAATGTGTATTGGGTAGTTCTAAGGTTACAATTCCATATTACGTATTTTTAAAAGATTTATTGAGCCAAGGTAGTGCAAGGAATGGTGCTAACTTCAATCACAAAATTTTATGTTATTCTTTCAACAACACTATGAGGTAAGTAGTATTTTATTTCTATTTTACAGATGAAGAAAGTGAAGCTCACAAAGGAGAAGGAAGAACACCAAAGACACAAGGAAAACATCAGCCCAAGAGACAGAAAGGGCAACATAAACCATAGACTCCATCAGCCTGAGACCAGAAGAACTGGATGGTGCCTGGCTACCATTAATGACCACCCTGACAGGGAACACAACAGAGAGTCCCTGATGGAGCAGGAGAAAGTGGGGTGCAGAACTCAAACTCTAGTAAAAAGACTAGACTTAATGGTCTGACTGAGACTGGAGGAACCCCCGAAGCTATGACCCCCGGACGCTCTGTCAGCCCAGAACTGAAACCATTCCTGAAGCTCACTCTTCAGACAAAGATTAGACTGGACTATAAAACATAAAATAATACTCGTGAAGAGTGTGCTTCTTAATTTAAGCAGATACACGAGACCAAATGTGTGGCTCCCATCCAGAGGCAGGATGAGAAGGCAGGAAGGGACAGGATCTGGTTGAATAGACACAAGAAACCCAGGGTGGGAAGGGGGAGTGTGCTGTCACATTATAGGATTGCAACTATTGTCATATAACAATATATGTATAAATTTTTGTACGAGAAATTAACTTGAACTGTAAACTTTCACCTAAAGCACAATTAAAATAAAGAAAGAAAGAAAGAATGCAAAGCTCGGAGAAAGTAAATAATTATCCCAGGGTCACACAGCTCACATGCTCTTTCAACCATAACACACTGAAATCATCTTAAAAAACAACATGTAGTTGCTAATCTGCTTAGCCCTTTCCTTTAAAACTAATGGTTCTCAATACTGGTTACACACTAGAATCATCTGGGGCTTTACAAAGTCCCATGCCCAGTTCCCACTCTCAGATTCTGATGTAATTGTTCTGAGACGGGGCATGAGATGAGCATCCATAATTTTTAAAAGCTTCCTGGGAGACTGTAATGTACTGCCGAAGTTGAAAACTATGAATTTAGAGTTGTGTGCTAGTGAGCTCGTTTCCCTCTTTCCTGTTCACAAGTAATATACTTAACCATAGTTGTCTACTTGCTCAGAGAGTTTGTAGCTTTCACTCAATACAACAACCAAGAACTGGCCTTCGTACAATGTATAGGGACTGTTGTCTTTGGATAGTTAAAAAACAAATAAACAAAAACAAAACAGCTGTTGTTAAGTCATTTCCCAGCTGCACTCCATAGGGTTTTTAAGGCTGTGATCTTTCGGAAGAGATTACCAGGACCTTCTTCCACGGTGCCCCTGGATGAGTTTGAACCACCAACTTTTCAGTAGTAGTCAAGCACTTAACCATTTATGCCATCCAGGGGCTTCTTTGCATCCTCACAAGTGCCTCCTTCTTCTAAGGAATCTTACCAATCACTGAGATGATGAACTGTGATCCTGGACAAACCAAAGGACTCTTACCAAGTGAAAGGCAGTTCAGGAGTAACTGCAGACACCACCTTCCCCCCTTTCCCACAAGATCTGGACAGACACATTCTACATCACTCTTATCAAAGCTTCGAGGTGCCTTCACTGAGGGGTGATCTTTCTGTTTATTTTACACAACAGATTTTATTGAATGCCAATATGTGTCAGGCACTGTTAGTGGTTCTCGATAGGGCTTATATTGCCCCTATAAACGGCATTTACAATTTGTGGAAGTTTTTTTTGATTGTCAAAGTGACTGGAAAGAAATACTGATATTAAGTGGTAGGCCAAGGATGCTAAATGTTCTATAATGTTCAAAACGGTCCTACACAATTCTCATGATAAGAATTGTCTTACCCCAAATACAAATAGCACCTCTACTGAGAAATGCTAACACTGTATATAATACAGATTCTGGGATTCAACTTCTTGCCCCTTCAGAGACAGTGGCTATGATCATCATCATCCTGTTTCTGCTGAGCCATATTAAAGGACTTTTCAGTCAGTAAATTTGTCAGCCAGAAATTATTGAGCCGTTACTGTACACTGAAGCCTTAACAGGTACTATGTAGAAGGAAAAGAAAACAGTTTGTTTGTTTGTTTGTTTGTTTGTTTTTTACTTCAGGGAGCTTACAATCTAATTGGAGAAACAAAATGTATACTTATAAAAAGATTTAAGAGCATTTACAAAACAACATACCAGCTAGCACATATACTGGGACAAAAATAGGATGTGGTAATGAAAAAAAACAGTGTTCAGAATCAGACAAGATTAGGTTTAAATTACGGTCTTAAAAAAAATTTTTTCTTTTGTCAGATCTTGAGCAGATACTCAACATCTCTGAGCATCAGTTTTCTTATCTGTAAAATGGGATGACATTTACCTTCCAGGGTTTAAATAAGTATTACAAACAGTGCATCTAATTGTCTAGTACAATACTTGTAACATAAAAGTGCTCAGTAAGCAGTATTTTCTATTGTCAAGACCGTAATATGATAATAAAAGACTGTGATCATTAAGGTCGCGTGTCAACTTGGCTGGACCATGATTCTCAGTGGTTTGGCAGTTATGATGTAGTTTGGCAGTTGTATTATGATGTAATCACTTCCATGATGAGATCTGCTATGAGTAGCCAATCAGGTGAAAAGGAATTTCCTTAGGGGTGTGGCCTGTATCCAATATAGGCGGACTTTCTGGCAGGGCTCCTGGGCTTTTGCCTGCTCTGGATCATGCAGCTGACTCCTGTTTGTCTGACCTCTGGTTCTTGGGGCTTGAGCTAACAGTTTACCTGTCATCTTGGCTGCCTATCTTGGGATTTGTGGGTCTCTGCAGCCTGTGAGCCAGAGGTCTGCTGTCTGACCTGCTGATCTTGGGTTCACCAGCCCCTGTAACTATGTGAGTCAGGAGAAGCCTCCAGCCTGACCCACGGACTTCAGACTTTCCAGCCTTTACAACTGCATGAGCCATTTCCTTGATATAAATCTCTTTCTATACATATTTATACATTTTACTGGTTTTGCTTCTCTAGAGAACCCAGCCAAAGACAGTGACTGAACAACATCATCAATTGACTAAAACTGATTGATGTTTATAGAACCCTCCACCTGACAATAGCAGAATACATTTACCAAAATAGACCATTATCTTGGGTCATAAAATAAATCATGACACATTTTAAAAGAATTGAAATACATATAAAATACGTTCTCTGACCATAATTGATCTAAATTAAAAATCAATAACAGAAAGATAAGAAAAAAAATCTCCAATCACTTGGAAATTAAACAAGACACTTCTAAATAATCCATAGATCAAAGAAATCTCAAAGGATATTAAAAAGTATATGGAAGGAATGAAAATTAAAATATAACATATCAATATTTTTAGAATTCACTTAAAGCAGTACTTAGAGGGAAATTTATAACATTAAAAGAATATATTAGAAAATAAAAAAGGTCTCATATCAATTGTCTAAGCTTCTGTCTCAGGAAACTACAGAAAGAAGAATAAATTAAACCAAAATTGTACAAAAGGAAAGAAATGCTAAAGATAAGAGCAGAAATTAATGAAATTTTAAAAAATGGAGAAAATAAATAAAACCAAAGCTGGTTCTTTAAAAAGATCAATAAATTTAATAAATCTCTAGCAAGGCTGACAAATAAAAAAAGAGAAAAAATACAAATTATCAATATCAGGAAGGAAAGAGGGGTTATCACTGAAGACCCTGTAGTCATAAAAGCACAATAAGACGATACTATGAACAACTCTCCACACAGAAATTCAACAACTTAGATGAAGTCACCAATTCCTCAAAAGCCTCAATCTATCAAAACTTTCCCAAGATTAAACAGATATCCTGAATAGCCCTATAATTATTATAGAAGTTAATTTCATAGTTTAAAAACTTCTGAAAAATAAATATCCAGGTCCAGGTAGTTTCACTGGCAAATTTATCAAACAATTAAAGAAGATATTACGCTGATTCACAATCTCTTCCAGAAAATAGGAGTGAAAACTTTAAAACTTGCTTTATAATGCCAGCATTACCCCATACCAAAACCAGACAAAGAGTGCGTAAAAAGGAAAATTAAAGACCAATAACCCTCATGAATATAAATGCAAAAATCCTCAAGAAAATATTGGCAAATTGAGTCCAGCAATATTAAAAAGAATAATACATCATGACCAATTGGAGCTTTTCCTGGGGATACAAAGCTGGTTCAGAATTCAAAAATCAGTCAGTGTAATCCACCATTTAACAGTCTAGAAGAAAACAACACATTACCATATCAATGGGTGCTATAAAAAGCTTTGACAAACTACAACAAAAACAAACTGTCAGCAAACTAAGAGTAGAAGGACACTTCTTTAATCCGATAAAAGGCATCTATGAAAAACCTGCAGCTAACATCCTTCTTAATGGTGAAGAGCTGTGTACCTGTCCTCTAAGATCAGGAACAAGGAAAGGATATCCACTCTCACAACTCCTATTCAACAGTGTACTGCAAGTTCTGTCTAGTGCCATAAAGTAAGAAAAACAAAGAAAGGACATACAGATTGGAAAGAAAGACACTATCCCTATTTGAAGATGACACTATTATCTATGTAAATATCCCAGGGAATGTAACAAAAAATATCTCTTAGAACTGATAAGTCAGTTTAGCAAGGTCACAGGATACAAGGTCAACACACAAAATTTAATTGTATTTCTTTATACAAGCAATGAACTACTGGGAATCAAAATTACAAAAATATATATGATACCAATTATAATTGCTCCAAAAACTGCAATAATTAAGTAGAAATATAACAAAACTTGTACAGGATATGTATGCTGAAAACTATAAAATGCTGATAAAAAATATCAAAGAAGACCTAAATAAATGGAGAGACACACCATGAGCTTGGATTGGAGGAATCAGCATAGTAAAGATGTCAGTTCTCCCCAAAGTAATCTATAGATTCAACATAATACCAGTAAAAGTCACAGCAGGTGTTTTGCTGTTATTGTTGCTATAACCAAGAAATTAGCAACAACAATTTCTAAAAGTTATTATGAAAGGACAAAGGAAACAGAAAGCTAAAACAATTTTGAAAAAAGAACAAAGTTGGAAGAATCACACTACTCAATTTTAAGACTTACTATAAAGCTACGGAAGCCCTGGTGGTGTAACGGTTAAGAGCTTGGCTGCTAACCAAAGGGGGCAGTTCTACTCTGTTCTATATGGTCGCTATGAGTCGAAACCGACTGGACAGCAATGGGTTTTTTTTGTTGTTGTTATAAAGCTACTGTAATTAAAACAGTGTGGCATTGGCAAAGGATCAGACACTCGGATCAATGGAACAGAATAGAGTCCAGAAATAGACCCACACAAATAGGGTCATTTGATCTTCGACAAAGATAGCAAAGAAATTCATCAGGAAAAAAAGATAATCTTTTAAACAAATGGAACAAGTAGTCACCCACATACAAAAACAAACAAATCCTGACAACAATCTCACACCTTATACAAAGATTAACTCAAAATGGTGCATCCATATCAGTTTAAAATGTAAAACTTTAATAAAACTTTTAAAAAACAAAATGTAAAACCTTAAAACTTTTAGAAAACGTAGGAGAAAATCTACATGACCTGAATTTAGACAAAAAGTTGTTAGAAATGAAGCAAGAAGCATGATCCATAAAAGAAAAAAAATAGTTCTTCATCAAAATTAAGAACTTGTTCTCTGTCAAAGAAACTCTTGAAAATGAAAAGACCAGCTAAAGACTGGGAGAAAATATTTACGATTTATATACCCAACAAAACACATGTATTTAGAATATATAAATAACTCCCAAAACTCAACAGCATCTCATCAAAAAACTCATCAAAAGAGTAAAAAGAGAAACCTACAGACTGGGAAAAAATTTTTGGCTACAACATAGCTGACAAGGGTCTAAACTCTAAAATCTACAAAATATTTCAACACCTCAATAACAAAAAGACAAATAATCCAATTTAAAAATGGGCAAAGGATATGAACAGACATTTCTCCAAATAAGACATTTAGGTGGCTAACAGATACATGAGGAAATGCTCACAATCATTAGCCATTACCTGTTGCTGTTGAGTCGATTCTGACTCATAGCGACCCTATAGCAACCCTATCAGAACGACGAGATACTATCTCACCCTGACAATACTGGCATTAATCTAAAAAACATAAAATGAAAAATGGTGGAGAAGTTGCAGGGAGATTGGAACTCTTATGCACTGCTGGTGGAAATGTAAAATGGTGCAACCACTATGGAAAACAATAGGGAGCCTCCTTAAAAAGCTAGAAATAGAAATATTATATGATCCAGCAATCCCACTTCTAGGAATATACCCTAGAGAGACAAAACCCATCTCACGAATAGAGATATGCACACCCATGTTCATTGCAGCACTGTTCACAATAGCAAAAAGGTGGAAACAACCTAATGCCTATCAACAGATGAATAGAAAAACAAATTATGGTACATACACACAACTGAATACTGTACAACGATAAAGAACAAAGATGAATCTGTGAAACATCTCACAACAAGGATCTGAAGGACATTATGCTGAGTGAAATAAGTCAGTCACAAAAAGACAAATATTGTATGAGACCACTATTTAAAAAAAAACAAACACACTTTATTATTTTAAGAACACGCCTCCTGTGATCCACCTTCCTCACCAGGCCAAGTATAAAGCAAATAATTTATTTGGGTTAACTCTCTTCTTTTCTCTTCTTCTCTACTATCCCTTCACTGGAAATCTTCTTTTGCTCCTACCCTTTGGGAGCACAGGCTGAAAAATAAAAAGCTTCAATTGCCTCATATGTCTCTTGGTACACTTTTAGTAAATCTTCACAAGTGTTCTTTCAGAATGAACTGTTCTCCTCTTAACACTTGCCCAGGTAATAAAACCATAAGAAAGTCAAACACAAACTTCACTAAAACATCACCTATCAAGGTTAATTGGTAACTACAAGGCAAGCAAGGGGACCAAACACAAATTTGAAGTTCCATCTTCATTTCATTCTAATTATAGAAGATTGGACATACTCTATGTGTCTAATTAAAAAATTATGATACATCCTCCTGTAACATATTTTAGCATCATTAAAAATGTTTTATATTTGACATGCTACTGATTAGTTTATATAAGTATACTTATACGAGAATATTTCTATATTTATGGGTATATATTTTATACATGTGAGTATGCAAGTGTCTGAAAAGGTTATACAGCAAAATGTTAGCAGTGGTTACTTTGGGTTCTGAAGTTTGGGGTGAGAGAATAGAAGTTCCAGTCTCCAAAAGAGAAATGGAATTATATGCATCACAGGAGACTTCCCAGGCCCGTGACATGGTAGAGAGAATACGTGACTGAGATACCAACCAAGCCAGTCGATTCTGATTCATAGCAACCCTGTAGGGCAGAGTAGAACTGCCCCATACGGTTTCGAAGGCTGTAAATCTTTACAGAAGCTGACTGCCACATCTTTCTCGTGCAAAGTGGCTGGTGGGTTCGAACAACCCACCTTTTGGTTAGCAGCCAAGCGCACCACCAGATTTAAATGTGACTCTGCCGTTGTCCACAGGGTCCCTCTGGACAAGCCCTTTCATTTCACGGTGACCTTATGTGTGTCAGAGTAGAATTGTGCTCCATAGGGTTTTCACTGGCTTATTTTTCAGAAGTAGATTGCCAGGCCTTTCTTCCAAGGTGCCTTTCCATTTGCAGCCAAGTACTAGTTAACCATTTGCACCAACCAGGGACTCCTCATTCAATATTTACTGAGGCCCATTAGGTGACTGAGACTGTGTTAGACCATGGTGATAGAGACACTAGGCTCCCTGGCCTCTAGGAGTTTATGATCCAGTGAGGAGACAGATTAAATGTATGTTCCCAAATAATTATCAGTTACTTTGTGATAGAAAAGGACAGTGGGATCTGATGAAGTGTTTTTTTTCCCCCCGGCCTCGCCACCTCCCAATTCCATGTTCCCCTCTGTAAAATGAGAGGGTTGTACTCTAGGCTGAGTTCCCTTCTAAGAGTCTTTTGGGGTAAGGCCTTTGGGAAGAAAAACCCAAAATCTGTCCCGTTACAAACTGTGGAGCATGTTGAAGAGTCAAGCTAAAAGGGGATGAACAAAGATTGAGGAGCAGCAAAGCTTTCATGATAGTCTATTCTTAATCAAAACCAATTTAGAGTTTTAAGTTGGGAGGAAAGCTCCATTTACCTAAAACTTCAGTGTTACTTAACTAACCCCGTAGGAAATTTACCCTGCAGAGGAATAAAAGTATGCAGAGGGAAAAAGCCAAGGTGCAATATTAAATAGCTCTAGTTAACAAGTAACTTGATTTTTTTTTTGTTTGTTAAATCAAGTTCACATTATACTCCAGGGATCCACCCCATCCCTGGACCTCTCACTTTGTAAACACAGAGAACACTCAAAATACTTTGGGCATGGTTCCTATCTTACTGCCTGTATCATAAAAGTATTGAATCATTGACACCCACATATTTTCTTTAAAGTTTGCACACACTAAGTTTGCTCCTGAATGTTAAGTTTCCAACTTTAAACGACAAAGGCAAATGGGAAAGTGTTCATCACAGTTTTTAATATTTCCCATAAATAAATGCCTTTACTCTGATGTTGGCCAGTAAAAATGTATACCAGTGGTGTAGTTTTCAAGCTCATATTATTACACCCTTTTCTGTAACTGCAGAGGGAAGAGAATCACATTCTTCCATCTAATTCAATTCACTGTGATTTGCTCTTTTATGACATTTTTATGAAGAGGAAGATACAAGTGAGAAACTGCCCTCATATTAATATACTCACCCTTGATTAATGTCTGTCAAATTTCAGTTATTTTTATACCACCTTCCTGAATTTCCCCATTTAAGGCAAGCCCACACTATTGGGGCCAGGTGTATTTTACAGTTGAGAGTCTAAGATTTACAAAAGTAATATCATGCATATTTCGACTATTACATAGGACCTCTGTATAGCACCCAGAGTCAAACACGTGAATATTTCTGCAGCAAAATGTTTAAACATTCACACAAAAGGAGATGAACACAGAAAAATAACAGTCTCACATTAGTTCAGTTCGGGTTTTGCTGCAGATGTGTTACCATAAACTTATTTAAAAACAAAACAAAAGAAACAAAAAAGCCTGTTTTTTGTTTTGTTTTGTTTTTTTAATTTTAGAATTGTAGATACATTAGTGAGACCTCACCTCTCTTTAACCCAACCATTTTAATACAAATAAATGTTGTTGCTGTTTTTATAATTAACAAAAGGCGGAAAAAGTGAGAAACTGCCTTTCACTGCGGGTCTGCCGACTTCGAAGGGAAATTAACATCTCCCTTTTGATGCTACCCACGCAGCCCCCAAACGCCTCCCGGGCCTCTGTTAGCATCACAAAAGCGCGTTCGCAAGCCAAACTTCCCCCATTCCCTAAGAGGCCTGCTCTGCCCAGGAGATTCCAGTCCTAGAAGAACAAGTTCGAGCACACTCCGAGTAGCAAACCCCGAGCAGCACACCCGCCAAGGCCGGCAGTCGCACACAAGGGTCCGAAATTCCAGGCCCGGAAGACCACCTGGTGGAATAAAAGGCAGGGTCTAAGAAGTTCCAGGAGCCCTGGTGGTGCAAACGGTTAAGCGCTAGACTGTTAACCAAAAGTTGGCGGTTCGAACCCAGCCAGCGGCTCCGCGGGAAAAAGATCTGCCGATCTGCTCCGGTAAAAACTACAGCCTAGAAAACCCTATGGGGCAGTTCTACTCTGTCACATGGGGTCTCTATGAGTCAAAATCGACTCCACGGCACCTAACAAGAAGTTCCACCTGTAAACGCACGTTAAGCCGAGCTGGCCTAAAACTCGAGGCTAAGCGTTCCTTACCCCGGCAACTGACTTTCAGAATACCCCCGGGTACCATGTGGGCCACCCTACTTTGCTAGGAGCTGCGGACCCAGAATGGGCCTTCAACGCCGACGCCAGAAAGTGGCCTCCACGGGTTGGAGGAGGGTGTGAAGAACATGGTAGAAGGCTCCCAGGCTTCGGACTCCCAACCACCCCACCCAGCCCAGTGCCATCAACCTCGCTAACGACCCGGGACCCCGCGGGACCAGCACGGAGAAAGTCACCAGGGTGTGTGAAAAGCTCTTAACCACTTTGTGTTTTCAAAGACACCAACCCAGGGGAGGGGAGTCTGAACCTTCCAGGCACCTTTGAGACGCGGGCACTCATTCCTCCCCTCCTTCCTCCGCCACCAAGAGCTGGGGCCTGGGAGTCTCAGCACCAAAGCCTCTCTGGTAAGCGGGGGAAGGCGTAACCACCCTTCTTTGGAGGCATCTCTGCCTCCTACCGGGCTCCGCCGACTACAGCCGCTCATCATCGTCCCAGCTGGTGGCTCCTCGGTGCGGGGATCCCTCATCAAAGCCGCCGGTGCAGGGAGTTGGTGGCGGCGGCAGAAAACCTAGCACCTAAGCCGCTGCCACCATCTGCCCAGCGAGTCCAGAACTCCGCGCCGTTCAAGGGCCGTGCACCCCAACTCCTCAGCAGTACGAGCCCTCCTTCCCCCAGTTTCTCACCTTGGGTGCTGTGACTGCAGGAAGCGGTGGCCGCCAGCAGGATTGCAGCCCCCAGCAGCCATGCCGTGTTCGGGAGCCTCATCCTTCCAGCAGCCCCCACGCCGGCGGGACAGGGAACTCGCCGTCACTGATTCTAAGCTCCAGAGCCCCACTCGCTGCTCTGAGAGAAACCCACTGTCTCACCTTCCCCTACCTGGAGCCTCTGCGCGCGCCTCCCCCAGCCCGGTAGGTTTCAGTGAAACCGGAGCTGCTAGACTCACCTGCTGGAGGCCACGCCCCGAGGCAGGAACGCGCTGCTCGGCCCCGCCCACTTCGAACGTTTGGCGCCCGAGCTCCGCCCCGGGCCACCTGGCCTTGCTGACCCGCCACTCCTGCCCAAAGTGCACAATCCAGCCTCTGTCCTCTAGGCTGCCGGGCCGCCCGCAGGGGAGATTGGGCGGATGAGAAGACTCAATGGAATGCAGATATCCAAGCCAGGGCCATACCTTTAACCTTTGATTATTCCTGGAGAGCCAGTGAGGAGCCCTGGTAGAGCAACTTACCTTCTGTAAGTTTTACGTTTACTTATAATATAGGGTTAATATTTTTTACTTTAAAGATGTCTAAGGGTACGATAAAGGTGCCTTGGTGGCGCAACGTTTAGTGCTCAGCTGTTAACCAAAAAGTTGGCAGTTCAATCCACCCAGTGTCTCCCCGGGAGAAAGACCTGGCGATCCGCTCCGGAAAAGATTACAGCCTAGAAAACCCTGTGGGGTAGTTTTTCTCTCACATGGGGTCACTATGAGTAGGAATCGACTCAACGGCACACAACAACAACAAAAAGAAGAAAATAAATTGTGACTGTGTTTGGTGCATGGGAGAAGCTCCACAAATGTTCTTTTTGTTCCCTTCCTCTCTCTCGGGGTCTTCTTCAGCTCCGCCCCTAGTGTGTACCCCAGTTCTCAGGATGCTGGCTCCAAGGGACACACTCCTCAGTCCATGCCCTTCTACATACCTCTGATGGTAAATATTGACAGGGACCTTCATCATCTTGTCCAGGAGACTATTCTCCTGATGGGTATGGGGGTCACTCCTGGGCGCTCCTCCCGAAGGGAGATACCCCATCCCTATACGTCCCTTCAATATTTCCAAGCCTTCATTTCCTCATCTGTAAAATGAGGATAATAAAAGTGTCTTTCTTATAAGATGGTTGTGAGGATTCAGTGTGCTAAATACCCATAAACCATTTTTTAATACAGTTCCTGGTAAGCACTCAAGAAATCGTAGCTACTGTAGAATGACTGCTTCCTCTTCCTCTTTCCGGAGAAAAGTGCATCAGAGCCCAGCCCCTTTCTATGTAAAATTTCACTGGTGTTTTATAGAAACGTGCCTTGAATCATCCAAATTTCCGATGAAAGATTTCATTGAGCAGTACTGTGAGTTAATGAATTATCGTAACAATGTGGTTTCGCCCAGCAGCTTGACTGAATGAACTACATTCATTTGAGTCCCTTTGCCGATATTTGGATTGGAGTTTTCTGTGACTGATGAAGTACAGTATGTATTTATTTTTCAGATTTTGAAGACCCTTTTGCCTCGACGGAAATCCTGGTGGCGTAGTGGTTAAGAGCTATGGCTGCTAACCAAAAGGTCGGCAGTTCAAATGCACCAGGCGCTCCTTGGAAACCCTATGGGGCAATTCTACTCTGTCCAATAGGGTCGCTATGAGTCGGAATCGACTCGATGGCAACGGGTTTGGTTTTTTGGGTTTTTTGCCCTGACAGGCTTAGGTGTTGTATGGCTCTCGATACTCCAGAACAATACGGAGAAATGACCACGCCTCCCTGCTTAAAATCCTGAAATAGCTCCTCACTTCTCGCGGAGTAAAACCAAAGTCTGTCAAAGGTTTACGGTCTTTTCACGGAAGTAATACGCGAGTTATACGTTTTGCATACTATGCAACTCCCAGGGTTATTTTCATAAGCGTGCTACGCTAGTATCTTTTACATGTTGCTGACTTCAATTTCATTTTTTTTTTCCTGTCCCGCAGATTTAATGTTAAGTTTTCATTTTGGTGCCTGTTGACGCAGACGTTTGGTTCCCAGCAGCAGACCCTCACCAGCCTACCCTCCAGTTCCTAAAGCAGCTCCTCTCTCCGCAGGATGCGTTCCCTGCTTTTCAAACCGCTTTCCCCAGTGCGGGAAGAAATCACTTTTTCCGCACCCCGACAGCCCTGCCAGGGCAGCCAACCCCAGCCCAGGAGATGTGAGAGTCTGCGCACGCCGAACCAGAGAGGCCGCTCAGGCAGGCGAGGCTGGCTCGTCCCTGCCGCGAACATTTTGCCACGCCATCCGCCAGGCTCGGGCATTTGAATCGCACGCCCGCGCGGAAGCCGCAAGGTGGGCGTGAGAGTCGAGGAGGCAGAGGGGTCGTGCGTCCCTCGCTCAGACTAGACGGGTCGAACTGACCTACCGGGAATCCTCGGGGCGGGGCAGTGCGCTTCGGCTCCTGCACGGTCCTGCCGCCTGGCTTCGCGTGGGGGCGGCACTGCGGAACCCGGGCAGGCGCACCTGGGCGGAGATGGGCACTAAGGAACTCCACCGCTAGCAAACTGCCCGGGAGCAAACGCACAGTTTCAATTGTTTATTTTCCTGTTAGGGGAAACTCGATCCATGACTTCTTGACCATGGCTTGTACCTTTATTATACAAATACGATAATTCAAAAAAAAAAATGTTTTCGGACTATTGAATGAAGGTGAATGAGCTGAGATTTACATCTGGAAATGTCACAAGACATGCACGGTATATGAATGGGCACGCTATGCCAGAACTTTCAAACATAATTTCGTTATTTCCGTGCAACTATATGTGTGTGGGAGCCCTGGTGGCCCAGTGGTTAAGAGCTACGGTCGGCGTTTGGAATCCACCAGCCGCTCCTTGGAAACTCAATGGGGCAGTTCTACTCTGTCCTATAGAGTCACTGTGAGTCGGAATCAACTTGAGGGCAACGGGTTTGGTTTGGTTTATATGTGTGTGAGCGTTATTTACTTGGGGGTATTATTTGCGAAAAATACAGTACACCTCCAGCTCCACACCCACTCGTCCCCTCCCCCCATGCACAACCTCCTTGACCTGTCTCCTAGTCTTCACCTTGAACGTTCTGCCTCGACCATACATGTGCCCCTTGCCATTCCTTTGCCCTTGCTGTCATTTCCTGGAATACTTTTCCCAAAAAATATCTGCATGGCTTAAGTTCTCACCACCTTCAGGTATTCACTAAAATGTTACTTTCTCTGTGGGCCCTCCTAAGAACATCATATTTAAAATTGCACCCCCACCCTATACTCCCTATCCTCCTTCCCTGTGGTATTTTTCTCTGTGGCACATATCACCACTATCTGACGTTCTACATATATTTATTATCTAGCTCCCCATCTGCAATGTAAGCTCCATAAGGGCAGAGATTTTTTGTTTGTTTGTTTGTAGTCTCTTTTTAAAGGATGTATGAAGTAAGACACCATCTGAAGCTAGAAACCACCTATCACACACTTGCCTCTATAGTATCAAGTTATTACTTACGTTCCTGTTTAAACTGCTCTTCTTAAAATACAAAAAGGCAAATGTCTAAAACACTGTAAAAGTTAACCTTTAAGAAGGTAGAGGGAAGGGATTTTTAGCTGTCTTCTCGACTGCCATATTCCCAGTCCTAGAAAACAGTACCTACCACATAGAACAGACTCAATAAATGCTTTTGTAAGAGTGAATTTTAATTTATTGTATATCTACTGACAGGGATTGAATTGTGTACTCCCAAAGTTTATGCTGAAGTCCTAACCCCTGGTACCTGTGAACATGACCTTGTTTGGAAATAAGAAGTTTAAAGATGTTATCAGTTAAAATGAGGTCATAACAGAGTAGGGTGGGTCTTAATCCAATATGAATGGTGTCCTGTAAAAGAGACAGAAAGAGACTTGTGAAGATGGGGGCAGAGACTGGAGTTATGCTGCCACAGCCAAGGAATGCATGGGGCTACTGGAAGCTGGGAGAGACAAGAAAGGATTTTTCCCTAGAGCCTTTGGAGAGAAGTCCTGCAGACAACCTGAATTCGTACTGCCAGCCTCCAGAACTCCGAGGCAAATTTCTGTTCTTACAAGCCACCCAATTTCTGGTACTTTGCTAAGGCAGCCCTGGAAAACTAGTACACTTATTATCTGCCATTTTGCTAGAAGCTGGAGTTGCAAAGATCAGCATCTCTGCCTCTGGCTTCCTGATCAATGGGAGGCTCTTCTCCAAGTGGTGACTCACGACCCAAACTCTTCCTATCTTGTGGCTCTGACATTAATCTATTAGATGAGGTTTATTTGGGCAGAAGATTTTTGAATCGAGTAGCACCAAACCACATGTGGAAAGGTGCTTCCCTGAGTATCAGCAGAGATGTGGTTATATTGACAAAACTCGGAAGCAAAACTTATTTCTGATTGGTTTATAAAATTTACTATTGAAACGCTGTTAGGATTTCATTGGTCAACGAGTGATGTCAGAATCTGCTTGGTCAAGGAGGGTGGTCTAATTTACAGGAAAGCTAGGCTTAAGTTTCAGTAAAGACAAGTCTTAGGGGCTTTGTCCACTTTACTGCCTACGCCATTCTCTCAACCACATGAGTCTATTTTTATTTCATTTAACATGAACATGAAGAATTGTGCATGTAAGTTTTCTATGGCCCAGGCCTGAAAGTGATGCCATCATTTCTGTCAATATTCCATTGACCAGAACCCAGTCAAATGACCATATAGCAGACTGCAAGGGAGTCTTGGAAATACAGTGTGACCCGAAGGAAGAGGAAATGGGTTTACTGGAGCCCTGGTGGCACCATGGTTAAGAGCTCAGCTGCTAGCCAAAAGCGCTGCGGTTCCAACCCACCAGCCACTCCTTGGAAACCCTGTGAGGCCGTTCTACTCTGTCCTATAGGGTCGCTATGAGCGGAAATCAACTCAACGGCAAGGGGTTTGGACGACTAACCAGTCTCTGCTATTCCAGGCAAAATGGGTAGGAACAGGCCCCTAAGAAAGAGAAGAGCATGAAAGAGTGTGGTATGTTCGGAGAACAGTGTGGTGGGAACCCAGAGTATGTGGAGACGAGTGGCTAGTGATAAAGCTGGAAAGGTAGTTGTTGTTATTGTTGTTATTAGGTGCCATCCAGTTGGTCCCAAGTCACAGCAATGCTATGAGAACTGCCCAGTCCTGAACCATCCTCACAATCATTGCTATGTTTAAGACCATTGTTGCAGCCACTGTGTCAATCCATCTTGTTGAGGGTCTTCCTCTTTTTCGCTGACCCTCTACTTTACCAAGCATGATGTCTTTCTCCAGGGACTGGTCCCACCTGATACCGTGTCCAAAGTGCATGAAACAAAGTCTTGCCATCCTTCCTTCTCAGAAGAACTCTGGCTGTACTTCTTCCAAGACAGATTTGTTCGTTCTTCTGGCAGTCCATGTTATAGTCAATATTCTTAGCCAACAACTTAATTCTAAGGCATCAATTCTTTTGTCTTCCTTATTCATTGTCCAGTTTTCACATGCATATGAGGCAATCAGAAAATACCATGGTGGTCTCGGGGAACATCTAGCTTAATTGGCATGGCACAGCTTATAAAGACAATGCTCTACATTCTACCTTGGTGAGTAGTGTCTGCGGTCTTAAAAGCCTGTGAGCACCCATCTAAGATACTTCACTGGTCTCATCCCTTCGGGAGCAAGGGAGAATGAAGAGAACAGGATACAAGGAAAAGATTAGTCCAAAGGACT
>NW_004443965.1:6426973-6459738 GCF_000243295.1 Trichechus manatus latirostris
TTAACACTTTAAAGAGATCTTTTGCAGCAGATTTGCCCAATGCAATACATCATTTGATTTCTTGACTGCTGCTTCCGTGGGTGTTGATTGTGGATGTAATTAAAATGAAAGCCTTGACAATTTCAATCTTTTCTCCATTTATCATGATGTTGCTTATTGGTCCAGTTGTGAGGATTTTTGTTTTCTTTATGTGGAAGTGTAATTCACACTGAAGGCTGTGGTCTTTGATCTTCACCAGTAAGTGCTTCAAGTTCTCTTCACTTTCAGTAAGCAAGGTTGTGTCATCTGCATATTACACATTGTTAACGAGTCTTCCTCCAATCCTGGTGCCATGTTCTTCTTCATATAGTCCAGCTTCTGGGATTATTTGCTCAGCATACAGATTGAATAAGTATGGTGACAGGATACAACCCTGACGCACACCTTTCCTGACTTTAAGCCTTGCTGTATCACTTCGTTCTGTTCGAATGCCTGCCTCTTGCTCTATGTACAGGTTCCTCATGAGCACAATTAAGTGTTCTGGAATTCCCATTTTTCACAATACTATCCATAATTTGTTATGATCCACACTGTCAAATGTCTTTGCATAGTCAATAAAATACACATAAACATCTATCTGGTATTCTCTGCTTTCAGCCAAGATCCATCTGACGTTAGCAATGATATCCTTTGTTCCACATCATCTTCTGAATCTGGCAGTTCCCTGCTGATGTACAGTTGCAACTGTTTTTGAATGATATTCAGCAAAATTTTACTTACGTGTGGTATTAGTGATATTGCTCTATAATTTCTGCTTTCTGTTAGACCACCTTTTTTGGAAAGGGCACAAATATGGATCTCTTCCAGTCAGTTGGCCAGGTAGCTCTCTTTCAAATTTCTTGGCATAGAGGAGTGAGCAATTCCAGTGCTGCATCATTTGTTGAAACATCTCAGTTGGTATTCCGTCAATTCCTTGAGCCTTGTTTTTTGTCAGTGCCTTCAGTGGAGCTTGGACTTCTTTCTTCAGTACCATCAGTTCTTGATCATATGCTCCCTCCTGAAATGATGGAATGCCCACCAATTCTTTTTGGTATAGTGACTCTGTGTACTCCTTCCATATTCTTTTGATGCTTCCAGCGTTGTTCGATACTTTACCCATAGAATTCTCCACTATTACAACTCAAGGCTTGAATTTTTTCTTCAATTCTTTCAGCTT
This sequence comes from Trichechus manatus latirostris, assembly GCF_000243295.1. Classification (NCBI taxonomy): domain Eukaryota; kingdom Metazoa; phylum Chordata; class Mammalia; order Sirenia; family Trichechidae; genus Trichechus; species Trichechus manatus. Next base: position 6,428,169 of record NW_004443965.1, read on the forward strand.
GAGAGATGCTGAGCATGTTCTTCCCTTTTGGTTTTCTAACTCCAGGTCTTTGCATATGTTGTTATAGTACTTTACTTTGTCTTCTCGAGCTGCCCTTTGGAATCTTCTGTTCAGTTCTCTTACTTCATCATTTCTACCTTTTACTTTAGCTACTCCGCATTCAAGAGCAAGTTTCAGATTCTCTTCTGACATCCATTTTGGTCTTTTCTTTCTTTCCTGTCTTTTTAATGACCTCTTGCTTTCTTCATGTATGATGTACTTGATGTCACCCCACAATTTGTCTGATCTTTGGTTGTTCGTGTTCAGTGCATCAAATCTATTCTTGAGATGGTCTCTAAATTCAGGTGGGATGTACTCAAGGTTGTATTTTGGCTCTCGTGCACTTGATTTAATTTTTTTTCAATTTCAACTTGAACTTGCATATGAGCAATTGATGGTCTGCTATGTAGTCGGCCCCTGACCTTACTCTGACTGATGATATTGAGCTTCTCCATCATCTCTTTCCACAGAAGTAGTTGATTTGATTTCTGCATATTCCATCTGGTGAGGTCCACATATACAGTCGCCTTTTATGTTGCTGAAAAAAGGTATTTGTAATGAATAAGTCCGTAGTCTTTCAAAATTCTATCATGTGATCTCCAGAGTCATTTCTATCACCAAGGCCATATTTTCCAACAACCAATCCTTCTTCTTTGTCTCCAACTTTTGCATTCCAGTCACCAGTAATTTTCAATGCATCCTGATTGCATGTTTGATCAATTTCAGACTGCAGAAGTTGGCAAAAATCTTCAATTTCTTCATCTTTAGCCTCAGTGGTTGATGCATAAATTTGAATAATAAGTGTAGTAACTGGTCTTCCTTGTAAGCGTATGGATATTATCCTATCACTGACAGCACTGTACTTCAGGATAGATCTTGAAACTCTCTTTTCAAGGATGAATACAACATCATTCCTCTTCAATTTGTCATTCCCAGCATAATAAACTGCATGATTGTCCTATTAGAAATGGCCTGTACCAGTCCATTTAAGCTCACTAATGCCTAGGATATCAATCTTTATGCGTTCCATTTCGTTATTGATGACTTCCGATTTTCCTAGATTCATACTTTGTACATTCCATGTTCCAACTATTAATGGATTTTTGTAGCTGTTTCTTCTCTTTTTGAGTCATGTCACATCAGCAAATGCAGGTCCCAAAAGCTTTACTCCATCCATGTCATTAAAGTTGACTCTACTTTGAAGAGGCAGCTCTTCCTCAGTGTTATCTTGAGTGCCTTCCAGCCTGAGGGGCTCATCTTCCGGCACTATATCAGACAATGTTCCGCTGCTCTTCATAAGGTTTTCACTGGCCAGTTTTTTTAGAAGTAGATTGCCAGGTCTTTTTTTTCAGTCTGTCTTAGTCTAGAAGCAACGCTGAAACCTGTCCACCATGGGTGACACTGCTGGTATTTGAAATACCGGTGACATAGCTTCCAGCATCATAGGAACACACAATCCACCACAGCAAGACAAACTGAGGAGTGGTGGAGAAAGGTAGTAGGGCCCACCTACAAAGGGCTCATGTTTACTATGAAAAAGAGTTTACACCTTAATCCTGAAAGCAATGGAGAGTCATTGGAGGTTGAACCACCCATTCTCAACTCTATCTTTACTGAGATTAACAGGAGGCCCTTTCTGGAACCAAAAGAAAACAGAAAAAATCAGCTAGTAATTGTGGGTGGAAGAGAGGAAGAGATAAGGAAAGGCAAATGAAAGAAATGGAGGAAAAGAGGGATACAATTTTACCGTAGGTGCTGCCTAAGTAAGCATCTTAGCCCCTGCAGATCAACCTTTCCTATCTTTTTAATCACCATGTGGCATAATGACAACTCTCCACACCTCACCCCCAATCCATACTTATCTCATTAAGTAATCACTGGCACAGGCACTATCATCTGACTCTTCACAATGTGAAGAGTGCCTGTCTGCTCCCCACAGCATTATTCTTCAGAAAGGTGAGATTGTGGCTTCATCTCCCATGATGTCATGCCTGTACATATGTAAGTGATTAATCATCCAACCATAGTTTCAGTGCAAGTTTGCAAGTCTTCATTATTATTACTATCATTAGGTACTGTCAAGTCAGTTCCAACTCATAGTGACCCTATTTACAACAGAACGAAACACTGCCTGGTCCTGCGCCATCCTCACAATCGTTGCTATGTTTGAGCCCATTGTTGCAGCCACTGTGTCAATCCATCTCATTTAAAGGTCTTCCTCTTTTTCACTGACCCACTACTTTACCAAGCATGACGTCCTTCTCCAGGGACTAGTCCCTTCTGATAACATGTCCAAAGTATGTGAGATAAAATCTTGTTTCCAAGGAGCACTCTGACTGTAATTCTTAAAAGACAGATTTGTTTGTTCTTCTGGCAGTCCATGGTATGTTCAAGGTTCTTCCCCAACATCATAATTTAAAGGCATCAACTCTTCTTTGGTCTTTCTTATTCATTGTCCAGCTTTCGCATGCTTATGAGGCAATTGAGATACCATGGCTTGGGTCACCTTAGTCCTCAAAGTGACATCTTTGCTTTGTTAACACTTTAAAAAGGTCTTTTGCAGCAGATTTGCCAGATGCAATAAATCCTTTGATTTCTTGACGGCTGCTTCCGTGGGTGTTGATTGTGGATGCAAGTAAAATGAAAGCCTTGACAATTTCAATCTTTTCTCCGTTTATCATGATGTTGCTTATTGGTCCAGTTGTAAGGATTTTTGTTTTCTTTATGTTGAGGTGTAATCCGTGCTGAAGGCTGTATAGTCTTTGCTCTTCATCAGTAAGTGCTTCAAGTCCTCTTTGTTTTCAGCAAGCAAGTTTGTCTCATCTGTATATCACAGGCTGTTAATAAATCTTCTGCCAATCCTAATGCCAGGTTCTTCTTCATATAGCTCAGCTTCTGGTATTACTTGCTCAGCATACAGATTGCATAAGTATGGTGAAAGGATACAACCCTGACGCACACCTTTCCTGATTTTAAACCACCCGGTATCCCCTTGTTCTGTTTGAACGACTGCCTCTTAGTCTATGTACAGGTTCCTCATGAGCACAGTTAAGTGTTCTAGAATTCCCATTCTTCGCAATGTTATCTGTAATTTGTTATGATTAACACAGTTCAATGCCTTTGCATAAAAAGCTTAAAAACTCGAAAGACCGTAAAGCCTACTTCTAGACAGTAGTTGGTTACTAATACCCGAAATTACTATCATTAGAGATTTCTTTCGGTGGGTCTAGAAAGCCTTTGGATAGCTAAGAAACCACCATTATAGTTCTGATCCACCAAGAAATCCCTCAGCTCCATGGCTGAGAAGCTGAGTGACGGTGGTGAGTGAGGCGCCACTCTAAGCCAGTGGTGTTACTAGGGTTAGTGTCACTCAGTGCAGTAACTCATGGTGTCATACCCTCCAGTTAGTGGGCCACCTGGCAGGCGAACTCCACTCTCTTACCACCCATGGTGAGCAGAGGGGCCCTACCCCACCCCTTCCCCTCCAGCAGGGCAGAATGTCTGGCTACCAGGCCCTCTTGAGTCTCCCCAGCTCCTCCCCTCTCCCATTAGCAGAGACCCTCCCCTCCGCTGTGCCTGACTGGAGGGTGACTCTTCTCCTTGGAGGCTCCTTTTCCAGCGGTGCTGGCCTGTTCGCTCTGAGACTGCTGTGGACCCTGGGGTCACTTTGGTGCCACCCCCACTGACAGTATCATCTGGTGCAATCTGCACCCTACCCCCACCCCCTTGTCATGCCACTGCTCTAGGCTCCGTTTTCTCATAAGGGATGGTTTCTGAGGTCCCTTCTAGTCTAGTGATTTATAAGTCTGAGAAAACTACCACCTTAGAGAGATAAACTGAGAGAGCGGGGAGCAAGGCCTTTCGGGAGAGAGTCCAGTGTGGGTTGGGGGTGGCACTCGGCTTACTGTGGGAAGGGAAGGTGGTGCTAAAGACAGATTTCGTTGCCTTGCTCTTCTCCAGAGGCTCTCAGTGTCAGAAGCGAACCAGAGCTCACCTGGTCTTACTGCCAGGGATGAAAATCCCCAGCCTAATTTCAAAGACTCATGGTGACCTTGTGTGTTACAGAGTAGAACTGCTCCATAGGGTTTTCTTGGCTGTAATCTTTATGGAAGCAAATCACCAGGCCTTTTTTTCACAGTGCCACTGGGTTTGAAGCACCAACCTTTAGGTTAGTACTGAAGTGCAAACGTGGTGACGTGGGGTCACCATGAGTCAGAATCAACTCAACAGCAATGTTTTTTTTTTTTTTTTAAATTGCAGAGAAGCCTAATTTCTGAATTTTCTTATAAAATCATTCACAATATTCCCTTTAGATAAACCAAACCAAGGAGCCCTGGTGGCGCAGTGGTTAAGAGCTATGGGTGCTAACCAAAAGGTTGGCAATTCGAATCCCCCAGACGCTTCCCGGAAACCCAATGGGGAAGTTCTGCTCTGTCCCACAGGGTCACTGTAAGTTGGAACCGACTCAACGGCACCTTACAACTACTACAACACACCAAACCCACTGCCATCTAGTCAATTCCGACTCATAGCAACCCCGGAGGGTTTCCAAGGCTGTAAGCTTGTTTTGAACCACTGACCTTTTGGTTAACAGTTGAGAGCTTTAACCACTGCACCACCAGGGCTCCTTCTCTTTAGATAAGTGACCAAAAAAAAAAAGGCCATTTCAATCCCAGAATACAATTATTTTACAATTTGGGAGCTCAGAGATTTTATCTGTTGCTTACAATCATATGTATGTGCTAGTTCTTCCCTCTTCTCTACTTCCAGTTAGTGATCAGACTCCACCTTCCACTTACAGTGGTTCCTTGGAGGCTCACTTTTACACTGTCATGTAAAAAAATATATATATATATATATATATATAGCTTCTGTCTAATTACAAATGCAATACGTGTTTGTAGAATTTATGGTAAAAAGATTGGAAAATCGAAAAGAAAAGAAGGGTGAGAGGGAGAGAGAACGCACTCAGAGATAACTACGCTTAACATTTTGGTATGTGTCTTTCTAGTTAGAACTATCTTTTTAAAAAATCAGATTGAGATTATGGGAAATACCTATTTAATTACTTAGTTGTCCCCATGCAACAACATAATGAACAATTTCCCAAATTTTAAAATATTTTCCACAGCACCATTTTTAATTACTGCAAATTACCTTATTTTTATGAAAATAACGTGCGCCTTCTGCTTTTGTTTGCCAGCTGAGCCCTCCCCCTGCAAGGTATTTTCATAAGCGTGCTTTGCTAATTTTTTTTACGGTAACATGTGGAAGAGGATTGGTGTGGAGGCACTTGTGAGGGTGCCTGGGGCAGGGGTGCAGTCAGCAAACAAACGCAGAAGGTGCCCGTTATTTGCATAAAAATACAGTATTTCATCCTCTTAAGAACTGTAATTTAATCAGCCTGCTGTAGAATGTCCAGATTATTTCAGAGTTTTGTTGGTGGGGTTGTTGTTTTAGACAACATAGAGATAAACATATCCCGATATATATAGATTTCTTTCTGTAGTCTCAGATTATTTCTTTATGAAAAAATTTGTTAGAGATGGGTGGAGTTGCTAAGTCAAAAATTGCTGATTTTTAAAACTTTTAATAATTATTACCCAACTGCCCTTCAAAAACAAAGCACCAATTTGTAGTCCTATCAGCAGTGGCTGAGTGTGTTCATCTCCCCAAATCTTCACCAACATTCGGTGTTATAATTTTTAAAAATTTTTACTAATTTGTTGATTCTGCTCTAATCTTAATATTTACTCACTCAAGCAGTAGAGGAGGGAAAAGAATTATTCATGGAGATGAAAGGAACCTAAGAGATGAGTTGTATTTCTAAACCTCAATCTATGCACGTAGTCTGTAAATATCTGCATAAGTAGTATGTAAACCTTTTGTGTGTGTGAGACTTATGGAGACTCCATGTGTTAAAGAATAGAACTGCTTCATATGGTTTTCTTGGTTGCAATCTTTCTGGAAGCATATCACCAGGCCTTTCTTCTGCAGCTCCACTGGGCGGGTTTCAACTGCCAACCTTTTGGTTACCAGCTAAGCGCAAATCATTTGACCCACCCAGGGACCCTGTATGTTAAGTATCTTTTAAAAAGGTTACTTTAGTGCTGTGGATGTATCTCTGGAGCTGGAATAGGAGACTTAACTCAGAGTCCCCGTTCTGCTACTTTCTTATTAGCTACAGAACAGTGAGCAAACCACAGCTTTGAACCCGTTCTTCCCGGTTCAGTCATGGTCAACGAAGTGACACTGGAACAGACATGAATTTTTAAAATTGAGAGAACTGGAACCATAACTAGAATGGGAAAAATTATGGGTCGAAGCCCTGCTAGAAACTTAATCTCCCTTTTAGAAAGCGAGGGTAGCGTACCCACTGCACAGCAACCAAATCTCTTGCCCGTCGGATTTTGCGAAGAGTTGCAAATAGTGGTCTCCTGCTCAAAGATGGCAGCGAACCGCGCAGCTTTGATGTGTCACGCTCCCCAGTCTTGGCAATAATCCAATCTCATGCATCAGGCTCCTGAAAGGGCTCACTACACCTCTTCCGAGTCTCCTGTTCTAGGGCTTTGACTTGTAATTTCTCTCATTAAGGTTATGGTTCTGGATCATACAAATTGTAAAAATTTGGGTCTGTTCCCATTTCTCTTTGGTGGCCATGAGTGAACTGGTTTGAACCGGTTCAAAGCCCTGGTGTTACCGGGTGGAAACCCCAGGTTTTGCTTAGCGTGACTCCTATCCCCCGATAAACAAGAGACCGAGGTAGGAGAGTGGAACGGGGCCTTCATTTCATTGTACAAGGAAAGGAAGCAGTTGGGGCTGCTGCCATCAAGACTGCTCTGAGAGGGCGACGAGAAAAGTTATTTTTAAGGGATTTACAAGTAGGGAGTTCATACAAGTTAGTTCAGCAACTTTCCTAATCACACTATGAAGGCACTAGGATTTTTCCAGGGCAGGCCATTTGAAGGAGCTGAAATTCTAATGCACAATTTCGAGGCAGGACAAGCAAGCTGCAGTGGAATTTTCTGCATTCTGGGGACCTCTGTACTAATGGAGCAAATCATGAAACTTCTCACCTCGGATTTCTCTCATGCAAAATGGTGATATTGACCCCAAACTACCAATACCACAGAGTGGTTGTGAAGATCAAATGAGAAACTGTGCATAAAGTTACTTTGGGAACCACAAAATCACTACACAAATGTAGAAGATATTTATTGTTGCTGCTATAAATAATCACAATGAAAAATCATATTATAGCTGATCTTAAATACATTGTTTTAAACAAAACAACTCATGATGCCTTGCCAGCTAAGGGTTTGTTTTCTGTAAATTGGTGGGATCCTGTTCTGTAACCAAACCAGTTGCCGTCGAGTCGATTCTGATTCATAATGACCCTGTAGGACAGAGTGGAACTGTCCCCATAGGGTTTCCAAGGCTATAATCTGTATGGAAGCAGACTGCCCCATCTTTCTCCCACAGAGTGGCTGGTGGTTAGCAGCCAAGCAGTAACCACTGTGTCACCAGGGCTCTGTGCTCTTGTTAAGCCCTTGCAATCTAATAGAGTATGGGATGAGAGAGTAAGAGGGCACAGCCGCTTCCTAACAGCCCGGGATCTTAGAGCTTAACAAAGTAACTGGGTGCTTGAGACAGATGCACCTACAGATCAGCCAGGGATGTTAGAGGAGGAACTCAGAGCGCAATGTCTCTACCTTTTGCTTTCAGCCCTGTGCCCTGAAAGCTACTTGCAGTTAGCACCAGAGGATAAGCCCCATCAAGATTTTGGAAGAGGGAGGAGCTGGGGAGAGAAGATGCACCCCCTCCACTCCCTGCCGCCCACAAGTAGGGCCAGCTATTGAGGTCTCCCTCATTTGACTCTGCCTTTTGGAACCTCCAAGGCCCCCGTGTTTCATCCAGATTCAGTTGACCCATCCTTCTTCCAATCAGAAACGGCTCCTGCCTCTAGAAAGGAGATAATGTATAATAAGGAGGAAAGGGTTTGGGCAGGGAGTCAGACAGTTCTGCATTGAATCTTGGCTGTGTTACTTGTTTTTTTTTGGAACATTTTATTGTTGTTTAGGCAAAAGCTTACAGCACCAATGAGTTTCCCATTCAACAATTTATACCCAGCTTATTTCATGACATTGGTTGCAAACCCCTGAATGTGTCAGCACTCTCCCCGCTTCTTCCTTGGGTTCCCCATGTCCATTCATCCAGCTTTCCTGCCCCTTTAGTCCTTTTGAACTTTGCTTTTAGGCAAATGCTGTCCTTTAGGCCTCGTATAATTGATTGTTCTGAGGTACACATTCCTCACTAGTGTTATTGTTCATTTTATGGGCCTGCCTATTGTATGACTATAATGTGATCTCTGGGAGTGATTTAAGTTCCAAGTTTGAAGGGTGTCTAAGGGCCATAGTCTCCGTGGTTCCACCAGCCTCTATCAGACCAGTAAGTCTGGTCTTATATATGAGTTTGAATTTTGTTCTACATTTCTCTCCTGCTCTGTCTATGACCTACTATTGTAGTCCCTGTCAGAACAGTAGGTAGTGGGAGCGAGGCACCATCTAGTTCTTCTGGTCTCAGGCTAGTGCAGGCCGTAGTTCATGTGGTCCATTAGTCCTTTGGACTGTTTTCTTGAGGCTTTGGTTTTCTTCACTCTTCTTTGTTGCAGGCAGGAAGAGACCAATTGTTGTATCTTAGATGGCCACTTGCAAGCTTTTAAGATCCCAGTTGCTACTCACCAAGGGAGGATACAGAACATTGTCTATATGGATATTATGATATGCCAGTTGACCTAGATGTCCCCTGAGACTATGGTCCCTAGTCCTCAAGCCCAGTATCTCAGTCCCGGGACGTGTTATGGCTAAGAAGTTTTCATGTCTGTGTCCCTTGTCAGCATTATTGCATATGTGGGTATATTTGCAGCATGTACACATATACATGTACGTGGGTGTACTTCCATACACCCTCACACACCTGTTCAGCTTACATACCTACCGATGCATCCACTCATAAACTATTGTTATTACTGTTGTTGCAGGATTGTATGTATATTAGTATTTACTGTTGTTGCCTTTTACTCTTATGCACTTTTCAGTGTCTTCCTTTACCTTGATTATGTTGTGTTGATTTCCCCCATATTGTGTATTATCTCTCCCTTCACCAAAGTTAGTACGCGGCTACTATCTAGTTAGTCGTCCCCCCCGACCCCCATTCGCTGGTAACCATCAAAGAATGTTTCTGTCTGCGTGAAAACCTTGACTTTTTATAATAGTGGTCTCATATAATAGTTGTCATTTTGTGGTTGACTTATTTCACTCAGCCTAATGTCCTCCAGGTTCTTCATGTTGTGAGATGTTTCACAGATTCAACATTACTCTTTAATGTGGCATAGTATTCCATTGTGTGCATGTACCAAAGTTTCTTGATCCATTCATCTGTTGATGGGCAGTTAGGCTGTTTCCATCTTTTTCCTGTAAATTTATTATAAATAATGTAAATAATTTTGTAAATTTATTATTGTAAATAACAATATTGTAAGTATACTGTAAATAATGCTGCAATGAAGGCTCTGTTACTTGTTAATTGTGTGATCTGCTTATTTCCTCTCTCTAGGTCTCTGTTTCTTCATCTGTAAAATGGGGACAATACTACCTACCTTAAAAGAATGTTGTTAGTATTCAAAGAGCTAATAGGTATTGGGCATTCCTAGGTTGTGCAAAGGTAATGCACTTGGTTGCTAATGGAAGATTGGAGGTTGGAGTCTGCCCAGAGGGACCTCAGAAGAAATGCCTGGTGATCTACTTCTGAAAAAATCAGTCATTGAAAACCCCTACGGAGCACAGTTCTACCCTGACGCACATGAGCTCACCATGAGTCGGAATAGACTCGATGGCAACTGGTTTAACGGGTGTTGTCGCTGGTACCATTTCAAAGATGCTCAGTACTTGATAGGGGCTGGAAGGAAGCTGTTGGTTTGCTTAGAATCCCTGGTGCAACTACAGAGAAAAACAAAGGGTTGTGAAAAGCTGGTAATGAGAAGAAACAACATTCAGTGGGGCTTGGGGAATTCTGGTGTGTTTGGATCTGATATGAAAGACAGCTTGGAAACACACAGGCCTTAGAGAAAAATGTTAAAGCAGGTGGGTTGCAGGACAGCTGGCGGGGGTGGAGGAAAGAGGGTCTGGGAAATCTGTGGGAGAAAGGGTAGGGCAATAATTCCCAGCTGCTCCTGACGGCAGAGAGTAGTTTGGTCTGGTTGTTTAGCATTTGTGAGCTGTTCATTAGCATTTGAAGGAAGTGCCTCAGAACCCCCACAGAGTCTTTGGAACTGTGCAGTCAGTGCTGGGCGTGGGGGCAGGGAGGGTAATTGCTCTGGCTTCAGCGTGATTTCCTGATCCGCCCAAAACACAGGACTCTAAGAGAAGGGAATGAGTCTGTTTCTCTCCCAGCTAAAGCCAAAATCAGGTCTAGTTACAGAGCTTCCCAAGTTCTCAGCTACTTCTATTATTGGTCCAATATAATAGGCATAGTAAGTTTGGGAAGAAAATTATTATTATTATAATCAAATAAATAGGTAACGTATTGTGTGTATTAATTCACTGAACCCGCACAATATCCCATGAACTGGAGACTAATTCTATCCTCTTGTTAGAAATAACATGTTCAGAAGCAGTTTCAGCAACAGATTACACCAGAAGCATTCCTTTTGTATAACATTGAATGCTTGCATTACCAGAAGCTTCCCTAAATTCTTTGCACTAAAAACAAAACCAAACAAAAATATTAGGTGCTTGTTTCTTAGAGGAAAACAATCAAGCCGATTTTTGGCTTTGGAGCCAAAGAAGATCACAATAAGGATCTTGATTCCTGAAGATCACAGCCAGGCACTGCCCAAGAAAGCTGTCTTATCCACTTCATCTGCGGGAAAAGACGTGGTTGGAAGAGTATGGAGTTTAGAGGCAAAGAGTCCCCGCTCTGTCCTGCCAGCTCTACCGCCCAGTTACTGTGAAACGAAACTCACTCTAGAAATGTAGATGACTCACGTAGGAGTCATTGAGCATCTGGCAAGTGAACTGCTGCTTTGAAGGCACTTTAGGAGCCCTCTGGGTTCTCCCAGGAATAACTTCCGGGGTTGCTACAGGAGCCAAACAAAACCAGGACTATAAGTGGGCTTGGTAAAGTGCTAACTACTAAAGGACCGTTCGGTTTTTATAGGGAACGTGGTTGAGTCTTAAATGGCTCTGGGCCCTCTGAACTAGTCTATGGAAAAGTCAAGATTTTGCCAGGAGTCTGTTCTGCTGGCCTGGGTAGACATGGTCTTGGTCTAAAGCTGTTTCTGTTCTTAAAATCTGACGTCCAATCTCTCTCCTCCTCCCCCCTCCCCCATTATATTTACAGTACCCTCTCTTGGGTGTGGTCTTGTGCTACAGAGCTCAAAGGGAAAGTAGGCCTGCACCCTCCCACAGGAAAGCGGAAAGTCAAAATAAAAGCATCAAAGGCAAAAAGAGGTGAGGTGTGGTGGAGGAGTCAAAAGAGAGGAGGAAGATGGGAGAGATGCCCAAGATTCAAGACACCACAGAAGTGTCAATGCAAATTACTTACTGCTCAGTGCCCCGCAGGCTCCCCACACAGCCCTCAAAGCTACAGCTGGCTTCTCAGGTGCTTAAATTCCCCCTTCTCTGATGAGTCATTTACTTCCAAGCGAGCTTTATTTCAGAGTAACTGATCTGTACAGAATAACTGAGAGGCAGAGTAGCAAAAAAGAAAAGACCCTCTACTAGATGGATTGCGTCAACAAGTGGCTGCAACAATGGGCTCAAACAGACCTACTGTTGTAGGGTAAAAACATCACAGAGTTTAGTAAAGCAAAAAGAAGTTTTATTCAGCATATATTTGAAAAGGCAAAAGTGGGAATTGGACAAGCATGCTGCCAGAGCTAATGTCTGCCCGAATTCAAGGAATGTTACAGAATAGGCAAGAATGGGAAAACGGACAAGCATGCTGCTACAGCCATGTCTATCCGAGTCCAAAGAAATAATACAGAATAGACAAGAGTGGGGAAACAGACAAACGTGCTGCTAGAGCCAAGTCTGCCTAATCCTGAGGAAGGTTACAGAGTCAGCAGTATATACTAACATTACAAATGGGCAAAACCATTGAAAGCCTCACGTTTTCACAGATTGCCCAGAAACTGTGATCCTACATTTTGAATTGTCTTTCTTGACAATCATTGGTACAGGTTTCAGTAATGAAAATCAGGAGGGTCTTCATTGGTCCAACAAATCTTACTATTCACCAAACGCTAACAGAAAAAATAAGAGTGGAAAGTATGTGGGTCTTTTGTGCCTTGTGTTTTATAATTTGTTTATATGAAAAGTTCCCTAAAAGATGTTTTCCAAGATTGTCCTAGCTATTGTCTTTATACCTTAGAGCTCAGTTGATGTGTCCTTGTCGGTCCTTGTGAGTCCAGCTCCAGCTGGGTCACATTTTAGGACAGGCAATAATGGCTCCAATATTATCTCCTAAATCACTACTATTGTGAGGCTAGCGCAGGCCTGGGCAATGTTTCCTTCTGTTATACGGAGGGTTTCTATGAGTCAGAGATGACTCAACAGCACCTAATAGCAACAGGGTAGCCACAGTATTTAAGAGCTAGGACTCCTGGGCAAAACTACTTAGGTTTGACTCTCCACTCTACCACCTAAGAGCTGTGTGATGTTGGGCAGATAATTAACCTCTCTGTTTTTCTTATCTGTAAAGTGGTGGTGACAATAATAGTACCTGGTTCTTAGATTATTGTGCAAAATTGCAGGAGTTAATATTTATAGACCACTTAGAACAGGGCCTGGCACATAGTTTCATAAAGGTGTTTGTTTTTACTATAATTATTGTTTGGTAATGTATCACCCTGAGTACATACAAGCTCTAAGAGCAGGAGCCCTGTCTAGGTTTGCTCATAATCATACATCCAGTGCATTATACAGCATATAGTAAGCACTCAACTGTTGTATGAATGAATGGGCAAAAGAAACCTCCTATATTGTTCCTAGACTCCAACTGCAGAAAAGAAGGACTGGAGCTCCCTTCTACTGACCCAACGGAAAAACAGGCAATCAACAAAGCCAGAGAAGTAACCCTATAAGCTATGCTGTGACAGTTCTCTATTCCTAAACCCTTGGACTTCTCCTTGTCTTCACCACACAGGAAGGATGTGGGGCCTAGAGCTTATTTGACTGGAGGAAGTGCTTGGTCTCAGAGTCAGGAGTGTCTGCCCAGGTTCAGGTGTGGGCCGAGGGTTGCCTTGTCACTGGTCTTCCACACTCTCTTGAGGAAGAACAGTCAGCAAGGAGAGCCCTGTACTTTGTGGGGAGAGGGCCAGACCCTCCTCCTCTGCGGGAGCCTGGATACTGTCTGCAGGGCATGGGATGGATGGATGGATAAGCTTCTCTTAACAGAAAGACAGCTTCAGCCTAAAGTTTCTTACTGAAATTGTGGACATTTCCCCCTCATCCCCCTCAGTGTTTGCAGAGTCCTGCTTTGCCCTTTGCAATGGAGAGCTCTACTTCTGACCAAAGTAAAGGGATGTCCCATAGTTCATGGAATCCAAGTCACCTTTGACTGTAAGGCCCTCCATATTTTCTGTGTCACTGAGAAAAAATTGTTGTCGTTGTTAGCTGCTATTGAGTCAGTCCCCAACTCATGGTGACCCCACGCACGATGGAAAAAAATGCTGCCCATTCCTGCACTATCCCCATCCATAGGGTTTTCATTGGCTAATTTTTGGAAGTAGATTGCCCAGGCTTTTCTTTCTAGTCCATCTTAGTCTAGAAGCTCCACTGAAACCTGTTCAACATCATAGCAACATGCAAGACTCCAATTACAGATCGGTGGTGGCTGCACATGAGGTACATTGGCCAGGAATCAAACCTGGGTCTCCAAGGAAGGAGAAAATTCTGCCACTGAACCACCAATGCCCCCTAAGAGAGAATAAACACCACCAATTAAACACTTCATTGATTTTAAGATTTATTCTAACCTCACAGATGTTGGAATGTGAAGAATATACATCTCACATACTCTGAAAACAGAGCACCATTACTACATACAAACACAGCAGGAAGAAGAGAGAAGCAATTAGAAGAGAACAGCCACATGTTCCACCAACAAATCTACCCACCATATACTCCTCTCTCCCTCTTTTGACAATGGATGAACTGCCCATGGGCCCATCTAGGCCAAGCCTTGCCCACAACCATCTCAACACTTAAGGACGTCGCTCACCCCTCTCCTCTGCATCATCAATATTTTCCTCTCTACTGGTTCACTTCCATTGCCTAAAAATATGAAATAATGTCTCCCTTCTTGATTCCCCTCCAGTTCCATTTCTTGACGGTACTTTACAGCAAAATTCCTTAGAAAGAGATGCGCTTGTGTCTCCTGATCCCGTCCTCTCTTTTTTTTCCTTGAACCCTGATGGGAACACCACACTTCCATCCCCAATACTCCATCTAAACAGATATTTGTCAAGATGATCAACGACCTTCCCTTGCCAAATCCAATGGTTAACCCTCAGTTGTTATCTTACTCCCCTCTCAGCAGCAACTGGCTTACAGGATGCTACACTCTCCTAGTTTTCCTCCTACCTCCCTGGCTGCTTTTCACTGGTTTCACCTCTACACACTGGAATGCCCTGACGATCAGACCTCTGCTCTAGGTGATCTCACCCAGTCTTATGACTCTATTTACTATCTATGCTTTGATAACCTCTCCCCTGAACTTGGTACTTGTATCATATCTTAACAGACGTCTCAAACTTGCTGTTGTTGGGTGCTGTCAAGTCAATTCTGACACGTAATGACCCCATGTGACAGAGTAGAACTGTCCCATAGGGTTTTCTTGGCTGTAATTTTTACAGAAGCAGATCGCCTGGTCTTTCTCCCAAGGAACCACCAGGTGGGTTTGAACTACGAACATTTTGGTTAGCAGCCAGGTGCTTAACTGTTGTGCCATCAGGGCTCCTTATCTCAAACTTGATACGTCCAAAACTGAATTTTTGAATTCCAACCCCAAAGAGTTTCTTCTCAAGAAGTCTTCTCTGTCTTAATAACATTTTTTCCAGTTGCTGTGGCCAAAAACCTTGGAATCTGAATCATGCTTGACTACTTACTTTCTCTCACGTTCAATCCATTAGTAAATTCTTCTGGCTCTACCTTCAAAATAGTTGCTTGTGCAACTGAGTCCATGCCTGAGTCACTGAAATGACCCAGCTGGTCTCCTCTACCAATGATCTGCTTATCTCCTGGACTCCTTGCCCTCTGCTTCTCACTGCCTAGCGGACCTGGTCACCCTTGCTCTGCTTATCCCACCCCCATCAGTTCTTTCTCTGTGCTCCCCTGACTCTCTCTTCAGGCCCTTCTTAAACCATTTATAACCCTGCGTGGTACATGTCTGTGTCCCCATCTGTGCCTGTCTGCCTCCACCCCAACCAGCCACCCGCACGACTGTGAAGCATTTGAAGGCAAGGGTTGAGTCTTAGACGTTTTCATATCTCTGGCCCCTAACACATTGTAGGTGCTCAGGAAATGTTTGCTGAATGACTCAATGAACACTCCATTGTCTACAAGTGGGTCTTATCACAACTTCCCTCAGACCAAACCAAAACCAAACCCACTGTCACTGAGTCAATTCCAATTCCTAAGGATCCTGTAGGACAGAGTATAAGTGCCCCATAAGGTTTTCAAGTCTGTAAATCTTTACGGAAGCAGACTGCCACACCTTTCTCCCACGGAGTGGCTGGCAGGTTTGAACAGACCTTTTGGTTAGCAGCCAAGTGCTTTAACCATTGCACCACCAGGGCTCCTTTCCCTAAGACAGGCTAAGCTTAGTCTTGGCAAAGCTTTGCTCATGCCATGCCCTCCAAACTAGCATGCCCTTCCTCCTCATCTCTAACCCAGAAACACAGACACACACAATCACCCTTCAAAAGCTAACTGTTAGTTAAGCAAAACATTTCAACTCAACAAGCATTTACTGTCTATTTACAGTGTTCTAGTACTGTACACAATAGTTGATAAAGATTAGTTGGTGTTTGATTTATTGGTTCAAGGGCCATCAAACACCACTTTCTTTATTAAGACTTTCTTTATAATTCCAAGCAATGCACATCTTTCTCCTGCCAGAGGATCCACGGCATTGAGGATGGGTTTCAGAGAGAGGCAGTAAAGCACTGCATATGGTTAGGACTGGTGTGTAAGCGCTGGTGCCAGACTGCCTGGTTCAAGTTCAGGTTTTCCTACTTACTAGCTACTAGCTGCCTGGCCTCAGCCAAATTACCTACTATTTCTGAGCAACTGCTCCCTCATAGAATAATAACCTCCTTCATAGAGCTGTGCAAGATTAAAAGAAGGTGCAAAAGGTTAATGCACTTGGCTGCTAACCAAAATGTTGGAGGTTTGAGTCCACGAGAGGCACCTGGGAAGAAAGTCTTGGCGACCTACTGCTGAAAAATCAGCCATTGAAAACCTGATGGAACACAGTTCTACTCTAACACACGTGGGATCACCATGAGCCGGAGCTGACTCAGTGGCATCTGATTACTGGATTTTATCATCATCACAGTTTTAGGGCTTTGTTTGATGTGATGCACTACTTTATGAGATGTTATGTTGTGTTTTCTACTTCTGTCATATACGGAAATTATCCTCTAAATGAAGTTCAGATTAGCGGATGGTATGGATTATGAGCAAATAGTAGAGTTAAATGGCTCCAGCAATGTAAGAGTTACATCATGATTCCCAGGCTGTATCGTTTTTCTTTTTTTTACTACTCGCCATATTTTTTTTTGGAATGGGGTTGAGAGAGAGGGGCAGGCACATGTTTGTGTAAATCACCATGGTTTATGGGAGGGTGTGGCGTGTGTGGGTGTGTGGGAACCCCTTGACCCAGAGCTGCTGCTCTTTCTCCTAATCAGGTGGAAAGATGAGTTGAAAGCAATGCACTGGAGAGGTTAAGCCCTCAGCTCATCAGTTAGATGTCCTGGTGCTGGTTTTGCTGGTTCTACCTTTCTCTAGCAGTGTGATTTTAACCTCCCTTTTCTTGTTTCCAGAATGAGGATGATGATAAAAGTGCCGACCTCGTAGGGTTGTCACAAAAATTAAATGCTACATGTTTGGCACACAGTTAACGGCTCAGTAAAAAAAAAAAAAAACCCGTTGCCATCACGTTAATTTGGACTCATAGCGACCCGATAGGACAGAGTAGAACTGCCCCATAGGGTTTTCAAGGAGCAGCTAGTGGATTCGAACTGCTGACCTTTTGGTTAGCAGCCAAATGCTTAACCACTGTGCCACCAGGGCTCCAATATGTGGTTATTATTGTTATTACAACTTCTTCATGCATTTGCTCCAGCTGTGGGGCAGGTCTTGGAGGAGGGCCACCAGGGGGTCTGTTTTAACACTTCCAGACCACAGAAGGGAGCCTTTTGAATGTCGCACTGAGGTCTTATGGAAGCTTGCTCCCGCCTTTCCCCAGAAGCTGCCATTGACCTGAGAGACTGCCCAGAACAAAAAACCAAACCCAGTGCCATGGAGTCGATTCCGACTCATGGCGACCCTATAGCAACCCTACAGGACAGAGTAGAACTGTCCCATAGAGTTTCTAAGGAGCATCTGGTGGATTTGAACTGCTGACCTTTTGGTTAACAGATGTAGCGCTTAACCATTACACCACCAGGGTTTCCAGTGAAAGAGTGCACAGGCATCCCTAATGCTCCTCCACTAGGAAGTAGCTTAGGCACCAGAAAGTGCCAAACTTCTAATTGTTTTATTTGCATTTCTGAAATACACCTGGCACTGGAATCAGAATTTCAGAGTTAAAAGAGATCTTGGGGAAAAGTCTCTGAGAAATGATAAAAGCACAGGCTTTGGAGTCAGACAGGTTGGAAACCTGGCCCTGATCTTTACCAGCAGGGTGACCTGGGGCAAATTACTCACACTCTCTACCCTCTTGCTGCTCAAAGTGGGAGCTTGTTAGAAAGGCAGAATCTCAGGCCACAGCACAATCTACAAAATTAGGATCCGAATTTTAACTAAGATTCATAAGTGCTTTAAAATTTGAGAAGCTATGAATCTAACCCTCAGTGTTGTCATTTGTAAAATTAGGCTAACAGTTAAATGAGAAAATAATACTTTGTTTTCGTCGTTAGGCACCATCGAGTCTGTTCCAACTCATAGCGATCCTATGTACAACAGAACGAAACACTGTCCGGTCCTGTGCCATTCTCACAATTGTTGTTATGCTTGAGCAGCCACTGTGTCAATCCATTTCATTGAGGGTCTTCCTCTTTTTCGCTGACTCTCTACTCTACCAAGCATAATGTCCTTCTCCAGGGACTGGCCCTTCTTGACAACATTGTCCAAAGTATGTAAGACGAAATCTCGCCATCCTCGCTTCTAATGAGCATTCTGAGTGTACTTCTTCCAAGACAAATTTGTTCACTCTTCTGGCAGTATGTGGTATATTCAATATTCTTCACCAGCACCACAATTCAAAGGGCATCAATTCTTCTTGGGTGTTCCTTATTCAATGTCCAGCTTTCACATGCATATGAGGTGATTGAAAACACCATGGCTTGGGTCACCTTAGTCCTCAAAGTGACATCTTTTCTTTTTTAACACTTTAAAGAGGTCTTTTGTAGCAGATTTGCCCAATGCAATACGTCATTTGATTTCTTGACTGCTGCTTCCATGGGCGTTGATTGTGGATTCAAGTAAAATGAAAGCCTTGACAACTTCGATCTTTTCTCTGTTTATCATGATGTTGCTTACTGGTCCAGTCGTGAGGATTTTTGTTTTCTTTATGTTGAGGTGTAATCCATACTGAGGGCTGTAGTCTTTGATCTTCATCAGTAAGTACTTCAAGTCCTCTTCACTTTCAGCAAGCAAGGTTCTGTCATCTGCATAACACAGGTTGTTAATGAGCCTTCCTCCAATCCTGATGCCCTGTTCTTCATCATATAGTCCAGCTTCTGGGATTATTTGCTCAGCATACAGATTGAATAAGTATGGTGAAAGGATACAACCCTGATGCACACCTTTCCCAACATTAAACCACACAGTATCCCCTTATTCTGTTTAAACAACTGCCTCTTGGTCTAAGTACAGTTTCCTGGTGAGAAAAATTAAGTGTTCTGCAATTCCCATTCTTCCCAATGGTATCCATAATTTGTTATGATCCACACAGTCAAATGCCTTTGCATATTCAATAAAACACAGGTAAACATCCTTCTAGTATTCTCTGCTTTCAGCTGTGATCCATCTGACATTGGCAATGATATCCTTTGTTTCACATCCTATTCTGAATCTGGCTTGGATATCTGGAAGTTCCCTGTCTATATACTTCTGCAACTGCTTTTGCATGATCTTCAGCAAAATTTTACTTGTGTGTGATATTAATGATACTGTTCGATAATTTCCGCATTCTGTTGGATCATCTTTCTTTGAAATGGGTACAAATATGGATGTCTTCCAGTCTGGTGTCCAGGTAGCTGTCTTCCAAATTTCTTGGCATAGACGAGTGAGCACTTCCAGCACATCATCTATTTGTTGAAAAATCTCAATTGGTATTCCATCAATTCCTGAAGCCTTATTTTTCACCAATGCCTTCAGTGCAGCTTGGACTTCTTCCTTCAGTACCATCGGTTCTTGATCATATGCTACCTCTTGAAATGGTTGAATGTTGACGAATTCTTTTTGCTAATACCTTAGCACAGTTATTATCTCTCTCTTTTTTTCCGTAGCACCCTTCAATTTCCCTTTCATAAAGCATATCTTCATATTTTATAATAGCCTGGCTAACTGTCTCCCTCATCAAAATGTGAGCTATGTAAGATTAGTGACCATGTTTTTTATGATTACTGTTATATACCCAATGCTTGCACAGAGTGTCACATAGTAAGTAACTGACTAACTGAATGAATGAATGAACAAATCAGGTCCAGGACTATTTCCTGCTCATTCTCTGTGGCACACCCAGGACAGGCATATTGCTTTGCACAATATGCTCAGTAAACCAATGACTTTATCCAGCCTCTTATTTTACAAATGAAGAAATTCATGCTTAAAGGAGTTAAGTAACTTGCCAGGCCCCCACATCTACATGTTATCAACCTCCAGGCACTAGCAAGTTCAGTATCCTCTGTTGATATCTTTATTATAAGCATCCCTGTATACATAACACTGTCCAGAAGACTGTCCTGATTTGGAGATGAAGTGACTGCCTTAGTTTTTTGAACTAACATATTTAGGACTAATTCATTTGCCAGATGGGCTGCTTTCCATGGTTATGAGAATTATTTTATTTGTACCGCTTACTTGTTTATTTTATATGTATCTATTCTTATTCAATCTGCATGCTGAGCAAATAATCCAAGGAGCTGGACTATATGAAGAAGAACATGGCATCAGGATTGGAGGAAGACTCATTGTCTTAGGCTGGGTTCTCTAGAAGCAAAACCAGTAAAGTATATAAATATATATATATATAGAGAGAGAGAGATTTAGATCAAGGAAATGGCTCATGTGGTTGTAGAGGCTGGACTGTCCCAAGTCCATGGATCAGGATAGAGGCTTCTCCTGATTCATGTAGCTGCAGGGACTGGCAAACCCAAGATCGACAGGGCAGAGAGCAGGGTTCTTGCTCACAGTTGTGAAGACCAGTGAATCCCAAGATCAGCAGGCAAGATGGCAGGTAAGCTCCTAGCTCAAGTCCCAAGAACCAGAGATCAGATGAACAGGAGCCAGCTGCAGGATCCAGAGTGAGCAAAAGCCCCAAGTCTTGCCAGAAAATCCACCTATATTGGATGCAGGCCACACCCCCAAGGAAATTCCCTTTCAACTGATTGGCTACTCACAACAGATCTCATCATGGAGGTAATCACATTATATCAAATCTCATCATGGAAGTGATCACATCATTATAAGACTGCCAAACTACCCCATAACTGCCAGACCACTGAGAATCATGGCCCAGTCAAGTTGACACACAACCTTAACAATCATACTCATTGACAACCTGCCATATGCAGATGGCACACCTTGCTTGCCAAAAGTGAAGAGGACTTGAAGCACTTACTAATGAAGATCAAAGGCCACAGCCTTCAGTATGGATTACACCTCAACATAAGGAAAACGAAAATCCTCACAACTGGACCAATAAACAACATTATGATAAGTGCCAAAGAAATTGACGTTGGATCTTCTTGGATCAATAATCAATGTCCGTAGAAGCAGCAGTCAAGAAACTGAATGATTTGCAATGGGCAAATCTGCAGCAAAAGACCTCTTTAAAGGGTTAAAAAAGTAAAGATTTCACTTTGAGGACTAAGGTGCACCTGACCCAAGCCATGGTATTTTCAATCACCTCATATGCATGTGAAAGCTGGACAATGGAAAAGGAAGACTGAAGAAGAATTGACAGATCTGAATTGTGATTTTGGCAAAGAA
Source organism: Trichechus manatus latirostris (assembly GCF_000243295.1). Lineage (NCBI taxonomy): Eukaryota > Metazoa > Chordata > Mammalia > Sirenia > Trichechidae > Trichechus > Trichechus manatus. The sequence continues at coordinate 6,449,711 of NW_004443965.1, forward strand.
TATTGAATATACCATAGACTACCAGAAGATCGAATGAACCTATCCTGGAGGAAGTACAGCCAGAATCCTCCTCAGAGGCAAGAATAGTGAGACTTTGTCTTGCTTACTTTGGACATGTTATCAGGAGGGACCAGTCCTGGCGAAGGACATCATGCTTGATAAAGTAGAGGGTCAGAGAAAAAGAGGAAGACTCTCAATGAGATGAACTGACACAGTGGCTGAAACCTTGGGCTCGAACATAACAACACTTGTGAAGATGGTGTAGGACTGGGCAATATTTTGTTCTGTTATACATAGTGTTGCTATGAGTCAAAGCCAACTGGACAGCACTGAACAACATTCCTGAGGTAGTCCTGTCTAGCAGAGCAGCACTTAAGCCACTACTGTTTCTAAAACAGTTGGATATCTGATCTGTTCACTGAGCTTTGCTAACGTGTTATCCTCGCTTTCTCCTAATTTATCCTTAAGTCACTGTTACGCATTGACCCCCAGGTTTATCTTTGTAGGACTCACACACGAAAAGGAAAAATCCAGCTACCAACAGCGCTAATACTGGTAAACTCACTGACTGTTTAAACTTGGAATGTGGCACCGGAAGAGGAGTATTTATTCTTTTACACCAGATATTTAGGAGATTCCTATTTCTGCAGGATGTTATTTATTTCAGTTATCAGATTTCTGACATTATCCTGCCAAGTTAAAAAATGATTTATTTGCTCCCTTGATTTTTTTCATGTGTCATGGAACACCAAAACCAAAAAAACCCATTGCTGTCAAGTTGATTCTGACTCATAGCGACCCTATAGGACAGAGTAGAACTGCTCCATAGAGTTTCCAAGGAGCGCCTGGTGGATTCAAACTGCCAACCTTTTGGTTAACAGCTGTAGCACTTAACCACTATGCTACCAGGGTTTCCACAGGGTTAGAGTAAAACATAGTGGGGCCAGAAAGCAAACAATAAGAGGAAGGGAGGGGAAGGCAGATGGGAAAGAGGAAGAAGACAGGTGAGAATGAAGAAGATGAATTTGAAAGAGGAAGTTGATGAGGAAAACAAAATGGGAAAAGGAGGCAGTGGATTCAAAGATATTAAAAGATATAAGATTATTTAGCTATGTACAGTATGGATTAAAAAGACTAGAAGGAAATACATCAGTATGTTAACAGTGGTTGTGGTAGACTGGAGTATTGTTTGTCATTCTTTCCTGCCATGTAAATGTATAGTGCTCTGTTTTTGTTGTTTGTTGCCGTCAAATAGATTCTGACTCATGGTGACCCCACGTGTGCAGAGTAGAACTGCAGTCCGTAGGATTTTCAAGGCTGTGACCTTTCAGAAGCAGATTGCTGGGGCTTACTTCCAATGCACCTCTGGGTAGGTTTGAACCATCAACCTTTTGGTTAATAGTCCAGTATTTAAACGTTTGTGCCACCCAGGACTTCTTTTAGTGCTCTAGAGTGGGCATATATCTTCCTCTACCCCACTGATGTTGGGCTTGGCCATGTGGCTTGCTTTGGTCAATGGAATGTGGGTGGAAGTGACAATATGGTAGTTTCAAGGTAGGCCTTCTGAAGCATCATGTTTTTCTGCTCCCCCTTTTGCATTCCTGTGATCTGCCGGGAGAAAAATATTCCTGGTAGCTGAGGAAAACGAGTAAACACATGGAGCATACCTAACCCATCTCATAGACTGGACCCAAGCACAGCCCAGCACAGCCAAGCACAGCAGAGCTGCAGTGGACCTGTCGACCTGTGAAAGAGAAAATTAATGTTTGTTGTTGTAAACTGTTGAGATTTTGAGGTTGGTTGTTACAAAGCCAAAACTGATTGCAATCATCTCTGAATGATGAAATAATTGATTTTTATTTTTCTTATTATTTTCTGTATTTTCCAAGTATGTTTGAATGGGCTTGCATTACTTTGGGGGAAAAAAAAATAAAGCATTAGGAGACATGCATTTTCTAGTAGGTACTTCACTATTACGATACAAGATCAAACTTATCTGAACTGTATAAACACTTAAAGAATATAATTTGTAAGGCTGTTAAAACAACTTTAAAAGCACAACAGATAAGCTAATTCACATTCCTTTTCCCTCATCTCTCTCTCTCTCTGAACAGTTAACAATAAAACGAGCCTTTGCCTTCCTATTGCCTTGGCATGTCTTCTTAGTGTTTTGAAAGAGCAGCTGCTTCTGAGGTTGTGTTTTTGGACCTGATTATATCACACATAAAGGTGAGCGCAGGTGCTGGGAGACCTTATCCATTTGAGAGAATTAACAGGAAGTTCATTCTCTGTCAAGGGTTGAGTCTCTAAGAAACTTCTCTTTTGCAGTTCTTTGGTCAGAATAGTTTGTTTGCTTTATTAGTTTTTCTTATTTATCATGGGATTAACGGAGTGAAAATAAACGGGGCAGAAAAGAAACCATCGAAGGAAGAGACAATGGGGATGATGGGAAAGAGGCAGAAGATAGGTGGGAATGAAGAAAATGATCAGGAAGAGGAAAGTGATGAGGAGCAGAGAAAGGGGGGAAGAGGTGTAGATAAAATAAGAAGGGCTGGGACCCTTGTCAGGAAGACTAGCCAAGACTGTGGCTTCAGATACTTTGTGTTACTTGGCTCCTCACTGTCCACACCTGCCCTCACTGTCTACACCTGCACTAAGCTAGTAACAGGAAGTCAAACTTGCCCTGACTTTCCAACCTTCCATACTGACACATTCCTCTTTACAACATCAACCTACCTCTCCTACCTAACTTCTTCTGGGTCCTGGAACAATCACTCTGCCTCCTGCCTTCTTGTCCTCTCCTAAAATTCTCTCCCTGTTCCTCTTGGTCCTTCCAAATTCTGACCATCTTTCAAGGACTCACTCAACTCTCCCCTGCTTCCTGAAACATTCTCAGCCCACAATGATGTTTCTCTTCTCTGGACTCTGAACTCCAGCCCAGATCTGTTCCCTGAGCTCCGGGCTCGTAAATCTGATCTCCTCTTTGTTATCTGGAAGGTATCTCAAGTTTGTCTGACTTTTCCAAACAGTACATTAGGATGTAAGCTCCAGGAGGCAGGGGTTTTGCTTAGGTTTGCTCACTGCTGTTTCCCCAGGGCCCAGAATAGTGTTTGGCAGCAAGTAGGCACTCAATCGCTGTTAGCTGAATGAATGAATCAACTGTAGCAGTGATGGCCAAGAGCATTTTGCTTCTATTGCACTGCCTACTGATGCTTCTTGGGGGTCTACTTTTCCCAGCTGAACTGCAAAAACCCTTTAAGATCAAGGGTCCTATGCTTTTGTATTCCTCTTGGCCTTTAGCACTAAGTTATGCCCATAGGTGATTTGTTGACAACAACACAGCAGAACAAGCCCATGGCTAAAGCCACCTTTCTCAAATCCTTGGATCCATATGCTAACTCAGAAAAGAATATGTTCGTTCCTATCCACTAATTCTTATTCACTTCACCTTTAGCCCTGTATCATGTCTATATATAATATATATATATTTAATTTTCACTCCAACACATTAGGCATGAAATCCTTTTTTTTTAGCAAAGAAATTCACACAATTACTCACTTTCCAAAGGCTAATTTTACTGTGGTAAAAATATACCTAATAAAACATACACCACTTCCACAATTTCTGTATGTACAGTTCAGTAACAAAGACTACATTCTTCAAGTTGTACAACCATTTTTGCTATCCTTCTCCAAATCATTCTACCACCATTGGCATAACCTCAGTGCCCCCTAAGCAAAACCTCCTTCTTTTCCCCTCCCTTTCACCCTGGTAACCACTACTAATCTCTGATTTCTAAATATTTGCTTATTTCATACAAGTGAGGTCATACAACATTTGTCCTTTTGTGACTGAATGATTTCACTCAGCGTGATGTTTTCAAGGTTCATCTAGGTTGTGGCATGCATCAGGACTTCTTTTTATGGCTAAGTAGTATTCCATTGTGTGTCTGTAAAACATTTTGTTTATCCATTCACCCATATATAATTTTGCAGTGTTTAATTCTCATCATTCTTTGATCGTGTGTTATCTCCAATTAAAAGCACGGGATTTTAAGCAGGGGCAGAATCTCATGCTTCTCCTCTTAGGAGAAGCTCAGCACTGGCCAGCCAGGGGGCTTCTGACTGATTAAAGTTCGAGGCCAAGTAGTGCCCCATTGCCTTCTATGGTACAGACAGGGCTGCAAGGCCCTGCGAGGCTGAAAGAAGAGGTTCTGATTGGCTGCCAGTGACATCACACTTCTGGCACTCACCCTCCCCAGATGTGTGTCTGCTTTCTGTTTATCTTAGCACCCCATTTCATTTCACAACAGCAAGACACAATAGGAAGCACATGTCTAGAGCTGTTCCATTCACTCTGGTTTCAGGGTTCCTCAGACCATCACTCTTTGGGCTTAAGGTCAATTAAGTGAGCTTCACTAGAAACTTTTCCCCACCAGAGTTACTGTTGTGGGTGGAGAAGCCTTTTGTTCTAGCTTATTTGCCTTCCCCATGATCCTGCTATTGGAGTGACTAATAGCCACATCATGGTCATGTTAGGAAGCAATTATCTGAAAACAATCTGTATCCTGAGTCATCCAGTTTATTTAGCCAGCGTATCCTCTGCGTTTTTTTTTTTTTTTTTTTTCAGTCTCAGCCGTAAAGAAATCCAAACCTCCTATAGTGCCTCCTGTTATATTTGTCAGGAGATTATATATCAGGTTTAGATGGATCAACTGTCATTACTCTTGCCTGTGTTACTCAGTCTGTTGTATTTTAATCCTGGATTTATATTCAAGAGACAAATGGGTTTTAAGATTAATCTCTTTGCCTTTCACTCCCTGTGTGATAGGTGACTAACAATACATTTATTAGCTCACCAGCTGCCTGGTGCTCTTTCTGTCCTTCAAGATATGAATATTTTCTCTTTCCTGCTCTTCACAATGCACAGAATATTTTGTATCTAGATGAAATGGTTACTGGAGAAAGGCAAGAGAAGAAAGAACAAATTAAAGGAAGCAAAAGACAGTTAAAAAGTCTTTTCTTGTTTGTAATTCCTCTGGCAATATGGTGGCCCTCCTGGCATGGGTCCCTGCTTCCTGAAGAAAGATGGGATGGTGGGAAGTAAAGCAATGTATTCTGGAAACCAAAGGGGACAGATATTCCTCTCCCCTCCTCTTTGCAGGGCACTGTCATATGATCCAGGCTCAACCAATCAGACGTACTCACCCAGAATTTTTGACTTTTGAGGGTGTGGTATATGGAAGCTGGGAGATTTAGAGATGATTTCCAGGGCACAGGATCGAGAGTCCTTGAGCAGCAGTAGCCAATGTGCGTGGCAGGGGCGTCCCACCCAGACAGTGTTTGTAGCAAGATCTGGCTGCGTTCTTTCTCTGCTGTTGGCCTCCTGGATTCCTGCTCACTTCCCCACCCTGGTTCTCCGGCATTCCTACAGATTCTGTGAGCTACTGAATACCCGCCAGGACACTCCTTTTCTGCTTCAGTTAGCCCGAGTTGGTCTCTGTTGTTTATAACCAAGAACCCTCCCTGACTTAGAAACTGCCAGGTGAAAGACTCTGTTTTACAAAGCTTTTCAGCAGCTTTGTATAGATGAAGTTCCACTAGAGGGAGCAGGAAGGGTCTGCTGATGTTCAGGGTACACCCGAGTGACTGTTATAAAAAAAAAGTTGCTTCATACGATGAATCGCTGTGCAGCATTTGAAAAGAGGGAAACTTACATGGTTCTCAGCTGTCAGACTATGTTCCCTTAAAAAAAAAAAAAAGTTTTTTAATGTCTCCTTTACTATCCTGAAATAAAATTTAGATAATATAACTTAAAGATGTATGTGATTTTTAAAAGTCAATATAATATAGAGACAAAGGAAATAATTTGTATGTGAAAATATGTACTTCAACATGTAACTGCTTGCATATGACTGTATTAGATAACCAAACAGCCACACACATTTACAAGGTGCCCTATTGAGAACTATCCTCCAGTGAACGAAAAATGCAGGTCACAGAACCATACATAAAACCTCAAAAAACCAAACCCCATGTGTGACAGAGTAGAACCGCTCCATGGGGTTTTCTTGGCTGTAATCTTTACGGAAGCAGATTGCTAGGCCTTTCTTTCATTGTGCTATTGGGCAGGTTCAAAACACCAACCTTCGGTTAGTAGTCCAGCGCACGCTATTTGCGCCACCCAGAGACCTCCGAACCATGCATTCTGAAAAACAAATGACACAGGTGCATATATACCTATCAGTTGCTGATGAATCAATTCCAACCCGTGGCGACCCCATGTATGTCAGAATAGAACTGCTCCATAGGGTTTCCAATGGCTGATTTCTCCCCAGGCACCTCTGGGTAGACTTGAACCTCCAATCTTTTGGTTAGCAGCTGAGTGCATTAACCATTTGTGCCACCCAGGGCCTCCTCATATATACCTACATGTAGCTTGATGTACAGAAACAGAAGCTGGAAGGATGTTCTCTGAAGTGTTGGCAGAGATTATCTCCCTCTGCGGAAGGAAGGGGGAGTGCTGAGGAAGAAAGAAGAACTTCCACATTTTGTTCTGTTTATCTTTTTGTATTCTTTACATCTTTAATGAAATCAGTATATTAATTTTTGTGATATAAAACATAGAAAGAAAGTGATCAGAGTTGCACTGTGTGCCACGAGCCATGTGGGAGCAGCCAGATCAGAAAAAAGGAACGAGGGAAGGACTCCGGCAAGGTTGGTGCTGAGACTCTGCAGTTCCAGGGAACGGAATGTGTGGATTGCTTGCTGTCATGGTCATTAGAGTGAGTTTGGCAATTATTACCAACTGGCTGTGTGATCTTGACCAAGGTCACCTGCCAGCTGTGTTATCCTGAGGCCAAGGTGCTTCCATATTTATAGCATCACAGTATTGTTTGTGTTACTATTACCGCACACCTGAGTGGAAGCCCTCACCTGGGGAGCTGGCCGCTGACTCCAACCAACCAAGTACACAGGTGGGCCTGCCCCCATCACTCATGGCTCTCTGAATCTAATTCCTTTGGAATGTGACAATCTGCAAGCCAAATATCTGGAGGGCATTTGTTCTTTGTTAATTCAACTGATATTAACTGACTACAAAGATAAATAGAATGATTTCTTTGTCCTGCAAAACCCATAAGCTTTGGAAACAGATATTGGGTTTAAATTCCTGCTCTACAACTTAATACTCTCTGAGCTTTTGTTTCCTTATCTGTAAAATGGGGATAATATATTCACCTCATACGGTTAGGGGCAATAAATAAGAATGTATGTCAAGCACAAATTAAAGTGCCTACTGCAATTAAGGTTTTAATATTATTATGGTCTCTGATTTTATAGCATGGACTTTAAGCCATTTTCTCTTTTATCACCTCCTTTGAATTTCTTTGTCCTCTGGTCCAAGTAGTTCAAACTGTGGTCTAGCCCAGGCTTCTTTGTTGTAGCTGTTTGGTTGGCTTGCAGCACTGTGTATGAATTGGTAAATACAGCTTCTAAAGTAGAGCTCTAAGCTTCCTAGTGCTCTAAGCCAGTGTTTCTCAAAGTTTGGTTCCCAGACCAGCAGCATTAGCATCACCATCACCTGGAGTCATGGTTTGACTTGTGTTCCCCAAAAAATGTGTGTATCCGTTTGGCTGGGCCATGATTCCCAGAATTGTGTGGTTGGCCACCACTTTGTGATTGTAATTTTATGTTACAGAGGATTAGGGTGGGATTGTAACACCACCCTTTACCCAGGTCACATCCCTGATCCCATGTAAAGGGAGTTTCCCGAGGGTGTGGCCTGCACCACCTTTTACCTTACAAGAGATAAAAAGAAAGGGAGGCAAGCAGAGAACGGGGGACACCATACCTCCAAGAAAGCAGTGCCAGGAGCAGAGCGCGTCCTTTGAAGCTGGGGTCCCTGTGCAGAGAAGCTCCTAGTCCAGGGTAACACTGATGAGAAGAAGGTCGACAGAGAGAGAAAGCCTTCCCCTGGAGCTGATGCCCTCAATTTGGACTTTTAGCCTACTTTACTGTGAGGAAATAAACTTCTCTTTGCTAAAGCCATTCACTTGTGGTATTTCTGTTATAGCAGCACTAGATGACTAAGACACCTGGGAACTTGTCATAAACAAAAACTCTCGGGCTCTAGTCCAGATCTATTTAGTCAGAAGCTTGGTGTGGGGAGCACTCAGGAATAGGAGTTTTAACAAGAACTCCAGGTGGTTTTTGAGTACTCTAAAGTTTGGCATAGAGCAGTGGTTCTCAACATTGGCAATCTCTGGAGACAAGTTTGGTTGCCACAACTGAGAAGAGTGTTACTAGCATCTAGTGGGTAGAGGCCAGGGATGTTGCTAAACATCCTACAGCCTGCTCCCTAACAAAGAATTGTCTGGCCCAAAACATCAGTAATGCTACTGTTGAGAAACCCTGCTCTGAGACAACATTTTTCAAAAGATGATTCATAGATCACCAATTGTATGAGATTCTTGGAAAAAAGTGTTCTGTGTCGAAACACATTTGGGAAAAGTTGCATGCTGTGTGTGTGTGTGTGTCTCTCATGAAGATCTACACTCTGAGAATTTGAACATTAAATAAACCTGTTCTACCTAATAGTTCCCAAACCTTATGTAACATCTTAGGGAATAGTGTGCATCAGGTTACACTAAGGAAAATGTTGTGTTGTGTGTGTTAACACCTGGCCTGGTTCCATCAGCTGCCACGTAGTTTGTCTGACAGGCCCACCATTTTGCCTTCCTCACAGGAGTCAGTCTGCCCAAGTTTCCAACCAATGGCTCACAGCCCCGTTGAGCCTCCTGTCACGTTCTTGCTGCTCCTGAGAGACAATTCTGTTTCTCAGCTCAATCAAGGGGAAGACTGCCCAAATCTCTGGCTGCCCCCTGAACTATGCATGTGTGGGGCAGACTCTGATCAGTCCAGACAAGGCTGAAGAACTGTACAGAGATTTCAGCTGCTAGCTATGACAGGGCAGACACAACTTTGAGTTCGAGTTCAGCCAAGTTAACTGCCTTCTAAACCAGAAATCAAGAATCTTCAGAGTATGTAACAGAGATTCATAATCTCTATAACATATCAGTCATAACGTCCAGGAAAAAATCCAGAATCATAAGGCAGATGGAGGAGGAAGGGGAAGTTTGTTTAAATGCAGACTCTTGGGCTCTGTCTTAATTTCTTAGTGCTGCTGTAACAGAAATACTACAAGTAGGTGGCTTCTAAGAAGAGAAATTTATTTTCTTACCATAAAGCTTTTGAGTCTAAAAGTCTGAATTCAGGGCACCAGCTATAGGGGAAAGCTCTTATTCTGTTGGCTCAGGAGAAAGGTCGTTGTCTCGGCTTCTATAGCCCCAGCATTCTTCAGTTCCTTGGCAATCTTCATGTGGCATCCATCTTACCTCAGTTTGTTCTTGCTCATCTCTGTATTTTTGCTGCTCCATATAACTCAGACAAGATGGATTTGACTGAGTGGCTGCAACAGTGGACTCAAGCATAGCAACGACTGTGAGGATGGTGCAGGACTGGGCAGTGTTTCGTTCTGTTGTACATAGGGTCGCTTGAGTCAGAACCGACTTCATGGCACCTAACAAAAACAATATAACTCAGAAGTGATTTGGTTTAGGATACACTCTACACTGATATGGCCATATTAACAAACCAAATAAAACCTTATACCCAAATGGGATTGCATTCACAGGTATAGCAGTTAAGAATTCAACTCATATTTTTATTTACTAACTAGATAGTAGATAAGAAATAGGTGAAGGGAAGGACAGCACACACCACAGGGGAAGTCAGCACAACTGGACTAAACCAAAGCTAAGAAATTTCCTGAATACAATCAAACACTTTGAGAGACAGAGTAGCAGGGGTAGGGATCTGGGGACCATGCTTTCAGGGGACATCTAGGTCAACAGGCGTAACAAAGCTCATTAAGAAAATGTTCTGCATCCTACTTTGGTGAGTGGCGTCTGGGGTCTTAAAAGCTTGCAAGCAGCCATCTAAGATGCATCAATTGGTCCCAACCACCT
>NW_004443965.1:6459838-6486105 GCF_000243295.1 Trichechus manatus latirostris
CCATCTAAGATGCATCAATTGGTCCCAACCACCTGGAGTAAAGGAGAATGAAGAACACCAAAGACACAAGGAAAGTATTAGCCCAAGAGACAGAAAGGCCACGTAAACCGGTGACTTCATCAGCCTGAGACCAGAAGAACTAGATGGTGACCACCTACCACCAATGACCGTCCTGACAGGGAACACAACAGAGAGTCCCTGATGGAGCGGAGAAAGGTGGGTTGTAGAACTCAAATTCTAGTAAGAAGACCAGACTTAATGGTCTGACTGATACAGGAGGAACCCCAGAAAGCACGGCCCCTGGATTCTCTATCAGCCAGAATTAGAACAATTTTCGAGGTCAACTCTTCAGACAGGGATTGGACTGGACTGTGGGACATAAAGTGATACTCGTGAGGAGTGTGCTTCTTAGCTCAAGTAGATACAAGAGACTGAATGGGCAGCTTCTGTCTGGAGGTGAGATGGGAAGGCAGAGAGAGTTAGAAGCTGGCTGAATGAACATGGGGAATCAGGAGTGGAAAGGAGGAGTGTGCTGTCACAGTATGCGGAGAGCAATTAGGGTCACATAACAATGCATGTATAAATTTTTGTATGGGAGACTAACTTGAAATGTAAACTTCATTTAAACTACAACAATAAAAAAATAAAAGAATTCAACACATATTTTGGGCGAACACAATTCAATTCATAACAGGCTCCACCTGTGACCTACCGAATCAGAATCTTTGCTTGCAGAAAGCTTTGCTCACAAAAAGTCTGTGTATTTAAGCCCTTTCATGGCCGAATTATTTTTTGTTGTGACGTTTTTGTTGGTAGAATGGTTTTCTGGTAGTAGAGTGCATGCTAAATCATTGAAGTTTTTCAGATTTTTGGTAGGTAATACAGATTTTGATAAATAGTATGTGGGACACGTATGTTTCACTGGACTCTGGTGGTAGGATTGGTGGGATAAGGCACGAAAAAAATCACTTTATTGTAGCAATTTTATTGTAGTCTATGAAATGGTTCGAAACACGGGGTAACACATAAAGGCACAATGGCTGCACATAATTGTTGTTCCAGTGTTCGTCTTCCTAGTGCTGCATTCTCTGCATCGCCTTCTAGATCCCTTACAGATAAATGCTTTCCAACCTGTCGGGGCCATACGTCATTTGGCACCCCGATTACTCCTGGCTTGTTCTTCACAAGAAAGGAGGGTCCTTTTCTTCTTTTGATTTTCCGGCCCACAGTAAGCTGCCTAATGAGAGTAAACCTGAAGGATAGTTGGTCATATCGACCCCTGTTGTTACAGTTCAACACTGTAAAACTGCTTACAATGCCAAGGTCAATAAGAACATATTGCGATCAATGCCACCATTTGAGACAGCGCCTTCCAATTGAGTGCCATTCGCACCTCTGGTCAAAGCAGTCCACTCCTCCCATAATTGTGTTGTATTCTGCAACTGCTCTTGGGCAAGGATTACTGAGGATGAACCATCTTTGTTCTTTCTTGTGACACTAGTGATATCCTTTGGATTGTGGAAGGTAGGCAAAACTGTCACAGGTTTATTGTCCTGCCACTTTACTACCGACACATGTCCTTCTGTATGAAACATAAATTCTCCCTGGTCTAATTTATCTTTCCTCTTCAGCATTTCTGGTACCCACTTTCCATTTGCTCGCACTGTGCCTACAGCATACAGTCCCCTTTCATGCATGCTTCTCAGCAAGCGAAAGAACGTGACGTAATCGTGGAAGGCAATGAGCCTATGAGAACAGTTGCAGGAATAACATAGTCCAAGTACAACCTTCTCACTGAGGGAGAGAGATGAGTCATTGTCTCTGCCTTTTTTTCTGGAACAGATATGAAACTGACTTACAAAGCCAGTTTGTGAGTCAGCCAAGCACCAAACTTTGTATCCACGCTTGACAGGCTTCATTGGCATGTACTGTTTTATTGATGAATGGCCCTTGAATAGTGCTATGCTTTCATAAACTGCCATGACATTTGATGGCATAGACACTTCTTTTCAGCAGCAATTGAGAGCACTGATAATTGGGCACAATTTGTGAAGCCGGTCGTAGCCAGGTTCTCCTTTGGGCATGACTTTTTTTAAATTTTTTTTTTTTTATTCTACTTTAGGTGAAAGTTTACAGAACAAATATTTTCTCATTAAACAGTCAGTACACGTATTGTTTTATGACATTGGTTAACAACACCCACGACACGTCAACATGCTCCCTTCTCGGCCTTGGGCATGACTTTTGAATCATCATTGCAGTGTAGGTTCTTAGTCAGTTTCCTGAGTCTTGTTTAGTCATTAAGGTCTGCAACAGAGGGGGTCACTGGATCAATAATGTCTGAGCTCTGGCAAGACATGTATATCTATCAGTATGTGCACAGCAATGAATGTGTTTATTTCCTCTGTGGTTATAGGCTGCCAGTTTTTAGTTGGCATTTAATCTCCTGCCCTCTGTATTGCCTGCTGTGCTCCTGGCTCACATAAAAATTTATTTGGTCCTTTATAAGATCCAAAATCTCTTCTGTAAATACAGACAAAAAGTAATGTACTTCTGTATCTTCCCGGGTCAAGTGCAGATAAACTTTGCCATATTGCTGAAGCGAGTTCACTACATTTTCAAAGTAGAAGACATCTTGGCACCATTCACCTTCAATTTCTTCGCTCTCATCACGGGCGTCATCATCTGGTCCAGCGCTTTCTTCTGCACCATTGACTGCTTCATCATTCCCTAACACTACGTCAGTGTCGTTGTTGTTACCATCAAAGTAAGCTTCAGATTCAACAAGAAGGGTAAGCTCGTCTGAGGCATCCTCCTCACACTCTGTCTTAGAATGTTCCTCATTCTCTGGTAGAGAAAAGACAGTGGCGTCCCTAGGGGGATGCCTGGGGTGTAGTCTGCACTCCCTGACACTGTCTGAGAGGGTGACACCAAAATGACGCCAGAGTCTGCAGCAGGGGTGGCAGGCAGGCCGGTGCTGCTGGGAGAGGGGCCGCCAAGACAGTGACATCACTCAGGCTGGTGTCAAAAAGGGAGTGTATGTGTGATATATGTGCTGATCTACCACAGGGCATAAACCAATTCGAGTGAACAATGCACTAGGGCACAATCCCTCACACACGCCACCTCAGAGTAATTCCATGGCCTTTTTTTCAGAGTCCAAATGATGAAAAGTTAGTGTTGGATTATCAGTGTTCCAGCGAGTCAAACTTTAAACCTCCCCCCAACCCCCAAAAAAACCCTTGCTGTTGAGTGGATTCTGACTCCTGGCAACCCTATAGGGTAGAGTAGAATTGCCCCACAGGGCTTCCAAAGCCGTAAATCTTTACAGAAGCAGACTGCCACATCTTTGTCTTGTGAAACAGCTGGTGGGTTCATACTGCTGACCTTTTGGTTAGCAGCTAAGCTCTTAACCTCTGTGCCACTGTGGGATATATGCCGTTTAAACATGGCTGCACTATTGACAACTGCAGCCCCCACAGGCCTCTATGCTGTATACGACATGTTGGGGACTTGTCAGTGATAAGAATGAGATTAGGCACGACTTGTTTTCCCAAACCTATTGCCCTGTTACTGATTGGCTTGTTTACCTGAATTCCTTCTCCCTTGCCCGAAACTTATTGTTACTCACCCAAAGCCCACTGTTCTGTTATTTGCTTCACTGCTTGCTGTACTGACTATAAATAAACTCCTGGGACTGTAGCCAGGGGTCAACTCCTCAGAGTGACCCTCCTGGCCCCACTTCTCTGTAAGAGTTGTGTTTGGCTACTGTCTTCGCCGTCCCGACAACCATCTCTGTTGCAACAGATGGTGCCCCGTGTGAGGGCAGAGCTGTAGACACCCTCGCACTCAGTCCCTTCAGGTGGTGAGTATTGGAGGTCGAATTCAGGCTGGGTTTACAGCCCAAGAGCGGTGGAGCTTTCTGTGGAGCTTTCCCGAACGCTCTCAATTCAGGCTGGGTTTACAGCCCAAGGGCGACGGGGCCTTCCCAGACACTCTCAATTCAGGCTGGGTTTACAGCCCCAGAGCGGCAGGTCTTTCCTGACCACTCCCAAGGGATTTCAGGCTTCAGGCCAGGAGCTTTCCTATCATTCTTTTCTTCATTTTCCTATTCCTCCTTGCTATGGGGAATTCTCTTTCTCCTGAGCAGCGTCAACACAAAACCCAGTTGTTGGGATTGTTAAAGGCCTCTAAGCTTAAAGTGTCAGAAGAAGCCCTTACCCAACTTCTGCTTTTAACTGAATCTGCCATTTCCCAACAGGTAGACAATCAACAAGCAGCTAAAGTTCTTTGTCTCCAGCTTGCTCGTGAAAATGCTGATGCTGACTGTCGGGCTGTTTTAGCTCTCTTAAAGGTACAGAATCTTAACATAACTGAAATGATTAGAGCATGTCAAAATGTTGGCAGAAAAACTCATAAGGCACAAGTATTAGCAGCAGCTCTCCGTCCATCCACTGCCACCTGTTTTGGGTGCAGTAAACCTAGACATTTTAAGAAGGACTATCACAGTTTAAAAAACAAAAATGCCAACACTGAACTTCCAGCCCAGAAGTGTCCCCACTATAGTAAAGGCTTTCATTGGGCTAATATATTCTGGGTTTCTCTATGCTACAGCCCTTTCTGGAAAACGTTTTACTCATGCCTGTTGTCATTTCACCCAAGCCATTTCAATTATGGGATGTCCCCAAGCTCTTAAAACTGATAATGGTCCTGCATATACTTCTGCTAAATTTCAACAATTTTGTGCCACTTAAAATATTCTTCATTCCACTGGCATTCCTTATAACCTTCAAGGGCAAGCCATAATTGAACACGCCCATCATACTCTCAAACTGCTCTTAAATAAACAAAAGTGGGGAGATGATGGGTCTAGAGTATGTGACCAAAATGAAAGACTTGCCAAAGCTCTCTTTACTTTTAATTTTTTATCGGTTGCCAAAGATGGTCGCACTGCTGCAGAATGACATTTTATCCCCTCTGACACCTGACCTCGTCCACAGGTCCTCTATAAAGATCCTCAAAATCTCTCTGTCTGGCAAGGACCTGTAGAATTACTAACGTGGGGGTGAGGGTATGCGGCTGTTTTGTCTCCTACAGGTCCACTTTGGATTCCCACTCCGGCCGCGGCATAGCCTGCGCTCCATCCCTCCCGCGGTGCTCCGAGCCCAGTCCCGGGCTGCTGCTGCCTGGGCTCGCCGGCCCAGTTGCCTGGGGTGTCACCGCCCGGGACAGCCCCGCCTGGAGGCTCTGTGCTCCAGCCACGACTAGGGGTCCCAGACGTGCCCCACGCTGTGGCTCCCCCGTGCGCCGGCACACTCTGCCCTGCACCTGTGCCCCTTCCCTTCTCGGAACCGCCACCACCGCCCCTGCTGCAGCTGCCGGAGCTGCCATCCGATCCAACTCCAGAACTACAACTGACACCGGCACCCCTTCCCCTGGGGATGAACACTGAAGTGCCGCCATTCAACCCGAAATCACCCCTCCCCCTGGGGATGGACACTGAACGACGGAGATCTGCACTACCGGTAACAGGGGGAGGTCTGAAAGCCCTCTCCTCTGAAGCTGAGCATATCCTCTCAACTACAGGTGCCCCACTTGCACCTGGAAGCCTGTTTCTAGCTATGGTTTCCCTCGTGACAATCTATTCTCAATAGTCATCCTATATTATCTTGTTAATCAGTAATTTGTTAATCAGTAAGTTCCCAATGAAAATTTGTTATGTATAAACTCTATATTTTCTGCTTCTCCTAGTTAGATGCTTCTGTATAGATAGATTTCTAAGTTAGATGATTCCTTTCCAATTGATAGTAAATTTGTGTAAATCAGTGTTTGTTTGATTGTAAATCTGTTATGATGTATAAATTGCCCTTCCTAGTGATTCCCTTCCAAGTAATAGTGAAGCTGTGTAAATCATTGCTTGTTTGATTGTTAATGAATCTTTGAGCCTTTATAAATCTTCAAGACTTTAAGAATAATAATTTCAGTGGATGTTAAAAGTTAGTGTTTACCTGACAAAATGAGAGTCAGAGGAAACCCATGGGTCCAACAATCAGGATATTACTAGTGCAGAGGATTATATTATCCTCATAAGATCATCCTCTATTGTCTTACACACCTGAAAGGCACACTGAGTCCACTCACTCCGGCTATGCAATTGATAAGAGCAACGCTCTTACTTAGTAACCTGGTGAAGAACCAGATAGTATCCGGTGGAAACCAGCACCGTGAGTTTAAAGAGCCTGCTACGGCCGCCATCTAAGAGACTTAAGCCCAGGCATTAAGTAATAACCTGGTGAAGAACCAGATGGTATCTGGTGGAAAACCAGCACCATGAGTTTAAAGAGCTTGCCATAGCCGCCATCTAGGTGACTAAGTCCAGGTGTTACTCGTAGCTATGCTACTTCTCCTCTTTAAACATATGGAGTGTGTCCCAGCCGTAGCTGGGCTCACAAGGACTCACTAAGTCGCCAGGCCCTGAGGTGTGGAGACAGTAGCTGAGATAATCTTAGACTTTATCTCGTAGAGAAAATTTTACTTTGTCCCACCGGACACTTGTTGGACCAGTGGAAACCCTCTTGATTCTTATTTCATTAACTAAACAAAAGGGGGGAGATGTGGGATATATGCCATTTAAACATGGTTGCACTATTGACAACTGCAGCCCCCACAGGCCTCTATGCTGTATACGACATGTTGGAGACTTGTCAGTGATAAGAATGAGATTAGGCACGACTTGTTTTCCCAAACCTATTGCCCTGTTACTGATTGGCTTGTTTACCTGAATTCCTTCTCCCTTGCCCGAAACTTATTGTTACTCACCCAAAGCCCACGGTCCGGTAATTGCCTCAACGCCTGCCGGAACGAACAAAAAAAAAACCCCGGGAACGGAACCGGAGGTCGACTCCTCAGAGTGACCCTCCTGGCCCCACTTCTCTGTAAGAGTTGTGCAGTTGGTTACTGTCTTCGCCATCCCAACAACCGTCACCACTGCGACAGATGGTGCCCCATGTGAGGAGCTGCGACATGCCACCAGGGCTCCAAGTTATGTTTTACTGCCTACTAATTCCTCTTCTTCCTCAAACATGCTTCCTTCCCATCTCCTGAGGGTTGAGGGTTTTTTTCCCAATAATCATATACCACAAATGTGAGCCTCTTTTATATTACACCTCCAGGATGTCTGAATGTGTGTGATCTGAACTTCAGCAAGCTTTTATGAAGTTCTATGTGATGTAATGATACTCTTTTTTTACAGTGAGTTCTGTTTTTAAAAAAATATTTAATTTTTAACCATATGTAAAATTGTTGTTGAAGTATTACATGCCTACAAAAAGTAGACATACTGTAAGTGCACAGCTTCATAAATTTTTACAAAGTGAATATACCCACCTAACCAAAAACCAGTTGCCACTGAGTTGATTCCAACTCATGGTGACCCCATGTGTGTCACAGTAGAACTGAGCTCCACAGGGTTATCAATGACTGATTTTTCAGAAGTAGATCACCAGGCCTTTCTTCCAAGGTGCCTCTCGGTGAACTGTAACCACCAACCTTCTGGTTTAGCAGCTGAGCATGTTAACTGTTTGCACCACCCAGGGAGTTCTATACCCATGTAATCAGCACTCAAATCAAGAGGTAGGATATAACTAGAACCCCAGAAGAAGCCCCTAACACCCACTTCAGTCATAAATCCCCTCAAAGGTAACAACTGTCCTACCTCCTGAAAGGATAGATTAGTTTTTCCCTATTTTTGAACTTTATGTAAGTGGCATTATTCAATATGTCCTCTTTTTTGTCTGGCTTCTTTTCTTCTCATTTTGTTAGTAAAACTCATCCATGTCATTGCTTGTAGTTTCTTCATTCTCACTGCTGTATACTATTCCATTACGTGGACATACCATATTTATTTCTCCATCATTTTTAATGGCCATTTGAGTTTCAAGTTTTTGCCTATTGCAAATAGTGTGAAGCATAATTTTTAACCTGAGTCCTGGTTTTAAGAGGTTGTGTTAGACATACAAGTTAAAAAAAACAAGACTGCTTGTGGCAAAGTATATGAGCAAATGAACATTCTGTAGATTCCTTTGCTAACCCTGAAAATGGCTCTCAGGGTGGGACACCCATGATGGGAGGGAGGGGAAAAAGAAGAGAGCACAAAGCAGAGAACGATTTATGGTTCTGGTTCTGCCGGCCACTCCTATCTGCTTCTTCAAAGCAACACCTTGCTAAAAAAAAAAGCATTGTCTTCGAGTCGATTCTGACTCATAGCGACCCGATAGGACAGTAGAACTGTCCCATAGTTTCCAAGGAGTGGCTGGTGGATTCGAACTGCCAACCTTTTGGTTAGCAGTCATAGCTCTTAACCACTGTCACACCAGGGCTCCAAGACCTTGCTAATTTGGTCTAAATTGGTAGCTTTTTAAAGCACCTACTAGGCATCCAAATTGGTCCATTTAGGGGATTCTGTGATGAGGATCCCTGGAGTCCTGGTGATGAAGTGGTTAAGAGCTCAGGATGTTAACTGAAAGGTTGGCAGTTGGAACCCTTCAGCCACTCTGTGGGAGAAAGATGTGGCAGTCTACTTCCATAAAGATTAACCCAAAAAAAACAAACTCATTGCCGTCCAGCCGATTCTGACTCATAGTGACCCTATAGGACAAAATACAACTACCCCATAGGTTTTCCAAGGCTGTGAATCTTTATAGAAGCAGACTGCCCCATCTTTCTCCCACGGAGCAGCTGGTGGGTTTGAACCGCCAACCTTTCGTTAGCAGCTGAGCGCTTTAACCACTGAACCACCAGGGCTCCTTCATAAAGATTACAGCCTTGGAAACCCTATGGGGCAATTCAGCTCTGTCCTATAGAGTCACTATGAGTTGGACTCGATGGCAATGAGTCCGTTTGTTTTTATTTTGGTTGATGATTGATTCATTGTTAGTTGACCAACCAATTAAAGCCCTAATAAGTACTTTTCAGAGTGCTGACCTTTCCTCCATGGGTCAGAAAAGGACGAGTTTTACAGAATCAGGGAAGGTTTGAGCTGGAAGGGGACTAAGAGAGAATCTAGTGCAACTCCTCATTTTACGAATGAGGAAATGGAGTCCCAGACAGTTGCAGTGTCCAAGATCACAGACTCCATGCTGACTTTAGAACCAGTTCTCAGCATCAGAGTTTTTGTTGTGTATTCCTATGCCATGTTGTGGTGTTCTATTACCTCTCCACAGGATTTTGTAACGTGATGCTGGTTGCTTTATTTTCTGACTTCCTGCATTTGAACCAGTTTCTCTCTGGTTAAAATGTTGCTACCCTCCTCTATGCTTTTGTCATTTTTGTTATATTTTGTTTTCTATGTTACTCATCAGTGTACAATCCATGATATGAATGTGGACTGGATAGTGGAGGTGGGAGTCCATGCTGACATCCCTCAGGAGCTAGTTTTCAAGAGTCAAACAATTAAAGAATTAATACTTTTGTAAGATGTATAGTTATGAATATGTATATATACTCACAATACATCAAATGCAAATTACAAAACTGCATTATATGTTCAATTTTTGTCATATATATACGTCTATGCATATATGAAAAGAAAAGTCTGGAAAGATATAAATATTAACAATTTTTTTGATCAGGTTGATGGAATTTTTATTTTCTGTTTTTAGAATTCTCTGTCTTTTACAATCAGAAAAAAATTGATAAAGATATCAAAAGGAAAATAATTAATGATTTTAAGACATCAGTTTCCAAATCCGAGTCTGACATCAATTTATTGTCTCTAGGGTACAATTTTGGCAGCTAGATTGGCAAAACAAATGAACAAGCAAGCAAACAAAATCTCTGGCCTTATTAAAACTATAAAGTGGGTGGAGTTTGGCTTTGGTGCCTCCCATCGTATTATTTACACCTAAATATTATGTAGCATACTAAATAATTAAAGATATCATTCAATTTTCAGAATAAATTTGTTATAAATTTTGCTTCGAAAATAACCGTATGCGCTCAGTCTTCGGACACTGCATCGAGGAAAATCTCTTTAATTCTTTTTGCAATTCAGTTGGCAACTAGTTCAAAACTAAAATTTCTCTGTAAATTGGCACAGAAAGTATATAGTTTTTGTTTTTCTTTTCCCCAGTGCCGGCACAATTTGGATCCAATAAACATTTGTTGAATGCGTAAATAAATGAATGGAATAGAAACCCACTGATGTGAGAACTTTAGCTCCTCGAAATAGCAGGAAGGGGTGGGTAGGGATGTTTTATGAGGTCAGTAAAAAGACATACATTTTTATTCGTCAGCATCCAGAGGTTCACCTTAAAGATGCTGTTGGAGATCCACCCTTACCTCTGTGATTTTTTAAATAACGCAAGAAGCTGTTTTAGGAACACAAGAAAATTA
The DNA here is from genome assembly GCF_000243295.1 of Trichechus manatus latirostris. NCBI lineage: Eukaryota > Metazoa > Chordata > Mammalia > Sirenia > Trichechidae > Trichechus > Trichechus manatus. The sequence goes on from NW_004443965.1 coordinate 6,470,231, forward strand.
GAATTTTTATACTTAGACCTATGCTCCATCCTACATTGCATTTGGATCCAGCAGGATTTATATTACTTGATTCTAAAAGTCTATCTCAAAGCTTAGGAATCAACATCATTCCCCCTCACACCCATCCTAGTTAATCCATTATGGCTTGAATGTCCATGGATTTACCTAAATATCCTACCCTCATTTATGTTTTTATGTCCTGGAAATTTGTGTAATATTTTGTGTTTATTAAAGATAGATACCACCACCATCTGTCAGTTTGTCTTACCACGGTAGCTTGCATGTTGTTATGATGCTGGAAGCCATGCCACTGGTATTGCAAATACCAGCGGGGTCACCGATAGTGGACAGGTTTCAGCGGAGTTTTCAGACCAAGACAGACTAGGAAAAGGGGCATGGTGATCTACTTCTGAAAATTAGCAATGAAAACCTTACGGATCACAACAGAGTACTGTCTAATATAGGCTGGAAGATGAGCCCCCCAGACTGGAATGAACTGCACATTAGCTGCAATAACGGACTCAAATATAATAATGATCATAAAAATGGCACAGAACCGGGCAATGTTTTGTTCTGTTATACATAAAGTCTCCACGAGTCAGTGGCAACTCAATGACAGCTAACAACAACTAACAATAAAGACAGATAAAAATCACTCACAACCCACTACTCCATCTCAGGTGACTTACAGCAACCGCTGTCCTTTGAATTTGTCGTTAGAGCTGGAAAGACATCTACCAAAATGCCAGTGGTGTCTACACGGCGTACCATAGAAGATCTTTTCACTTTTAAAATCCTGACTCAAAACTTACATAGAAAAAAGTTAACTGCTTACTTTAGAGCAAAAGTCTGTCAAACCTGCCAGCCACCAATAGATGGCACCTTTTTAATGTTGAGCATCTTGTAGTTTAAAACAGAAGTTGCAAACTGCCTCTAAGGGTAAAATTTTGAGTCCACACGTTGCTTTGCGCTTTTTTCATTCAACATATATTTAATGAGTTCCTAGTATATTCTCGTTACTTTTTTTAGGTCCTGGGGATTCAGCAGTGAACAAAGCAGACAACTATCAAAGCTTTCATGGAACTTATATCTTATTGGGTAACGTAGATAATAAAAAGGCTAAATTAGTTAAAATTTATAATATGTTAAATTGTAATAAATCCTAAGAAGAGAAACTGATGCAGGGAAGTGGGCTATTAAATGTCCCAGGGAACTGGCCGGTTAAATTTTAGATTGGGGTCAGGAAGAGTGTCACTTGCAGGGTGTCTTTTGAATAAAGGCATGAAGGCTGTGAAGGACCCATCGATGCTGTTATCTGGGGAGAAGAGCGTTTTGAGCCAGGGAACAGTGAGTGAAAAGCCAGAGGCAGCACATGCCCAACGTGTCCACGGAAGAGAGAGGAGGAGGCCGGTGTGGAATGAGGAATAGGAGCAGTTGAGGGCAGAGAAAGAAGGGTGGTGGTGAAGATTAAATTAGGCCTTTCAGGCTACTGTAGGATCTTGGGCTTTAACTCTGAAGGAGAGTGGACGCCGTTTGAAAGTCCATGGCAGACGTGACATTTCACCCCAAGTACTTCAGCATGCCATCTCCTAAAAAAAAGACATTCTATATAAAGGTAGTATAATTATTAAAAAATAAACGATAATATCCAAATATCATCTAATACCCAGTCCACATTCAAATTTTCCCATTTTAATGTAAATAAGTTTGGAGATACTATTCACTGATTTTAAAATGTAAATAAATGCATATGTTAGTCCAAGTGATGTCCCACTTTCTTTACTAGTCTCTGTAGGCTCAGAGGATCCTTTTTTTTTTTTCCCTTCCGCCGGGAAATCCGCCCAGGAACGCCGCCCAGGAAGGTGCAGTTTACCGGAAGGACAGTAGAGGGCGCACGTAAGCCCATTCTGCTATTTGTTGGCGCTGGTGGCTTCCTTAGCTGCTAAGGTGTCAAAAAGTCTTGGTAATTCCCACTGTGTCACACGTGCACGTGTGATTTCAGGTGTCACCAATTTACTTATGGAAGGCTCAGGGGCAGATGACCCAGTAAACAAGGTAAACGCGGGCTTACTTTCGCTTACTTGCTAATCTGTAGTGAACAGTTTCACCACTTGTGACACCCATGCTTACCTCACTTACTGGCTCATCTGTCTGTGTCAAGGATTGTAAATTTGAAAAGGGGCTTTGATTCTATAGGAAGGTGTTGTGGGGTTGGGAAAGAGACATATGCCAGCCATATCTAGAAGCTGAATCTTTGATGTGATGAAAAATGTGAAATTGTTCACTACAAATGATCTGGTAAACAAAGCAAGCACTGTGCTCACCTTGCCTATTGGCTAATTTGTCCCTGGGAAGGCTGTAAAAACATTAAAAAAAAAAAAAAAAGCCAAACCCATTGCCGTCAAAGCAAAGTTTAATTTTATTCCATTAACCCAGCTCTAGCCACACAGCACTTCTGGATGATTTTCAAAATTGTGCTGTGAAATCAAATAACCAAAAAGCTATAATTCATAGAGCTAACTATTTAAAGAAAATGAACATAATTATTTCTCAAATATACTTCTTTCCAAAGATGGATTTACAAATCAAATTGCCATAATTCAACAGTTACATACACAAATTTTTAAATCAAAACAATACATGGAAGTGATTAAAAAACAAACACACACCAAATAGAAATGTTTTCAAGGAAAAGCAATTGTTTTCCCTTTTCAATCTCCTTCAACTAATTGGAAGAGAGCCATATTTGTGTCCATTCCAAAGAAGGGTGATCCAACAGAATGCAGAAATTATTGAACAATATCATTAATATAACATGCAAGTAAAATTTTGCTGAAGATAATTAAAAAACGGTTGCAGAAGTACATTGACAGGGAACTACCAGAAATTCAAGCTGGATTCAGAAGAGGATGTGGAATGAACGATATCATTGCTGACGTCAGATGAATCTTGGCTGAAAGCAGAGAATAACAGAAAGATGTTTACTTGTGTTTTATTGACTATGAAAAGGCATTTGACTGTGTGGATCATAACAAATTATGGATAGCAGTTCAAAGAATAGGAATTATAGAACACTTAATTGTGCTCACCAGAAACCTGTACATAGACTAAGAGGCAGTTGTTCTAACAGAACAAGGCGATACTGTGTGGTTTAAAATCAGGAAAAGTGTGCATCAGGGTTGTACTCTTTCACCATACTTATTCAATCTGTATGCTGAGCAAATAATCTGAGAAGCTGAACTATATGAAGAACACAGCATCAGGATTAGTGGAAGACTCATTAACAACTTGTGATATGCAGATGACACAACCTTGCTTGCTGAAAGTGAATAGGACTTGAAGCATTTACTGACGAAGAGCAAAGCCTTCTCTATGGATTACATCTCAACATAAAGAAAACAAAAATCCTCACAACTGGGCCAATAAGCAACTTTATGATAAACAGAGAAAAGATTGAAGTTGTCAAGGATCTCATTTTACTTGGATCCACAATCAACGCCCATGGAAGCAGCAGTCAAGAAATCAAAAGATGCATTGCATTGGGCAAATCTGCTGCAAAAAATCTCTTTAAAGTGTTAAAAAGCAAAGATGTCACTTTGAACATTAAAGTCCGCTTGACCCAAGTCATGGTGTTTTCAATCGCCTCATATGCATGCGAAAGCTGGACATTGAATAACGAAGACTGAAGAAGAATTGATGCCTTTGAATTATAGTGTTGGTGAAGAATGTTGAATATACCATGGACTGCCAGAAGAACAAACAAGTCTGTCTTGGAAGAAATACAGCCAGAATGCTCCTTGGAAGTGAGGATGGTGAGACTTTCATCTCACGTACTTAAGGACATGTTATTGGGAGGGACCAGTGCGTGGAGAAGGACATCGTGTTTGGTAAGGTAGAACGTCAGTGAAAAAGAGGAAGATCCTCAGTGAGATGGATTGACACAGTGGGTGCAACAATGGGCTCAAACATAGCAACGATTGTGAGGACGGCACAAGACTGGGTCGCTGTGAGTCAGAACAGACTAGACGGCATCTAACAACAATATCTTACTTCACAGAGCAATCACTTTTAACAACATCTGGTTTTAGTTTTTCTGAAACAGCATCATAAGCGTCTATTTCTATTTCTTGAAGCTCAGCTTAAGAAATTATCTGCTGACTTCCGACCATGAGAGATTAGAATTTATTCTACTCACACCGGGTCTCGCCTTCTCTCTCCCTCTCCTCCCAACTTTGTTGATAGCCATATTATTGTTTTTAGTTATTTTAATTGGTTATTTTCATAACTCTAAATAATATACTTTGATTTCTATTTCTTATTCCATCAATTTTAGATACTAACTCCAGACTCCCCACAATGAAGGGTGAGAACATTAGCATCTCCACTTTCTCCTTCATGTCCCTCCTCCCAATCTCTGCCACCTGCACCTTTGATTTTACATGATCAAAGCTGATAACATTTTCATTCTGTTTTATCATCATTAAGTTCTCCCCGCTGTGTAAGGTGTAAACGCTGAAACTCAGTAAACCGTGCTTATATTATTATAAGCCAAGTTGCAAGCTATGATAATGTTTTCTTCTCCTAGGTACAATGTCATAGTCCTTATGCCACTGCAAGAGAATGTTTCTAGCATTGAGGCTTAAAGATTCTCTTTTCTTATACTCCATCAGTTGTTGAAAATCATGCCATAATTTAGTTTGCTTCCTATTAGGATTATGACTTTCTTGCACAGATTTTTTTCCTTGGAGTTTCTAACCACCTTTGTTAATGAAAGAAGAACTGTACCTTTGCTACCAACTTCTTCCAGTTTTCTTCCTTATATATTGTCTGGAATCCAGTCTATTCTTCTTGGAGACGTTCTTCTTGCAGCCCACAGACCTTCTTTAATAATTTTGCATAGCTCTCATCCTGGCTTGATCCTCCATTGCTTGCAACTTTTTCTTTCTTGGTTTTCTCCCTTTCTTACTGGAGTACATTCCCAAGTAACTTCATTAGAAAGGGTATGTAGCAAATAAATTTGCTGAGTCCTTGCAGCCTGAAAATGGATTTATCTGCTTTATTTTTTGACAGATGGTTTGGTTGACACAGAATCCTAGGTTCTAAATAATTTTCCCTCAGCATTTTGAAAATTTTGTCTTTTAGCACCTATTTTCAGCATCTCCTTCTCAGTTTCTCCTTCCTTACCTGCAGACTCCAGCCCCTACCCTCTCTGGGGTCTGCCAGACAGAGAAGCTCCACTACCCCCAAAATCCTGTCCTGCAGAGAGAAGCTCCAAGCCAAACAAAAAAACAAAAAAAAAAACAAACTCACTGCTGACAACACAATTCATACCTACAGCAACCCTGTAGGACAGAGTAGAAGTGCCCTATAGGGTTTTCAAGGCTGTAAATCTTTATGGAAGCAGATGGCCACATCTTTCTCTCGTGAATCAGCTGGTGGGTTCAAACTGTCGACCTTTCAGTTAGTAGCCGAGTGCTTTAATCACTGCCCCACCGGGGCTCCTCCACAGAGAAGCTCCAAAAACCCGTTGCCGTGGAGTGGATTCCAGCTCATAGCGACCCTATATAGAGCTGCCCCGTAGGGTTTCCAAGGAGCAGCTGGTGGATTTGAACTGCTGACCTTTGGTTAGCAGCAGGCTGTAGCTTTTCACCACCACACCACCAGGGCTCCAGATGAGCTCTAAAACTAAAACAAACCCGTTGCCCTTGAGTCGATTTCAGCTCATAGTTAAAATCCTGTTCTGCACATAACCCTGTATTCTGCTCCGCTTGTCTACGTGTTCATGTCCTTTTTTCATCTCCCAGAAATTTATTTAAATCTTTCAACTGCTGATGTCCAATCTGTCCCTCATTGTCTTCTTAACAGTGGGTTAGTACTCTTTTCAATTCCTTATCCTTAGGACCTTGGGAAAGAGGCATGGCATACTTATGTGCTCAAATCACCTTCTTGATTTGGAACCTGTTTTATATAAATTTGTTTGTCTGTTTTTATAAATGTCAAGGCTATGTTTAGCTCTATTTTTCTAAATACACAGAAACTCTTGCAACTAAGTATTTCTATAGCAGTTTTGCAAACTTGACTAGATCCTTTGGATGTTTAGGAATTACTGGCATACTTACCGATGGCTAAGACTGAAAATGGAGCCCTAGTGGTGCAATGGTTAAGTGCTCGGCTGTTAACCATATAACTCGCGGGCCATAAAAATCACAGCCTTAGAAACCAGAATTGACTCAACAGCAAAGGGTTTGGTTTTTGGTTTTTAAGGCTGAAAAAGAGGCATATAAAGAGTGTATAACTGCTACAAGTTAGAGGATACGGCCCTGATTATTTCTCAGAATAAGCATTTATTAACAAAAAGTTCCTGGAACTGCACTCAGTATATGGAAAACTCATAGTTCCTACTCCTAATAAATTTATAATTTCCAAGAGCAAAACAGATACAAGCATGTATACCACCAACTAGAGATGAAATCCAGTGGAGAATAAATAATGCCAATTAGGAAAGTCATTATGATTCACAGGACCCTTTCAATGTCAATTCTAATAATTTGTCTGGACAAAGTCTGTCTTAAAAAATGGCAATCATGACCATGAAAGGATGGTAATGTTTACTCTGGGTACGATTGAATTTTATGTATCTTAAAACAAGATCCCCAGGTCCACCACAGATATTCTGAGTCAGAATGTACATTTTAACAAGATCCCATTCACTGGGAATTTGTTAGAAATACAAATTTCTCAGCAGAGGTTCGAACCAGAATGACCCAGTTCAAAGCCCTGCTCTGGACTCATTGTCAGTAACATGGGAATAATAATAGTATTTACCTCTGAAGTTGTTGTGGGGTTAAACGAATTAAGCCATTGTCTTAGTTATCTAGTGTTGCTATAATAGAAATACCCCAAGTGTGTGGTTTTAACAAACAGAAATTTTATATTTTCACAGTTTAGGAGGCTAGCAGTCCAAATTCAGGGCACTGGCTCTAGGTGAAGACTTTCTCTCTCCTTAGGTTCGAGGGAAAGGTCCTTGTCTCTTTTCAGTTTCTGTTTGTTGGTTCCTTGGAGACCTCATGGGGCATGGCATCTGTCTTCCCGCATCTGTGCTTCCTCGCTTCTGTGCTTAATCTGCTCTTTTTATATCTCAAAAGAGATTGATTTAAGACACACCCTACACTAATATTACCTCCTTAACATAACAAAGAAAACCTGTTCCCAAATGGGATTATAACCACAGGTATAGGGATTAGGATTTACAACACATATTTTTGAGGGACACAATTTAATCCATTAACAATCATTTAAAATACTTTAGCCTGGAACATGATACTAGCTCAAAAAAAGATTAAATATAATTACTGCTGGAAGTGGAAATTTAGTTTTAGTAAAGCCAGTATTATCTGACATGTTAAATCAATATTGCTAAATTGAATTTTGCTGTTTAGTTTTGTTTGTATTTAACTTGTGAATTGGTTTTTTTAATATTTGCATAAGCGTAAGGTATTTATACTTACTTTTAGGAGAGTAAATAATTATAGTAAGAATAATTCCAGTCAACATTTTAGGTGCTTGCCTTCCTCAAGATTTTATAGTAACCCTGGTCTATATCTATAACATGTTTTATAGAAGAGACTTTGTTGCTCTTTCTCTTAATTTTTTCTTTTTTGACCAAGGAATTATCCATTGTAGGGTTGCTCTTCGAGGGAGTGGACTGTGTATTTGCTTAGGGGGACCAGAAACAGACTGCAGATAGTTGATGCTGGAAGCTCCTCTGATCCTGCCCCTGGGGGGATACAGTGGGGAGCAGCGAGAGCAGTGGAGAACGGGGCCCTTGAAAGAAAAATCAGACTTTGCCTTGATAGTGAGTGAGGCTGACCCTTTAGGACTGAATATGCACCCTGGTCATATTAATTTGAATATTAAAGAGATGTAGTGAAGTTGAACATAAGAGTTACGCACCCTCCACATTTTCTGCTAATTACCTCTCTTCGTTAGGAAGGTGAGTTGGGGAAGGAAGTGGAGTTGTTGTCCAGGAGATTTCACTGGGCGAGCGCTGCAGCAGAAACGCATCTGAGCCTGGTGCTGTCCCCCTGGTGATGCATGAACTCTGGTCCACAAGGTCAGAGGCAGGGCTGCTCTCTCAGCCCTGCCCTGCCCTGCCCTAGCAAGGGAACCTTGAAGAGAATACACTTGCCACCCTCTGTTAGCCCCATTGCTCACCCTTCTAATACTTATCAATCTTACCAATACATTAAGAAGATTTGCGCCCACAGAGGGCTTGGGTGGCATGGAAAAGCATGTTGCTTCTTTAGGAAAATGAACATTACTGCACTGTCAGGAGAGGAATAAAAAAAATTGGGCTGAGTGATGAGGAAATTCTTGGACTTGTCTGGTGGGGGGTGGGGTGGGGGGAGTGGTGTCTCCTCCTTATCAGTGGAAGGTACAAGCCTGCTAGACATGGTTAAGGAAGATAGAGATAGCTGATCGCCACTTCTGCTGAACCCTGCTGGGCTCAGTCTTGTTGCCAGAAACTCCGGGTTCCTCTTTGTGTGACTCTATTAGGGCAAAAAAGACAGAGACTGAGTTGGGGAGAACGAAAGGCAACTTTACTGACGGGCCAAGCAAGGAGACAGTCGGGGCTAGCTAAGTGCCATCCAAGACTGCCTCACAGGCAGCTTGTTCAGGCTGATTTATATAGGCAGGATCAGCTTCAGAATGCAAAATTGCGTTCGCAGGCAAGGATCGTTTTAGAATGAGTAAGCATTTTCTAAGGCCGGGGTTTGATTCCCCCTGCAGGAGGAAGTTAGCCATTTTTGTTCATGAGCACGTTAACTGTCCACCCAGGGGCGGAGAATTTACCATGCAAGAGGCAGTTAATGAGCTAAAGGTTATGCAGAGTGCCAAGATGGGGGGCAGGACGTGTTTTAGCTGGTTTTGGCCAGCCTGTGACTGTTTCTCCTCAAGGGGGTTCTGAGGAGGAAAAGAAAGACCTCCAGAAAATGGGCTGGGTAAGCGGCTGTCTTGAGGCTAAGAGAAAATGGCTGTATGGCTCTAGCCCTGACTTAGCCTGAGACTGGAAGCTGAAAATAGCCTGCCTATTCCCAGGTTTTAATACCTCTAGGATGCACACAAGGGATCCCTGGGTGTTCCAAGTGGTTAAGCACTCAACTACTAGCAAAAACGTTAGTGGTTTGAAGGTATCTAGAGGCGACTAGGAAGACAGGCCTGGCAATCTGCTTCTGAAAGGTCACAGCCTTGATAACCCTATGGAGTGCAGCTCTACTCTGCACACATGGGGTCGCCATGATCAGAATCGACTCCACAGCAACCAACAACAACAGGATGCATACAAGTCTTTCTCCCTTTGGAGAGTTCTACTCTGTAAGGGGGAGTTCTGCTCTGTGGAACTGGAAAGCTGACCCTTGGATAATCGCTCTTCTATTTTGGTCATTTGTGTGATGTCTTGTGTACTGGTCAGGTCTTAATACCCAAACGAGTGACAGTTTTTAAAGTCCATATTCACCACAGCAATCCTCAGTAAGACAGCTCTCCCCCCACACGGCTCTAGGCCAATCTGGAAAAGGTACTTTGCATGAGGAAAGAAAACTTAGTGAACAAACGTAAATCTCTCCCTTAACCTAGACCCAGAAAATGAGCAAGTCCAGGTTCTGGCTAGTTGCTAGCAGTTGCAAATTCCACAGTCCAGAAATTTTGACAAGAATTTTGTCTCCTCTCTTTTCAGGTGGTGGTGGGTGGGGTAGGGGGCTGTAATGTGTGCCTGCACAAGTCGCTTTCAACAGCCAGCATGCTGCAGGGAGCTAGAGACCCAGGACCTTGTCAGACTGACACCCTGAACAACCTGAAAGTTCACGCCAGACCAGGGGCCAGGGTCAAACCGCTTGCCCTCCTGGGAAACCTTCCATTCACATGCTAGTAAATAAATGTTCCCTAAAAGACATTGACCCCAGACATGACATTCTTTCCTAAGTTAGGTCATTGCAAAGTGGTTTAGTGAAAGCCAGGTAGACTCTGACTTGAATGCGTGACCTTTTGAATAATGTGCAGTTGGTGGGATAGAAACTCATTGCTCTAAAAATGAATCTTGACAGAGCTTTCTATGTTAATATTATCTGCCTTTGCCTGAGTCTGTTAGGTGGACAACTTGGAACATTGTCCTTATCCTATCACAGATCAGGCAGAGTAACTAAGAACGCAGGCGATCAGTTTCAAACTAGTCAGAACAACATCTAGACTTGGAGCCCTTTGTGATGTCACGAAGTAGATTTGATGTTAGGCTCTTTTGATGCTTTGTCATTGCTTTGTTTTACAGGTGAGTAGACACCTTGGGAGTTGACCATGTGTGACGCAGTATATAAAACCAAACTCACAAAGACCCAGGTCTTATCTGTTAGGAGTTTATGGGTCCAGACTACACAGAAGTTGTTATCCTTCTTCCCTCTCTCCCTCCCTTCTCCCTCCCTCCCTCCCTTGTTTTTCCTCCCTCCCTCCCTTCTTCCCTTCCTTTCTTCCGGGTAGTTTCACCGGAAGCAGGAAGCAGGAAGCGGGAAGGAAGGTGAACTAAAGTCACATTCTTCAATGGGTGGTACTTGGTCTAACCTGAAGCCCTCTGCCTCTAGACTGGAGTGAGAGCTAGCTGACTTCTTGGCCATTCTGACACCAGTCACTTGATGGCTTTAGTCATGGGCCTTTATAGGGATCCTCAGGCAGATATCACTCAAATCCTCCTTTTAATTAATGAAGGCGTAATTTTGAAAACATCTTACTGAGACAAGCTAGTATGTCCATTTAGCATGCACACACGCACACATGCACTATACATGGTCCTCTGGTTCCACAGGCAGAGGAAGATTCCCTTTATTAATGAGGAGTAAAAAATCAAAGTATTCAGAAATATTCTGAAGCATGAAAAAAACTGAGGATTATTTTATTTACTCCAATTTTTAGTTTTCACTTTTTTTATGTTGAAAGTGTAGTTTCAAAATACTGTTTTTAAAAGATTTTGAAAAAGCAATTCTGGTAGAGATCCTTTTGTCTATTTGAAAGTGAGCTAGTGTCTTAAAAAATGGGTCTAGTTTTGGTTACAGGACAGGTGTGGAACAGAGCAAACAACACCGAACCAAGGCCAGCAGACCTGTTACTGCTTGTTACATCTGTCACTAACTGGTTATATGTGGTCTTGAGTTGTCAAGACTCCCTGTAAAAGAGGACTCTGCCCTAGACGATCGATGAAGTCAACTCTTTGCTCTCTATGAGAGAGGCTAATCAGCTGCCATCCGCTGGTAACCCAGCACCACTACTGTTATCAGTTGCTGCTGGAGAAGAAAGTCCGTAAGTTGCCCAGAGGAGAAAGCAGACAGCAGTGGTACAATGGAGTTCACCCCCAAACACCCATGAAGCTGAATTCGAATGGACACATTGGCTTTGCTCCTTGCCCTCTCTTTTTGTTCGAAGTGAATGAAAATACCTGCTTGTGTATGTATTCAGTGCAGTTTCTGTCTCTGTCTTTGGGTTTCAGGGGAACTGGGATATGGAAACCCTTAGTAATTTTGTGTTTATTTTAAGCTATGAGGCTTTTAGATGATCATGTGTGGCTGGATTCAGTCTTTCAAAAAATGAAATTGGAAGAAAGCTACTCAAGTGACATTGAATAGATGACTGTGTTAAAGCATTACTACAGCAATGGCTTGGGTTTCCATAGAGGAGTTTGGACTGTCAGTGGAACCAGCTGAATGTTGTACAAGATGGGCTTGTGTCATGCTAAATTCTCCTCGGCATAAATACAGCTTAGAGTTAAATTTCTGCATGTGCAATAAACAGAAAATGACATGTGGAATTACATATGGGGAGGACTTGAGAAAAATGGATAAGCTTAGAAAAATAACAGGGACACTCATACAGAAATTTAGCCTTGATGGTAAAAAAGCCAGTATTATTCTCATGGTCTCCTTGGAGTGGATGTTCTCTAGGGCAATCAATTCCTTCTCAAACAAACTGCAAGGTGCCAGCATCACCGCACTGACCTGGCAAAAACCCATTGTCATTGAGTGGATTCCAACTTACAGAGACCCTATAGACAGAGTAGAACTGCCCCATAGCTTTTCCAAGGCTGTAATCTTTATAGAAGCAGACTGTCACATCTTTCTTCCATGGAGTGGCTGATGAGTTTGAACTGCCAATCTATCAGTTAGCAGCCAAACGCTTAACCGCTGTGCCAGCAGGGCTCCGCACCAAATACACTATCAAATATATCCATTGGCAAACCAGCTCATAAAAAAGTAGTTAGCAGTCACAAAAACTGTCACATATATATGCAATTTTCATAACAGTGATCTCAAAATAAGCTAACAATATTAAGGAATTACTTATGTAGTATTTCATTAAAAAACACAAAATTTAAATAAGTTTTAAATTTATGAATGTGATATAATCACATAATCACACAAAAAGCTAAAACAATTCTGAATAAAAACCAAAACAATACAGAAAGGAACAAAACAAAAATACGAAAGTCACCCTTCCTACCCCACCCCCACCTTTAATCTCCAGTCCAGCTCCCCAGAAGTAACCACTATTAACAGTTTGGGATCAGTAAGGACGCATTTTGACATAACATAACAAAGAACACAACATTGCCTTAAACAATAAGAGTACTTGTTGGGGTGAGTAACTCAATGAAGTATAGGCTTAAGGGTTGCATTAACCTAGTGGTATGAGCCCCAAAACTCATTGCCGTTGAGTTGATTCCAACTCATAGTGACCCTATAGAACAGAGTGGAACTGCCCCATAGGGTTTCCAAGGAGCAATTGGTGGATTTGAACTGCAATTGGTGGATTTGAGCTAGCAGCTGAACTCTTTAACCACTGTGCCACCAGGGCTCTGGTACAGGCTCCCTTCCTCTGCAATTCCTTCTGGTGTGCCCCTTTCCAAGTGTTGGCTTCTTTCTCTGGCTGACTTTCCTCACCTGGCAAAATGGCTATAGCAGGTGCAGCCTTCACAGCCACATAATGCAATATTTGGAGGAAGAGAGGAGGTGTCTTTCACTGGATCTAGGAAACTTATTTCCCAGAAGTTTCTGTAATACCTCCCTTTGTGTCTCATTGGCTTGAATTAGAGCACAGACTCATTCCTGAAAAACTATTGGGTCGGGGGAGTGGATTACTCTCAGATTTTTTTAGGCCAACTCTTGGATCTAGGGGTGGAGTCAACTTTCCTTGAAACAGGTTGCATGGGGCAGTTATTAAGACAGGGCTAGAACCATTTTCTTAAAATCATTGTCTCCTCAGGGCAGCCCCTCACCAGCCCCTTTCCTGAAGTTATTTTTCTCCGCACAACTTCTTTGAAAAGAAATAGCCACTGGCTAGCCAGAAGCTGCTAAAACGGGTCCTGTCTTTGTTAGGGGACCCTAGAGGCTGAAGATAGCTAATTAATTAGTACTCCATTGGTTATCAGACCACGTCTAGTCACCTCTCCCACCACATTATTCACTTCCTCTAAGTTGTTTTGCAGACCCTCTGGAGAGCCCCAGATGGGTCCAGATCTAACCGGCTCAGAATTGCCAGACATGCACAGAACAGACAAAAATGAACAACAGATGACCCTGGGCCACCACACATGCTCAGTAACACAAGAGAATTCATGTCAAGGAACCAAAAGATTCATGTCAAGGAACCAAAATCACCGGAAAAGCAAAGAATCCATCAGCCACTTCCAGGCCAAGTCTTAGCCCCACTCATAATAAATAATCTATAGAAACTATGAATTGTTAAAACTTTCTGATCCTGCCCACTGTCTTCCTCCACCCCTATATGAATATGCATAAGTATAAAATGTGATTTCTCACTCAAATCGAGGAACTCAATCTGAGGTTGCTACCTCTGAGTTCCCACTTGCTAGCCTGAGAAATAAACTCTTCCTTCTTCTCAAAAACAGCATCTGAGAGATTGGCTTCTTGCATGCTGGGCATGGACCCATTGATTCTGTTTCATCCTCCATTTTGGCACTCCAGGTAGTCTTTAGCTCATTAACTGCCTCATGCATGGTAAATTCTCCGCTCCTGGGTGGAGAGCTAACACGCTAGTGAACAAAAATAGCTAACCTTCTCCTGCGTGGGGATTCGTACTCAGACCCTAGAAAATACTTACTCATTCTGGAATGCTCTGCACCTGCACCCGCCATCTTGATTTTGTAACTGATCTTGCCTATATAAACCAACCTCAACAAGCTGCCTGCGAGCAGTCTTGGAAGGCACTTAGCCCCGGCTGTCTCCTTGCTTGGCCAATCAATAAAGTTGCCTTTTGTTCTCCCCAGCTTGGCCTCTGTCTTTTTTGGCCCTGGACAGAGTCATGCCAAACAGGACCTGGGATTCCCAGCAAGAAAATAATTTTGTAAAACTTGATAAAAATCAGAGAACTGATAGGAAGAGGAAAGAAAAGAATGGATGCTAGGCTGGTGACCAACAGTATCCTCTGTAATTTTTTTTATATGTCCCTCCAGAAAATTTTATCTGGTGTTTCTTCTTCTATTGGGTACTACTAATAGCAATAATAGCAACATTTATTGTATCTTATCTTCTGCCAGACATTGTGCTGAGGGTATTATTCTCCCCATTTTATAGAGTATGAAACTGTTATGGGTTGAATTGTGTACCCTTGGTACTTGTGAATGTGACTTAACTTGGAAATAGAGTCTTTGCAGACGGAATTAGTTAACATGAGGTCATACTGGAGTAAGGTGGGCCCTACTCCAATATGACTGGTATCCTTATAAACAGAGGAGAAGAAACAAATGGTGCTGGCAAAACTGGATGCCCATCTGCAAAAAATGAAACAGGACCCATACCTCATACCATACACAAAAACTAATTCAAAATGGATCAAAGACCTAAATATACTACAAAGTTCGTAGAAGAAAAAATAGGATCCATGCTAGAGGCCCTAATGCACGGCATTAATAGGATATAAACAATAACCAACAACACACAAATCCAGAAGATAAGCTAGATAACTGGGATCTTCTAAAAATTAAACACTTATGCTCATCAAAAGACTTCACCGGAAGAGTGAAAAGAGAATCTACAGACTGGGAAAAAATTTTTGGACATTACAAGTCAGACAAAGGTCTAATCTCTAAAATCTACAAGAAAACCCAACACCTCTACAACAAAAAGACAAATAATCCAATTAAAAAATTCCCCATGCAGGAGAAAGTTAGCCATTTTTGTTCGCTAGCGTGTTAGCTCTCCACCCAGGAGCAGAGAATTTACCATGCATGAGGCAGTTAATGAGCTAAAGACTACCTGGAGTGCCAAGATGGAGGATGAAACAGAACCAATGGGTCCATGCCCAGCATGCATGAACAGACACTTCACCAAAGAAGACATTCAAGCAGCCAACAGCCACATGAGGAAATGCTTGCGATCACTAGCTATTAGAGAAATGCAAATCAAAACCACAGTGAGATACCATCTCACCCCAGCATTACTGGCACGAATCAAAAAAACTGGAAATAACAAATGTTGCAGAGGCTGCAGGGAGATCGGAACTCTTATGCACTGCTGGTGGGAATGCAAAATGATACAACCATTTTGGAAAACGATAGGGCGCTTCCTTAGAAAGCTAGAAATAGAAATATCATATGATCCAACAATCCCACTCCTAGAAATATGTCCTAGAGAAATAAGAGTTGTCACATGAATAGACATATGCACACCCATGTTCATTGCAGCATTGTTCACAATAGCAAAAAGATGCAAACAACCTAGATGCCCATCAACAGGTGAATGGATAAACAAACTATGGTACATACACACAATGGAGTACTATGCAAAGATAAAGAACAATGATGAATCTGTGAAGCATCT
>NW_004443965.1:6486824-6500367 GCF_000243295.1 Trichechus manatus latirostris
TAATGAAGTCACTCCCGAGGTTCACTGTTCAGCCAAAGATTATTCAGCCCCATAAAACAAAATGAGACTAATGGGGCACAACAGGCCAGCGACAAGGACTAGAAGGCAGGAGGGGACAGGAAAGCCGTAATGGGTAACCCAAGGTTGAGAAGGGACAGTGTTGACATGTTGTGGGGTTGTTAACCATTGTCATAAAACAATATGTGTACTAACTGTTTAAAGAGAAACTGTTTGTTCTGTAAACCTTCATCTAAAGTACAATTAAAAAAAAAAAGAGAGAGAGGAGAAGAGACACAGACAATGTCAAAGAGCAAACTGGAGTTTCTGTTAAAATTAAAGCAAAGAGTTTTATCGAAGGAATAAAGTGATCTGTATTGGGCAGCACTCCATGAGGATTCACAAAAATGCTCCATCAAAGGGAATTTTTTCACAAACTTCCTGAAATCCGGGAACTTACAAGAAGAAAATTCTGATTGGTCAGCATTTACAATATCATGCTTTAAAAGACACCAGACAATTCCAAAATACCGTAAGTACTGTTTTGTTAATCATAAAGTTTGAGTCAGTTAAAATCTTGTTAGTTTATGATATTTTAGGGGGCAGCCTGAGTGAATATCCTTCCTAAGAGCCTGCTCTGAGAGGAAAAGGGAGGAGGGGAGCCCGCAGGCTTCCTGTGGTAGGCTGGCTACCTAACTTTTGAAAGTCAGCTCAGAATAAGCAGTAAACAGCAAAAATGGAGTCCAGCCTGCAATTTTGGCAAAAGCCTCTTCTTATGCCAAGAACCTAGAGCGTTTTTTAAAAACTCCTTCACAGCAGGCACAGAGGGAAGATGGCCATGCGAAGGTGGAGACAGAGATTGGAGTTACACTGCCACAAGCCAAGAACACCTGGGACTATCAGCAGCTCAAAGAGGCAAGAAAGAATCTTCATCTAGAAACTTCAGAGAGAACATGACCCTGCTGACACCTTGAATTTGGGACTTGTAGCCTCCAGAACTGTGAGACAGTGAATCTCTGTTGTGTTAAGCTGCTCGATTTGTGGTAATCTGTTATGGCAGCCCCAAGAAATTAATACAGAAACCAAGGCTCAATGAACTTTACTGACTTGCCTAAAGACACACAACTAGTCAAGCTGGAGATGAACTTTAAGGTGTGGTCCCTGTGGGTGCAAAGAATGTTTAACCACTACCTCCCTCCCATGTGCCTCCCATGTGCACCCAGCACCTACCAAGCCTTGTAGCACATTGACATCTTCTCTGCCATTGGCTTTTACCTCTACTCCCCTTCAACAACCCACTCCAGTGGCCCCAATGGAGCGCTGGTGGTGTAATGGTTAAGGCGCTTGGTTGCTAACCGAAAGGTCTGCGGTTCAAACTCACCAGCCTCTCCAGGGGAGAAAGATGTGGCATTCTGCTTCTGTAAAGATTTACAGCCTTGGAAACCCTATGGGGCAGTTCTACTCCATCCTATAGGGTCACTATGAGTTGGAACTGACACCACAGCAATGACTTTGTGGTTTTTGGTGGCTACAATGCAAACCTTGTCATATCCTCAAACTGCTCCACCTCTGAAACTTGGGACTCTTTTGCCTTCTTTGTCCACAACCTGTTACCGAACACAATGGGTTCACCGCCTGTACTCTTGTTAAGAATAACTAAGAGTCAAGTAGATTTAAAGCAAGGAAAAGTTTATTACTCTGAGCAAGCAAGGAGACGGGGGATCCTCCCAAAGCACTGTCTTGCCAGACAAAGGGCTGGAGGAAGTTTTACACAACACGGGAAAGGGGAAGTCATACATAGTCATTAATTTTATACATATTTAAAAAGGGGTCGGGCTAGGATTTGGCATGGAAGTGGCTGACGGACTTCTCGCTTCTGAAATGGGCTCGGTTACTGCTCAGTGACGTATGTCTGGTGATTTTGGTTCCTTGGTATGGATCTTTGGTTCCTAGGCAATACTTATTATGGGATGGGGCCACCTGGTCTCTTACCGCACATGCCCAGGATTCTAGTTTGAGTTCGTTGATCTGAAAGACAGCTGAAAGCGGAAAGATTAGGAGGAAACAGCTTAAACATTAATGATGAGTGAGGTAAACAATGTTTTGTGGTTGACACCATTTTTCTTCTAGAAAAATTTTGTAACTGACATAACTCATTGCTTAAGGCATTTCCTGTCCCTAGCTGGTTTCAAACCCTCAGGTATTTTGCTTTTTCCCTGCAGTTCAAATCTTTGACCCCGTAGTTACTACCCCCGGTCCCTTGCTTCCTGGCCTCCATCCTCCCAGCCTATCATCCTCCTTCTGCTTCACTTCCTTCTCTCACTTGTGAGGACTCATGGACAACCATTTCCCTTCCACTTTCACCAGCTCTCTTGGTACTCAGAAATCAAGCCAACCTGAAATTCCTGCAGTGAAGTTTCATTCTTAAGGTGTTGGGAGAAAAGTCATAATAATTATTCTTTCCAACCCAAGCTCGGTGCTCAGGGCTCTTTGTTGAAGCTTCCTACAATCCCTGGTTATGAGGCTCTCCACCACCCCCTCCCCTGTTGCTGTAACTGCCAGCAGGTAGATGACTGTGCATTTTGCATAACTGAGATATGAGGCCCTCAGGGGTGAGTTCACTACTGAGCAACACGACATACACATACACCCATACCAGGCAGGCAGGTGAATTCACCAATCAGTGGTGCTCCCCCGCCCTACACACACACCCATATCAGGCAAGCAGACTTGACTGAGGAAAGGCCTGAGTGAGGATGGGCATTGCCCACTTATTCTATAGGAATCTGGCAAGCAGGGCCTGGAGTGTGCAGGGGTGGAGTTTCTAGAAGAAATGACCCACATAAAAGCCAGGAGAGCAAGTCCTACACTAGGTCATTAATTCTTGCATCCGGGCTGACAATGAGGGCTCAGGCTTGGAGCCAAAATGGGACCCAGGGAGAAGACACAAAACCAGAACAGCTGAGAATAAGGAGTACCGGAAGGGAGTAGAGAAGGTGGAGGCCCAGAGAAATGTTGAAGGCAGAGTGGGGAAACCTGCATTGGATTTTCCTAAGTTCAGTCTTAAATGAGCAGGGTAACTGAAAGGCCAGAATAGGGCAGATAGCCTCTTCCTCAGGCAGATTCCATATTTTTCTCAATTCTTATCTTTCCTCCTCAGAGGAAGCAGCAGTCTTCCTCCTAATTTTCTCACTCCTTCGATGCTCCCTCCTTTCCCTGGTCTTCATTCTTTTTCTTTTCACAAACCTGTTTAGAGTTTTCTTATCCTAAAAATAAACTACAGCTTAATTTCGACTCTATCTCTGTTTTCAGCACCTCCTCTCCTTTCTTTCAGAGCAGTCACCAGGAACTGTCCACATCATTGCCTCCCTCTCCCTCTCCCTCCTTGGCCTCTGGACTCCCTCATGCCATTGATCTCTCAGAGGTCCTGGGGACAACACATCATGTCCCCTGGCTAAATCTGATGCTTCTCCTGGATGGTGTCCTGTCTGAATCCTCTGTATTAGCTTCCTAGGGCTGTCATGACAAATTACCACAAACTTGGTGTCTTAAAACAACAGAAATTTATTGTCTCCCAATTCTGGAGGCCAGAAGTCCCAAATCAAGATGTCAGCAGTGTTGGCTCCTTCAGGAAGCTCTGTGGGAGGATCCATTCCATGCCTCTCTCCTAGCTTCTGATGTCCGTGGCAATCCTTGGTGTTCCTTGGCTTGTAGATCCATCACTCCAGTCTCTACCTCTGTTTTCACATGGCCTGCCCCTCTGTGTCTTCTCCTTTTCTGTCTCTTACAAGAACACTGGTCATTGGATTTAGGGTTCACCCTAAATCCAGGAAGCCATCATCTCAAGATCCTTCACTTAATTACATATGCACAGACCCTATTTCCAAATAACGTCATATTCACAGGTACTGGGGATTAGGACCTGGCCACGTCTTTTGGGGACCACAATTCAATGCACAACACCCTCTTTTGAAGACTTGTCTCCCTTGGACTTACATCACACTACTTTCTTCTGGTTTGCCTCCAACCTTGCTGATTACCCTGTCTCCTTCATGGCCTCTCCCTTTTCTTCTACCAACTCTCAAATGCAAATGTCCTCCAATTCTGGCCCTGAGAGTCTTCTGTTTTTGCCCTATGTTCTCTCTCAGTGCATCTCATTTACCTCCATGGTTTTAACTCTCACCCATATGCTGATGACTCCCCAAATCCAAAATCTTCAGCCCTAGTGCTGGGACCAGGGGACAAAATTTAAGGGAGTGCCAAACAGTTCAGTAATGAAGATAAATATTATACTAATCTAATATTGTAAAAAAATCAAAAATAATGAGAAAAAGTCTATGATAAAATATCTGAATTTTAAATAAAGACAGGATCAGTAACAGTGCTACACAGAGCAATATTGGAGCCTGAGGCTGAAGGAAAACTCAATCATACTGCTCCCCAAACACACCATTAATCCTCTAGATCAGTGGGTCTTAACCATGGCTATGCATTAGGAACCCCTTGGGGAGGCTCGGGTTTTTTTGCTGTTGTTTTTTTTCTTTCAATTTTATTTTTATTGAGATCAAATCCACAAAACATAAAATTTACCATTTTAAAGTGTATAATTAAGAGGTTTTTACTATTTTTATAATGTTGTGTAGTCATCACCACTGTTTAATTCCAAACATTTTCATCACCCCAAAAGAAACCCTGGACCTGTTAGCAGTTGCTCCCAATTTCCTTCTCCCCACAACCCCTGGCAACCACTAATCTCCTTTCTGCCTCTATGGATTTGCCTATTCTGGACCTTTCATATAGATGGAAGCACTAAATATGTGGCCAATAAATATGTCGCACAATGACTTCAAGGTTCATCCACATTACAGCATGTATCAGTGCTTCGTTTCTTTTTATGACTGAATGATATTCCTTTGGATAGATGTAAGGTGCCCTGGTGGCATAGTGGTTAAGCGCCTGGCTGCTAAATGAAAGGTTGGCTGTTTGAACCTACTAGCCACACTGTGGGAGAAAGATGTAGGAGTCTGCTTCCATAAATATTACAGCCTTGGAAGCCCTATGGGGCAGTTCTACTATGTCCTATAGGGTTGCTATGAGTCAGAATAAACTTAACAGCAATGAGTATTTTGGTGTATGGATGTACAGTGAAGCTTTTAAAAAAATAATGGTGCCCAAGCTCTACCCTCAGAGATTCTGATTCCATTCATCTGTGTGTAGGGGGCGTTAAGCAGGCAGGCTTTTTTTTTTTCTTTTTTTATCCCTTCCCCAGGTGGTGCAAATGTTCAGCCAGGGCTGAGGATTACTCAGGGCTTCAAACTGGTTCTGTCTGGTTAAGTCATGGCTGATGAAGAGAAACCTGAGTGAATCCGAATTTTTTAAAATGCGGATGAAGCAGATGATACGCGAAATGGGAAAAATTATGGGTTGAAGCCAATCCTCCTCTTAGAAAACAAGGGCAGCATGTGCGTTACATAGCAACCAAATCTCTTGACTGACAGAGTTGGAAATAGCGGTGTCCCCCTCAAAGATGGTGGCTGATTGCGCCACTTTGAATGTGTGTTGCTCTCCACAATCCTGGCAATAATCCAATCTCCCACATCAGGCTGCTGAAAGGGCTCACTGCATCTCTTCTGAGGCTCCCATTCCAGTGTTTCAATCCGTAATTTTTCCCATTCCGCTTATTGTTCTGCTTCACCCTGATTTAAAAAATGCTGGTCTGTTCCAATTTTACTTCGGCAGCCATGACTGAACCAGTTTGAATCGATTTGAAGTCCTGTGATGACTACTCTAGATAGTTAGTCAGACCCTTTGTCCTCAGAGCACCTATAGAAACTGTCACTTGTCTCTCTATAATGGCATTTATTATATTATTGAGAAAATGATTTATGTGTGTTTCTTTACTACTATCTGAGGATCATATCAGTTTCTGTATCTCCCCTCAGGCTTTGCTTTGAGTCTGGCCCATAGTAGGTTCAGTCTGATAAATTTAATAAATAAAAAGAATAAGTAATAATGAACTATTCACTTCCTTATTAAATGGTACACTGGACAAAATTTAACTTTTTGTGTGACTAACAATCATTATGGGAAACATTTGTTGTTATATAGAGTTGTGACATGGTAATGCCCTTAGAAGTCACCAAGATTAACAGGAATAATTATTATCTGCCTCCTAAAGGAGGGAAAATTACCATCAAGTTAACCCTAATTCATGGTGATTCCACGTGTGTCAGAGTAGAACTATGTTCCATAGGGTTTGTAATGGCTGACTTTTTGGAAGTAGATCACCAGGCCTTTCTTCCGAAGCACTTCTGGGTAGATTTGAATCTCCAACCTTTCAGTTAGCTGCCGAGCACGTTAAGCATTTGTACCACCAAGGGAGTCCATCTTCTTCCTACCACCATTATAATCTGCTGGTGACATAAGCTAGGAAGAATTGAAGATTACCAGTGGAAATTATATAAGCAAGCTTGAAAAATAAGGAGCTTAATTTTATATGCTTAATTTTAAATTTTATAATTTTAATTTCTTAATTTTTAGTTTCATTTTAGAAATCTGACTAGAGAGTAAGCTAACATACTGTCAACATCCTGACCTTGTACATGTTCCACTACTGTGTTTCCTGTTCCTACTAATGGTGGGCTCTGTAGGAGAGAGACTGTGGTTAACAAGGCTCACACTGACCATGATTAACCATGTCTTCTACTCTGTCCTCATAGTGGTTCTAACTCTGGGTTAGTGGCTGAGCTGTGGTTTGTTGCTTTGACTCTTACTCTTCAACATGACAAGTGACTTTGTTCCAAAACATAATAACCATCCATACAAATTCTGTGGAAGAATATTGTATACCCTTTTTTCCATAATTATGAAATAAAATCCTCATCTGCTCTTTCTTAATTTCTTCTAATAAAATTTGAGCTTCTCAATCTTGCTGTGTCTTATAAATTACATCCTCTCCTCATTTATTGACATGATTAGTTTTCAAAGACCGGGTCATTATGCGAAATCAGTATTATGCAAAAATGGAGGATGACTACATCAGATCACAAAATGGAGGATGACTATATCAATGCATAACTGCCAAACCACTGAGAATCATGGCCCAGCCAAGCTGATACATAACCATCAAAGCCAGTGTTACTCTCACCTTGCACCTTGGCATTCATTACTGCCAGACATACATTGTTAATGCTGAAAATAGTTGGATAGTAGATTTTTTATTATTGCCATAAATGCAAAATGTCAGATAACAAGATAGTGAACAAGTGAGGAGAAGGTGTACGCTACTGATATTCTGCAACCTAAACTTTAAAAATGTCAAGTCTTCTTAATCAACCAGTAGGCCAAAAAAAAAAAAAAAAAAGAGTCTCAGAAAGATAAGAACAAGATGATCTCTCCTCTCCTCCACAGCTGCAGAGGAAGAGACACTAATTTTACATCCTCAAACTAATTTCAAGAATGTTATCCCATGAGGTGATAAACTGACGCCATTCACAGAGAATCAATCTTGCTCTCCTGTTCAATGAAGAGACTTAGTGAATATTCATACATATCACCAACTTGTCTTTGAATGTATTATTTGAACCAGGGAATCTGTAAGATAACCCTGACTTCAGAAATTGTTGCCACGTTCTATGAAAGAAATCTTTAACCTCTAAACAGAAGTTTGTAATAGCGTGCCTTAATTGATCATCTGTTGTTCTGGTTATAATTGACATCTCCGTATTTCGGAATAGTCTAAACGCTTGTAAGATTTGTCAAATTAGAGTAGTCTCTCTCAGGCACCTCTCTCTCCTTCCGCATGAATGGAGGTAATAAAAACCTATGACTTTGCTAAGATTCTTATTTAACTAAAGAGTATGATAGTCTAGGTCTCATTTAAATAAATTCTTAGAAGCTCACAGTCACACTGCACGCTTTTAGAGTCTGCTCTGGTTTTTCCCCAAAATGTGTCTTCATAACTTAGTTGTGTCATTCCCACTTCGCTTTTAGTAAAGTCAGCCTCTATTTATGTTACTCTCTATGGTTCCCTTAAATATCTCTGCAATGACTACCTGTGGTGGCTGTCCCTGACTGTGCCTCAGTCAAGAAGGCAAATTCTGTATGAAATTTTCTGTATGAGGAATCCCTTTGATCACTTCATAAGTGAAACCCTACACTTGTCCCAAAGTCACTCTTTCGACACCCACAACACTCAGCCATGTTTCAAGGAGGAGGCAAACATGGCCTCTGAGGAACCAAAAACAGATGTCACAAAACCTTTCTAGAAGGTTCATGGGAGATCTCACGGCCATAGTGTCATCTTTTTTCTTTTTTTTGGTCCCAATTCCAGCAATTCTATCTGCTTTCTAGCTCCCAGCAGACTAGAGTCAGTTGGTTAGAAGGAATGATGGTGCTGGAGGCAGGCACACTACCCACACCCAGAAGTAAAAGAAGAGACGGAAAAACCATAAAAAGCAGACACAAGAGCTAAGAAGTGTCAAGAGGCTGTTTGTTGTTCATCCTGCTGTTAAAAGCAAACCATTCTACTACCTAAATAGCAGCTGTAACAGAGCTACTTAGCCATGAAGAAAGGATTAAATTGTGTCCCACATACTGTGTTAAAAATTTCAGGAGATTTAAAGCAACCTTTGAGATTAATAAAATATCGCAGATACTGTCAGTGCCCTAGGGGCCCCTGGGTAGCACAAATGGTTTACATTGAACCTCTAACCTAAAAGTTGGTAGTTCGGACCCACCCAGCAGTGCTGTGGAAGAAAGGCCTGGCAATTTGTTTCCTTAAAGATCATAGTCGAGAAAACCCTATGTAGCGGTTCTACTCTATAACACATGAAGTTGCCATGAGTCAGAAGGGGTTTGGGGTTTTGTTTTGTTTTTTTGGTTTGGCCAGCACCCTACTCAAGTAGAACTGTCCCATAGGGTTTCCCAGGCTGTAATCTTTAGGGGAGCAGACTGCCACATCTTTCTCCCGAGGAGTGGCTGATGGGTTCGAACCGCTGACCTTTCGGTTAGCAGCTAAGCGCTTTAACCACTGTGCCATCAGGGCTCCTTTAGACAGAAAGGTAAGCTTCAGTTGTGTGGGCATTCATGTATTTGAAACAAGACTTCTTCTCCAATGTCACTGCAAAAACAAACAAAATGCTTTTCCCTCACCCACCTTATTCTTGGTCATTCTCTGTCTCTGTCTCTCTCTCGCTGTCTTCCAGTAATTGAGCTTCTGGGCTCCAGAGCTGAACAACCTCAAAACAACCAGGCCTGCAGCATTCAGGTGTCTCCCTAAAGTTTAGCAAAATGACTAAACCTCAAGCTTCCTTTACAAGAAAAGCTGAGCAAAGCTTCGTAGGATAGAGTGTTTCCTCTCTTTGCTGTTTATATTATATCTTGGTTGTCAGATGTCCCTGAAACAGCTGCTATTGAGGTGGTAGAATGGTTTGTTTTTACAAGCCCTCGTGACTTCCTGTTGCTGAACTCCAGGCTGCCCAGTCCCTGTAGGAGGAGACAGGCAATAGGGAACTCCATGCGTGAGCGCCCTTTGGGCCTAGGCTATCCCACTGTTCTCTGCACTGCTGAAGCCTCTGTGGTCCAGTTTGTTGGGTCTCAGGGAGAGGCAGCCGAGTAAATACCACGGTCACCATCCTTGAAAGAGGCTCAGGCATCTGCTGTGCTGTGAACTCCTTCTCCCTCATCGGGTGAAAGTCACAGCTGCCAACAGAGCAGATTTCTCAGTGTTTCCCAAACTTGCCTGTTCATTAAGAATTACCTGGTGCGCTTGTTAAACATACAGATTCCAGGTGCCAGCTCCAGAACTACTAAGTCAGAATCTCCAGGGGAAATGTGCAGGGATCTTTGTGTTTAAGATGTACCCAAGGTGAGTCTCACGACCTGTCAGCCTGAGGAACAACGGAGTGAGGAGAAAGGCAGGGGCATCTTTCAAGCAGACATAACTCCATTGGCCAGGTCTGTTCCTCATGCTGATACCTCCTAAATCCAGAATGAGTTGAAGTGAAGTTACTCCTAGCATGGGGACTTGCCTGGGCCTGCAACAGTTCTGAGAACTCAAGGAAGCACTAGTCCTAATCAAACTTGCTTAAAGTGAACCGCATAGCCCAGGCTGACCTTATATATGATACTTCTTCCTAGGTTTACTATAAAACAACGATTCTCAATTGAGTAGAGGGTAAGGGTGACAAGTAGAGAGGAACAGTAAATCAGAGACTTGAAAGGGGATTGTCATTGTTCTTAGTTGCTGTTGAGTCTATTCCAACTCATAGAGACCACCTGTGTGCAGAGGAGAACTGCACCATAGGGTTTTCAAGGCTGTGACTTTTCAGAAGCAGATTGCCAGGCCTGTCTTCCGAGGTATCTCTGTTGTTGTTGTTGTTAGGTGCCATCGAGTCAGTTCTGACTCACAGAAACTTTATGTCCAACAGAACAAAACACTGCCTTGCCTTGTGCCATCCTCACAATCGTTGTTATGCTTGAGCCCATTGTTGCAGTCGCTGTGTCAATCCATCTTGTTGAGGGTCTTCTTCTTTTTTGCCAGCTGTCTACTTTACCAGGCATGATGTCCTTCTCCAGGGACAGGTCCCTGCTGATAACATGTCCGAAGTATGTGAGACAAAGTCTCACCATCCTCTCTATCTAAGGAGCATTCTGGCTGTACTTCTTCCAAGACAGATTTGTTTGTTCTTCTGGCAGTTCATGATATATATATATATACTCAATATTCTTCACGAACACCATAATTCAAAGGTATCAGTTCTTCTTCGTTCTTCCTTATTCACTGCCCAGCTTTTGCATGCATATGAGGCGATTGAAAATACCACGGCTTGGGCCAGGCGCACCTTAGTCCTTAAAGTGACATCTTTGCTTTTTAACACTTTAAACAGGTCTTTTGCAGCAGATTTGTCCAAAGCAATGTGTCCTTTGATTTCTTGACTGCTGCTTCCATGGGTGTTGATTGTGGATCCAAGTAAAATGAAATCCTTGACAACTTCGATCTTTTCTCTGTTTATCATAAAGTTGCTTATTGGTCCAGTTGTGAGGATTTTTGTTTTCTTTCTGTTGAGGTGCAATCGATACTGAAGGCTGTGGTCTTCGATCTTCATCAGTAAGGCTTCAAGTTCTCTTCACTTTCAGCAAGCACGGTTGTCTCATCTGCATATCGAAGGTTGTTAGTGAGTCTTCCTCCAGTCCTGAAGCCCTGTTCTTCATATAGTTTAGGCTCTTAGATTATTTGCTCAGCATACAGATTGAATAAGCATGGTGAAAGGGTACAACCCTGATTCACACCCTTCCTGACTTTAAACCGCACAGAATCCCCTTTCTGTTCAAACCTCTTGGTCTACATCCGGGTTCCTCATGAGCACAATTAAGTGTTCTGGAATTCCCATTCTTCCAAATGTTATCCATAATTTGTTATGATACATGCAGTCAAATGCTATTGCATAGTCAATAAAACACAGGTAAATATCTTTCTAGTATTATCTGCTTTCAGCCAAGACCCATCTAACACCAGCAATGATATCCCTGGTTCTATGTCCTCTTCTGAATCCAGCTTGAATTTCTGGCAGTTTCCTGTCGATGTACTGCTGCAGCCACTTTTGAATGATCTTCAGCAAAATTTTACTTGCGTCTGGTATTAATGATATTGTTCAATAATTTCCGCATTCTGTTGGATCACCTTTCTTTGGAGTGGGCATAAATATGGATCTCTTCCAGTCGGTAGGCCAGGTAGCTGTTTCCAAATTTCTTGGCATAGACAAGTGAGCGCATCCAGCACTGCATCTGTTTGTTGAAACATCTCAATTGGTATTCCGTCAATTCCTGAAGCCTTGTTTTTCACCAGTGCCTTCAGTGCAGCTTGGACCTCTTCCTTCAGTACCATCCGTCTTGATCATATGCTACTTCCTGAAATGGTTGAACGTTGACCAATTCTTTTTGGTACAGTGACTCTGTGTATTCCTTCCATCTTCTTTTGATGCTTCCTACATCATTTAATATTTTCCCCAGAGAATCCTTCAATATTGCAGCTGGAGGCTTGAATTTTTTTCTTCAGTTCTTTCAGCTTGAGAAATGCCAAGAGTGTTCTTCCCTTTTGGTTTCCCAACTCCAGATCTTTGCACATTTCATTTTAATACTTTACTATTGTCTTCTCAAGCTGCCCTTTGAAATCTTCTGTTCAGCTCTTTTACTTCATCATTTCTTCCTTTCGCTTTAGCTATTCTGTGTTCAAGAGCAAGTTTCAGAGTCTCTTCAGACATCCATTTTGGTCTTTTCTTTCTTTCCTGTCTTTTTAATGACCTCTTGCTTTCTTCATGTATAATATCCTTGATGTCATTCCACAGCTCATCTGGTCTTTGGTATTAGTGTTTAATGGGTCAAATCTACTTTGAGATGGTCTCTAAATTCAAGTGGGATATACTCAAGGTCGTGCTTTGGCTCTCCTGGACTTGTCCTAATTTTCTTCAATTTCAACAATTTCTTGCAGACCTCATGAATGTAACTGCCACTAATCCATCTTATTACATCATAGTGATAGAATATACAACACACAGGGAAATCACATCAGATCACAAAATGGTAGACAATCATATAATACTGGGAATCATGACCTAGCCAAGTTGACAGATATTTTTTGGGGAAACAATTCAAAACCCATGACACCCAGCATGGCAGATCATATGATTTTCCAATTCAAAATGGCCAATACCAGTCCATTTCAGCCCACTAATGCCTAGTATATGGATGTTTATGCGTTCCATTTCATTCTTGACAATTTCTAATTTTCCTAGATTCGTAGTTCATACTTTCCACTTTCCGATTATTAATGGATGTTTGCAGCTGTTTCTTCTCATTTTGAGTCATGCCACATCAGCAAATGAAGGTCCTGAAAGCTTGACTCCACGCATGTCATTAAGGTCTACTCTACTTTGAGGAGGCAGCTCTTCCCCAGTCATATTTGGATTGCCTTTCAATTTGAGGGGCTCATCTTCCGGCACTACATCAGACAATGTTCCACTAATATTCATAAGGTTTTCACTGCTAATTGTTTCAGAAGCAGACCACCAGCTCTTTCTTCCTAGTCTGTCTTAGTCTGGAAGATCAGCAGAAACTTGTCCACCATGGGTGACCCTGCTGATATTTGAAATACTGGTGGCATAGCTTCCAGCATCACAGCAAGATACAAGCCACCACAGTACAACAAACTGACAGACACATAGGGGAGGTATCTCAGGGTGGGTTCAAACTGCAAACCTTTCACTTAATAGTCAAGTGTTTAATTATTGGTACCACCCAGGGATTCCTGTGTCTAAGAGTAATAAACGCTTACTGTTTGATAACAGTCCAGACTGGAGAAAACGTCTAATTTTACAGGGAAAATGAATGCTTCCAAAATGGTGAAGTTGCAGAGAGATTTTTATTATTATTATTATTATTTTATCCCATACAAAAATGTATACATACATTGTTATGTGAGTCTAATTGCTCTCCCCATACTGTGACAGCACACTCCTCCTTTCCACCCCTGATTCCCCATGTCCAT
>NW_004443965.1:6500467-6506050 GCF_000243295.1 Trichechus manatus latirostris
GGTTTATTTTGTTGTTCTACCTCTGTTTGTGTTAATTTAGGTAGGTAGTGAGTTTCTAGAAATTTGTCCATTTCCCCTAGGTTTTCAAATTTGTTAGAATACAGTTTTTCATAATATCCTGTTATGATTCTTTTAATTTTGTTGGGTCTGTTGTGATATCACCCATCTCATTTCTCATATGGGTTATTTGCTTCCTCTCCTGTTTTTATTTTGTCAGTTTGGCTAATGGTTTATCAATTTTGTTGATCTTTTCAAAAAACCAGGTTCGGTCTTGTTAACACTTTCCACCTTTTTCCTATTCTGTATTGCATTTAATTCTGCTCTAATTCTTATTATTTCCTTTCTTCTGGCACTTGAGGGCTTCTTTTGCTGCTCTCTTTCTACTTGTTCCAGTTGTAGAGTTAATGTTTTGATTATGGCCCCTTCTTTTTGGATGTGTGCATTTATTGCTATAAACTGACTTCTGAGCACTACTTTTGCTGTGTCCCAAAGGTTCTGTTAGGGTGTGTTTTCATTCTCGTTTGATTCTATGAATTTCTTTAGTCCATCCTTAATTTCTTCTGTAACCCAGTAGTTTTTGAGCAAGGTGTTGTTCAGTTTCCATGTGTTTGATTTTTTTCCTTGCTTTTTCTGTTGTTGATTTCTACTTTTATGGCTTTATGGTCAGAAAAGATGCTTTGTAATATTTCAATGCTTTGGATTTTGTTAAGGCTTGCTTTACGGCCTAATATGTGATCTATTCTGGAGAATGTTCCATGTGCATTGGAAACGAAAGTATACTTGGCCGCTGTTGGGTAGAGTGTTTGGTATATGTCTATGAGATCAAGTTGGTTGACTGTAGCATTTAGATCTTCCTGTGTCTTTGTTGAGCTTCTTTCTGGATTTTCTGTCCTTCACAGAAAGTGGTGTGTTGAAGTCTCCTACTACTATTGTGGAGCTGTCCATCTCTCTTTTCAGTGCTGTTAGAGTTTGTTTTATGTATTTCAGAGCCCTGTCGTTGTGTGCATAAATATTTATTATAGTTATGTCCTCCTGGTGTATTGACCCTTTAATCATTATACAGTGTCTTTCCTTATCCTTTGTGGTGGATTTGACTTTAAAGTCTATTTTGTCAGAGATTAATATTGCCACTCCTGCTCTTTTTTGAGTGTTGTTTGCTACATATATTTTTTTCCATCCTTTGAGTTTTAGTTTGTTTGTGTCTCTAAGTCTAAGGTTGTGGAGACCTTTTAAATGGTGAGAACAAAGGACTTGATCTATACAATTTTGAGTGGACATTGCAAATTTAGTTTAATACAAGGCAGGTAACTGGACATGGGGCTAGGAGGAGGAAGGTTAGAGGACGTTTATGTCTTAGAAACAGCTTGTTCAAGTGAAATTTTTCTTTTCAGCAGTTGCCTAGGAGACGTAGATAAGACTCAGCATCAAGGTCTTCTTCCTGAGACATTGCTTCAGGAAGGGTCTTGATAGCTCCTGTGACACAGTTTATTGTTATTTTCTCAGCTTACCCACAGTGAAAGGAGAAAACTTTCTTTAGTTTACACTTAGTCACAGGCTTTAAAGAATAAGTCAGGGGTTTATGTATTAAAAGAAAGGCAAGATAAAGTAGGACCCCAAACTCTAAAGCAGCCATTTTACTTTATTTAGTCAAGTGCCTCAGTTTACTTGCTCTTACTTACCCAAAAGTGTATAGCTGGAAAAAAAATTTCGTTAGGAATTGATTTGATTAGTTTTTAGTCACAATATAATTTATTTTGAAATTTCTGAGATACAAATTTTAAAAGAGGGTGTGAGATTTTAATGCGTCTTGAAAAGGGATATGAATGTAAAATGTTTGAAAAGTGCTGTTATTGACTGGGATAAACAAGTATCTGCAGGTCAAATCTTCTGGGGTTAGCTCTGGAATAGCTCGGACACCGTGAAGCTCACTCTCCCCTGGACCCTGCCTTCTGGTTCTTCCTCTCCAGCCCATCCCCTCTGCTGCCAGCGCCAACTTTCTAAAACTCAAATTACAGCAAGTCTTGAAGCCATTGAATGGTTTTCTGCTGCCTGTAAGATAAAGTCCAAACCCATTGCCCTCTCATCGATTCCAACTCACAGCGACCCTATTGAAGAGAGTAGAACTGCCCCATAGGGTTTCCTAGGCTGTAAATCTTTACGGAAGCCAACTGTCAGATCTTTCTCCCGCTAAGCAGCTGGTGGATTAGAACCCTTCCATTAGCAGCCTAGTGCTTTAACCACTGTGCCACCAGGGCTCCTTAAGATATAAGTCCAAAAAAACTAAAACCAAACTCACTGCTGTCAAGTCGATTCTGATTTATAGCAACCTTAAACGATAGGGTAGAATTGCCCCATAGGGTTTCCAAGGTTGTAAATCTTTATGGAAGCAAACCGCCACATCTTTATGCCTCAGAGCTGCTGGTGAGTTAAACCGCTGACCTTTCATTAGCAGCCAAGCGCAGCCAAGAGTTTTAACCGCTGCCATCAGGGCTCCTCCAAGATAAAGTCCAAATGACTATAAATATGGCCCCCAGGATCCCTTTTTATCTGACCCCACCCTAATTTTCCAACTTTATCTTCTGACTTTCCTCACCGTGTGAGCTTTGTTCTTGCAACACCAGGCTATTGGAGTTCTCTAAACACTTTAGGCAACATCCTGTCCCTTTCCTCCACTTTTCTGGCTGGAGAGCCCCAACTCATTCTTCAGATGCCTTTTCAACAAGCCCTCCTCATCTGCCTGGCAGAATACATTGTTCCTATCTCTCCCAACAACACATGTTTGAAGGAGAAGTCAGTGTATGGTCTTGGGGAGGGGCAGTGGGGTCTGAGAGCCCTCTGTCCATTTGCCCAGTTCTGCCTCAGGACAGGCACTGTTGGCCAGGCATCTTTTCTTTCTTCTTTCTTTTTATAAAAATCCATTTTTTTGAGGTATAATTTATGTACAGTAAACTGTACCCATTTTAAATATAGATTTCAATAGATTTGACACTTGTATACACCCATGTAACCAGAACCATGATCAAAATATCTTTCTGTCTTCTTCTCTTGACCCTTTGCAGTCAATCCCCGCCTCCACTCCCAACGCCAGGCAACTTCTGATCTATATCCTGTCACTGTAGATTAGATTGCATTTCCTAGAATTCCATGTGAATGGAATCATACAATATATACTCTTTTGTATCTGGCTTCTTTCACTCAATATAATATTTTTGAGATTCATCTATGTTGGTGAGTATATTAGCAGGTTTTTTTTTTTTTTTTTTAATGCTGAGTAGTATTCCATTAAGGAGCCCTGGTGGCAGTCTGTTTCCATAAAGATTTATAGCTTTGGAAACCCTATGGAGTTATTATGAGTCCAAATCGACTCAGCAGCAACAGGTTTGGTTTTCTTGCTTGTTTGTTTAACTTTGTAAGAAACTGCCAAACTGTTTTCCAAAAAGTGTGCCATTTTATATTCCTGCTAGCAATGTATGAGAGTTTAGTTGCTTCACATCCATGTTCGGGCATCTTTCCATCTGAAAGTCTCTCTAATTTCCTCTGGTTTAGCTCAGAGGCCACTAGTAATGAGTCCTAAACTATGTCTGTGGGTACAAGTTACAAATACAAAAGGAAAAGGAGAGAAGAGAAATTTATACATCATTATCCTGCACAGATAATGCTGTATGAAGTTTTCATGTATCTCAGAACATCGAGAGTGCTGGTACCCCCAACCTGTTAAGTAACTGATAAGTAAGTAACAATTTACAAAGGAAATACCTGTCCCATCAAGTGATAGCATATGCCCAAATTTCATCTCCAGATCCATAAAACAGGTTGAAACTGTTAAATGCAAGTCTAGACTCATTGAGCTATGGCCTGACCACTAAGTGTCACCAAGTCCTTCCTGTCACTTCCTATCAGAGAGAAATGCTCTATTCTTTTGTTACTGCATCCCAACCAGAAGGACTGAATGTGATTGGATCAAGAAAATTCAAATGTCTAAGTAATCTCACATGCGTGTTGAAGCATTTGAAAATTCTTGTTAAAAGGTTAGTTTTTTATATAGCTAGATGAGTCTGATAGTATCTGAGGCAGTGTTATCTTAAGAAACAAAGTTTATTTATTAAAATAAGCAAAATAGCAATTGAAATTAAGTTAAATGGGAATCAGAAACCAGTATCACCCCTGACATTTGTTCCATAAACTTTTTTTAAAAGTCATGTTGTGGGCATGACTATTCTGATTTTAAAAAGCCAAAGATTTGAATCAGTACTACGGCACTAAAAATAGTCTCAAAAAATATGCTGATTAAAAATAGTATGCTCATGGAAACAAACTCAAATTTTTCACTAAAACATTTTAAGATTATTTTATTTAGAATTGTATACAAATTCAATAGTTAATACCTTCCATAACATTTGCTATTCATTATTCTCATCATAGCATATATTATTAAAAAATAAAATCAATAAAAAAAATAATTTTTTTCCACTAACAAAACAAAAACAAACCCATATTGACCCAGAAAGGTCAAAACTGTATTTGATTACACTATTTGTCTGAAAGTGGCTTGTTAGTTTATCCATACCCGTGTTGGAAAAAGTCAGACACCTAAGGGAAAATCACCAAATAAGATAGTACTCTTCTTTGATGGGACTTGAGGAATGATATTACTTGTGTCCTCAGTTATTCCCCTGGGGTCAGTACTCATCTTTTTCTCATTTTATATATGACTGTGATAAGGCATGTGCTGACTGAGCTGGGTCTAGAACCCAGGCCTTAGAGATGTTTCTACAATCCTTCTGTTGAAATGAAAAATACTTAAACAACTGAAAAATCTTCAGAAGTCTTGGTCCTGTTATTACAAGCATAGCACTTGAACCCTAAGCCGTTTCTTTAAGGATTATTATTATAATTTTTGATCCTATGTGTAGTAGATTTCAATGATGTCCCTAATTCTTCATCATTCCCTGTATCCATGCCCTTTCCTATGTGACTTTGAAGTTCCATTAACTAAACAGGCAACGTCTATTTCTCAACTCCCTTGACTCTGAGATGGTCTTGTGACTTGCTTTGACCAATGGAAAGTGACCGTAGCGAGGGTGCGTCAGGTCCAATCCCAGGCCTCAAGAGGCCTTTCGTGTTTTCTCTTCTCTCTTGACTCTCTGCTGTTGCCATGAGAACATGGCAGGGTTAGCATGCTTGAAGATGAGAGACATATATGTGCAGCACAGTAAATGACCCCAATCATCCCAGCTAAGGTCTTCCTAAATCAGTCAACATATCCCCAGATATATCAGCAGAACCACCTAGCTAATTATGCCAGAACATGAGCAGTAACACTTATCGTTATATGCCTCTGGGGTTTTGTGTGGTTTGTTATGCAGCAATAGCTAACTGATACCTCAATGTCAGCAGGAGTTTTTAAAACTCAAAGATACAACTGAAAAATAGCTGCCTTAGAAAAGGCATTTGACAAAGTCCAACACCCATTCCTGATAAAAACTCTCAATCAAATAGGTAAAGAAGGGAAATTTCTCAACATAATAAAGGGCATCTATGCAAAACGAACGGCCAACATCATTCTTAATGGAGAGAGGCTGA
>NW_004443965.1:6512108-6558727 GCF_000243295.1 Trichechus manatus latirostris
ACTGTGAGAGAATAAACTTCTCTTTGTTAAAGCCATCTACTTGTGGTATTTCTGTTAGAGCAGCACTAGATGACTAAGATAGATGGTTACCAGGGATGGGAGGGTGAGTGAGGGGGAATCACTTTCTAAACAGTAGACACTTGTTACTTTCAGGAAAGGCAATACCCGATATAAGTGAAGTCTGCAAAACTTGTCCAAGGTGAATGAAGACACTGAGAAGTATGCAAGAATAAGAGACAATTTTGGTAAATGTTATGACATATAATTTTGCAACTACAATAATAACAACCAAAAAATATGTGTGTGGTTACACAGGTAGACTTGTATGCATATATGTGTATGTTGTTGTTGTTGTTGTTGTTAGGTGCCATTGAGTCAGTTCTGACTCATAGCAACCCTATGTACAACAGAACGAAACACTGCCTGGTCTTGTGCCATCCTCACAATTGTTGCTATGCTTGAGTCCATTGTTGCAGCCACTGTGTTAATCTGTCTTGTTGAGGGTCTTCCTCTTTTTTGCTGACCCTCTACTTTACCAAGCATGATGTCCTTCTCTAGGGACTGGTCCCTCCTGATAATATGCCCAAATTATGTGCAACGAATTCTCTCCATCCTTGCTTCTCATAAGCATTCTGAGTGTACTTCTTCAAAGACAGATTTGTTCTTTCTTCTGCAGCCTATGGTATATTCAATATTCTTTGCCAACACCATAATTGAAAGGCATCGGTTCTTCTTCAGTCTTCCTTATTCACTGTTTAGCTTTCACGTGTATATGAGGCGATTAAAAATACCATGGTTTGGGTCAAGCGTACCTTAGTTCTTAAAATGACATCTTTGCTTTTTAACACTTTAAAGAGGTATTTTTGCAGATTTGCCCAACGCAATGCGTCATTTGATTTCTTGACTGCTGCTTCCATGGGTGTTGATTGTGGATCCAAGTAAAATGAAATCCTTGACAACTTCAGTCTTTTCTCCATGTATCATAATATTGCTTATTGGTCCAGTTATGAGGGCTTTTGTTTTCTTTATGTTGACATGTAATCCATACTGAAGGCTGTGGTCTTTGATCTTCATCAATAAGTGCTTCAAGTCCTCTTCACTTTCAGCAAGCAAGGTTGTGTCATCTGCATATTGCAGGTGGTTAATGAGTCTTCCACCAATCCTGATGCCGTGCTCTTCTTCATATAATCCAGCTTCTCGGATTATTTGCTCAGCACACAGATTGAATAAGCATGGTGAAAGGATACAACCCTGATACACACCTTTTCTGATTTTAAACCATGCAGTATCCCCTTGTTGTGTTCCAATGACTGCCTCTTGGTCTATGTACAGGTTTCTCATAGGCACAGTTAAGTGTTCTGGAATTCCCATTCTTCGTGATGTTATCCATAATTTGTTATGATCCACACAGTTGAATGCCTTTGCGTAGTCAATAAAACACAGGCAAACATCTTTCTGGTATTCCTTGTAGATGTACAGATATTCTCCTATCACTGACATTGTTGTACTTCAGGGTAGATCTATCCTTTCCTCTTACTGGCCACAAAATATACCAGGCCAGAGATCTCTCTAAGCACTAGTTTGGTGGTTCTCAAATGCTGGTGTGCATTAGAATCACTCCTGGTTCTTGTTAAAAATGTGGATGATTCAGGTCCCATCCCCTTGATTCTGATTGTAGATCTGTAATGGAGCCCAGAAATCAACATTGTATAACCAGCAGCCCAAATTATTTTTATGGACTACATTTTGAGAAACACTCAGTGTAGTCACTCAAGCTGACTTCATTGTACAGAAACAAGCCTGTGGATACATGATTCATTCTAACGAAGTAGATGACCATTTAATTTAAAAACTATAAGGAAAGGAGTAAGTGAAATTAAGGACTCAGGAACTTGGCTTGAAAAATGCTGTTATGGATTGAAGTATGTTCCTGACAAAATATGTACTGAAGCCCTGGCCCCTGTAACTGTGGATGTGATCCTGTTTAGAAACAGAGCTTTTCTTTTGTTATGTTAATGGGCATCACACCAGATTAGAATGGGTTCTACCCCTAATCACTTCTGAGTTACAGACATACAGCAGATGCATCTATAAGGAACTCCAAGTATTGCCATCAAATAAGGAGCCCTGATGGCACAATCGTTAAGCGCTCAGCTTCCAACCAAAAGGTTGACTATTCAAACCCACCAGCCACTTCAAGGGAGAAAGATGTGGCAGTCTGCTTCCGTAAAGATTCACAGCCTAGGAAACTCTATAGGATAGTTCTCCTTTGTCCTATTGGGTCACTGTGAGTCTGAGTTGACTCATGGCAATGGGTTTGGAAGCTGAAATAGACAAAGAAGGACCTACCCCAAAGCCATACCCTGAATTCAGACTTCTAGCTTCCTGAATTGTGAGAAAATAGATTTCTGTTCTTTAAAGCCACCCACTTGTGGTATTTCTGTTACAGTAGCACTAGGTAACTAAGAAAAATGCAAAAGTCCACTAAAGAAATAAAACTCCAGTATTTTTTTTCACAAGAGCTGATGGAAGAGTTAATCGTATTTTTCAAATACTAGCTAATATTATGTGGGTTATATACATCAGTGAAATCAGTCAAAATGAAGTTTTTGTTTTGAGCAAATGTTGTTTGCTTCTACTGAAAAGCATTATTCTAGGTTGAACAGTTAGAGTGTTGTAATAATTAGAAGCCTGTCATATTGTTGTTATTTAGAATTATTATTTGAGGAGAGATTCCCAGAAGTCACGACTGGGTCCATGGTTATGAACATTCCAAGGGTCATGACATTTTATCAAATTGCTTTCTGAAAGGATTATTTATGCCCACCAATATTATCTCACTCTTGCTGGTGTCATGGATTGAATTGTGTCCCCCCAAAATATCTGCCAACTTGGCTGGGTCATGATGCCCAGTACGGTATGACTGTGTACCATTTTGTAATCTGATGTGATTTCCTTAAGTGTTGTAAACTCTATCACTATGATGTAATAAGATGGATTAGCAGCAGTTGTACCGATGAGGTATACAAGATTGGATAGTGTCTTAAGCCAATCTCTTTTGAGATATAAAAGAGAGAAGCAAGCAGAGACACATGGGAACCTCATACACAAAGAAAGCAGTGCTGGGAGCAGAGCGTGTCCTTTGGACCTGGGGTTCCTGTGCAGAGAGGCTCCTGGACCAAGGGAGGATTGCTGGCGCAGACCTTCCTCCAGAGCCAATGGAAAGGGCGTTCCCCTGGAGCCGATGCCCTGGGTTTGGACTTGTAGCCTGCTGGACTGTGGGAGAATGAACTTCTCTTTGTTGAGGCCATTCACTTGGTGTTCCTCTTGGAGCAGCACTAGATGACTAAGACAGCTGGTATTTATATTTGTTTCTGTCTTCCTTCCTTCTTTAATATTTATTAGAAACTGGTTTATAACCATTTTAGAAAAAAAAAACCCATTACTTATTGGATAGGAGCAGGGGTTATCGTACTGTAAGTTGCAAGTTTAAATAATTTGCTTTAAATAATCAAATTTAAATAATTTAATTACTGCAGAGATTGGACTTTTTTCCCACGCAGTGGCTAACAAGTTATAGTTCCTCTTTTACCATCTGGTATTTTTTTCATCAATTTGTAAAAGACCTTCTATAATGAGGTGTTTACCCCAGGTTTATAGTATGTGCTGCAAATATGCATTCCCACAATTGGCTTCCTAAGTCTTTTTTTCCCCAGGCACACTGGAGTCACTGACCCTCTGAGGATGAACCCTGGCTGATTCATTTGCCTTAGGCTTTGCAAAGCTCCTCATTCCAACACCATCAAGATTGAACTTCAAAGCTGACTAGCATCACTAGCATGCATGTCCCTGAGGTCACTATTTTTCAGCCAGACCCAGAGACAAGAAACTTATCCACATCTGCTTTCTGCTAACCAGGCACTGCTGCTATCTGCCGGGCAGGCACTATCTTTCAAACTGGAGTTACCACTCTAAACCTCCAGCCTCTTGTGAAATGGTTTAATGTATGATTAGAGACTTTTAAGCTCTCTTTTTCCTTAAAAAGGGACCCAAAAGGGGGAGAAAACGTGCAGCAAGATAGATTTTATCTAAAACAAATTTCAGTTAAGCACCTAAAACAAACAAACAAAAAACCAGTTGATTCCTACTCATGATGACCCAATGTGCTTCAGAGTAGAACTGTGCTCCATAGGTTTTCAATGGCTGTGATCTTTCAGAATAGATGTCAGGCCTTCTTCCAAGGTGCCTCTGGGTGGATTCGAACCACCAACCTCCCACCTTTCAGTTAATAGCAGAGCACCTCACCATATGCACCATTCAGGGACCCCTACATTAAACATTGCTCCAGAAAGTGATTTTAAAACAGGATATGAGAATTGAATTGTCTGAGTGCATGAACCTCCAACCTGGCCAAATTTTGTCTCAGAGCCATCTCTTAAGGCTCCGCTACTCAAAGAGTGATCCAAGGACCAGCAATATGGATATCACCTGGAAACTCGTTAGACCTGCAGATCCGCCTAGACCTACTGCATCAGAACCTGAAGTTTGTAACAAATTCCCAGGTGATTTGTAGGTATAGGAAATTTGAGAAGCACTGTCTTAAAACAATGATATCAACTTTGACTCACATTAGAATCTCCAACCATTGCCATCAAGTAGATTTCAACTCTTAAAATATATCGATGCTCAGCCCCACCCCCAAAGATTCTAATTCATATTGGTCTAGTGTAGGGCTGGACATTGGAATTGTTTAAAGCTCTCTAGTTGGTTCTAGGAGCCCTGGTGGCGCAGTGGTTAAGAGCTCGGCTGCTAACCAAAAGGTCGGCAGTTTGAATCCATTAGCTGCTATTGGAAACCCTATGGGGCAGTTCTACTCTGTCCTATAGGGTGGCTATGAGTCGGAATTGACTTGACGGCAATGGGTTTAGTGGGTTCTATGTGCAGCCAGAGTTGAGAGCAACTGCCTTTTAACAAAGCAGAGTCGTTAGATAATACTGTTTTTAAAATCTGAGGTCTTCAAATTTCATGCTTCCTAATTATTATCTATTCTGAATTAATCCAAAGACCAGTTAGCACCTGAAAGACAGGAATATATTTATCTTTTTTTTTTTTTAAACATACTATCAGCCAGTTTCAAGAGCCACTAGGTATCTCCTCATAAGAAGCAAAACAAAACAAAACACATGCACACATACACACATATCTCAGTTGTGGTCTTGCCTATAAATGTATCTCAGTATTGTCAACCCCACCTTGTGATGGTTTCACTCCACTGGATGGGTCACACGGTGGCACACTAATGGCCCAATGATGTAGCCACTAACAAGGACAAAATAGCCCGACTGGCCTTACCACCTCCTGATTACTTTAGGCTGCTCTAGATGCAGCTTCAAAGTGCATCTCCCTAGCGCTCATGAGTCATTTCCTGAAGTGAGTGATGAACGCACAGCAAGTTTGGTAGGAACATACCTGCTGTGTCCTCTGAACTCAAAGACGTTGCTGAATCTGATCTCTGGTTTTCCATGTGGCTGAAGACCAGCGTGCAGTCAACAACCCCCATTATGACAAACTTGCTGCTTGATTTTCACTTCATAGTGATGCCATCATGGACAGAATCTTCTGATGTTTTGAACTGCTTCTTGGCCTGATGGTCTGAAACCTTGCTCAGAAACAGCCTGTCTCTTCCTTTTAGGTGGCATCAGCTGTGGTTTCACAGCGACTGGAGGAGAACCAGGCCTCACACAGCAATCCTAACCTGTGGGCCACACCACAGGTACCTTGAATCAATTTCGTTTGCTCCAAGACCTTGATCCCCTCACCTCTGGGGCGGCCAGAAAGCCAAAGCGGTGGCCTGCAGCTGTGAGCCAACTCTGTTTACCCCTGTGTGCTTTATAATTATTATTGGTTTCTGTCTTCTTGAAGGGATGAAAGTTGGGAAGTCTTGCATGAAAGCAGTGGTTCTCACACTTTTTGCTCTCACAATCCCTTAATACTCTTAAAAATTACATCAGCTTGTACCAGCTCATTAGAATTAAATAGTCAGGAATTTTTCAAGGCAACAGTTAAACAGTTGGAAATGCGAAACTGCCGGTGGTGGGAGTCTTGTTGTTGTTGCTGTGTGCCTTTGAGTCTATTTCCTCTCATATAGACCTATGTGACAGAGTAGAACTACCCCATCCGGTTTTCTAGGCTGTAATCTTTACAGAATCAGATCACCAGGTCTTTCTCCTACAGATGCTGGGCGTTAGCAGCCAAGTGCTGCTTGTGGGGGTTCCAAAGATCCTGGTGGGAGTCTTAACACCATGAAAATTGGCAAACACTACCAGTTGGGGCTTTTCTTTTTTTTCCTGGAGAACTGATTTACCAGCACACCGCTGGTTATCTCTATCGATATTTACCATGTTAGACATTACAATGGAGAACTTTTGAAATATTTGCTATTTCAGTTAAAAATAACAACAAAGTCATTACCTGTTAACACAAATAACATCTTTTTACAAAAAATAATTATTTCTAAAACACTAACTTGATGAGATGAATTGCATTGTTGTACCTTATTGCAAATCTCTTTAATGGCTAACTTAATAGAAGATAGTCAGATTTTCATATCTGTATCTGCATTCAATCTGTTGCACTACCACGTCATGGAGCCTCTGGAAAATTCCACTGTAGGTACACTCCAGAGAGAATGAGACTGAAAAAGGCCAAATACTATCTTAGTGTTATTAGACTAAGTTTTGACCTTTCTTTGAAAGGGCCTCAGGGTTGTATCCTTTCACCATACTTATGCAATCTGTATGTTGAGCAAATAATTCAAGAAGCTGGACTATATGAAGAACGGGGCATCAGGACTGGAGAAAGACTTATTAACAATCTGCGTTATGCAGATGACACAACCTTGCTTGCTGAAAGTGAAGAGGACTTGAAGCACTTAGTGATGAAGATCAAAGACTACACCCTTCAGTATGGATTACACCGCAACATAAAGAAAACAAAAATCTCCACAACTGGACCAATAAGCAACATCATGATAAACAGAGAAAAGATTCAAGTTGTCAAGGATTTCATTTTATTTGGATCCACAATCAACACCCACAGAAGCAGCAGTCAAGAAATCAAATGATGCATTGCACTGGGCAAATCTGCCTCAGAAGACCTCTTTAAA
Organism: Trichechus manatus latirostris; assembly: GCF_000243295.1. Classification (NCBI taxonomy): domain Eukaryota; kingdom Metazoa; phylum Chordata; class Mammalia; order Sirenia; family Trichechidae; genus Trichechus; species Trichechus manatus. Next base: position 6,519,274 of record NW_004443965.1, read on the forward strand.
GTGTTGAAAAGCAAGGATGTCACTTTAAGGACCAAGGTGCGCCTTACCCAACCCATGGTGCTTTCAATCACCTCATATGCATTCGAAAGCTGGACAATGAATAAAGACGATCGAAGAATTGATGCCTTTGAATTATGGTGTTGGTAAAGAATATTGAATATACCATGGACCCCCAAAAGAACGAACAAATCTGTCTTGGAAGAAGTACAGCAAGAATGCTCCTTAGAAGCAAGAATGGTGAGACTTCGTCTCACATACTTTGGACATGTTATCAGGAGGGATCAGTTGCTGGAGAAAGGCATCATGCTTGGTAAAGTAGAGGATCAGTAAAAAGGAGGAAGACCCTCAACGAGATGGAGTGACACAGTGGCTGCAACAATGGACTCAAGCATAACAACAATTACAAAGATGGCATAGGACGGGGCAGTGTTTCTTTCTGTTGTACATAGAGTCGCTATGAGTCGGAAATGACTTGATGGCACCTAACAACAGCAACAGGGACTCTGAGAATCACTGCATAAGAGCATTTCTCCGCTTTTCTCAGCTTATGTAATAGCACCTCCTTTGTAAACACATTTATCTCCATGTACATTTGGTCTAGTAATTTTAAAAGGCACAGCCACACTATGATGTGTACCAAGAAAGGAAATTGGTGACCTTGTTTTTCCCCTTAATTCTCACCATGGCACCGATGTGAAGATAAGTCCTAGCTGAGGGTCCAGGATTAGGGACTTAAAAAACTTGGTCGTAAACACTGCTTAACTTTTTCCACTTGTTGGCGCTCAAGGCTTCCTACAGAACATGTCAACATTTTTCTTAATTTCTTAAATCTGGAAGTATAACGTAAAATTGTCCAAGTGTATATTTGACAGCCAATTATTCCATTTCCTAAAAATGCTATTTTTGACTCAGTGGAAAAAAACAAACTTTTTTTGTGTGTCAAGAAAATTCAAGTGTATTTTTTTTTTTTTAATTCAAATGTGTTTATTCTGAAAAAAATAGTAATAGAAGAGTTTAAAGGTCACTCTCTGGTTAGAGTTGGTATTCTATATCTGATGGCCATGAGCAGAGAAGACCAGCTGACTTCGTTCACTATCCATTCCTGAAATACTTGTGGTCAGAGGGGACCAGGCTTCAGAAACTTAAAAACTTCTGTGTTCACTTAAAAATTCTCTGTTAACAGAATACTTGCTAAACAGAAATAATTTTTCATTCATCTCTGGATTTTGGTTAAGATTACGAGCAATGGGAGGCACAGATGAGATCAGAGAATGGGGGAAATGGGGTCAGTGTGTTCTCTCAACCTTCTTGGGCCTAGGGGCTGCCAGCTTCCCCTAATTGCTAGCCCCTAGGGTGCTTCACAGGAGCTCTGGTGGCACAGTGGTTAAAGCACTCAGCTGCTAATCAACAGGTCAGTGGTTTGAACTCACTAGCTGCTCTGTGGGAGAAAGATGTGGCAGTCTGCTTTCGTAAACATTTCAGCCTTAGAAATCCAATGGAGGAGTTCTACTCTGTCCTTTAGGGTCACTATGAGTTGAAAACGACTCAACAGCAATGGGTTTGGTTTTCTGGGGGGTTTGGCGTGCTTCACCATCCTTTGGTTCCCTTAACCCTGTCCACACCTCTGTAAATTGCCTCTTCATTAAACACCCTTCAGTTAAACCCTTAAAAATGTGCCATCTTGCCAGGGTCCTGCAAGACACAATAATTGTTTTAAACAGAACTGAAGCAAACTTTCAAGTTTATTAACATAGGCTACAAGAAATTTAAAAAAGAGAGAACATAAAAACAGTGACATAATATTTTATAAGTACAGAGTGATAGTACAGTAATAATAGTCATATTAAGTCAGAGGTATTTTAATATGTATAGACTGAATAAACAATAACAATGAAATTCCACTGCTTCGGATGAAATGAATATAGTAACTAAATTAATAAAATCAGTGTTTCAACTTATAGTACAGTTATATTACTTTGATGTAAATTATTCTATGGTATTTGGAAATAGTTTGCTCTTTTAAATAGGTAAACATTCGCAATTTTCCTTTTTTTTCGTTTAACAAATGCCTCCTTTTTTTCGTAAGGAAAACAAAAATACATTGCAACCTAATTTTCAAATTATTTTGTCATATCAGTGAGGATTTTTGTGTACTTGATACTCATTGTGGGGTTAGAAATGCTGTTATAAATTCTCATGTTTGCGCCATAGTGTTTCCATGTGAGAACTGACCTTTGTAGGGTAACTACTGGAAGTGAATGCTCCTTCTTTGTTTGTTCTGAAAAAAGGTAGAGAAGTCTTTCATGTTCATCACCTCCTAGGATATCACTTCCAATTTTTAATAAACATGTTGAGTTCACAGCCAACCCTGGGGGGAAACACCTGGAGAGTGGAGCGAATGTGGTGGTTCCCAGCGCTCTGCTCTCTGGGACGCTGAGCTGAAACTGCCAGCATCTCCAGCTGGAGGGTTCCTGACAAGGCCCTGTGTGTGTCTGCTGCTTGGCATCCTGCGTCAGACCGAGCAGGGTGAACAAGCGCAACTCCCAAGGGTGGGTGTCTCCGAAAGCCAATCTAAGGTCCCTAAGTGGACGTATGCTCATTCTTGGTTTACACATACAACGTGCAAAACATCAAAAATGCTGTGCATGCCAAAAAGAGGGTTTTTCATCTGTTGTAATAATTTTCAGAATTCAGACTTCGATATGTTTAAAATAAAAAACACTAGAGCTTTTTCTACACACAGACAGTACTGTCTTATCTCTTAATAACTTAAACACTGCTGTTGAACAATTTCAAAATATACTTATTTGCAAAAGCCGTATAAGTCCCAACTATGACATCTGTCACTACTGATAAACATCTTCAGGTGTTCAGGACTAAACCTGAGCAACCTAGACTCTGCGTATTAAATCAGAGATTATTCCCATATTCTCTGAGAAAAAGAGGTTTTCAAAGTGCCTATTCTATACTGTACTGCATATATTTATATGTATCACCTAAATATATATAAAAAAGTAACATTCAGCTATTACTGTAGCATTGGCAAAACTCCCTCTGAATAACTCTGTCTTCTATTCCTGTTATCTTTTCCTGTGAACAAACATATATGCGCAATCACTCTTGTAAGAAAGAGGCATGCAAATAATACATTTGTTGTTTTAGATGACGAAGTAAACACTTATTTACAGGGACTGATAGAATCCTCAGGGTATCTGCTTTTCTTTCATCTTTTCTTTTTAACCTAACAGCAGTCCCCTTTCCTAAGTTAACAGCTTTTTGTATATGCTGCTATTCAAGTTAGTAGAGCAGGTATCCATTTTACTTGCCATTAACTGCCCGCTACTGTTGTAACTGCTGGGATCAGAGCTTTCTTTGCAGCATAAGATACTGCAGAGGTACCTCTGGCAGTCAGAGGAAGCATAATAGTAAATCATGGGATCAATGCAACAGCTTATGCTGCTGACACAGACACAGAGGAGGTAGGCAAAGTAGAAAGCCTCCACTGAGGAATTATAAGAAAGGAGAGAGTAGTGCACAATCAGGAGGACATTCGTGGGTCCAAAGCAAATGATGAAGACGCAGAAAACAGCAGCTGACAAGAACAAAGCCCGGGTCTTCTTGCTCCGGTTGGCAACTTTGGAAGAGCTAAGACATCGAATGATAGACACATAACAAACTGTGGAAATGCTCAACGGCACAAAAAAGAAGACAGCAGAGAAGGCTGTGAAGTAATATGTGTAATAGCTGTCATGCAGGGTTTGATTGAGCGCATCATGACAGGTGGTTATGTTGAGGCCCGGAACCTGGGTGGTTTGCTCCTTGAGGACAAGGGGCATCACCGCTCCGATGGCCACAGCCCAAATGGCCAGACAAATGAAGGAAGCCCTCCCCAGGGTGCGCCAGGAGAGGGACTGCATGGGATACACCACAGCCAGAAAGCGGTCAATGCTTATGACTGTCATGAGCATGATGGAGGCGTACATGTTACCGTAAAACGCTGCTGTGACGAAGCGACACATTTCAGACCCAAATTTCCAGTCACTTCCAGAAAAGTAATAGCTGATCTTAAAGGGGAGTACAGTCACAAACAGCACATCTGCCATGGCCAGATGTAACATGTACACCAGAGCCGGCTTCTTGATCTTCATTTTCACGATGAACACGACGATGGCCATGATGTTCAGAGGAAGGCTCACTACAAACACACCAGTGTAAATGGCGGGGATAAAGACAGTCAGCCAGGGGCTAGTCAGATAACCTGAGGCTTCTTCTGAGATGAACACAGAGGGTGGTTTCTGAAGAGGATGACTTTTATTGACGGAGATTAATCTGTCTTCATGTAACTTGGTTTCATTTTTCTCCTCAAACTCCTCGTGTGAGATTTTTTCAAAATCACCAACATAACTCCTGACAAGAAATGAGCGGGGTACTGCAGTAGCAATTTCTGCTTTTGAGTCTGAAAAATAAAATTAAAAATGAATAAATTGAAAAGGCAAAAAAGATGAGTAGAAAGTTCATTTAACTTTTGCTTATTTTTTGTTTCTTACTAGGAGAGCAGGTGGCAAAGAGCAGGGGATGTGCCAATGGATTACAGACTTTATTAGAGAAATTGCTAACTCCAAATATTGTACACTTTTTTTCTGACACAAGTAAACACTTTTAAAACTCTGTTCCTCAGAGGGATGAAGGTGAATGACAGACTTTCAGAGGTGTACCTGAAGACATCAAGAAAGGCCGCGAACACCTGACATGATGAAAAAAACCAGTGCTTTCTTTATTATACTTACCTGTTGCCGTCGAGTCAATTTCAACTCATAGCAACCCTACAGGCAGAGTAGAACTGCCCCAGAGGGTTTCCAAGGAGTGGCTGGTAGATTCAAACTGTCAACCTTTTGGTTAGCAGCCAAGCTCTTAACCACTATGCCACCAGGGCAGCCACCATCTATAACCAACAAATCACTTGCAGCTTATTTAACAAGCACTTGACCTTCTTCTCTCTCCTTCATATACTTCCACATGCACATTTCTCTATTCAGTTTGCAACCATCCATGACATCCATCCCTTCCAACGGAAAAATCCATATAAAAAGTTGAGGAGACTTCTTTTTTTTTATTATTATTTTACGTTGTTGTTGAGAATATACACAGCAGAACATTCACCAGTTCAACAATTTCTACACATACAATTCAGTGACACTGATTACATTCTTCAAGTTGTGCAGTCATTCTCACCTTCCTTTTCTGAGTTGTTCCTCCCCCATTAACATAAACTCACTGCCCCCTAACGTTCCCATCTTATCTTTTGAGTTGCTGTTGTCAGTTTGATCCCATATAGATAGATCTTAAAAGAACACAATGCTCAAGGCAGGCATTCGTTACTAATTAGGCTACTGTTAGGCTTAAGGAAGCTTTCAGGGGATATTTTCAGTTTAAGGTTTAAAGATTATCTCAGGGCAATAGTTTTGGGAGTTCATCCAGCCTCAACGGCTCTATAAAGTCTGCATTCTATGAGAACTCGAAATTATGTTCTGCATTTTCTTCCTTTTGATCAGAATTCTTCTACACCTTCTCCTCGCTTATTGACTATCTTGTTATCCAACAGTTCACATTTACAACACAGTAAAAATATACTATCTGACTATTCTGCATATTAGTGATGTATGTCTGGCAGTAACAAATGCCAAGGTGCTTTGACGGTTAAGGTTATGTGTCAACTATGCTGGACCATGAGCCTCAGTGGTTTGGCAGTTACGTAATGATGTAATCATCCTCCATTTTGTGATCTGATGTAGTCATCCTCCATTTTCACATAATGCTGATTTTGCATAACAATCTGGTCTTTGGAACCTAACCACGTCAGTAAGTGAAGAGAGAGTGTTTAGAATCTTTGATCAAAACATTCAGTAATGGAAGCCAGACACCATCCAGTTCTTCTGGTCTTATGGCAAAGGAGGCCATTGTTCATGGAGGCAATTTACCCACCATTCCATTTCATCTTGAGGGAACTTCTTAACGGTTATGGAGCTAGAGGCAAATTCAAAGCAAGACCCGGGCTCCCAATTCCATGGCCATTATCCATGTGTCATGTGACAGTAATCTTCCTTTATTATCTTTAGTTTGTTTACATAGTATCAGTTGCAGTTGAGTTGATTCCAACTTACGTTGACCCCAAGTGCGTCGGAGTAGAACTGTGCTCCACAGGGTTTTCAATGGCTGAATTTTGGGGAAGTAAATTGCTAGGCCTTTCTTCCAAGGATCCTCTGGGTGGGCTTGAACCTCCAAACTTTTGGTTAGCAGCTGAGTGTATTAATCATCTGCACCACTCAGGGACTCTTGTTTATATAGTGGAATGCCTCAAGTCTCTCACCATATTTAGGTCAAAACTGCAGTCTCTTAGGTTATCTCCAAATACAACCACAATGCACCTACCACCTCTCAGTCATCATCCCGTCTCCTTCACCAGCAGGTCAGCAGAGCAGTAGATGTTCTGGGACACCCACACCAGGCAGACAGCCTTCCTCAGTTCAATGCTAGAATGCTACATGCATCAAGGCAGGCGCCAGTCCAACCAGGCTCTTTTGAGTATCAACCAGATGTCAAAAGACTCAGTTCCTAATTTTCTCCTTGTATCACCCTCTTCTATGAAAAATATCCATTTAAAATATTCATCAAAGAAATGCAACATTTAGTAGCTGGAATTCAACCAGCTTTTCTTTTCAAGGAGTTCTGGTAAAATGCTGCCATTGAGGAGACATGGACAAAGAGCCTTTGCTGAATCCTGGGAAGTTGAGGAGGGAGGAGATAAACCACAGAGGAAAATGGGAGAGGTCTCTATCAATGAGAATGTTCACAGCAAAGACTGGACATGCAGATCACTTAGAAATAATGATAGAAGATTTAAAAATGGGTGGGAAGTTGTATAAGTACAGGGAGTTTCCAAACTTTTGGTTTTGTTTTTCAACAATAGAACCACTCCAAATGAAAACTTACATAGAGAGGAATAATCCTGTAAAAGAGATAGTTCCACTTGCGGTATGGCTCTATAAGGTCCTACCAGACCCAGTCATCTCTCAGATAAAAACTACAAACTCTAGGGAAAAAAATCAATGACTTGAAGGCTCTTAGGTTCACGGGGTAGGGTGGAGAGGTGAGAGTGATCTTGGAAGAATGGATGGCACTCGGTGAGTTTCCTGTTTTCTATATATTTCAGCCTGAGAGAAGGCCAAGTCAGTGCCACATAGGACGGCTAAAACTCAGAAAACCTGCAGTCTTTCTGGCCTGAAGAGCCAGTGGCAGAGTTCAGGGCAACCACAGTCACTGGAGAGTAAGAAGAGAATCCCAGAAAAGGGAAAGCCAGAGAGGCGGAGCCCCAAATTCTAGGTAAATTTTGCCCTAGTCTTTGGATGATCCTTGAACCATGCAGGTATGGGGAAGATTTAAATCAGCTGTGCTAAAAATAAAAGAAATGAAGTGAGACTTGAGCTTCTGTTCAAGAGAGACAGTTTTCAGTTTGACCAAATTAATTGCTTGCTAAAGCAAAATCATCAACACTCTTTGGAGGGATATAACAAAATTCAGAGTGTTCACAGCCCAGCAATGTCCAGGATACAATCCAAAATCGTTTGAATCATGAAAAAAAGACAATCAGTGGAAACCAACCCCAAGATGACCCAGACATTGGAATTAGCAGATAGGGATTTTAAAGAATTTATCACAACTGTGTTCAATGAAGCAATGAAAATATTTCATTGAAATGAATGAAAAAATAGGAAACATCATCAAAGAAACTGTTAAAAAAAAAAAAAAGGAACCAATGGAAATTCTGGAATTAGAAAACACACTATAATAGATTGGCATCTATTTCCAAAACAAAGAACAAAGCTAGAGCAATACCAACTCAGAGATGGTAGTTCAGGGCCTGGCAGTGAAAAGTGGAAGACAAATTGCCTCTGTAAAGTAATGAAGGGATGGCCTGGCAGTAGATCTGTCACAAGGAAATGACACATGTCTCCAGTGATGAGTCTCCAAATATAGATATGTGTCTAGATTGTTCCTCAAGGGTAAGAACCATTCTGTCAATCTCTAAGTCTCCAGTACAGTGCCCTGTATGTGGCAGGCACTCCTTAAATTAGGTTTTAGTCACAGATATGTATTCTAGTATTGGCTCTTCCAGGACTTGTCAGGCTGTTAAAATGTTGTGGGGGTGGTGTCTCACCTCCTCTAACTTTACAAGGGGAAGGAGAATCAAGATAACAAACAGTCCAAGGCTGATTCCTATGAACCCGAGGTCAGGCATGCCTCCATCCTGATGCCTTTTTACTAATTCTGACACCAACCATCTCTCCCAAAGCATTCTCTATTTCTCTGCTGTGTTCACTAATTCACTGCAATGGCCACACAGAACTCACAGGCAATACTTACAATTATGGGGTTTATTAGGGAAGTAACAGGTTACAATTCAGGTTCAGGAACACTCAGCATACAGTTATTCGATCAGGACCACCTCTTCTCAGCTGTGCCCAAAGGCACACCTCTCTGTGGCCCCTTGGCCTCGCACCCCTCGGCCCGGCCTCTGCCCTGCTCAGGTAAGTGTTACAAAGTTCTTTTAGCTCTGCCAGTAAGCCTCATGCCTGAAGGTGTTCAGCTTTCCTCCTCTGTGGGCCAGGAAGTCCACTGCAGCTATCTCAAGCTGATCTCCTCGTTCCTGCCATCTTGCGCTGCCATCTCTTGCTGTCTTCCACGTTAGTTCCTTCTCTCTGTCTCCTGGATCTAGAAGGTTCTCGGCACCAGGATCCCAGGACCAAAGACTGCTCTCCACTCCTGGCTCTTCTTTCTTGAAGGTGGTGAGATCCTCCCTTCCCACCTCTGGGATGGGTCATTTTAAGCCTAGCGAGATGGCAAAACTGACCATTCCCCTTGTTAGAGTTTCATACACCTTACTTGCATGGTTCTACCCCCTACAAGGTGCCATGCACCTTATTTACATTATTAGAAAGCTATCCAATCCCCTTGGTGGGCCACAAGCCCTCATTTGCACAGTCCCACCCAGTCTTTTGGTAGGAGTTAACAAGACCATGGTGAGAAAGGCCATATAAAAGTGATCCATCGTACCACACTGGCCTACAAAATCTGGCAGTGGGAAGCATCCTATGTGAAATAGGACATGCACTCAATCTGTAAACTATAAAAATTAATACAATGTAAGAAATTCTTTTCCTTCTCCTCCCACTTCCACGTAGCTCACTTTTAGACTCAATCATTTGCTCATTCCCAATCGTTTTAAATAAAATGGAATCTAAATCTCCTCTTGTCTCCTATTTAGTTATGTTTAGTTTTTCAGCATGATGAGGGGCATAAATACGTTGTAAATTATATACAGTCCCAGTATTCAGAGATGTAAGTCAAATTTCAAGTTCACAGTCCTTTCTGGAAGTATTCCTTTCTTCCTTTTGTGATGTATCTAACTTACTGTGGATTCACTTTGACCCAGTCACATGGAGACTTGACACTGGTACCAACAGCCCAGGAATGAAGGCTACTTAAGGACATAATGAATGTGTGGGAGCAGAAAGAAAAGGATGAATGGGCTCTGGCATTTTAATTCCACAATGACATGAGTCCTTAAAAATGCTGACTTAGGGGAACCTTGAAATAACACATGCGATTCTCTTCTGCACTTTTGGCAGCCTGGCCAGATTAAGGGCCTTTGTGATGCATGGAGGGAAAAAGTATATATATGTATACCAAAAAAACCCACATCAAACCTGTTGCTGTAGAGTCAATTCTGATTCACAGCAACCCTATAGGACAGAGCAGAACTGCCCCATAGGATTTCCAAGGAGTAGCTGGATTCGAACTGACAACCTTTTGGTTAGCAGCCCTGCTCTTAACCACTGCACTGCCAGGGCTCCTTTTATATATATGTGTAGATATATATATATATATATATATATATATATATATGAATCAAGACACTATCTAGAGGAGTAATACAATTTGAAAAGTACTAAGTACTCATAACTAAGCTTCTTAGATACTATCACTAGGTCAGAAAACAAAATTGGCATTAGGCTTACTCCACATTTAGTACTTTGCAACAACTATTTGTTTTCAAAATATTCTTCCCTGGTTAGGCCTTCTCTGGCAGTACATTGTTCATGGTTTATGACAGGAACATTATACCCACTGAGAGGAACATTATACCCACCCAGGAGGAACGCATAATCCCTTGATTAAATATCACTGCCTAAGGTGTTACCTTTCTTTTGCGACCATAGGCTTGATATTCTGATTTCTGTAGAATTAAAGTCAGAATTAATATATATATATATATATACCAGCACCAAAGAAAGAGCAAACCAGCAAAAAGACAGAACTAGATATTTCCAACTTTTTCAAGCCCCTTAGGCTGAAATTCAAGTTTGAGTATTTTACTTTTTCCTCTGGCCCTAGCACAACTCATAGGTCAAGGAGAAAGTGCCTGTCAGCATGCCAAAAACTCTCGTAATTCATCTGTGTTTTTGTTGTTAAGCTGTGGTTTTACACACATATAAATCCAGCTCAGGTTCCAAAATCAGTTCTCATACTTTTTGCTAAGGTTTGCTTGCTTTAGGTTTCTCTAAATGGCTTTAGAGTAGTTTGGTTATTGAATACAGCATATTACTAATAGTTTAAATATGGACTCTCTAACTCTGGGGATTTCTAAAATTAGTGAGTCAGGCAATGGTTTTTCTGATTTTGATGGGATCTGACCTGGAAGTAGAGGGATGACCAGATGATCTTTCAGGTCTCATTTGATACTGGGATGTATGGCATGCCAGTCAGCAACCCACGACACGCCAGCTTTGGTTCTGACTCAGAGTTCAGCTCTACAGGGCTCATGGTTTTTGGGAATTAACAAAGCAGAAGTCCCAGGACCCTGCCTGCATTTCCACATAGAGCAGGAGAACTTTGCCTTGTACTTCTCCACAAGTGAAACAATATTACGGGTTAAAGAGAAATAAAGAAGGGGAAGATGAAAAAGAGTAGAAATATTACTAACTCCATCAAAATGGGAAAAAGTAGAGTTAGCGGAATGTTCCACTCCCTCAAATTCAAACACACCATTTTCCAATGAAAAGAACTAGGGATCCTCAAAGAAATGGCCAGTTCTAGATCTGAGGGAGGAAATGCACAAGATGAGCCTTGAACATCTTCAAAGAATTTTAGGACTAGGTCAAAAAGACTCTGGAATCAACCTGAACACTCCTACTGGCCAAAGATGCAACAATTTGATCATCAAAAGAATAATGACTGAAATAAATTGAAATCCTTCACATATGTTAAAATCCATGAGTTCATATGGATACTCAAAGGAAAATAAAACCTACTGGTCACCTTTGCAGGAAGTTAGGGCACACATTCTGAAAACCAGTAAACAAAGGCAAGAGACAAGCATTTACCCCGCCTTTTCTATATAAACGATATTTCAAGGAAACCAAATAGTTGATAAGGAAAAGTTTTCTTTATAAAATAATTCCAGTTAATAAATGCAGAAACAATGACAGACTTAGAAAATCAATCATTTGAAAGCTCTTAATGAAATCATGGATTCAGTCTCATGCTCATCAAGGGCTGCTAAAACTATTAGGGGAAAGGCTGATGGGGAACTTGATAATGAATGAATCAGGCTGGCAACACCTGAATCCACTGAGCCATCTTAACCTCACAAAAAGACAATCTTGAGGTGATGTAATAAGAAGTACATAGCACCATCTCTGATGTGGTTTTGCAAAAAACTGAACCTGAATCTGATAAAGCTTCTAGATCTACCTACCATGTTACAGAAAAGAAAAAGACCCGTTGAACAATCCTGCAAGATGCAGTCAGCCAGATCCAGTATGTGGAAAAATCAGTAAGACAAATGACCTAATTCCTCTGACAAATAAACAGCAATAAAAAGAGATCTGGGGTAGGGGAAATAGTTACCAATTAAGAGATTCAAGAGATATGTCAATCAGATGCAATGGTGGACCTTGTTTAATCCTAGTTTTCACAAACCAACTCTTAAAAGACATTTATGTTACAAGGAAGCCCAGTTAATACGACTATTATTCAAATTTACACACCAACCACTAACGCCAAAGATGAAGAAATTGCAGATTTTTACCAACTTCTGCAGTCTGAAATTGATCAAACATGCAATCATGATGCAATAATAATTACTAGTGATTGGAATGTGAAAGTTGGAAACAAAGAAGGGTCAGTAGTTGGAATACATGGCCTTGGTGATAGAAATGACACTGGAGATCACATGATAGAATTTTGCAAGACCAACGACTTATTCATTGCAAATACCTTGTAAAAATAGCATGGGGGCGGCATCTGACCTCCTCTAATTCCACAGGGGGAAAGGAGATCAAGATCAATAGCCCAAGGCTAATTCCTATGAGGTGGAGGTGAGACATGCCTCCCCTCTCCACCATCTTTACCAATTCTGACACCAACCATCTCTACCACAGCACTCTCTACTTTTCTACTGGGTTGGATAATTCATTGTAATGGCCACACAGAACTCACAGACAATTCTCACAATTATGGGGTTTATTAGGGAAGTAACAGGTTACAATTCAGGTTCAGGAATGCTCAGGATACAGTTCTTCCATTGGGATAGCCTCTTCCCAGCCGTACCAACAGGCACACCTCTCTCTGGCCCTTGGCCTCTGCAAGTATTACAAAGCTCTTTTAGCTCTGCCAATAAGTGCCCAGAGGCACCCCAGTCTGCCAGTAAGCCTTGGCCAGAAGGCACTCAGCTCTAGCTCCATGGGTTGGCAAACCTAGCTCCATCAAGGAGGCACTCTACTCCGCCAGCAAGGCTCCTGCCCGAAGGCACTCAGCTTTTTTGCTCTGTGGGCCGTCTCCTGCTGGTCTCTCCTGCCATCGTTTCTCTGCCACCACCTCTCACCATCTTCAGTGTTACACCTCTCTCTGTCTCTTGGTTACAGGAACTTCTCAGTGCACGGATCCCAGTTCCAAAGGATGAGCTCCACTCCTGGCTCTTCTTTCTTGGTTGTGGTAAGATCCTCTCCTCCCACTTGCAGCATGGCTCATTTTAAGCCTATCAGGATGGAAAAATTGACTAATCTCTTTGGTGGGCTACAATTACCTTATTTGCACAGTGCTGCCCAATCACCTGGGTGGAAGTTACAAAACCATGGCGAGAAAGGCCATACAAAAGTGGTCCATCGCACCACATACCTTTTTTCAATAACATACAACAGCAACTATACACATAGACTTTGCTGGATGGAATACGCAGGAATCAAATTGACTACATCTGTAGAAAGAGGCAATGGAGCTCAATACCATCAGTCAGAACAAGGCTAGGAAGTGACTATGGAACAGACCATCAATTGCTCATATGCAAATTCAGGTCAAAGTTGAAGAAAATTAAAACAAATCCACAAGAGCCAAAATACAACCTTAAGTTTATCCCACCTGAATTTAGAGACCATCTCAAGAATAGATTTGACGAATTGAACACTAATGACCAAAGATCAGATGAGTTGTGGGATGACATCAAAGACATCATGCATGAAAAAAGCAAAAGGGCTTCAAAAAGATAGGAGAGGAAGAAGGAAAAAAAAAAAAGACCAAAATGGATGTCAGAAGAGACTCTGAAACTTACTCTTCAATGTAGAGTAGCTAAAGTGAATGGAAGAAATGATTAAGTAAAGGAGCTGAACAGAAGATATCAAGGGGCAGCTCGAGAAGACAAAGTAAGTATTATAACAAAATGTGCAAAGAGCTGGAGATAGAAAACCGAAAGTGAAGAACACGCTCAGCATTTCTCAAGCTGAAAGAACTGAGGAAAAAAATTCAAGCCTCAAGTTGCTATACAGTCTGCTTCCACAAAGATTATAGCCTTGGAAATCATGTGGGTCAGTTCTACTCTGTCCTACAGGGTCGTTATGAGCTGGAATTGACTCAACGGCAGTGGTTTGGTTTTGGTTTATGGACAAAAAATTGAACAATATAGGAAGCATCAAAAGAAGATGGAAGGAATACACAGAGTCACTGTACCAAAAAGGATTGGTCGACGTTCAACCATTTCAGGAGGCAGCCTATGATCAAGAACTGATGGTACTGAAGGAAGAACTCCAAGCTACACTGAAGGCATTGGCGAAAAACAGAAACCAAATCTACATAAATATCTTAAACTTCCATACAGAAAAGTGCCATAAATAAGGTTGAAAGAGAAATGGCAAACTTGAAAAAATATTTGCAACATAAAACGTTAACCCCTAAAATATAAAGAACAATTACAATTCACTGAAAAAAAATACTGAACACTAGGAAATAAACAAAGAACATAAGCAGGAAAATTCACACACACACACACACACACACAACCCCACAAATGGCCAACAAAGATAGGAAAAAATATTCACTGTCACTAAAAATGAAATAAATTGAAGTAAAAATAATGGAACGCTATTTTTCATATTTCTGACTGGCAAAGATAAAAAAGATTAATAAAAGCCAATAATGGTAAGGATACACAAAAAGGTCACTTTCATTATGAATAAGAGGGTAAATTGCTAAGGGATGCTGGCAATATGATTAAAAATGAAAATGTGACTACTCAGCAATAAAAAGGAATGAACAACTGATAGACACAGCAACATGAATGAATCTCATAAACATTACACTAAGTAAAAGAGTATCTATGGTATGATTCCATTTATATGATGTTTTAGAATAGGCAAACAAATCTATGGGAGGGAGAAAAATCAGAAAAGCAGTTGCCGCTTAGGGAATCAGAAAGGAGTTAACTGGGAGGGATATGAAAGCAGTTTCCATGGTAATGGTAATGTTCTTGATGGAGGTTTGGGTTACACAGGTGTGTGCATCTGTCAACCCTCACTGAATGTACACTTAAGATTTGTGACTTTCATTGTATATAATCTATATGTCTAAAGAAAAAACTGTAAACAAATATTGAACTCTAATTATTTGCTGCTGAAGTATTTACGGAGAAGTGTACCGGTCAGCAATTTACTTTGAAATATATCCAAAAAATAGGATAGACTGATGAACGGATAGATGGGTAGGTATCTAATAAAACAGGTATAGTAGAATGTCAATGGTAGAATCTAGGTGATGGGTATACAAGAGCTCACTGTAAAATTCTTTCAATACTGCTGTATGTTTCAAATTTTTCATAATAAATTGCTGGAAAAATGTAAAACAAAACAAAACAAAAACCATCTCATTTTAAAATTAGAAACAAAATCAAGGATGTTCTCTGTCTTCGTAATAGTCAACATAGCACTGTAGGTTTTCACCAAAGTAATAAGACAAGAAAAATGAATTAGTTTTAGGAATTAGAACCAAGTGGATAAAGCAGTCAGTATTTGTAGATGACAAGTTGACTATGTGGGAGTTCTCCCAATGTTGCCTTTGTCAAGATCAATACACAAAAACATTTCTCTAAGTGAGCAAAATATAATAATAACAGTAAAGTATAATCTAAAATACCTTCCAAGTGTGGAGAACAGAAATCTGCCACTGCTGCCTCTAAAAAAATCAGACACCTTTTCTGCCGTCTCCAAGAGCTCTATTTTCTGTGGCACCTACTTCCTCCTTTGATTTCCAAATCAAAGTCATGCAGATGCACCTGACTGAAAATTCTAGGTTACACACCCTGCACCTTAACTACGAAGGACACTGGAAGAACGAAATACAGCGTCTTCCATGGGGAGGCAGAACATGTAATGTGGGAAATTTTCCAAGCATGGGAAGATATTCAAAAAACATGCTGGTGACTGCTGAAGAAATATAATTTAAAACAAAATCCACTCCCAACCCAGAAAACCTCTCCACAAATACAGAAGAGAAAGAAAAGTTTTATTATTGCATCAGTATTAAACCAGAATGTGATGCATCACAGGTAATCAGCTAAAGAGACTGCAAAACCAGAATGGAATCAGACCTTACAGAGCTAAGTGAATACAATCCATCATGTTCAAGATAAAGTCACTGATTTTCTAGTATCTTTATGGCAGGACACCTGAAGTTATGCTAATTTCCTTCCAGGAAACTGGGAGGTAGGAGAGAATTACCTGAAGTGATAGTTTTTAAAGAGGTGGCTGCCAGGTTAACGCCCTAGATTTATATACTTTACAAAGAGACAGAGGAATCGTTTACAGTGACAAGTTACCTGAAGTAAATTCTGAAAGAACAGGGGAGGAAGGGAGCCTCTGCCCTTATTTTCAACAAGGAGAATTATTTTCTGTTTGTATTTGTTTTCACATGACCAATAATCTGACTAGTTTTTACTACAGGGTTAAAGCCATCTTTTTTCATCATAAAATTTAAATGCACCTTTGTTAATGGTGTATTTTTTGATAATATATTGTTACCCTCACACAGTGTAATTCGGATGTAAAATGTTTTCTTCAGCAATCTCTTCAGACTTGAGACTGATTCTGTGTGAAGACAAAACATTTTCCATCTAGATACCAATGGATCTAGATGGATCAATTTGTTCTATCCTTATCCTGGAGAAATCACTTATGTTTTAAACACATATAAGTACTCTACAAGATTTCGGTTTATACCAGTTGCCTGTGTAGTATTTTAAGAATAAACTATTATCCTTAAAAAAAAAAAAAAAAAGGCATTTATGAGACAATCAGAGAAATCTGAAAACAGAATGAATACTAGATGATTTTAAGGAATTGTTAAATCTTTTAGGTGTTATAATGGTATTGTGGTTATGTGGCGGAAAAACAGTTTTATTTCTAAGGATAAATACTGATGCATTTATGGATGAAATGATAGGATGTCTGGGATTTGCTTTAAAATTATTCAGTTGGGGGGGCGGGAAATGGAGGTATAGACAAAAGAAGATTGCCATGTTTCAATACTGCTGAAGCTGGATGATGGGTATGGGGGGTAATTATACTGCTCTTAATTTTTGTGTACATTTGAAACATTTCATAATAAAAAGTAAAAAAAAAAGCAAAATAAATATTTTATGCATATTTACTTGCCACTAGAAATTAAGGATAAAGGTTTTGGCTTTGAAGAAGGAAAAGTTATTGAATGTTTGTGTGAACACAGTTTTACGTTAGATAATTCATTTGATACTAACTCCTCAAAGCTTTCTGCGGAATAGGGAGGATTTGGTATATGAAAAACACAAAACACTTGTTGAACACCCACTATGTGTCAGGTACTTACTTCACTTTAACTAATTTAATTCTAACATTTCTAGGAGATAAGCATTATAACCTTCATTTTATAAGTGACAACTTGGAGGCACAGAGAGGCTAACTAACTAATCTAAAGTTACACAGCTAGAAAGTGGAGGAGTAAGGATTTGACCCTAGATCTGCCTGGCTCCAAAGCTCATCCTTTGAGCCACATCATATCACTTTATCTCTTCAAACACGTGATTCACAACCATTTCTACACCTGAACTCCAATAAATTATATTGTAGCTATGATAAAAACAATCATAAACAGCACTTCAAGGAAAGAGGAACTCTTCTTGAAAAGTGAATAAGGCCTTCAATTCCACTAACCGTAGGAAAATTCACCATCCCTGCTGCACTATGCTTTAAAACATGAATAAAGACTTAGCAGTTATCATGAAATTAATTTACAGGGTTAACGAGCACTTAAAAAAATAGAATAGTGTAGAAAATATCAGAATGCACAGCATGAAGCATATATATATATATATACACATATATATGAAACCAAAGTTTCACAAGACTATACACACACCATTATTGTGTATACATATTATATATACCCACATCTCCTGTATCACAATGTAAAGTGTATTTCTTACTCCTTTTACTGTTGGTTAGCAATAAAAGAAAATATGAGAAAACACTCCTCTACAATACTGCAATACCTGATTTTTAATTCATCATAGACTTGAAATATGAAAAAAGTGACTGCATGATATCCTTTCTTAAAGTTAAATAACTTTGTTTCCAAGTGCAAATTATAGATTGTTCCTGTCATTCAAAAGGCCAAGGTCTTTCAAAAGCAGATAAAGAATAAAGGCCTGTAATAGCATTTTAAGTGGCAAAACTTGATTGGATGTTGTCTTAGTCATCTAGTGCTGCTATAACAGAAATACTACACGTGGATGGCTTTAACAAAGAGAAGTTTATTTCCTCACAGTAAAGCAGGCTAAAAGTCCAAATTCAGGGCATCAGCTCCAGGGGAAGGCTTTCTTTCTCTGTTGGCCTTCTCATCAATGTTCCCCAGACTAGGAGGTTCTCTGCTCAACGACCGCAGGTCCAAAGGATGCGGTCTGCTCCTGGCACTGCTTTCTTGGTGGTATGAGGTCCCCTACTCTCTGCTTGCTTCCCTTTCCTTCTATCTCTTGCAACATAAAAGGTAGTGCAGGCCACAACCCAGGGAAACTCCCTTTACATTGGATTAGGGATGTGACCTTAGTAAGGGTGTTACAATCTCACCCTAATCCTTTTTAACATAAAATTACAATCACAAAATGGAGGACAACCAGAAAATACTGGGAATTGTGGCCCAGGCAAATTGATACACACATTTTTTGGGGGACATAATTCAATCCATGATGGATGCCTTAGAATGGGGAAAACGAAGCTTCAACTTTGGAGGGTTTCTCCAAGGTGGGTATTTCAACTACCATGACAAGGTCAATGTCGGTGAGGATATGTGGGAGCAGTGGATGCATGTACCTAGGGAAAAATCTCTCATCTATTTACTCTGACCGTTCTAGGCATAGGCAAGAGAAGGAAAAAGGAAAAATAAAAGAAACCATAAAATAGGGAAACAAACAGAAAATTCTGAATGCTGAAATTGCTGAAGTCCTTAATATTAGCATCACAGTCAAAAATAAATGAAGACTGTGGTTCCTGACTCCCTTTGGACTACTAGGGCGTTTGTGAATATCCGCAGCAGAAGGGGGAACCCAGGTACCCCTAAAATTGGTTAACAGGGAGTTCCAACGAGAGAAGTGAGGTGTATGTAGGATCTGAAAGAGAAAACACTTGCCCAAGACGAGGCAAGCAGGAAGATAAATCTAGGGCTCTGGTGACTCCACCGTCTCCGCAGAACTTTAGCTCAAAGCAGAGCTGAGTTCCAGTTTGTGAGGTTGACAAGGACGGAGGAAGAAGATAGGGGCAGAAAAGACACAGGGAAGGAGACCTGTCAGAAGCGTTTTGGGAAAGGAGCAAATTCAGATCTGCTGAGAAACTGCAAGGACTATTTACAACACACTCTTCTGTTGGGACGTAAAGGGCTGAAAATGCTGAATTAGGAAGATGAAGGGAAGGAGTAGAAAGGTAACCAGCAGAAATGACCTAAAATGTAAACAAAAAGAATATTCCTGAGAGGGACTGAGAATCCTGGGAAAAAAAAAAAAATCCCTCACATTAAGGGAGAGCAGACAAAGAAAGAGAGAACCCACCATCCCGATATGGCCTATAAAAATAAAGGCGAAGCCACTAAAGAGTATTTCAGGCAAAGAAAATACAAAGATACACTGGGGTAGAAAATTACTTGCCAGTTCATAAGAAATTTGACTTTCTGGCTTTATAGAATTTTTTGGCCTGCTTTCTGTCCAGTTTTGGGTCTTTCTGTTTGGGTTAAGGTCTCTTGGTGAAGTCCAATTAATTTGCATATTCATGAGTAGGAATCTACTTATAGCTTGCTAGGCCTATTTTGTCACTGTTAAATGAAAATCAAACCCGCTGCTGTGGAGTCAATTCCAATTCAGAGCGACCCTATAGGATAGAGTAGAACTGCCCCATAAGGTTTCCAAGGAGCAGCTGGTGGATTGAAACTGTCGACCTTTTGGTCAGCAGCCGAGGTCTTAACCACCGAGACATCAGGGCTCCACTTTCATCATCTGTTAGCAAAAGTAACAGAATACCACAATCCAAGCATAAATGGTTACTGAACACCTCCATGTCCAGGGCCTGGACTAACAAGTGAAGAACACAGACTTTGCCTCGAGGGGTCCTGGGGAGCACCGTGGGGTTGCTTCTCTACTAAGAGGGGCTGGGGCCTGGATGGCTTCCTCTCCACAGGAGGTGGTAGTGAAAACAGCACTTAGGAGAAGACAGGCCTGTGGCTGAATAATGGTCCCCCAAAGATGTCCATGTCCTAATCCCAAAACCTGTGAATATGTTCATTTACATGGCAAAGGGGATTTTGAAGATGTGGTTAAATTAAGGATCTTGAGCTAGGGAGATTATCCTGGATTATGTGGGTGGGCCCAAAGTAATTACAAGGGGCCCAAAGTAATTACAGTGGTTAAGAGCTCAGCTGCTAACCAAAAGGCTGGCAGTTCAAATCCACCAGCTGCTCCTTAGAAACCTTATGGGGCAGTTCCACTCTGTCCTATAGGGTTGCTGTGAGTTGGAATCAACTCAACGGCACGGGTTTTGGTTTTTTTTTTTTGGGGGGGGGGGTTGGTTATAAGAGGGAGGCAGCAGAGTTACAATCAGATAGAGAGAAATTGTAAGGATGGAAGCAGAGGTCAGAGAGAGAAGATGCTAGCTACACTGCTAGCTTTGATGGAGGAAGAGGCCATATACCAAGGAATGTAAGCAACTTCTAGAAGCCGGAAAAGGCAACAAAACAGATTCTCTCCTAGAGCCTCCAGAAGGAATACAGCTCTGTCAACACTTTGATTTAACCCAGTGAAACAGATTTTAGACTGCTGACCTCCAGAACTGTAAGATAATAAATAAATTCATATTGTTTGAAGCAACTAAATTTGTGGTAATCTATTACAGCAGCAATAGGAAATACACTAGCTTCGTGAATTAACCATTCTGGGTCTCAGTTTCCTCACCTGTAAAATGGGCATGGCGTCTACTCAAAGTGTTGTTGTGAGGAATACATAAGATAGTATGTGTAATATACCTAAGCAGGGTCTTGGCTATAACAGGTGATCAATATAGGGTAAGAATTTTTAATTAAACATGAATAGGCAGAGTGTGGGGAGGGCATTCTGGCCAGAGAGAATGGCATGTGGACAAAAGCCAGAGAAAGCATGGCTCCTTGAGGGAGGAACTAGAGGGTGGGGCTGGATGAAGTAGATGGAGGATATGTAATAAGGGGGTGGCTGGACAGAGGCTGCAAGGGGAGGAGCACCTCACACCCTGCTAAGGAACTGGGCTTGATCCTGTGGGCAGGAGAGCAGTAAATGGAATCTCCCACCCTATCCTTTCTGTCACAGTCACCTCCAGCTATTCTTGAACCCTTTCACCCTCCAGAGTCATTGCGTGTATGCACAGGGCAATCTATCCCACTGGTGGCTACCTTTTAGGATGTTTTTATGACAAACCAAACTTTGTCTCCAAAGCATTCTCATAATGGTCTGATTCTGTCTTTGAAAACTACACAGGATATGGAAGTATTTCAAGGATCCAAAGCCAGTCATTCCTCTAGCCCAAATCTTGTCTCTCCTAAACTCTTGCTCCTCAGCTCATTTCTCTTAAGAACATGGTTCTTAGCTTCCCTCTACCACTGATGCTCCACTCCATCAGAGTAGAAGTCAGAGATGGAAAGGCTCTTACAGAAGGTTCAGTCCAACATTTCATTTTCCAGGTGGCAGGGCACAGGGAGGGGGACAATTCACCAAAGCCATTCAACCCACGAAGAGCAGGTTTGGGTGGGACGCCATGGATCTTTCCCTATGCTACACTCTTACCCTATCTTGCTCAGAGCTATGCATTCCAAGCACTGTGCACACAGCAGGATAACCTCCCTGAACCTGGACAGCTGTGGTCTATCATTGGAGCCTAACCTAGCAGCTTACTGGGGCAATGCCATCCTGTACTCTCACCCTAAACTTGTGGCTCGTTCTTATGAAGACTGTTAAGCCAGGCCTGCCTCAACAAGTAACAGCCCAGCTGAATTTTTTTTTTTTTTTTAAACTAAAAGGAAGCATTTAAAATTCCATTTTAATTAAAGTTCATCTTCTTGGCATTGGGCCCGCAGAGGTCTTTTTGGAATGTCAGTTTTGTTACTTGATTATTTAACATTTTAGCCAACCCTCCTAGCTTGGAGTTATATTCAAACTAGCAAAATAGGATGTCTCAGGGCTCATTCAAGCTGTTGACAACAGGTTTCTGCAGGGAAGGGCAAAGCAGGGCCCCAACGGCACCAAGCTTCTTCTTTCCACTTCTTCCTAGGCAGAGAGTAAGTAACTAATCAACAGCTATGAAGCCTTTCCACCATCTATTTGAGCTGCTTTTCTCCATCTCATCCACACTAGTATCACCAGACTGTCAAATACCAGGTGGAAGAGCAGACACTTTTCCTATGACTTTTCCGCTAACCTCCCTGACTAGAAATACAACCCCAAAATGAAATGAAGTAAGTTTGGCGTAGTTTGGTCTTAGCATATCTATGTGGGCTACTTGTATCACTGCTTTCATTATGGTTTACTTTGTTTTAAAAATTTGCAAGAGATTGCCAGCAAATTCCTCCAGCTATACTTTCCGGAACTTACTGCTTTCCCATCTTTGAAAATCAAGACAGTTGCTCATCCTTAGTGTTCTGGAACACTGCCATTCTCCCAGATTTCTCACAGATAACCCTTTCACGTTCACATCTGAAAATTTGGTACCCCAGGATATAATGCACCTGGGCCTGCGGTCCTGGATTTATTTTTAGTGGCTCTGATCACTTCTTACCAGATAGTGATCATCAACCAATCAACATTTGTTAAGTGTCTACTACATGCCAGGCACTGTTCTAGGGGGTGTGAATACAACAGTGAACAGAAGTAAGCAAAAATCCCTGTTCTCATGGAGCTTTCATTCTAGTGGGTGGAGGTCAGCTTGTCTCTACCAGCTGTGACACCCAATCATGGGAAATCTGAGTTGCTTGTGAGGGGTAATTGGTCACATCGCCCCTCGCTTAAAAAAACAAACAAACAAACAAACAAAAAACCCCAAAAACCAGCCAACCAATTGCCACTGAGTTGATTCTGACTCATGGCGACCCCGTGTGTGCAGAACAGAACTGCTCCACAGCGTTTTCAAGGCTGTGACGTTTAGGAAGCAGATCAACAGGCCTTTTTCTGAGGCACCTCTGAGTGGGTTCAAACTGCCAACCTTTTTGTCAGTAGTTATGCACTTAACCATTTGTGCCACCCTGGGAGTCTTTGCTACATAGCTTCTATTACCACTTGCTACCCTCCTATCTTCACAGGGACTTTTTTTTGCCAAGCAGGGGGCCTTCCTTGATCCTCTCAAAGCTCTGTTTACACTGGTCCTCTGGTTTCTCCCCCAACACTGCTTTTCAGAGTACCATGCCCTCTGATGCGTGTGCTGCAGCCCGCGGAACTGTGCACCTGCCCCTGGGCTGGGCCAAGTTCTCAGGGGGGCCCAGAGGCCAGTCCTCAGGGCCCCCTGTCTGGGATGAGGGACTGGACACCAGATCCTTATAAAACTTACAAACATCACCCTTTACTCTTGAATGCTGGCCTTCTTTGATGAAGGCAAGTCATCTCAAATTAGCCAAGGAATTACAAAGGAATGTAAACTGATTGATGAATATATGAATTTCTCAATAAATATCTGGGGAGTAAACATTTGTTCTAGACTCCACGGGGATAAACAAAGGTTTATAATCTTAGCTGGGGAGATGAGATACCCATAAAGCGACTGTCGTGCAGTGTATTTCTTAATATGGCCCTTCTAGCCGTAGTCTTTGTAACTCCCACAAAATGATTGGGTGAGGTGCTTATGGCCCACCAAGGGAACGGGACAGCTTGCTAATAATGTAACTAAGGTGCATGGCACCCTTGTTGGGGTAGGACCATGCAAATAAGGTAACATGGTTCGAATTATGTCCCCCCAAAAATGTGTGTATCAATTTGGCTGGGCCATAACTCCCAGAATTGTATGGTTGGTCTCCATTTTGTGATTGTAATTTTATGTTAAAGAGGATTAGGATGGGATTGTAACACCACCTTTACCCAGGTCACATCCCTGATCCAATGTAAAGGGAGTTTCCCTGGGGTGTGTCCTGCATCACCTTTTATCTCTCAAGAGATAAAAGGAAAGGGAAGCAAGCAGAGAGTTGGGGACCTCATACCATCAAGAAAGCAGTGCTGGGAGCAGAGCGCGTCCTTGGACCGGGTTCCCTTCACTGAGAAGCTCCTAGCCTGGGGGAACACTGATGAGAAGGCCGAGAGAAAGCCTTCCCCTGGAGTTGACACCCTGAATTTGGACTTTTAGCCTACTTTGCTGTAAGGAAATAAACTTCTCTTTGTTAAAACCATCCACTTGTGATATTTCTGTTATAGCAGCACTAGATAACTAAGACATAAGGTGTATGGAACCTTAATGAGGGGATTGGTCAGTTTTGCCATCCTACTAGGCTTAAAAGAACAGCCAATCCTAGCACATAGGGGGAGGTACTACCACCAAGAAAGAAGAGCTAGGAGTGCAGCATGTCCATTGGATCTGGAATCCCTGTGCTGAGAACCTCCTAGACCCAGGAGACACAGACAGAGAACTGTAACACCAGAGATGGCGAGAAACAGTGAGAAAGAGTGGCAGAGAAACAGCAGCAGCAGAGGCAGCTGAACCAGGAGACTGGCAAGAGATGGCAGAGTGGGCTTCCTGGCCCATGAAGCAAGGTGGTTACAGTGGGGATGCCAACTCAGGAGCAAGAAAGCTGAACACCTTCAGGCCTAGGCTTACTGGTAGAGTGGGGTGCCTCTGGGCACTTACCGGCAGAGCTAAAAGAGCTTTGTAACACTTGCCCGAGCAGGGCAGAGGCCAGGCCGGCCAAAGAGGCCCCTCCGGGGGCCGAGGGCCAGAGGGAGGCCTGCCCATGGTGTGACTGAGAAGAGGCTGTCCTGATCAAAAAATGTATCCTGAAAATTCCTGATCCTGAATTGTAACTGTTACTTCCGTAATAAACCCCATAATGGTGAGTATGGTCTGTGAATTCTGTGTTACCATTGCAACAAATTATCGAACCCAGCAGAGAAGCAGAGAGTGCTGTGGGAGTGATGGTTGGTGTTGGAACTGATAAAAAGGGCTGGTGAGAGGAGGTATTGTTGACCTTTGGCTCATAGCAATCAGCTTTGGGCTGTTGATCTTGATTCTCGTTCCCCCTTGTGAAGCAACAGGAGGTCAGACGCTGCCATCCCGCCATTTTTAGTGACAGTGCAGGAAGTGCCAGAATGAGTCGGAACAAAAGGTCTGAGAGTGCTGTGGGACGGTTCAAGCAGGTTGGTAGGGCCAGCCCTGGAGGGCCCTTTTTACAGCTATAGTCTGGGTTCTCACAGCCCAGCTTGTCATGCCTGGTGATCCTAGGTAAGAATCAATGTCATTCTTTTTGAGCAGTGGCATATCAAGTTGAGGGTGGTGGTTGTTGGGTAGTAGGAGTGGCCCCCTGGAGAATTTTTATCACATACTTTGTTTAGAATTGCCAGTGCAGTTGATTTTATTAGTGATTTACAACTCTCTAAAGACAGTGCAACATTTATTGCCTGCAGGTTGGAGGGTGGGGCACAAGGACTGGCCCACTGTTCCCTCCCCCAATTTGGTAAGACACTGTCTTGAGCTTTAGTTTTAGAATTAGAAAAAGGAGATAAACACCCACCTTAACAAGGTTTTTGACGGGGCAAAACAAGACAATCTAAGTGAAAATGTCTCCTGGACGAGCGTCTGACACGAATATGGTGCTTAACACACACTCCTTTTCTTCTCTCATCTTTCTCACCCAAAGTGGCTCCAGAATCCAGCATAGAGAAATTAGCCAATGTTTGCTCAGTTGTCTGTCTGTCCTTCCTGAGTCTGTCTACACCAGTGTTGGCCATCTTAGCATGCACCACCCCTTACATAAGGAAGTAAGACGTGTGGCAGGAAGCTGTAACTCCTTCCCTAACCAAGGCCAGAAACATAAGGAAAGGCGGCTACAGTGGATGCAGCATTTGCATAAACCTGTTCTCCATCCCACACTGCAAAGCTCAAGCAAAAGTTGGTATTCTCAGGAGCCTGTCCCAAAATAAAACTGAGCAAGTTACAAAGTGACATCTGAAATCATATATCACCATACACAAGTTTTCAGGAGTTCCCACATTCTCCCAGCACCCTCAGAGGTAATGCTCGTATTATCCACAGACAAGTTGCCTCTAAGCTTTGGGCCCTTCTCTGGGGCTCTTTGTTTTCCCAAAAGCACCTCCTCCAGATTCACCCTGAGCAAAGATGTAGAACAGAGAAAATGCTACGTCATTGTCATCTCTTAATCCTGATGCATCTACACTGCATGTGTGTGTATGTGTGTGTGAAGGTCGATACTGAGCACACACCTTTTCATGGATAACAAGAAAACCAGCTAGAATTTGTTTCTGCATTTAAAAAAAATTGTTAAAAGCTTACAGAATACTATGACTATTAAGAAATGTTTTTCTTAGTAGTTTTTTTCCCTCACTTTCTAAGGTGACTTTGTAGGCTGAAAACATCACCTCTGCTCTGCTGGGGGTGGAGGTAGAGGAAAATGCATTTACTTATTTGGTCAAGTAGCCAGATACTTAAAAATACACTGTTAGTGGGAAATATATTCTATGAGATAAACAAATGAAGCAACTTGCAGCAGATCAGAGACTGTTAAGAAAGAGTGGGATCCAATAGTGTCTGAAGGAGCCTGGCTCTTGGGAGAGGAAACCTTTCCTCAACTCACTTGGAAGGAATGGGTTGTTTGGATAACAAACATAGAAAATCTCCCAACAACCACTACCAGCTGCTATATACTACTATGGCCCTATCACTGGCGCTTCGAACACTTCCTGTGTACGAGGTCCGTGCCAGGGACCGCTGGTACTAAATTCTCTACTAAAAGTTTCGAAAGACTGGGCTTTTCTCTACACCACTTTTCTCACCTGTAAAATGTACAAGGTTAAAAAAAAAAAAAAATCCAACCAAACAAAACTTCAGTGGGTGTGTTTCTCCCCTTCATATTGAAAAGACGGAAACGTTTACTGGTGGAGCGCTGTGAGACCCCTTCTTTGAGGGGTTGTCCTGAGCTATCGGAAAAATAGGCCACACAATGAACAAACGCAACCGGAAACCGTAGAATCCCACAGGAGAAACCTGCCCATATCCAGCACTTGGTCGCAGGCCGGCTGCATCCTCCAAAACCGGGTCCAAAGGGGCAAAGGCTGAGTCTGCGAAGGGGAATGGGCACGCCTCACCTAGATATGACCAGGGGAGACTCTGGATTTCAACCCAAATGTCTGTTTGGCTTCCGGGGGAAACTGAAGTAGGGGGTGCAGTCAGGGGCACCCCTCTCTGGGTGAAAACGCAATGTGTACCCATTTAGTTCCGATCATAGGCAGTCAAGCCCATGATGTCCTCCTTCAGCCTCCCACCTCCTCCCGCCGGACTCATTCCCACGGAGGACCCCGGCTGTGGGGCTGGAGGTGGCAGGAAGGGAAAACCCGGGTAGCTCTCACCTGGCCGGCGAGCCCGAGTACGGACAGACAGCAGGGGCCCGCACAGACTGAGTCCCACCGCGACGAGCAGCAGCCGCCGCGCCCCCATTGTCCGGAGATTCAGCGCGGTCAAAGCGGCTCCCCGCGCCGCTGCTCCTGGAGGCTGGGGCCGTCTCCGGGTGGCTCTGCTCGCCCCTCTCCGTCTTCCTTCTTCTGGGGCCAGCAGCCAGTCGGTGCGGGGGACAGAAAGCGCTCGCTGTGTGTAGGCAAGAGGAAAAGGCTCGGTGTCCCTCCGCGAGACCCTGTGTCTTGGCGGCGGCTCCGCCGGGCGCGGGGGCGGGACCAGGCGCGCGGGCGGCGGGCTTCGCAAGCGGGAAGGGCGCCCCCCTGCGCGGAGTGTGCGCCTGGACCCGGTCACCGTTCCCCGCCTGCCACCCTCTCCCCCGCGGGTCCTTCCGCCTCCGCTCAGCGGCCCCAGAGGCTCCGCGACCCCGAGCTGCCTCCCTTCCGCTCGGTGCGCCGTCCACCCTGCAGCCCGGCTCTGCGAGTCCAGGCTCCTGCAGGGTCAGCGCCCGGCCCGCCGGACCCGCCCCAGAAGTCTCGGTGGCCGGTCACTGCCCGGCGGGGGAATCCAGACGAGACAGTTTTTCCCCTGGGTGCCTTTGGCCAGCGAAGTTCCCATGAGTCACTCAGCCTGGCGGGGGTCCCTGGAACTGGGCCGCGCGGGCTCGTCGACTGCTCCCGTGGCTTTTTATGATTCTCCTGGGAAGCAAGGACGTTAACAGTGAACATTTGATCGAGGATGTGGCCAAGAGCGCCAGCCCGACACCCCCAGCCTAGACCCCCCTCCCTCCCACCCTGTGCTCAGTGCATAGAGCCGGACTTCAAGCTGAGCGAGCGCTGTGGCCCATTCTGGAAGTTTGGTATATAGTTAAAAGTTTGAAAGTTAGTTTAGTTTTTGTAATTTAGGAATACTGGATTAAAACGAGGGATAGTGGATTACAACTGTAGCGAAAGGTCTGCTGCTGTTGAGAAGGAGATTACTCTGTGGACAGAGTATTGGCATTTCTTATTCGCTTCTCCTTATTTCACGAAGTTGTACATTTCAAACATCGGTCACTTGCTTATTTCACCAATGCACTAACTGCGAGTGGAACTTAGCCAACAGTAGCTTCTCCCTCTCCAGCACGACTGTAACCTCCAACTCGCCCCAACAGTAGCTCTCCGCCCGAGCTGCACATTAGAATCACCTGCAGAGCTTTGAAAAGGAGAATGGCTGCCTGGGGATGAGGACCCGGCACCGGTATTCTCTGTGCAAAGAGAAGTAATCTAGCGCCTCCTGCGAAAGGGATGCCCAGAAGGCGAAGTGTCCCGATAACTCTTAAGGAGTCCTTCACACTTTCTTGAACAATATTACATTAGTTTAATGGAGTTTGCCAAATTCAAGTCACAAGGCGGGGGACACCTTAGCCGATAGTAAAGGCCCCCGCCGGAGGACGTCTCAGTTGAAGCTGAAGGAGCATGCAGCTTATTTTGCTTAGAGAGCGCTTCTGCTGAGCACCTCTTTCAGATCATAACAGGAAACGGTCCCCTACCCGGCTGTTTCTAGGAAAGCTCGTCCTTAGTCCCTTCTCAGTGTTCTGGGCACTGAAGTGCGGGCGTGTTGTGCACCCTGTGACTGATAAAATGCGGTTGGGAGTCACTGGTCAGGTTTCTAAGGCTTTCTTTTAAGAGATGTTCACTTGAAGAGTGTCATTTCCAAACGAAAGCCCTGCCCATTAAAATCAACGGAGATAATAAAAGTGGGGACTATCTCGTGCTTCCCTGTATTCTCCCACCATCGTTAGAGCACAGCACCTTGTTGTACACAGGAGTTACTCAACAAACTACTGAATTACCCAATAAAATAATGCGATTTAAAATCTTTCCCAATATTATTCTCCTAGGAAAATATACCCAAAAGTAGATGTGAATCATTCATAGTTATATATGGCACAGTGGTTAAGAGCTTGGCTGCTAACCAAAAGGTAAGCGGTTCGAATTCACCACCTGCTTCTTGGAAATCCTAAGGACAGTTCTACTCTGTTCTATAGGGTCTCTATGAGCCGGAATTGATGGCAACGGGTTTGGTTTTTCTGTTTTTGTTTTTTCTGGTTTATTGACTTATACCATTTTTCGTCAATCCTAACACACTGTTGATTTTAAGATTTATCATTTTAATATATGTACCACAAGCTATAAAAAATGCTGTCAATTAAACTGCAACATACCATTGATTGTAAGAATGTCTCAATTTCAGGATCATTTAAATATGAAGAAACGCATCTTAGAACCAATGAGTATGGTATATAATGTAAAAGTAATAAATACACGTGTCAAAAAATTCTAACAGTTCAAGGATATAAGATTAAAAAGTGTTCCCAGCCTCCCCTTGCAAGAATTATATCTCCATAATAATACCGTTAAAACGTTTTGTCCATCATTCAAGAAACTGTATCCACTACAATTTTATATATGTACCTGTATGTAAACACATGAATATACTTAATAAAGAATGGGATAAAATTGTGACTACACTTTAAACTTTTGTCTATTTCATTAGTGAAAAGAAATGTTTTTAACCATTTTACAAAGCCGCAAAAGTTTATAAGGATGCTTTTTCTGCTTACTTATTAGAACAGAATGTACCTCTAATGATAAAAAGAAGCCTGCTGAAACAGTCAAATGCTTAAATTCTTTGGGCATATTAACTAGATTAAAGTATCCTTCACAGTGGGACTGAAATACAATGAACAAAGGCGAAAGTGGAATTTTAGTATTTTCTAGATTGTGGATTCTAATAGAGAAGCCACCAAAAGCTGTACCTACCAGCATAGTTCCACCATGTATACGAAACTAACGGGCACACCAGCCCAAAAGCCAAGACAGAAGGCAGGAAAGGACAGGAAAACTGGACGAATGGAAACAGGGAACCCAGGGTGGAGAAGGGGAGAGTGTTGACACATTGCAGGATTGGCAATCAATGTTACAAAACAATCTGTGTATTAACTGTTTAATGAGAAACTAATTTGCTCTGTAAATTTTCACCTAAATCGCAATAAAAAAAATTCATATGGAAAAAGAAATAAGAATGGCTAATGAAATTCTAAAAAGAAAGTGTATCAGAGAAGACTAACTCTGAAACAAATAAACAAAAACAGTGCTTTTAACTTTTAGCATACTCAAACATACTCAAACGCAGATTGTTGGATCCTATTCCACACCTATGGAACCAGTTTTTCCATTTTGACAAGCACTCCCAGGTGATGGCAATGTTGGAGGGTCCCCAGACCATAGTTCGAGAAACATTATTCTAAGACAGTACCTCTCAAACTTTAGCATGGATGAGAATCACCTGGAGGGTCTGTTAAAACGCAGCGTGCTGGCTCCACCCCCAATTTCTGATCCAGTAAGTCAAGGGTGTAGCCTGAAAATTTGCATTTCTAACAAGTTTCCAGGTAAGGGTGAGGCTGATGCTCTGAGGTGTGGGGAGTACACACAGCAATCGATATAGTTTGTGTTGCTTTCTCTAAATTATAAAATATTTCAAGCATACAGAAAAGTACAGAGACTCACACCAATGGGCCTATCACCTGGTATTAACATATTCAATGTGTATATGTGCACACACACACGCACACACACACGATACTGTGTAAACTTTATTGTAACTTTCTTTGATCCCATTTTCACTCCTGCCCAGAAAAATGACCTTCTCACTCATGTTTTTATACTTCTAGTACATTTGTACATTTCCAAAAAGATTTAGTATTAGTATTGCTTTGTATGTTTTAAATATTTACACAAAAGATATCATACTCTATGCAGGGATTCTTCTGTAGTTTGCATTTTTCAAGATTTACCTGTTGATACATGTGTATCTAATTCTTCCTCTTTAACTCTTTATAGTTTTCCTTTGATGTATATACATTTTATTCCTCTAAAAAGATCTATTTTATCTGTAGTTTTATCCCTTTTTAACCCTAATATAGCTTAGTTTTGCTTCTCCCCCTCCTTGATTAATCTGGCCAGAGGTTGGAAATGACTATTTTCCAATACTCATCTTTTTGTCTTGTTGTTTTTATTATTTTCAATGTCAATTTTTGCACAGGCTTTTTATTATTTATTCTCTTTTACTTCTTTGGGTTTACTCTTTATTCTCCTAACTTTTTGAACTGAGCACTTCTGCTGCATTTCATAAGGTTTGATGGGCACATTTATACAATTTCAGTCCAAATATATTTTTGTCAGTTTTACTATATCTTCTTCAACCTATAAATTATTGGAAGTTTTGACTGGCTTTTTACGATTGATTTCTAATTTTGCATTGTGGTCTGTTGGTGAATTCTGTTGTCTCCATTTTGTTCTCATATCCTACAAAGTTCCTGCAATGTTTGTGGGCTCTTTAGAGCTTATTGAAAAAACTAATAACAATCTCTCTACTTCATTTGGTCCATGTAGCCCACAACAAAACTTTTTTTTATTTTATCTTTTTACTTTTTTTTATTGTTGTAGTTTAAATGAAGTTTACATTTCAAGTCAGTCACCCATACAAAATTTTATACATACATTGTTATGTGACCCTAATTGCTCACCCCATCCTGCAACAGCACACTCCTTCTTTCCACCCCTGATTCCCCATGTCCATTCAACCAGCTCCTAACGCTCTCTGCCTTCCCATCTCACCTCTGGACAGAAGCTGCCCCTTTGGTCTCTTGTATCTACTTGAGCTAAGAGGCACACTCCTCATGAGTATCACTTTATGTGCCACAGTCCAGTCCAATCCCTGTCTGAAGAGTTGGCCTCAGAAATTGTTTTGGTTCTGGGCTGAGAGAGAATCCAGGGGCCATGCTTTCCGGGGTACCTCAGTCTCAGTCAGACCGTTAGGTCTTGTCTTCTTACTAGAATTTGAGTTCTGCACCCCATCTTTCTGCTGCTCCATCAGGGACTCTCTGTTGTGTTCCCTGTCAGGGCAGTCACTGATGGTAGCTGGGCACCATCTAGTTCTTCTGGTCTCAGGCTGATGAAGTCTCTGGTTTATGTGGCCCTTTCTGTCTCTTGGGCTAATACTTTCCTTCTGTCTTTGGTGTTCTTCATTCTCCTTTACTCTACGTGGTTGGGAACAACTGATGCATGCAACTGATGGCTGCTTGCAAGCTTTTTAAGATCCCAGACGCCACTCACCAAAGTAGGATGCAGAACATTTTCTTAATAAGCTTTGTTATGCCAATTGACCTAGATGTCTCCTGAAAGCATAGTCCCCAGACCCCTACCCCCGCTACTCTGTCTCTCAAAGTATTTGATTGCATTCAGGAAACTTCTTAGCTTTTGTTTAGTCCAGTTGTGCTGACTTCCCCTGTAGTGTGTGATGTCCTTCTCCTCACCTGAGATGATTCTTATCTACTATCTAGTTAGTAAATAATCCTCACCCTCCCTCCCCACCCTCATAATCATCAAAGAATGTTTTCTTCTGTGTTTAAACCTTTTTTGAGTTCTTATAATAGTGGTCTTATACAATATTTGTCCTTCTATGAGTGACTAAATTCACTCAGCATAATAAGTTCCAGCTTCTTCCATGTTATACGATGTTTCATGGCTTCATTGTTGTTCTTTATCATTGCGTAGTATTCCGCTGTGTGGATATACCACAATTTGTTTATCCATTCGTCCATTGATGGGCACCTAGGTTTTTCCCATCTTTTTGCTATCGTGAACAGTGCTGCAATGAACATGGGTGTGCATATATCTATTCGTGTGACAGCTCTTATGTCTCTAGGATTATTCCAAGGAGCAGATAGCTGGATCATACAGTACTTCTATTTCTAGCTTTTTAAGGAAGCGCGAAATCGATTTCCAAATTGGTTGTGCCATTTTACATTCCCACCAACAGTGTATAAGTATTCCAATCTCTCCACAACCTCTCCAGCGTTTATTATTTTGTGTTTTTTGGATTAAGGCTAGCCTTGTAGGGGTGAGATGATATCTCATTGTAGTTTTGATCTGCATTTCTCTAATGGCTAATGATTGTGAGCATTTCTTCATGTGTCTGTTAGCGGCCTGAATATCTTCTTTGGTGAAGTGGTGGTTCATATCTTTTGCCCATTTTTTTAAATTGGGTTATTTGTCTTTCTGTTGTTGAGGTTTTGCAGAATCTTGTAGATTTTAGAGATTAGACGCTGACCGGATTTGTCGTAGCCAAAATTTTTTTCCCAGTCTGTAGGTTGTCTTTTGACTCTTTTGGTGAAGTCTTTTGATGAGCATAAGTGCTTGATTTTTAGGGGCTCCCATTTATCCAGTCTCTCTTCTGGTCCTTGTGCATTGTTACTTATGGTTTGTATTGTGTTTATGCCATGTATTTGGGCTCCTAGCATTGTCGCTATTTTTTCTTTCATGATCTTTATCATTTTTTATTTTACATTTAAGTCTTTGATCCATTTTGAGTTAGTTTTTGTGCATGGTGTGAGGCATGGGTCTTTTTTCAGTTTTTCGCAGATGGATATCCAGTTATGCCAGCACCATTTGTTAAAAAGACTGTCTTTTCCTCAATTAATGGACTTTGGGCCTTTGTCAAATATCAGCTGCTCATAGCTTCTATCTGGATTCTCAACTCTGTTCCACTGGTCTATGTATCTGCTGTTGTACCAATATCGGGCTGTTCTGACTACCGTGGCAGTATAATAGTTTCTAAAATCAGGCAGTGTGAGGCCTCCCACTTTATTCTTCTTAAGTAATGCTCTATTTATTCAGGGCCTCTCCCTTTCCGTATGAGGTTGGTGATTTGTTTCTCCATCTCACTAAAAAATGCCAGTGGAATTTGGATTGGGATTGCATTGTATCTGTAGATTGCTTCCACACCAAAACCTTCTGTTGCCAGTTTTAGAGCAAATGTGTGTAGCTTCCCTAGAGTAGACAATCTACCTAACCAGAGATGCTAAACACATCAACATTCCTTAGAAACGGAATCCCAACTTTGGAGTATCATTTGTATTAGATCTGCTTGATATTGGTTCCCAGTTTTCATTTTCTGTGTTTAAACTTGCCTGGCACTAAATAGTGTGAGTCATTAGCTACCCTCCCACAATGTTTGTGGTATTTAGTATTGTGTTAAACAAACGTGACATCAAAATGGTGAGTTTTAATCCTAAAGTGGCATGAAAGTAGCTTCTTTTAAATCCATTAGGTGATCTACCTGCTTCAGGTATTCAGGTTACCACTCCTCTATTCAAAGCCCTCCAAAGACAGTACTATATTCCATGAACTTGCCTAATAATTTCTGTTGGAAACTAATGGTGGTGATACCAGGGCTCATATGAAATGAAATTAAGTTGTATTCAAAGTAGGTGTGAGATACTACAGATTCTGGGCAGAAAGCTCCACATTTGTTTTTCAAGAGACCATAGATTTGTAATCAAGTTCCTAATGTTATGGGAGACCTACTCTGCCTTTTGTTGTTACTAACCTGTACTGGTATTTTGGACTTACAAGTTGTCTTAGTTATCTAGTGCTGCTACAACAGAAATACCACAAGTGGATGGCTTTAACAAAGAGAAATTTATTCTCTCACAGTCTAGGAGGCTAGAAGTCTGAATTCAGGATGTCAGATCCAGAGGAAGACTTTCTGTCAGCTCTGGTGGGAGATCCTTGTCATCAATCTTCCCCTGGTCTAGGAGCTTCTCAGCACAGGTACCCTGGGTCCAAAGGATGCGCTCCCCTCCTGGTTCTTCATTCTTGGTGGCATGAGGTCCTTCTGTCTCTCCACTTGCTTCTCTCTTTTATATCTCAAAAGAGATTGACTCAAGATACAACCTAATCTTGTAGATTGAGTCCTGCCTCATTAACGTAACTGCCTTTAATCCTCCTTCATCAATAACATCATAGAAGTAGGATTTACAACACACAGAAAAATCACATCAAATGACAAAATGGTGGATAATCACATAATACCATGAATCGTGGCCTAGCCAGGTTGACACACATTTTTTGGGGACACAATTCAATCCATAACAGAAGTTAAGAGGAGAGGTCAACATGGCACTATAGACAGAAGCACCATTCCGTTCCTCCACAGCAAAGACCAAAAAACTAAGTAAAACAGAGACAAACATCAATCCTGGAACCCTAAGCATCAAATGAAGAGATAAAGAACTCAGCTAACCACCGAATGAATTAAGAAACCAACAGAGTACAGAGAGTGAGGAGAGATATGTGCGGAGGTCCCCTATCAGCTAATGCAGCATGGATTCGCCATCTTGGATTCCTGTCAGAGATCAGTGAACAGGGAGTATGGGAAAGCAGGTTCATGGAGGTCCCAGCAGAAGACAGAGCACCCAGTAACCAGCAATATATGCTTTCCCACTCCCCACCCTTTTTCCCTTCTGCTCGGCCTCCTCTGCTTCCCTCCAGCCACTGTCTTTTGGCTGGGAGGCACTGGCTTCGGCCCCATGCAGCTTGGATTCACCGCACCCATACTGGCCGGCTCCCTGAGTGCCATTTATTTGTTGCTGGTGTTGCTTTTTTCGACTTCTTTTGGTTTCTCCTATGCCTCTCACCACCTCCTCCCTTCTTTCTCTCAAACACCTGGCTCCATATGCCATCTTTGCTTCTTCTTAAAATGCCGCAAAGCACTGCTGTAGTGGAGAACTGTTTTCTTGACCCACACCACCATGCTGGTGGGATCCCCAGGGCTTTTTGTTTGTTTGTTTTGTTCTGTTTATTTGTTTGTTTTTTCTTTTTACAGCTTGGGAGCCCCTTATAGCCAGGCTGTACTGCTTGGCTTGGGAGCCACTTCCTTGGTCTGTGCAGCCGTGCCTGTGGGATCCCTGGAGGCATTTCTTTTTTTTCTCTTTTCTCCTTTTTGTCTTTCTTCATTTCTCAGTTTCTTGTCTCTCTATACTTGCCTTCTTTTCCTGTCTCCTGAATACCTGGCACTGTGTGACATCTCTACCCCTTCTAGCCAAGCTGTACTTTGAAGCCTGGGAGCCACTTCCCCAGTCTTCACAGCAGCACTGTCCCTGGGGGACTCTTCTTTTCTTTTTCTTTTTTTCCCTGATTTTTATTTATTTATTTTTTCCTTCTTGTTTTTCTCCATTTCCCAGTTTCTAATCTCTCCACTCCAACAGCAAGCTCCCTTAGCACTCTTTTTGTTTGTTTGTTTTTGGCTCCTGTTTCTCTCTCCTCTCTCTCCTCTTTCCCATACCCATCTTAGCTCCACACATCACAATCTCCTCCCTCCTTCCTGCCTACCTTCACTCTGCACTGAACGTCACACCCTCAAGCAGCACAGGCACGGCCTACCAGAACCTGCCCTGAACTGATTCCTGGCCCACCCTGTTGGCCCTAATACGTGCCAC
The DNA here is from genome assembly GCF_000243295.1 of Trichechus manatus latirostris. Classification (NCBI taxonomy): domain Eukaryota; kingdom Metazoa; phylum Chordata; class Mammalia; order Sirenia; family Trichechidae; genus Trichechus; species Trichechus manatus. Next base: position 6,556,120 of record NW_004443965.1, read on the forward strand.
AAACAACCCAGCCCAGCACCTCCCCCTCAGCTGGACCTGCCCTGCTGCACCATAGCTGAGCGACTGGCCCTGCCCATTGAACAAGGAGGTGAAAAGTATCTTGCCCACAGGTGAGCAAACAACAAAGAACGTACAGCCCGCCTGCTCAGATATAACCAAATGAAACAAAAAGCAGGATGAAACAAACAAATCTACAATAAATAAATGAAGAAAATAACAACTGAATGTCCCAAAGACAGCAGACAATATCAAAACATTAAAAAAAAGGACAGGATGGCTCCAGTAGGTGTCCAAAATAAAACACCAGATGAGTTTCCAGTAGAAGAAAAGGCACTAGAACTACCTGATGGGGATTAAAATCTCTAATATTCAGAGCCATCCAAGAGTTGAAGCAAAAAGCAGGTATAATGAGGAAAAAATAGACCAATTACTGGAAAAGGCAGACAAATTCATGAAAATATAGACAAAAAAATGGAAGAGTTCAGGAAAATAATACAGGAACAAATGCCAAAATAAATTCACAACTAGAAATCATACAAAAACAATAATTACAAATCCAAAAGATAAACAACAATATTTCGGAAATGGACAGTGTCATAGAAGGGCTGAGGAGCAGGTTTGAAACGATGGAATACAGGATCAGTGAACTTGAAGACAAACACTTGGATACAACTCTGGGAAGAAAATCAGAAAAAAGAACGAAGAAAAAGGAAGAAACCCTGATAATGATGTGGGATACAATCAAAAGCAAAAATTTGCAAGTGATCAGAGTTCCAGAACAGCAGGAGAAAACAGAAAATACAGAGAAGATCATAGACCAATTGCTGACAGAAAACTTCCCTAATATCATGAAAGATGAAAGGCTGACAATCCAAGAAACTCAACGAACCCCATATAGGATAGACTCCAAAAGAAAATCACCAAGGCATATCATAATCACACTCGCTAAAACCAAAGACAAAGAAAGAATCCTGAGAGCAGTTAAAGAAAAATGAAAAGTCACATACAGAGGAGAAACAATAAGACTAAGTTCGGATTATTCAGCAGAAACCATGCAGGCAAGAAGGCAATGGGATGACATATATAAAACCTTGAAAGAAAAAAATTGCCAACCAAGAATAATATATCCTGCAAAACTCTCATTCAAATATGATGGTGAAATTAGCACATTTCCAGATAAACAGAAATTAAGGGACTATGTAAAAACCAAACCAAACTTACAAGAATTATTAAAGGGAGTCCTCTGGTCTGAGAACAAACAACATCAGACCACAGCCTGAATCTAGGAGCAAGATTGTACCAGCCAGTTACCAACCTAGGAAATGAACTCTCAAGGACTATCCAAAACCAAAAGATTTACAACAGGGGACTAGAGAGGTTAATCTGTAAATGATGACTACGTCAGAACAATAAAGAGGGAATAAATGATATAGTTATAGAACTTCCTAATGGAGAGGAAGGCAAGGTGATACCAAGTAATAATAGACTGGTTCAAACCTAGGAAGGTAAGGGTAAATTTCAAGGTAACCACAAAGAAAGTTAACAAACCTACTCATCAAAATAAAGAAGAAAAACATAAATCTCATAACAGAAATTAAGCTTTTATAATGGATCAACAACTGTATCTCCACCCATTATACCATGGATAGAATTGCAGAATATCCCTCTGGTTGGAGGTACTAAGCAAAAGTCAAATTTGGCATCTGTTAAAATAATACGTTTATGTCAAACGTGAACTCAATATTTTTAGTTCTCCTATTTGTTGATTTTCCATACAATGTGTTTTAAGTAAGAGATTTTATAGTCTAAGAAAAACGTCATTGAGGCAATCTAGTAAATCTGTCTGAGCTCTTCTATTTGGCAACTGACTCGAGAGGATATTTATTTTTAGATTGAGATAACCAGAAAATACCCCATTCATTCAAGTGCCAACCTAAAGCAATATTGGACTCCTGAGGGGTGGTAGGGTGGTGGAATCTGTCTCCATTCCACCTCCTGCCAGAGCCCATCTCTTGGCCTCCATCTCTATGCCATGTCCGTGTCTGTCACTTGCAAGGCACTGTCAGGCTCTGGATTTACAGCTGTGACGGAAACATAGCTCTGTCTTCTGGAGCTTACACTCTATCTTAACCTGTTATTAAGTCCTGATTTCTGAAACAGAGGCAACAGTTTTTCAAAAAGCTAGCCAACAGTAAGATAATCCAATGCTAATCAAAATAAAAATATAGACAACTTTCATCATTCAAAGTTCTTTGGTTTTCCTCTTGGAATGTTTGAGAAGTACCACAGATACCAACTTAACCACAGTCAAAATTATAAATGTTTCAGCAGGAATGTTGTTGTTGTTGTTAGGTTCTGTCAAGTCGATTCTGTTCATAGCAACCCTAGGTACAACAGAACGAAACACTGTCCAGTCCTGCACCATCCTCACAATCGTTGTTATGCTTGAGCCCATTGTTGCAGCCACTGTGTCAATCCATCTCATTGAAGGTCCTCCTCTTTTTTGATGATCCTCTACTTTACCAAGCATGATGTCCTCCTCCAGGAACTAGTCCCTCCTGATTATATGTCCAAAGTATGTGAGATGAAGTCTTGCCATCCTTGCTTC